>NC_057324.1:0-658570 GCF_018924745.1 Marasmius oreades
CCTAACCCCTAAACCCCTAACCCCCCCCTAACCCCCTAACCCCCTAACCCCCCCCTAACCCCCTACCCCCTAACCCCCTAACCCCCTAACCCCCTAACCCCCTAACCCCCTAACCCCTAACCCTAACCCCTAACCCCCTAACCCCCTAACCCCTAACCCCCTAACCCCCTAACCCCCTAACCCCCTAACCCCTTTTTCAGCATACCACCATCAACTTCATCTGGGATTTCGCACTGTCAAAACTCTACACCAACGCACTGTTTTCGACACTCAACGCACGGCGTGCAGGTCGAAGTTCCCCCGACGATGTCGATTCGCACAATGTATTGTTCGGCACAAGCTTTACATCTAGTACAGGAGATGGGGAAATTGAGCTTCGCAGAAGAGAACCGATGCACCTCACCAATCCGGAGATGTCATTCGCAGGATCAAGTCAAGTAAAGGCGAGTCTATCTTCGTTGTGATTTGATCTTTACTCCCATCTTGACGGACAGATTAGTCTGGTGCTTTAGAGCTCGATGAGGTAGCCTCTCCAAGTCCTGGTCAGCGCCGGCACGGAGCATCAACCCAATTGTCTCAATCTCATCATCTATCATTTGCCGCTCAAGTCGGGATACCATCAGACGGTGGAGCCGATATGGGGACGAGGGTGCTTTCGGGAGACCCGCATTCCCGTACTTTCCGACCCTCAGCGCTTCAGCCTGCGAAAGATCCTGATTGACGGAGATCGTCAGTACGGTCGCCCCACGAAATAGCTCTGCTTCTTTCGCTCGGAGAATATCTATAAATGTAACCAAAATGTAACGTGAATGATGCGTATGCGGCTGAAGACAATAAATAAATAATGCTGAATCTCAAAACAAACGACCTCGGACCCACTGTATCAGCCAAACATGGAATCGGTCATCGCTAACGGATAAACATTATTCTCCCTCTGCCTGCGCGTTGTGAATGACCTCGGGTAACTAAATCTAGTGAAAGAGCAACGAGAGAGAGAGAGAAAAAAAACAAATCAAAAAAATCAGACAATTCCCAACGCCAACCTTACCTCAGTATGTTTCCTTTTAACTCCTTCCACCCCTTCGGGCCAATCCGTCCTCGTCGACCTCTCCCTGCTCCTTCAAAACCACCCATTCGTAAACCATCTGTTCCCGGACTGACGCAATGGTGTAAATGTCCAATCACAGCGTAAAACAAAAATGTTTAGACTGAGAAGGAATGAGAGCCGTAAACTTAGCGAAAGACTGTTGATTGTAGCCCATTCTGAACGCCCCCACCTTAATTCAGAGCCTGCGGTCTAAAACAAAGCTCTTAAACGACACAAAGCAGTCGCCGTTGAGCGTGAAAAATCAACAGTGTCTCTGTTCGAAGTCGGAATGTTGTCGTTCATCGAAAATATTTGGAAACTATAGAGGTGGACCAAACAGACATGCTAGAATCAAGTGATAATGAGTGCAGGGTTATCGTATAGGTTAGAAAAGAACACGAGTACTGACAACATCGAGCGCGGATGGTCTGTCATACCCGTACCATTCCTCATCCTACAACACCTCATTATTATCCCACCCATATTTTACTAACGGATCGTATTCACGATATCAGTAGTGATACGAGCTTGAAAAGGAACCAAAGAAGAGAACACGATACGAACTTGTGAAGAACTATGCCTATCCTGTCGCACTTTCCTATCGCTAAATACCAAGTTCACCCCAAACAAGGGATATCGTTGAAAAACTGAGCAGTACGTTCTTCAGCCGAGGAGAGCAAGTGAGCTGTGAGGGAGGTGAGGTACGTGGCGAGAATTGATAGCCATGCAAGAGTATCTAGACCAAATAAAACGGATGCAAAAATGCCTTCACCAAGAAATTGGAGTTGAGGGGTCTAGAACAAGCTCATGAGCGACAAAAAAAACAACTTTTACACTCGAACGTGAACCAAAAACACACCGAGCACCCGTACCCCTCGCCTCACCGATACCCAACTCCAGAAAAGCTCTACACGCAACTGAGTGCTGCTCCCAAAAAACTCCCAAGCGACGAGGAAAATATTCTGGATCGATATTTTGCAGTTTAGTTACCTGGACAGATGTTTAAAAAAATTCAGTCCTCGTAATCCCTGGAATTGAATCTAAACGCTGAGTGACTCACAACGGAAGTCGGCTGGAGAACCAACGCCAAGAAGGAATGCTATAGCATATGGATGATTATGGACAAGGAAGCCACGCCTTATATGTGTGTTTTTCGTCGTAAACGGTGCAACTGCAACACCAAAGTTATCTATGGAGGGTTTATGTAAGATATTTCAACGAGAAAACAACGTCATAGAGAAATCGCATGCAAATATTCACACGCACGCAGGTGTCTTCTTGCTGCCAAGGAGAACTTAGCTTGGAGAGGCTGTAACTCTGGGGCGGGCAACGGGGAAATAGGAATAGGTCGTGGTCAACTGTCAACCTGCTAGTATTTGACACTGTTTGGCCTCCAAGACCCCGGCCGGCGACTTGCAGGTCAGGTAAGATAGGACTAACCTTTTTCCCGTTTTTAAAACGTTTCTTTCTTTCACGTTTCTTTCTTTCCAACGCAAATCTAATGTGCCAGTGAATCTCATTTTGTTTCCTGCACGTTCCCCCTCCCTAAAAGGCATAGACAGTAATACATACTTCAAGTTCTTCTTTACCACGGACGTCCCAGTTCACCTGAAGAGTTATGAGGAACTTTCCACTTCCCCGGGGACCCAACATCTGAAATGTTCCATAATATTGAAAATTTATCGTCTTCGTCCCAGACGTCTCGTTCACGTACATATATTTTATATTCTACAAACTATAGAAGCTCAACGGACAAAAAAAAAGGAAAACCATAAGCAGAGCTATCAATCGGGACTGAACGTGGGGAGAGGTAATAAAACGACAGTTGTATCCTTCACAGTCTGCGTCCGAGATTTAGTAAAAGTCCGAAAACGCCGTTCCCTTTCCCGTTCCCGTTCGTCCAAAACAACACGAGATTCCTTCACCTCCTTAACACTACTCACACCACCAACACCACCATCTGGTGGTTCAACACTTTGAGTAGTAAACGAGAGACGCTGCTGAGATCGAGGTTCATCTCCGTGTCGGCGTTGAGTACGACTCTGGGTGTCTACTTCATCCATCTCATACCCGCCTGTCTGATTCATGCACATACAATGTTCAGGACATGTGATAAAACCACAACAAAGGAAGTAAACGGACCTTGAACGGTGGGAACGACAGTTCTGGATGGGTCGTATACATCGATCCCCTCCAACGAGACTCAATCTCCCCATCGGACGCAGGCGCAAGACTTGTACCAAATAATACATTGTGCGTATCGACACCAGCGACGGAACACCACCCTGCACGTGCATTTAGGGTCGACAACAGTGCGTTGGTGTACAGTTTCGAGAGTGCGAAATCCCATATGAAGTTAATGGTACTACGCTAAAACAGGACTCGGGAACGTGAGCGGAAGTGGAATCGGGTATAGTGGTGACAGCATACCGGTAGGGCGAGAAAACAGATCACATCCAAAAGGGCAAAGACGGCGGTGATAAGACCCGTTTGAACAGTTACTGGTAACATAAAATGAAGACGTGAGGTAGCCAGACAATTATGACTCAACTCACATCGTAAGACTCGATTGATCATGTCATCTGTTCGCTTAAATCCAGTTTTTCGTTGGGCCTGAAGTAAGCGAGGTCAAACCAAGGATCAGATAAATCGCAGACAACGAACGTACCAAGCTCCAACATAAACTAATAGTGATGGCTACATCCGCGATAGCAGATGCCAATAACCACGTCAAGGCAGGTGTATGTAGCTCGGGTTTGCGCGCAAATAGCTTGACCATCCGGACCATAACCGACGTCCAGAGCCCGCCTCCTACAACAAACACGGGTTTAGAGCATTTACAGAGCGGTAGGGACAAGTCACTTACCCATCGAAACGAGCGCCAGTAGAACTACAATGATCGGGATCCAAATCACTTGACTTATTATCTGTATCCGGTAAGCTACGAAGATCTGGATCGGGGTGGATATCAAAACCTGGTTGCCATTTAGTAGTGTCGGGAGAGGTCGTGTGATCAATTTCTCACCGTTAGAAGCGGATCTGATGAAGACGGGTCGTCAGTGGGTTAACACACCATGCAAAAGATGGTTTCGGCGATGATCATACCTGCTAACAAAACTAAATGAAACCTTGTTAAGAAAGCGGTCCACAGATGGCGAATGCGAGGCTTACGCTCAGGAAAATATATGGTTGCGTTTTTTGACCCCCATTCTGTCACCAGTAAGTTGTAAACCATCGCCATACCCAGTATCGAATTCACGGTCTCGGCGATAATGAGATAAGAGACCTGTATTGACTCGTTAACGGAGGCTGCTTGCACTAAGACATGAAACGTACGAAGAATCGCAATATAAGAGCGTCCCTGGACAAGTGTTCAGCCAACTGACAGCATTTGACAGAAACAGTCACGGCGAGAAATTCAGGGTCATGTCTGACATTTTATACCGTTG
Source organism: Marasmius oreades (assembly GCF_018924745.1). NCBI lineage: Eukaryota > Fungi > Basidiomycota > Agaricomycetes > Agaricales > Marasmiaceae > Marasmius > Marasmius oreades. The sequence goes on from NC_057324.1 coordinate 4,537, forward strand.
AAAGTAAGCCATGGTCTGCAAACGCGTTCGTCTATTTTCTTCGAGGGAAGCCTTATGAGAAGAGTTCACCTGTACCGCCATTATCTTTTTGTAATCGTCAGTGAGATGAAGAAGATGGATATGCTAATCGACGTACCCCCCATAACATGACGTTGAAAAAAACACCTGGCAAAGCTTGACCTCAGTTGACCTTTCCCCCCTTAAAACCGATCTCTGACCTATCAACATGGGTCCAAAGCTAGAAGAAAGAATCAATAATAAAGTAAAGATCAGGTCAATCAGGTTTGTACGAACACAAGTCGCAATGGAGGAGCCATGACTGCAGAACCGCAGACGAGTCTTGAAGACGATGGTCGAGAGGAAAGAGGGGCGAATGCAATTAACGCAAAGTCTAACCCGCGCACGGTTTGTAAATAAAAAGGGCACATGTTCGGCTAAATTTAATCGGCGCGTCAACTCCGTGCTTCCCACGTTTGATTGATCCAGTCACTATGGTAAGATCTCTCCCATTGGGTAAGTGAATAACGTACAATTAGCGCCAAAACAACGCCTGGAACATGATGCATGAGCTGCGGTGTCCTGAGTCGCCGCGCTCGCTTACGGTAAAGCGCTCATCAGCTCGGCGAATTCGGGATAAAGACACTCATCCGGACTCCAGAGCCCAGATCCGACTATTTCGGTCAAAACTTGTAGGGGACGGTCTCACCCAATGTGGGTGTTGTACATGTATGTTCAATTACTGTAGGGCCATTTCTCCATCTTGTCTACTGTATTCTTCTTGTACACTTTACACGGTTGGAGTGGGCATCTAGTGCTGGGTTTCGTATTGATTTGTTTTATACATACGAATACATACCGTGTTTAAAACGTTCAATACCATCTTGGTCAGTGACTTCGAAGGAGAACACGGTAAAGCTACCACGATCGGACCTACATTACGGTCCCGTACCAACGACCACGTCGAATTCGGAGGAAGAGTGTCTACTTTCACTGCCACCGTGAACGTATTCAAGGAAAGTTCGAGGAAACCATATCCACCCTCTCACTGAAACATACCCCCATCCGAGAGCGCTCCCACTTAACGCTCCTGGGACGCAACAAATCTCAAATGCTTCAACACACGTTTCAGCGTCTCAGCAACCTCCCAATGCTCCTCGAACAAGAACTTGACACACTTAAATCCAATATACGTTATCTTCCCCGAATATCCTCCCCGGCGCCAGACATCAAAAAACACGCTTTTGATCCGTTCAGGGAGAGAAGAGAAGTCAAGCATGGGAGATCGTTTTCCAAGTTTTGAGAACAGGGAGGATCTGAGGGAGCGATGTATCGTCTTTGAGCCAATTAGTTGACTTGGGGTGTAGCCGTTCTTCATCTCGAATTCGAAGGTCTTCAATGAGACTCGGGAGGTGGGATGAAGAGGAAAAAGCGGTCATCGTTATCGTTTTTGTCGCTGCCGGCGATGCAGATGGCGACGTTGACCTCGGCCACGTGACCGATTCAGCCTGTGCCTGCTGTTTCCTCCGATGAGACTAATTTGCGGTCAAGAGCACGAGTTGTCCCAGGGATAGGCTTCAGATTGATACATTCGAATTCGAAAAGAATTTTTTGAACAGGAACTGGAGAGGAACGAGAAGCAAGACAGTCAATGTCGGAGCGCTTTCTCATCGTTCTGGAGGAAATCTACGAGTTACTAGGATAGTTGCGGTCTGCTCTGGCATAGAGAGGTGGGGTTCATCCTACAAGTACGTAGTAGCATGAGTTTCAATATAGCCCTGGCCTCGGTTGATACAATCGTACCTGGAGTAGATATGTTAGCCGCGAGTTGAAGGAGTATAACGCAAGCAGCACTCGCGTTTGAATGAAATTAAGCCATGGCAGAGCGAGTCATACCTTTCAATTGACGATTTCAGTCACTATGTAGATCGATGGTGGTGGTTACCGAGTTGTGCTTCCCCGCTTTGACGTCAAAGCCGTACACCGGCCGGGTATCAAGTTTCCCACGGATCGGGGTGGTAAGTACAAATTAAAGCAAATTTAAAGTTCGACCGCGAACACCAATCATGGCCCTATTAGCTGAAATTACTAGGTAGTAGGTATCTTCTCCCCGTTCGCCAACGTTCCGGACGAACTAGGAACAATGGTCTCATTCATCTCGTTTACTTAGTACATACACTCCATAAGTTAGGTATTAGGTATATGAACGGCTCCGGTAAAATAAAATTACACTGCCTTGATCCTAAACGAGTAGATGTCAGGAGAACCATTCGTTACTATCATTAGAAAAAGCTTAAACCACTTACTTGGATTTGCTGATCTTGCCTGATGTCAAGGGAGTCGGCTTGACGCTGTTCTTGAGGCACTGGAGAACCTGGGATGCGGCTCCTTGTTTCTTTTGGGCTGGTGCTTTGGGAGGTGCAGGGGTCTTGGGTGCTTTAGCGGGAGGAGGGGGAGGAGGGGTCTTGGGTGCTTTAGAGGGTGGAGGGGGAGGAGGGGTCTTGGGTGCTTTAGGAGGAGGTGGAGGTGCCGGTACTTTGGGGTCGGCTGGCTTGGCTGGAGCCTTCTCATCCTTTGCTTGTCTTCCCATGATCCTTGAGTGACGACGAACGGGAGGTGCGGCTTCCGGTTCTGCGTCGGTTGTTTCGCCCTCTGTGGTGGTTTCTCCCTCCGCAGTGGCCTCGTCCTCTGCAGTCGTGTCGTCCTCGGCGGTTGTGTCGCCTTCTGCAGTAGTGTCATCCTCGGCGGTTGCATCTCCTTCTGCAGTTGTATGATCATCCTCGGCGGTGGTATCGTCTTCTGTAGTCGTGGCGTCCTCGGCGATGACCGTGTCCTCTGCAGTCGTGTCGTCCTCCGCGGTTGTTTCTCCTCCAGTAGCTCCAGTAGAGTTGCCTTGATCTCCGAAGCATTTCTAGTAGAGGAAAACACGTCAATAACTAAGTGCCATGAAAGGGAGTCATATAAAATATTCTCACATTAAAAAGCGGGAACTGCTTGTTAAATAACGATACCTGAGTTTGTTCATTAAATATCGTGAACAAGCTTCCTCTTGCGCCAGCACCGACATCCAGCCCAGCGCTCATATCAACACATCCGCCGGCGGTCTTAGTAGCGTCGGCACCTTGAGTCTTGTCCGCCGAGGCATCAGCGTTCATGTTCAATGTCGCACTGGCATCGACATTGAGGAAGACCTGGGCGTTGGCGACGCTCAAGGCTGAAATTCCAAAATCGAGTTCGGGGATGAGATGGGCCTGTACGAGTCCGTTGACTTGAGCGTTTGCACCTGCAGAGAGGGTCAAGGCTAGAGTGCGAAGGGTGCAGTATTTCGATTGTTAGATTTCCTAGGAAACGAGGCATAGAGGGTTACGAAAACTTACGGGTATCACCAATCTGGAAATCTCCACCGGATTTCTTGTCCTTGTCAGGGAAGACGAGCGAAGCTTTGTTGACTTGATAGACGAAACCGACAGTCATGTCCACGTTGACGTCAAGGTCAGCTGTGGCCTGAGCGTTGATTGTGAGAGAGGGACCGATGGAGAGGATGCTGTTATGCCACTTTCGTCAATGCCGGGTATCTTCTGAGAAAGGATACTTTACTGACCCAGGGATCGTAAGGCCTGGAACACCAATCTCGAATATCTTGATACGCCCTGAATCGAGGGTTCCCTGGAAGTCGTCAGCGAAAACTGACACCAGAAGTATTAGATGCGGTTGGTCTTACCGTTGCGTCTGCGGTCATAGTTAGAGTACCATCTATATCCGCATCCAGACCTGTTCAGAGGTAAATGAGCATGAACACTCCCGTCTAAACAATGAAAAAACTCCGAAATACCTGAGAAGAGCTGGAAACTATCGAATTTGGGCGGTACCAGACTTCCGAGAGCAGCAACACCGAGACTGACCCTTGCGGTGCCACTGCTGCTGATGTCTACGCTAATACCAGCGTCAAGAGGTGGGCAGGAAACTCTCTTGTTAAGGAGGTTCGCGTTTTTGGTCAAGCTGATGGGAGGGAGGTCGATAGTCTTGTTGACGTTGACATTCTTTGCCTTGTCCAGAACCTGCCCCGCTTTATCTTTGGCCTTGTCCGCAACATCTCCTGCTTTGTCTGCGACTTTGCCAGCTGTATCCACGACTTTACCACCTGCATCCTTGGCCGTATCTATGACTTTACCAGCTGCGTCCTTGGCCGTATCTACAACTTTACCGGCTGTATCCTTGGCCGTGTCTACGACGTCACCGGCTTTATCCTTGATAGCTGCAAGTTAAATGCATTCAAAATCAAGGTTGACCTATTGATATTGAAAAACCTTACCTCCGATGACGCCATCGAGGAATTCGTTGGTATCACGTCGAGAAAGACGGGCCCGACGTTGGCGTTGAGGTCCGACTGTGCTCATAATGCCTTCAGTATCGACGCCAGCGAAATTGGCTCCTTGAATAGCGATGTTGACCGGTCCAACTCTACATTTCGATATAGGGATGAGAAATAGTTGACGTCGTAGAAGTCAAAACTACCCACTTCTGCCACTTGTCGGCTGCACCGAAGTCGGTATCCAGACGCAAGGCTTTGACGGTAGGTGGTGCACCATCCCTCCTGACAAGACGCTTCGCGACCTTTGCAGGAATAGATTGATCTTCTGAGACCCAGGCTTTGGAGATGCGGGCGAAAGCGCTTTTTCCGCACTGTTGCAGAGAGTGTTAAGACTTGAGAGAGGGACAAAAAAAGGGCCATGCGACGCACGTTCTCCGGAAGTCGGACAACCTTCCCCTCGGCTCCGATGGTCTGGTAAAGATGTGCACATCCAGATTCCGAGTCCTCATCACCCTGACACACGAGTCGGATATCCTGAGCCAAAGTATCAGGAGAGCAGTCCAGGATCTCCCAACCAGCAGCGGGCGTGATATCGGTAATGGCATCCGGAGAACCCCACTACAAACGGTCGTGTGAGAAGGAGGTTATCATGTCATAGCAATAATGAGACGCACGATTTTGACTGTACCCGAGCTATTACCGCTGAGAGAGTATTGACAAACACCGCTCAAACAAGGCGTTTTCCAGTCATTTTCCGCGCGAACTGAGAGAGCGATTAAAGGCAACAGGGCCAGCAAACCCAACGAAAAAGTGGTGACCATGATCTCTGATCCTGATCTATAAGGTTAACCGGAACGAAAGTGAAACGAAAGAAAGTTGTGACCGAGCACAACTCGAAAGAAAACGAAAACGAAGGAAGGGGGGAAGAGTAGAAAAAGGAAGACGGTTAGTCCCACAGGAACTCGGACGTTGAGGAAAGGAAATCATAGGTTGCTGGCACATTCTTTTATAGAATCTGCTCATGTCAATGTCGTGTTTCACCCTGCATCAATCAATCAAAATTGCTGTGAAAGGAAAGGTAAGGGAAAATTGCGTGGGCGGCGGCGCGGTACCTGTGAGATGATCTGTTGATGGCTTGCGAGTACGGGTGGGTTGGTAACTACGTGCAACTTCTTGGCACATTTGAAATATTTCAATGGTGTTGCAAGTGGGACGGGAGTCGTGAGGGAGATATGTTTCGAGTAAGTTTTCAAGTCTACCTGAACTGAGTTAGCGTCTACTATAACCCTTCATCAAACGAGTTCACAATCTTTGATTAACGAGCCCTTGAGCGCTCCCAATTTCTCGTCTGCGGACGTTGTGTGGATGCGTAGTCTAGCCGTAGCGAGAATATGTAAACCTGGTTACTAACGACCTAGATATCTAAGGTTTAGTTACTTACTTTATTTAACCCTGAACAACAACGAAGGCGAGGTTGGTGGTTACTAGCCAGCGACTCCACAATTTCTACCCGAACAGTCCCAACAACGCGCTGGCAGAGAGAGAGGCCTTGAGAGAGATTGTTCGGATGAAGCGAGGAAAGGAGGATGACAGCAGCACGTGGTGCAAAGAAATTCGAATGACCTGCCCTCAAGAGCTCAGCGAGAATTCCCAATAAGGCTTCAGTACTAGTTTCTATCTCGCATATCGAAAGTGTCGGCGCATTGTGAATAGTACGCCACCTGGTGTTGAATTCTGGGATATATATGTAATTTCAGGCACCAAAACTAAGAAAGTATAGAAAAAGAGGCGGGCAGAGGATAATACTCCAACAAGCGCGCGTAAAACCGGAAGAACATCGTAGAAGAAAAGCCGGGGGCTCGAAAAAGGTGAGAAAACCTGACGCCTTCATCACACCAACCCAGTACAACGACCCATGTATCGCCAGTCACCATCCGAATCCCATTGCTCTCCTCGTCTGCTTCTCACCAATTCAAGTTTCGGGTTGCCACGGGTAACACAAGATTGGTATCATCACAAGGAGATCCATGGTATGACCATTCCAGCGAAGATGGATATGAGGGTACATCGAGTTGTCGGCGATCCAGTGGAGAAACCATCAACGATAGCGGCACGGTGCTTCGACAATCATCGTACCCTTCCAACTGGATAGACACCTTGGGTACAAACAAAAGCAGGATAACCTCCCATGGTTTACATGCTCCGTTGTTCCTTCCTCTCGAGCGAGCGTTCCCTGCCTTGAGCTGGTACTAAAACACTCAGCACTCAACTCCGAACACGTCCTTTCGCATATTTCGAAACCAGTATTGTCATCGACAACGCCAAGAACTGGGGGCCTAGTACGATGGTGCACATTGTATGGCGAAGGTAGCGTTCGTTAGCCATATGGAGGCGAATTTTGGTTGGGTCGACGTGAGAGTAAACGGAACGATTTTCGGTTGGGGAGTAAAAGAGCCAGAGGTGATGATGGTGGAGGCGATTGAGATGAACATGATAAATCACGATGATGGTATTCGAGGGAGAAGAGCATATTGTTGGATTCGGTGCTGGTGTCATTCCGTATGGTAGCGTGGGCTGAAAAGTGTGGAGGTGGTAGTCGGAAATCTTTCGTTTTCTGGGGAAGACGATCAGCAAGCTATCACCACGAACGCTCACACGGCACTTACCCGATGATGCCCTAACGCCTAAACCGTTACGCGCAGCCAACTCTAAAATTGGCTCTCCTTTTCCTAACAAACGTTCCCGACAGACTTCTATAGATCCACCTCTGCAAAACTTCATTTCGGTAGCTATGACCTCTCCCAAACAAATGGGAAAGGTGGCAAGATCAGATTTTCCACTTCCATGGACTAATGATGAATAAGCGACATAGAAAACTGAGATAACAGAGGAAACCCACAGTAAGACAATAACATGCGTGGAAAGACATCCAACCAACGCTGACGAATCCTTCTTCGATCAGGAATTTCCCTAGACAGATGATCAAGGCAGGCTTGACCGAAACCCTACGGTAGAACATGCGTATATTAGAGACATTTGGAGAATGACAGAAAACGGAATCACCCTTACCGCATGACGCACTTCTCGTTTCAGAGAAGCGCACAGGTTCATCCCGCATCTTCAACAGTCGATCCGCAGTACTTGTTACTCCGAAAAAGAGGATAAGGGTGATAAACTTGCGATCCCAAGATAGACGTTGAAAGGAAAGATGGGCGTATCTCTAGGAAACTGAGCTTTAAAACCCTGACAGGAATTTTTCAGATTTGGCTCACCTCTCTCGACGCCCATCTCCGATTCTTGCGTTCCGAACCCGCCACGTAGTTGACGAAGGCCATCTAATCCATTGGAAATCCGAACTTGCGCTCTCCACCAAGCTACTCTCACTCTGCTTTCGCCTGACACCGTAATAATGACATCCTCCGAGCGAGAAGAACGTTGGATGTTTTACCCTCCTCCTCCTACCCAAAGTTCGAACCGTGCTTCAGGTTGGAGCATCCCCGGATGCTGACCCCAACGTAGTTCACCTTCGGCAGTGTCTCGAAACACGCCAAGAGAGGGAGAGCCGCTAGTGATGAATATGAAAGTTGCATTGGTCGGTGAAGCTGGTAGAAGGAATCGTGTTCGGTCGCTGCAACCATACACTTCGACGGGTACTCGAAATCCGAAGAGAGGGGTTGCGAAGGAACGAGGAAGAACGTGGTTTCCGTTAACGGTTACAGGTCCGTGCTTCCTCGAAGGAGGAGCTGGAACGGGCTGGATGTCCTTAACGCGACCTGCTTTGTAATCAACTCCGACTCCATCCTCGCTTTCTCCCATCACTGAAAATCCTGTGAACCAATGGGCTATTCCCAACCTAGACACGAAGATGATCTTGACCCGGTAACCACTGGTTTTTCTGAGCTTTCATGATGGGGAAGGAAGCCGGGAGTAAATATATGTGGTGGGTAGCGAGCGAAACGGAGATTTATTGCGATCAGCGTAGATGTGAGTCGTGGAAAGATAGCAGTAGAGCCAGGGGCTAGAGTTATTGATTGGGTTAACAGCGTACTATTGCGACTAACACGGTTGACTCACTAGAACATTCTCGCCGTCAATTGCAAGGCGATGCCTAGACCTGTGATGGACGGCGAAAGTCAGTATGGCCCAAGAAAAAGTCGGGGTTTTCCCTTACATTCTTTATTGTCCTTTTTTCATGTCGTTTTGACTGTAGGGTGTCGGTGAACATCCTCGGAAGAATGTGGTGGCTAGCGTATGGTGGGCGTTTGTAGTCAAAAAGATGATGTTGGCTCTTGTTTGGCCGTCTATTACCCGATGAGGATAAATCTCGGCACTTGAATCAGACAGTCACAGGGTGCTGTTTTGAACGCTTTGGCCGACAGTGATATATACGTGATTCTAGCTACAATTTTGAAGCAGTGACTCAGGAGGCTATGCGGGGTCGGTCCAAGCCCATGTTCCAAGACGAGAGAAAGGTAGTGTACGGTTCAATGCAAGTTCAATGACCAGAAAAAAATTGCGTGTTGGAACTCAGGCGTTACCGGGATCCCTCGCAGTCTGGAAGGGATTGTTGCTATTAGAGTGGTCGGAGGCGGTTAATGCCTCAACAGTGTCGGGTTATCGCACTGTGGTGGTGGTGAACTATGCCGACTGCCACGGTGGCACATTCAATATCAATGATCGCTGCCAATTTACTTTGAATTTACTCGTCGGACTTTCGCTGTCATGGTGAAGCTGTGGTCGAACAAATCCCGAAACCATGATCAAGAGACTCACCTTTACTGTGCCGCTTTATAAATTATTCGACTACACCTGTCCATTGCCCACCCACCATTCCCCCTCCATAAACTTCATTGCTCGATTGCCCTGATTCGTGACCCAGACCGTTTGGTTTAAGGGATACTGAACTGATAAATGATTCTACTGGTTTTCATAATGTGAGTAGCTCTTCTGGAAAAAAGGTCCCTCATATTAAAGCCCGAGTGCGACAGATTAACTCTACGACCTGGAGTCGTATGGGCCTTGAACATCACCTTCCCTACCCCTCCAACCGCTCCTCAAAACAATCTATTTCTCTGGCAACGGGAACAGTTCGACCCCACTGGCCGAGTTTGGTTAAGACTCCAAAAGCTAGATGATCCGAGTGGCACTACTTCTTGGTCTGACAACGCTGTGGAGTTGGATTTGACAGCCCCAGGTGGAAATGCGTCGCTAGACTTTAACAGGACAGGGTGAGCCTATCAGATGTCTTTCTGACTTCACTTACTCAAGGGAAAATTCCACATCATTTTTAGGTTATTCAACATTGGTGTCTTCAAAGAGAACGACAACCCGAACAATGTCAGGTTGCCAACAGAAACACTGCAGTTCACTGTATCTGCGAATCCCACTTCAGCTGGTGCTGTAGTTCCTTCGTCTACATTGAAGTAAGTTCCATCTATATGCCTATCCGATACCTACCCTGACTACTTACATACACCTAGTACAAGCTCCAAGGTCTCCCAATTGCTCCCTTCTACATCCGCTTATGTATCCGTACAACTCGTATTTAGCCCTGGCACAATCACCGCTATTACGGTGGGGGTGTCCGTGGCATTGCTTGTGGCTGGAGTACTGGTCGGCGTTCGCTACCAAAGAAAGAAGGCATCACTGTCTCGTTCTCTCGAGGATCCGGAAGGCAAACCTGCACACATAACTCCCTTCACTTCACCCGCATTCTCAACAAGGGAGACCGAAAAGGAACCTTTGGTACGGAGCCCCGGTTCACCTACCAATTCTTCAGAGGAGACGTCAGATAATACATTAAATAGCCCCGGGAATACGCAGGTTAATGTGCCGGGGTGTGAGATTATCCAACACGAAGACAGTGGCTTGAGACTACCGGCAACCCCGACGTCAAAGAGTGACTATTCCCGACCGGTAGAGCTACCTCCGTCGTACACCTTCTTCTGACCCGGTCACCCATTTATTTTACACGATCATTCTTTTACATTCGTCGCGAGTGCTGATCTGGAGCCTCCTTTCCATCTGTGTCTATCGGGTGAGCAAAAGGTTCGGAGAAATGCGTACAAATTATAATCGAGCTAGGAGGGTTGTTTTGATAAATCTTCATACTTTTGGTCAGCCGGAATTTCGGCAATCAAAGAGGTTTTTGGAGACGGCGAGCGACAATAGGATAAGGTCGGCACCTTATCCGATCCGGCGAACTTCTTTGCCGGCCGAAGTTTCCAGTACGGCGCGCGCCTCCGGACATGTTCAAGCGTTTACCTGGCCAGTAATTTGAGAGGAACTCAAACCTTCGATACGTACCCTGTCATTCTCATTAAAAATAGTTCTATTTATGATCCATAGCTGGGAAAATAAATGAAAGATCTGAATGCGGAAAATCAATTAATCATCCGTGCGCATCCTGCCGAAATCAATCACAGGTGTACATTGTTCCGAAGGGATGTAAAAGAATATCTATCTAACCCTACCAATCATTAGTGCCCACGCGCGAAGATACCGATGCGAATATGTTTCTTACCATTACATAGTCCTTCGGGCTATGTTGCCTCTCTCCTTGAGTTTAAGACCCAGTACCACTTGAAAGTTGAAGGTTGCTTGAAAATCAGTGTCACTACTCGGAAGCAGGCAAGACCGTGACGTTGGTCTATGTTTTGTAAAGTCCGACCACGTTCTCCCAGCATCTGGGTAATATGTCGGTCGATATTGACCCAGTTGATGTATCATGATAAATCAAATTCGGACTTTCCACAGCTTCAAGGCCCGCGATCTGAAGAAAACGGTCTTCTTCGTGGGATGCTGCGAAGAGCTGCTACTGCATACTATACAAGTAGGATGTTTGTCCCCCTGATATCTTCCCTTTCTCCTTCACCATGTCATCCAGCACACAACTATATGAACAACTGTCCTTCCCCTCCCAAATCAGCCCATCCGAGCCAATTGACTCGAATATCCTGCGAGAAGCTTTCGTACTCCACGGACATTCCTTCCCTGACAATCCAAAGCTCAACCTCAAGGTCACCGCCAATCGTTACAGCTGGAGTACTTACCGTCACGGTCATCCAAACGACCGGGTTGACGGAGGAGTAACTTTACTGCTGTTCCATGGTATTGGGTTCCGTGAGTTTAAGTTTCCCGATCATGATTTCATCGCTAGTACCTGTCATTCCTAACCTGCTTGGATCTCGCAGACAAAGAACAGTGGGAACCCGTCGTTACCCGCCTTTTCCGTATTTCCGAGTCAACAAAGCACGTGAACATCCGGGAAGTATGGGCATTCGACAGGGAGAATCACGGAGATGCCGCTTTGTTGAATCGGGAGGCGCTGAAGTTATGGCCTGCTTGTCTTCGTGTGTACCTCTTTTTTGTTCACACCTATATACCTCTTCTTGCTGACCCTGGCTCTGGGTACAAGCAATCAACGAATGGGCTCTCACCGTTGCAGACTTGGTCAAATCCAAACTCCACGGACACCGTTTAGTCGCTATCGGTCATTCAGCGGGTGCGGGTGTAGCGTAAGTTTGCTCTCCTCAAGTATAGTCACTCCAGTCATTCAATTTGAAAATCATTTTTCGACAATGGTAGCATGTTGACAACCAAATACGCCTATGATGCCCACATTCATTTTACTGCCACTATACTCATCGAGCCCACCATTTTCACTCGACAAATCTTTCAAGAGACTTACGATGCGCGAATAGCTGGAATTCGAATGTCCCAGAAACTTACCCTTCGTGGGCGGGACGTTTGGGCAAGTAGAGAAGATGCTTATGCTGATTTGAAGAACCGCAACCCGTGGTCGGCATGGGATGACAGAGTACTGAGGTTATACACGCAGTACGGGATGCGTTCCGCAGGATCGAAGGGGGAAGTCGCATTAAAATGTTCAAGACTCGTGGAAAGCGCTATTTACGCCGATATAGAGGGACTACAAGAAAGCGCGGAAATATTTGGGAAGCTCTGCAAGGAAATTCCGATTCACGTTGTATGGGGTGGTATGCAGGATTTCCCCTTGTTGTACGTCCAATAATCGGTTCAGGTCGGGTGGTAACTGATTGTGGTCTGCGGAACTCTAGCCCCCAACAACTTAAGGCAGATCTCCTCAACCCTAACTCAGGACGAACAGCGGCTTCTGTAACGATTGTCCCAAATGCGGGGCATATGGTGAGCATCACTTCTTTGAACGTAAATTTTTCATTGTTGACTTCGATATGTAGGTCCCTCTCCAGCAACCTTTTAGCCTCGCAGACATCGTGAGCAGGTTACTGGACCACAACCTGTCCGTTCCCTATCGCAAGGCCAGAGCCAAACTGTAGCCTCTCTCAGTCTGAATCCTCTTAATGTATTCATCTCAACCAATCATATCCGAGTCCATTCTTCCCCCAACCGAAGCCGATCCGTACATTGTATCGGTCTATTATATACAAAGTTAGTTAGCATATTTATAGGTAGTACAAATACTGTCACTACTATACTAACCTCTAGGTAATTATGATAGCTTTAGAACCTCCCTGAGGTTCTGACAAATAGTACTAGAGATGAACTGATATGTGCGTATAAATGAATAGTACAGTACAGTAAATACATGCATTTTGTTTAAACGAGAGACGTCGCGACGTCTGTCTCAAAGTCAAAAATTGAGTTTGAGATCTCAAAATCTCAATCTCAACTCCAATATCTGAGTCCCAATGAATAGCCAAGGTGGGGGATGGCTCATAAAACAAGATTATTGCTATTCTCAAAATTTCAACAGATCTCAATATATTTAATGTCTCAATTGTTCAAATCTCAAAATTATTTTACAATCTCAAAAACTCAACTCAGGCTCAAATTTGAGATAAGGTTGAATTTATGAGTTTAAATATCTAGAGAGAAGAGATGAGACAGGTATATCTATGTATGTATGTATGTACAGTATATAACATATCAATCTGAAGCATTAGAATTGGTGTTATTTTCCTTAGGAAGGGACGAAGAGTAGTGTTAGCAATTGTGATTGCGTTACACGCGCGCGCACGCTATATCACGGACTTAGGAATTTTTCGGAAGTCAAAAAAATTCCTAAGTCCGTGATATAGCGTGCGCGCGCGTGTAACGCAATCACAATTGCTAACACTACTCTTCGTCCCTTCCTAAGGAAAATAACACCAATTCTAATGCTTCAGATTGATATGTTATATACTGTACATACATACATACATAGATATACCTGTCTCATCTCTTCTCTCTAGATATTTAAACTCATAAATTCAACCTTATCTCAAATTTGAGCCTGAGTTGAGTTTTTGAGATTGTAAAATAATTTTGAGATTTGAACAATTGAGACATTAAATATATTGAGATCTGTTGAAATTTTGAGAATAAGTTATAACATTATTTTATGGACTAGTGTATGCCTCACCTCAGCTACTATGGAGACTCAGATACTGGAATTGAGATTGAGATTTTGAGATCTCAAACTCAATTTTTGACTTTGAGACAGACGTCACGACATCTCTCGTTTAAACAAAATGCATGAAACAACAGTACAGTACAAGATAATCATCGGAGAAAGAGTAGAACACTACGCTTACCGTAGGCCTCTCACCACCCAGGGACACCAAAAACTCTAAAGGCCGATGTATTTGCGTGGATGCCATGAGTTTAGAGTCATTGAGAGGGGTATCGGCTTACTATCTGAGGTTAAAACTTAACACTCGACAGTCAGGGAAATTCAAAGGAAATAATCGAAGCGGGAGAGGGGACGTATCCACCTGGGAGTGGCATGACAAACATTAACTTATAAATATCAGAACAACGAATAACATAAAGACAGAAAGAGGAACGAAAGTAGGTTGAGTGACCGAACACAAATCTCCAATTTATACAAGTCTTTCGCGCTGTGACGTTGAGCTGGCTTTGAATTTGGGAGCCGACGAGCAGAAGGAACAAGTTCGGGACCTTATCCGATCCGGCAACCTTTCAATTTACTGGCGAGCCGAAGTTTCCAACAGGACGGCTCAAGCCGTGCCTTAGCCGCGGTCGGTCACGGTCAACTGGAAACCGAACGGGACTCCGGTCTCTCTATCCGCGAGTGACATTCAAAAACAAAGGAAAAACAATAGAGATATTGAGTATATGATGTTTGATTTGGAACTCTGAATCTATTCGAACGGGAAGTTGCGTTTTATATATGATAGAACAAAAAATCGGGCGAAATAAAGAACTTTCGGAAAACACAAGTCAAAGCATACTAGGATTTAGCCCCGTAACCAACCCATTATACGATGGGGAAGTTGAATTTTCCGGTGCACGGGATCTCCAAGAATTGCAACTTCAAGGTTACTTTCTTGTTTGCCCACTAAAAACAAGCTAGTATCAGTAGCAGGACAGCGAAGAGGGAATAAGGCACGTACGAAGGTAATACCGGGCTGAATGGCGGGGCACGCATACGACGCGCTGACTTGTACGACGCACTTGCAAGAAGAGCACGATGTTCGTCCGTTGAAGTGGGCAAGGTCAACGATGTTGTTGCTCGTGGTGATGGTCATGTGGGCGCCGTTTAAGGAGTTGCTCTGGAAAAAAAGGAAGGAGGGGATTAGAAGAGCAATTAATGGGTTACCCCTAGCTGAACGTTCCTACTCACCATCTGTATACGTAAAGTGGTTTTGAGTTGTTCAAAAGATCGAGGAAGAAGGTGAACCATTGAGCGGTCTAGATAACTAATCGAGAGCCTGCACGTACCCAACCGAAAGGTGCCGAGCCATCAGCCGGTCCAACGAGATCCTTGACGTAGAAGTCTTGCATATTCGCAACTGGTCCAGTTCCGCAATCCGTCGGCGTCTTGCAGATCTGGTATGGGATGTTTCTGGGGGGAAAGGAAGAAGGTGGTCAGAAATCATGTATCCCGCGTTACACGAAAGGAAAGAGAAAAAGCGGCAACATACTGAATATAGCCATCTTGAGTGTACATATCCGGAGTACCGTAAGACACACCTCTTCCAAGTTGATGTCCGTTAGCGAACAGCAGCTGGTAGCATTTGCCGAACTGTAATCCATTGTTCGCGGCGTTTCCGCAAGCAACCCCCAACTGACATGCATTTGGCTGTTGAGCGGGGCAGCCTTGGCAACTCGAGGGTAATGGCTCAGGTATGCACGCTCCGGCTGCGTTCAAGACAGATTTGGGTGGGCAGCATTTGCCGTTGGGTTTGATCCCGGTGTAAATCTGGTCAAAACCACAACACTATAGGGGAGGAATCTCGGTTACATGAAAAGAAAAGTTGCTAGTAATACTCACCACACCAGCACGGGACACTTCGTCGTAGATCACCAGCTGTTCTCTGGGGTCACAGCAGAGACGTGCGTTGTGCTGTAATGGTCGATCACTGAGTTAACAATCGAGCAGGGATGGGAGGTAAGAAAAAACACGAACACTGTCAAGGTAGCGCCGTTCTTCACCACCAATACAATGGTGGATAATCTGCTCGCATACAGCTTCCCCATCGATTACGACGGGCTCGTAATCGTCTGGGCAGCCGCCATCAGCTCGAACTCCCGAGATGAGGAAGAAAGATAGGAGGAGGAGTGGGAGCGTGGAGAAGAAGTTCTTCATATTGTCTACCGTTCGAGTCTTCTAGCGAGTAAAGGTACCCTGAAGAACAAACTGAAGGGGTGATGTATCGGGCGGGAGGAAACACTCTACCTCTTTCCTTTTATAATAAATCGGACCACGAATTTGAAGTGCAACATGTTTACTCCTGACCGCCTGGAATTTTCGGCGGATCGTTCCATAGTCCTCCGGTCATTCCTGCAATTCCAGATTAATGAAGAAAAGATGGATAGACTGAATGAAAAAGTGCTGAAAGTCATAGTTATTCGACTTCCAGCCTGTTTGGACGTTCGCATAGAGCATAATATGTTGTTGCATTGGCGACTCGATTGCTGTTGATTGGAGAGTTCGGAACTCTCGAATGAACAATTCAGTGATAACGAAACATTGACGAAACATTGACGAAACATGACCCTAACGATTCGAGGCGCCAATAACTTAAGTGTATAATGGCGTTGTAGCGCAGGATCTGAGATACAACGGAGGGGTTTTAAGCAAATGCCCATGGAAGGAGAGGAAACAGATCTAGAAAGGCACGACAGTAATTCGAACGATCACATGCAGAGGCCAAAGCGTTTCTCGTCATGGTCATGGGGTCACGGACCGCGTATGCCAAATACGACTAAATTCTGCCTTGTCGATATCCGAGGCTGTGCTCGGATTTCCTGGTGGGTGAAAAACAGAAATAGATTGAGATCAAATAGGCAATGGTTGACTAGGACTCAGCTTGGGTTACCTCGCATATTACAGTGCCTATAATGTACTAGTATTTAGATACCTGAAATTTCCGGGCCAAAAAAAGCAGCGGGTGATTTTCAAGTGATTTCGAATCGGGATTGAGCAATGAGAACGTTGGGGAACACGAAATCGATACTGCGAGTTGTGCACGTGCCTCAGGCTGTTGGTTATGCGAACCGTATCAGTAGCGTACAAAAGGTAGTTATAAGGGTAAATGTGATGATAATAAGAAATGAGATGCCGCTTAGCACTCAGGCGACCACCCACTAACACCCACCAACAGTTGGAACCCGGCCCGAGACGCAGTGTCCTTACCGTTTCGGCCGACTCAGTTTGGTGGCGAGCAGCCGAGGGGAGATTCGGATGGTGACCGCCGATATATACCGTAAGTACAGTATGCGGGTGTGATACATTATAGAAGTATTCACCTTGGGGTGGAGGTGATGTAACGGTTCAAATTAATGGTTCAATAGCTTCAATAGTTATCATACCCTAACCGGAAGTTTGCTAGTCTGTAGCATACCACACTGATACCACACAAAAATATATTTGACTTGGAACTCTGAATCTATTGGAAGGATAGGCACGTTTTATACTATACTATAAAGGAAACATTTAAATGTGTGCAGCTACGATTTATAAGGAATTTCGGCCACGTAGTCAGAGAATAATCAGAAGCGTAGACCTCTAACCAGCCTGTTATTAGATCGGGAAGTTGAATCGTCCGTTGCATGGGATCTCCAAGAATTGCAACTTCAAAGTAACCTTCTTGTTTGGCCACTGAATTTATCAAAAACAAGTCAGGTGTCAGCAGGAGGACAGCCGAAAACGGAATAAAGCACGCACGAAGGTGATACCGGGATGAATATTCGGGCAAGCATATGACGCGCTGACTTGTACGACGCACTTGCAAGAAGAGCACGATGTTCGTCCATTGAAGTGGGCAAGGTCAACGATGTTGTTACTCGTGGTGATAGTCATGTGGGCGCCGTTTAAGGAGTTGCTCTGAGAGGATAAAAGGAGGGAGGGGATTAGAAGAGCATTTAATGGGTTACCCCTAGCTGAATGTTCCTACTCACCATCTATATACGTAAAGTGGTTTTCAAAAAATTGAGGAAGTGAACCATTGAGCGCTTTGGCGAACTAATCGAGAGCCCGCACGTACCCAACCGAAAGGTGCTGAGCCATCAGCCGGCCCAACGAGATCCTTGACGTAGAAGTCTTGGAGAGTCGCGACGGGTCCAGTTCCGCAATCCGTCGGCGTCTTGCAGACCTGGTATGGGATGTTTCTGGGGGAAAACGAAGAAGGTTGCGTATTAATGATCCCACGTCACACGAAAAGGAAGAGAACGTGACAACGTACTGGATGTCCCCGCCCTGAATATACGTATCCGTAGAAGTCCTTCCAAGTTGATGTCCGTTAGGGAGCAACACCTGATAGCATTTGCCGAACTGTAATCCTGTGTTCGCGGCGTCTCCACAAGCAACCCGCAACTGACATGCATTTGGCTGTTGAGCGGGGCAACCTTGGCAGCTCGAGGGTATTGGCTCAGGGATACACGCTCCGTCTTTATTCAAGACAGATTTGGGTGGGCAGCATTTGCCGTTGGGTTTGGTCCCGGTGTAAACCTGGTCAAAACCACAGCACTAGAGGGAGGAAATTAGATGAAAAAAGACAGGTTGTCATAGTTATACTCACCACACCAGCACGAGACACTTCGTCGTAGATCACCAGCTGTTCTCTGGGGTCACAGCAGAGACGTGCGTTGTGCTGTAATGGTCGATCACTGAGCTAGCCATCGAGCAGGGGGAGGAGAGCAGCAAAAGTACGAACACTATCAACGTAGCGCCGTTCCTCACCACCAATACATTTGTGAATAATCTGCTCGCATACAGCTTCCCCATCGAGTATGATCGGCTCGTAACCGTCTGGGCAGCCGCCATCAGCTTGAACTCCCGAAATGAGGAGGAAAGATAAGAGGAGGAGTGGCAGCGTGGAGAAGAAGCTCGTCATGTTGTCTACTGATCGATCGTTCTATTGAGGCAGGAACCTACGGAAGGGGTGATAGATAGGAAGGAACCAAAACCTCATCCTTTTTATATCAGAGCAAATGACGGATGAAGGCCAACCTTATACTTGACCCCCTGGCCTTTTCTAGCGCTTCGTTCGATGATCCTGCATTTCATTCCTGCAGCGCTCCGTTAATCCAGAGAAGACGGATAGACTGAATGAACAAAACTGAACCAAGGTTGAAAGTTCAGTCGTCCAACTTCATGCTTGTTTAGATGGCTCGCGTATAACGTACGTCGTTGCATTAGCGAACTCTCGAATGAACAACAATCGGAATAATAAAGAAAAATGACCGTGAAGATTCGAGACGTCGCGGATTGACCTTGTATAATAACATTAACATCTGAAATGAAAACGAAATGCAAACTTTTTTTGAGCGAATCCCCAAGAAAGGGAAAGGAATGAACGAAACCGAATAGCTCGAAACCACTTGAAATAATTTGTCAACTGCAAACCAACGAAAAGCGCTCTAAACGAGTTCAGCAGAGGAGGAGAATCGAAGAGCAACATTCCACGAAACAGATGTATTGCACAGATAGTGGCGACGGATTTCAAGAGTGATGCCAACGGCTCACCCCGGCTTGCATGAAAGACGCCAAATCAACACTGACGCAATGAATGAATGGGAGATGAATATGTTCCAATTTGTATTTGACGGGCTGAATGAGTCCGCCTGTGCAAGGGCATCGGAAAAAAATATAAAAACGGAGAGCCATAAAGGGTGGAATTTGAAACCTGTTTCCCGGCGTCAAGCTACGAGAACACCCAAAGCGCGAAAGAAAAAGAAAAAAGAAATAACGGAACTCCCCAACTGGACCAAGCTTGATCTCTTCCCATTCATCTACAATGCACCTCAAACACAGATTCGTCGCACTCTCAACCGTGGTCGCCCCATTTCTCTTCGGAACAGCCTTGAGCAGTGACTCCAGCACAATCACATGCGAAGCTGCGGCTAGAAGACTAGGACAGCCCTTGGACGGGTGGAAGATCGTCAAAGTGAAAAAAACCGATACCAAAACAAAAGAAAAAGTCAAACGGAAACGCGGTAATCGCAAAGAAGTCTGCGTTCGACAGGTAGCGGACCTCGAGTGTGAACCTGGAGTTGAGAAATTGTACTACCATCCAGTTCGTTTGTCTCCACGCGATAAACGGACGAAGGGACACTAATCAATATAATCTCCTCAGGAAACTCGAATTGCAAATTGTTGCCACGAGAGCGGTTCTGTTACGTGGTACGATGAAGAAGCTAAGCTCGGATTCGTGAGTGAAAAATAAGGATAAGATCCGCAGACACAGGTGGACTTACGTCGCATTTTCTACAGTGCTGCGCAGAAGGCCACCACTGGACTGGTAACATTTCATTGGGAGAAGGTGGTTGTTGCACTCTTGATACAGAAATGGTCGATGGAGAGTGTCTAAGTATCGACAGGCCTGAGAAGGCTATGTCGAAGAAGGGTGGATGTGGGTGTTCGGGATCGACAACCGCCAATCAAGAAGTAAACAAGTCAACCGAAACCAAAGAAGAGTCCGAGAAAGAGGAAGAGGAACTGGACTTGAACGCGCCTGAAGCGACTTTCAACATCCACTACGGTTCATGCTACGTCTTAACTCTCGTGGACGGTACACCCATAGGATCCAACCGGGAACACACCATTTACACCGCGAATGGACTCTTCCAAGATATTCCGTTTAAGGTGTGCCGATCTACCGACGACTGCTCAGCAGCAGGAGGAGTGGGAGATGTTGTTACGTCAAGGACTCCGTTTTATCTCAAGGATACGGTGAGATTTGATAAGTTGGCCTTGAGTGGATCACTGACGACCGCATCCCTCCGATTTGACACGTTGCAGATGGGAAGGTTCAACGACCACGAAGGTAAAATGGGCTGGGTCGGTTATACCGAGCGTAAGGAGCTCAAGATGACGTTCAGCTGGGATGAAGATGATGCTGAGGAGTTTTATGCCACGAAAGGGATCACATGTGATGATAAAGAGTGTTTGAAGCTCTATGGGTTACCGTTGGAATTGGTGTTCAGTCAGACAGAGTGTTGGGGGGAGGAGTTCCTTGGTGATAGATAATAGACAAGGGTAATTTTAAGAACAAAATTATTATTAATTATTGGTTAAAATAGAAAAGGAGCATACCTGAGCAGAGCAACAAGTCCGAACTTCCAACGTGTTTCGAGTCTCGACCCCGGTTCGACCATTTGACCTGCCAAAACGCGCCAGAGACTCTGCCTCAGGGTACCTTGCTGGCTGACACCTGGTACAGTTGAGGTTTCTCCAGAAACTAGTCTTCAAAGGGGAGGCAGGAGAGCGACAATGGGAATTGGTACGGAATTTTCAAGGATAAGTGTGCTGTTGGTCACCGGTCAAAGGTTGAAACAAGTCCGATAGTGTGGGCGTGTTTGGCAAGGGGGCGCGTGACTTACCTTCGGCTGGACCGCGGACATTCCGGCAATCATTGATAGCTGGACTTTTTGTCATGCCGAGATAAAAAAGGAAAACATAGCCGAAAACCAGGAACGTTTTGGAACAAAGTCACCAATCTATCTTTTTAATTTCTGCTTCATGTTAGTTGCGTCGGGATTTGGTCGGGCTGTAATTAATTGATTCCCGCCACCAGTGAATATTTGAATAGCGGAGATCTTTTTGAAAACGCGTTGAATCCACCTGCGCACCATCATCCCCTGTCAATTTTCCCCCAAGGGGGAATCCAAACGGCATTCGACGTGAACGGTGCTGAACTTCTATAAGACGTACAGTCGCGTTATTTCTCCTTGTTTTCAGCTGGAAAGGTAATTTGATGATTATATTAGTTTATTCACTCGCAACGAGTGATTTCAAAACCATTACACGGTCCTTTCCACCTTGGCGGGTCCCCAACCGCAGTCGAAGCTAAGATGATGCCTTGACTCTGGAATAGTGACGCCAGATGGATCATATAGGTGAGGAAATATAAGCCTAACGTCCGGTTGGTGGGGAGATCGATGCTTTCGCACGCTTGGATTGCCTTTCAAAAACTTGGAACCGAAATATTCGATGCGGATTTCTATGGCTTACAGTGATCATGAGTCCTGTAAACTTCAAAATTACTGCTTTCCAGAACCCATTGTTCCTGAACGTTCGAACCCGTATTTGAGAGTGTCAATTGATAAATCTGAATGTAATTGGCAATGACGTTAAAGCTTTCAATCAATCTTTCTCTGCCCCCCGCGTTCCAAATCTCGCGGCCATTTGATCCAAGCGGTCGAAAACCCATGCTTGACAGGATGTAAATTTCCCACTGGGCTCTGGGTAGAAGACCCTCTTATGGACCCGTGATATTCTGAATACCAACATCTCGATTCGCACAGTTAGATTAAGGTGTACTCACTCAAATTAGAAGTTGTCATGCTCGATAATGGTCGCTTGACGATAATGTGCCTTAACTACATTCATATGGCAAAGGTTTCTCGCCTGATTTGTTCTTTACGACACTCCGATTTCAACCGAAGTGAGAATTGTTGCCTACTACGCATTCTGCTATACATGTCTGTTCAATCGGATATGATTAATTGTCGATCTATACTACAGAATTAGTAAAATTAGTATACAACTACAGTAGATGAAATACACAATCTAGGACTATAAATACCGGTAAGGTTCAGAGCAATTGAGAACGCAAGATGCTCTTGGCGAAATCTACACAACCCCATGACTCCCCTCTCCCGGCGATCGACTGTCTACCACTCCTTTCGGATTGGAAGACATCGTGTGAACGGCGCTATTATCGGCTGAAGGTGCAGCCCGAAGTGTTGCCCTCCCTTTCCCAACCTCCTCTAACAAGGATAGCTCGTAACTGGGGGAGGCAGGAGTCCCGACGGAAGTACGAGTATGTGCAGCTTCTATCGGGTCCTCCCCGAAGTCTTCTATGATGGTAGATAATGTCCCTGCAAAGGTACGCCACATTCGAGATTGCGTTTCTGGATATTCTCCTGTTTCTGCGACGCGCGATTGAGGTGGGCTGTTCCTATCGCCGGGAGCACTCAAAGAACGTGGCATTTGTGAGCGTTTGTCTGACCATCGTCGGATGTGAAGTAGAAATCGAGCAGTTAGGAGCCCCGAAAGGCTGCTCGGAGACGGCTGTTAGCTTTAATTTTTTACGGAGCTGATAGCAGGTACTTACGGTAGTGTCAGTGCGTTTAGTAGACGCTGGAAAAAGCTTCCTGGCTTTTAGAAAAAAAGTAAGTCTGATCTTCTTGGAGCGCAATGGTAACCGCCCAAGAACGGGCAAGGGGTTCTGTAACTCACTGGAGCACGCTAAAAGCTGGAACTTGAATTTAATATCCCACCGCATATGGGAAAGCACTCACGAAATTGGTGATGACGGCCCCTATAGTGAATAACGACACGATGCTGATTTCGAATTTGTAGTTCAGTTGGTGCGGGATGCAGACACCAAACTGCTATCTCACCAAAAGTAAAGGATGCCTATTCCATATCCAATCGTTCATTGTGAATGTCAGCCGCCGATGGTATCGAAATTATAATCGGAACGTCACCTTGTTCAAAAACCAAATACATGAACCCTTGTTTCTGCTTCTGCCATGGACCTCCCGCTCTAAAGGTCTGTACGCTCCGTATGGTGGTCAGGATCGCAGCAGAAAACTCAAAGACGACCATGGCGATGGAAAGGAGATTGTTTACTGTCGAAAAGATCCTTGTAAGTGGAATAAAATATTTATGAGCAAAAGTAGCGTTCACCTCTGCGAAGAAAGAAAGTCGAGATAGAGGATTTAGAGCTCAAGAAGTCTTGCCAAAGTTGCAGGAATGTAGGGGATCTTACATAGGAAGGCTATGTGATCCGACGCATTTCAATCCTGGTACGTGGGACTGGAAATCAAACCAGATATCATAAATACTCTGGGATGAATAGGCTAAAAGAAAAAGCGTACGATATCTAGGGCGATGCACATTAATCCTAGCACGAGGAAGTAGGCTAAGATTAAGCGATCCCGACCAAAGACAGCGAACGTTCTCGCAGTTAGGGTTACTAAGGGCCAACGGCGCGAATGAGCTTGAAAATGGGGTATTGGAGACGAAAGTTCGCGGCTCAACTAATAACAGCGCCCCGACCAAATACACTCAAAGTTCCTATTATCTTGTACCACACGTCGCAACTAAGTCATGGCCAGCGTGTCAACCGGGTTGTCTTCGTGAATGGAATCCGGGTTTGTACTCCAGGACTTACTGGGATAGAGTCAGATAGGCGATGGAAAGATCACACTGAATAACTCACCCTACTACCCAACTTCTTTGCAATAGCCAAAAGAAACAACACGTTCGCCACCAGTGCATATCGACAACAAATGTACAGTATTGTCGAGAGTTGCCATCTTTTGGGTGCCCGCCAAATGTATTGCACTTCTAACGGAAATGTGAGAGCGTAGTCGTAATAGAGGAGTGCTAAGTGGTTGTATGGATCGAGGATTCGTGTATTGTTAGAGTCGGAACCGTCCTGAGAAGGGAGTGGCGCACCGATGCTAGCCCATTGAAGGGAGAATTGTAGAACTCTACCTTCCCTTTGAGTAATTGACGCTCTTAAATGGAGGTGAGACGCACCGAGCAGTGGCTGCCGCTTGTTCATCTTTACTGGGCATGGACTCTTCGGGGGTGTTGACGTCGTCGAGGGAAAGAGGAAAGGTACGGGTACTGTATTTTCGATCATTTAATTCAAACGTGGTTCTCGCGCACCTTCATACGGAAAGGGTATTCGTTTGACAGCAACCCGGAGTGTTCAACGTTCAACGTTCGACACTGCAATTGCTAACCCCCTGCTGTTTGACACTCACTGCAATTGCTGTTTGACATGGCACGACATCGCCTCATAGCTCGCCAGTGGGTTTTACCGGTGGCTTGATTTCTAAACGCTATCACACTGGGAACGATTGCAGTGCCATGATTCTCCCGAATAGAACATGATCAAGCCATCAAGATACGAGGTTGAATGATGAATGATGATGGTTACTAACCTAACTCATGTCTGCCCCACGTCAAAACGTCCGAACCGCAATAGGAATCCCGGCATCCGCAAAGATTATTCCAGCGGTCACCTAGTCATAACAAATGATGATTTGAATCAGGATGAATTTGGAGGAAACAAAACTCGTCAGGCACCTTATCCCCAAGCGTTCCCACCCCACAAGATCTCCATCTTGAGTCCGTCCGACCCGTTGTTGAGCGAAAGATTGAGAGGAAAGAGGAGAAAATGGCAAACGATGATGAAATTAGAGAGGAAAGCAGAAACGGTAACGGTCACAGTCCCGCGAGTCACATTACCCCTACGGACCCGGGTGGCAAAGTCCGCGGCGTCTGCACAGCCATTGTATCCGACTTTTTCCACAACTCCTGTCATCCTCTCTTCTTCTCGCCTTGATCTACACATCCCCTCTCAACTCTCATTGAAACTCAAGCATCAAGACACTCCCTCATATCCGCGATCTCTTCGAGAAAGATTCGCCCTTCCGAAGTCACGGAGGAACCGCCTCTCACGTACGCTCCGTACTTCTGCCCGAAGACGATGTCGTCCTGACCCTTTGCCAGATCATCCACTGCGATAAAACTGATAGAAGACAAGTTGAAGGAAAGAAAACAGGTGACCCAGACCACAGCTTCAGTTTCTGCCTGCGAGCAGAGGACCTATCAACATTCCTCGACGTTTTCGATGAGCAACTCTCTGGGAGGCCAAGGTACGTAAGCTCACCACCGCGAGGTCATTGAAATCACATTGACCATGGGCTGTCAGGCTACAATATACCTCGACACCTTCAAAGGTGGACGTCCAGATCAATATGGTTGGAACGTGGCACGAACAAGCGGCGTGCGCAGTGTGTTTTTTGCTGCGTGCATGCTTCAATCGCAGAATCAGCGGTGCGTGGGATGCAATCCTATATGGAAGTGTTTGCGGTCGTACGTTAAGCCTCGCGTTTCTCACAAAGTCCAGGCTAACCCGTTCCACTCAGGAGAAACGAGCAAGGACAGGCAGGGGGTGGAACAGGGGATGGAACTGGACGGGGTGCTGCCTCGAGACTGCGGAACAGGGACCTGGGGCCTGTAATTGTGGTTGAGGTATTGGATAGCCAAATGTTGGCGGACCTTCATGGAAAGATTGAAAGATGTTTCAAGAATCTTCCTCTGGTTAGCGATATTCACCTCATTCTTCTAATTTCAAATTGGCTAACCTGTCGAACAGGTTCTAACAGCCATCTCCCTCATATCCCAGTCCATATCCTAGTCTGTATCCCAGTCCATATCCCAGTCTGTACCCCAGTCCTTATTCCAGTCCGTATCCCAGTCCCTATTCCTCTTGACACCCCTCCTTTCAGCAGACACTATAAATATGTCTTTCACAAACACATCCCAATCTTCCTTGAATACAACAAAGAAGATTGGGATGTGTTTGTGAAAGACATATTTATAGTGTCTGTTGAAACAAAGGGTGTCAAGAAGAATAGGGACTGGGACATGGGCTGGGATACAGACTGGGATACAGACTGGGCTAGGAGAGAGTTGGAAAACAAGTTCATAGAAATTCTGCCAGAGTGAAAGAAATAGTGATGGATTGTACTGTACTGCTTATAGTCATATATGGAATGGATTTCTACCTGTGTCAGTCAGACAGAAAAATTGGCAGTAATGGAGGTAGCTGTTCCAAACATGGAGCAGGGAGAGGTGTTGGAACTGGCACTGTGAGTTTGCTTCCTGTGACTCCCCTCAGCAGCTCTCTTCATGAGATCATTGATGGTGATTATCTTTGGGATATCATCATAGTTACTTGACAGGGTAGTTTCTTGATGGCCTTCAACCAACAATGGGTGAAAATGAAGAGGAGTGGTTGGGTCTTGCACACACGAAACAGGAAGTCTCCTTGTTCTCATATTTGCTTTTACCACCATTGGCAGCAATTTCAGTAAATTCATGCATTTTGTTTAAACTGGAGACGTCGCGATGTCTCTCTCAAATCAAAATTTAAATTTTTTTAAGCGACTTCTTAAGAACCCACTGCAAAAAAAATATTGTTATTAGCTTTGAAGCCTGTAGGTTGTGGTGCCTTATGTCTTATGTCTCAATCTCAATCATGCTCTCAAAAGTTAAATTTAATTTCAATCTTAAAATTCAACTCAAATCTCAATCTCCACAAGTTCAACTCAAACCTCAATGTTTCTAAAACTCAACTCAAACTCAACCTGACATGAAAGGTTGAGAATATGAAGATAGTTAGATCTTTAAAGTTCAAATGATTGAGAGTAATTAGGTAAGTCTATACTAGAGTCAATGATTATTATAGAGAGCAAAGGTAAAGTTGTTAGTGTTGCTTGCATTTAAGCAAGGGTGAGATGAACGGTAATGTTAGCTGTTTTGATTGTGTTATACCTGCATGCCGGCCATATCATGTCCTTATAAAAATTTGCTATGAGTTTGAGACATAAGACATAAGGCACCACAACCTACAGGCTTCAAAGCTAATAACAATATTTTTTTTGCAGTGGGTTCTTAAGAGGTCGCTCAAAAAAAAGCTTAAATTTTGATTTGAGAGAGACATCATGACGTCTTCGGTTTAAACAAAATGCATGAAATGTCAGGCAATTTGTTTCTTGGGAAGATATCATAACTGCACTACAATGTGGTGAATGGACTTGTGAAGGTGGCAGATGTAAGAAGAACAGACAAGTTGAGGTCATGAAATGAATTCTCTAGAACCACTGCACCCAACAAGTGGGGTTTTAAGACTTATGCGGCGAGCAGACAAACGCAACAACAATCACAAGGGTGGCCACTGAGGCGACGAGATTCACACTAAGGTAATTACTTACTGACAAACACTTGAGAACATTGGGAAATCACTAAATGGGAGCTAAGGTTCAACCAAAAATACTTAAAGACTTGTGAGGGACTGGAAAATCAGGCACAGATAAGGAAAAAGAGATATATTGGGTAAAACTAATGAGAAAAAGACACTAGAAACAAAAAGAAACAAACTAAACACAAGGCAAACTGGGGGGATTAAAACAACGAGGTTAGAAATATAGCTAGATACAATGGGGGCTTTTATACTACTGAGCTACCTATTGTGCAAAGCTGTGTATGACTATGCATTGCTGTGGAAAAGCTGTGCAAAACTACAGAAACATGTGTTTAACAATGCAAAGCTGTGTAAAAATGCCCAAGATGCCCAGGATGCTAGTGTCCCCAGGAGTTCGGTTCTGTTCAGTGCAGATTGCGATCCTACCAAAACAGCCCATCTTTGGTTCAGAGCCATTGTGGCAGTGCAGCTTCTGGACAAGAGCTGTTTGAAAACAGTGCCGGGCTGCAGCTCCCACAAGTCTAGACAATTATGTAAATAAAATTAATGAGGATAACATTTGGCTATTAAATTGTTCAAATTTGGAATTTGACCCTTGATGGCGTGACACATGGAAAAACTTGCCTAATGCGAACCGGGGTTTTCACAAAACCAGTGCAAACTGGCACAAACTACAGCTTGCACATTGAACCATTCCGGTAATATTGGCCTCGTCTAAAAACCGAAATTCCGAGCCGAACAGGGATATCTGCTTCGGTTCGGATCGAGAGTGGTTTGGAACCCAACCATTGATATCACTACAGGATGCCCAGGATGCCCATGTAATTCAATTTCAGACATTTCTAGGGGCTAAATCCTGTCTTGGAAACAGAACAATCCATGGCATTATCCCCTCTTTAAGGCAAAAACCCCCCAATTTCAGGACTGAGAAGCCAAAAACAAGCAAGAAATCCTGAAAAGGCAACCAAAAATACTTTAGGTACACTGTAATTACTTGTAAACTGAAGGAATAACATAAAAGTATCTATATTTTCAATCAAATCGCTATAAACCTGCAATAGACCCTTTGGAATGATGATAAACCATGCTATAAACTTGTCAAGAACTGAACCAGGAGTAGTACCTACTGCCGACTTTTCCACCTATACAGTTAATTGCGGTTGGACTCAGCGTACGATCAAGGGAGATATCATGTGAAATAGGTCAATTCAAAGGAGAGTACTGTTACATCCATGCCGGACCGATCCGGATCGACTGGTCAAAATCACTTACTCCACTTACCTTAATCTCCGTACTACCTATTAAAGCCTAGACTATCGGCTTGGGAGTCAGCGGTCCGAATACGGATCCGACTACTGGATCCGTCTCGGACCTTGTACATTTCTATCCTATATAAGATGTACGACTTAGTAGTTACATTCTTTAGAATTAAACTCGACTCTGGTTTCCCAGTGACCTGGTCTAAGGCAGCTCGACTCAGGAAGCCGTTGTCCAATAACTTTGGCTACTGTCAAGACTCCGTCATTCTCTTCGACCTCCTTCACTCTCCTCGTCGCTCCCCGACACGCTCCGATCAACTCCGTTTCTTCCCTCTCTTCATCTTAGATCATTCCTCTTTTAGTATATCCTTCCGTACATATCTTATATCTTATCTTATCGTTTCTCCCTTCGGTTCCGTTCGGTTCCGAGTCATTCTGCACGTCCTTAACAGTAGTTTAATTCTTTTTCTTGAGTCGAAATGTCGTTCACTCCGGACGACGTCTCTGATCAGTTCAAGATCTTCGATTCTATGTTTCCTTCCCGTCCTACTCCGATTACGACCCATGTCGGGTCTCATCTTCGTATATCCCATCTTCAAGTTCCCAGTTCTTCACGAAGGGTCAGTAGCGTTTATGCTTCTGATTCCAACGACCCATACAATACTTTACTATCTCCGAGCAAACTCCAAGGTACCGTTAATCGTCCCCGACGCTCTTCCAGCAATCGCAGCTCCAACCAACGCACCCCCCGACAATCTCCGATCATCTCCGAAATGCATATCGAGGAGGTTCCGGAGACACCGAGGAGGAATAAAGGCAAGGGTAGAGCGGATGACGACGAGGATGACTCTTTTGACGATGGTACTGACCCGGAGGAGGATCCGTCGGATCCTCCAATCGGTGGTTCAGGAGGCGGTGGTCCTCCTAGCAGTGGTGGAGGTGGTGGTCATGGTCCGCCACAAGGCGGCGGAGCCGAGGGTTTCTTTTCGGCTTATGCTACCTACCTCACCACTCACAATCTTCTGCTTCAGCAAATGCTACGCGAAAAAGCAAAACCGAAGAAAGGTGCCAAACCGAAGGACCCCGAAACCTTCAACGGCTCCGACCCCACCAAACTCAAAAACTTCCTCACTGGTCTACAACTCCAGTTCAATTATTTCTCCGAATCCTTCGTCGACTCCGCTTCCAAAGTCAACTACGGACTTTCCTTCCTCCGTGGTATAGCTCTCGATTACTTTGAACCTGATTTGTTAGGTAGCGAGTTTTCCGAGCTGGATCCGCCAGCTTGGATGGTTAGCTACAGAGCTTGGGTAGTAGAACTCCAAACTAACTTTGGTCAAGTGGATGCCGCCGGAGAAGCGGTGGATAAGTTGGATTACTTGGTTATGCGGTCGAACGAGAAAATCGCGCCGTATATTACTAAATTCAACGACATCGCAGCTAAAATTGGTTATAGCGACTCCGCTCTTCAGCATGCCTTTTACAAAGGTCTTCCTGAACGTCTAAAGGACGGAGTTAGTAACATCACCGGCGGGAAGCCGGCGTTGTATCATCCTCTCAAAGCGGCTGCTAAAGCCGTAGATCTTCGCTATTGGCAGCGCGAGGCCGAAAAATCCCGAGCTAATCGCCAGTCTAATTCCAATTCCAATTCCAATTCCAATTCTACTCCGAAACAATCCTCTTCCTCTACCTCTACTTCCAACAACAACTCCTCTTCCTCTTCACAATCCAAGTCCAAGCCGAAAGGCAAAGGACAGACCTCGAACTCTTCCACTTCCAACGCTTCCGCTTCGGCCTCCGCCGCTCCCCGTCTCCCATTCTTGGAGAAGTTAGGAACGGATGGAAAACTCAACGCCGACGAGAAGGCCCGACGGTTGAAGGAAGGGTTGTGTAGTTATTGTGGGTTGGGTAAACATAAAGTTGAGGATTGTCAAAAGAAGAAGACTAATCAGACTGCGAAGGATGCTAAAGCCCGTGCAGCGACAGTCTCTTCTACTCCGGAGAAGGCCAAGTCCGACGAGAAGTCGGGAAACTAGGCTGCAACTCCGATGCCTCGACACAAGCTCGGAGTTGCACTGCACCGGATTGTGTCTATCCTGAGGTTACACTCAACGCAGCTGCGCTCTCTTCTTCTAATTCGCTTACGGTTCCTCTTACCTCCGATACATATAATTTCTTGGCCCTAGTGGACTCCGGTTCTTCCCATTGCTTTATTGATAAAGGCTTTGTTACAAAGAATCTAGTACATACAATACCTATTTCACCTATATCTTTACGATTACTCGACGGTTCCATCGGCTCCGTTATTACGTCATCCGCCTCGCTTCCGATGAAGTTCTCTACAGGCAAAACCATTCTAATCGACTTTTACGTCACTTCTCTAGATTCTACTTGCAACTTGGTTCTGGGATACAACTGGCTCAACCGCTACAATCCGTTGATTGACTGGTCTGAAAACAGTATCACTTTCCGAACCGACACGCTTCCGAATCCGGCCGACCGACCGACTCCCTCTGTCAAGGACTCAGACAAATCCATTCCGGCGGGCCCGAGCAAACGCCAACAGGCTAAACTCCGCTACGCTTCTAAAACTTCTCACTTTCCTTTTGAGCCTATTTACTCCTATGCAGATCTTCTTAACGCTCCGTCCAACTCGACTCCGCTGGTTTCCATCATCTCTGCTCGTGCTTACTTGAACGCTACAAAGCAATCAGGTGCGCGATCTTATACCATGCAGATGGTAGACACAACGGAAAAGTCGGTGACCGGAAGAGCCTCGGAATTATCCGATGAGGATCTCGCACGTATTCCTACGGAGTATCACGAGTTCGCTGATGTTTTCTCCGAGTCGAAAGCCGGGGAACTTCCCCCGCATAGACCTTACGATATTAAAATCAATCTAGAGGATGGTTCGGATCCGCCTTACAGACCGATCTACTCTCTTTCCACAGCCGAACTCAAAGCACTTCGAGACTTCATAGACGAACACATCAGTGCTGGACTCATCACTCCTTCGAAATCCCCTTACGGTGCTCCGGTTCTTTTTGTCAAGAAGAAGTCCAGCGATCTCCGCCTATGCGTCGACTTCCGTGGCCTTAACAAGATCACGAAGAAAGACCGGTATCCGCTTCCTCTCATATCTGACCTTCTAGACTCACCTCGGAGGGCTCGGATTTACACCAAGCTAGACTTACGTCATGCTTATCATCTCGTCCGGATCGCTCCCGGAGACGAACCAAAAACCGCTTTCAGGACTCGTTACGGATCCTTTGAATGGCGTGTTATGCCGGAAGGTTTAACCAATGCTCCATCTGTTTTTCAACGCTTTGTTAACGATATTTTCTCTGACATGCTTGACGTCAATGTCCTTGTTTATTTGGATGACATCCTTATTTACTCGGATGACCTCGAATCCCATCGGGAGCATGTTAAGGAAGTACTCCATAGACTCCGAAAGAACGGTCTCTACTGTAAAGCTTCGAAATGCGACTTCCACACAGACACCATTGAATACCTCGGTTACATTCTCTCCCCCGAAGGCTTGCGAATGGACATGGCAAAGGTCAAAGTCATTACCGAATGGCCTCCGCCGCGTAAGATCAAGGATATCCAATCTTTCCTTGGTTTTTGCAATTTCTATCGGCGCTTTATTTACGATTATAGTGCCATCACTGTCCCTCTTACCCGCCTCACCCGGAAGCAGATCAAATGGAATTTCGGTCCCGAATGTCAGAAAGCGTTTGAAACGTTAAAGGAAGCTTTTACTCATGCTCCTATACTTACGCACTGGCTTCCTGATCAGGAAATCATTCTGGAGACCGACGCTTCCGATTATGCATTAGCTGCAATCCTTTCCCTTCGGACCGAGGACGGTGAGATTCACCCTATTGCTTTCCACTCACGCACTTTCACGCCTCCCGAACTCAACTACGACGTCCACGACAAGGAGCTTCTTGCTATATTCGAAGCGTTCAAACGGTGGCGACATTACTTGGAGGGTTCCGGAGATCCGGTCGACGTGGTTACAGATCACAAGAACTTGGAATACTTCACTTCTACCAAGATTCTTACCCGTCGGCAAGTTAGGTGGTCCGAATATCTCTCTCATTTTAACATGGTTATTCGTTTCCGTCCCGGACGTCTTGGAACTAAACCGGACGCTCTTACTAGACGATGGGACGTCTACCCTAAAGAGGGGGATACCGCTTATGCCAGTCTTAATCCTCATAACTTCCGTCCAGTCTTTACACAAGAACAACTCTCCTCCTCCCTCCGTGCTACCTTCCTTGAAGGCCCGTCCTTCGCGCTAGTGTCATTATGGATATTGAACGACTTCACGAAGACATCCGAACAGCTCAGTCAGAAGACGAATCCCTTCGGGAACATTTCCGGTCCGCTACGGATCCCGAGAAATCCCGTTGGTCTTTAGATGAGTCTGGTTTTCTTCGTCTTGATGAACAAATCTACGTTCCAGATGCTAAGGATCTCCAACTCCGGGTCCTCCGCATCTTCCATGACCATATTCTAGCTGGACATTTCGGTCAGAATCGTACCCTAGAGACTATCCGCCGACAGTACACTTGGCCACGGATCCGTGAATTGGTCCGTGATTACGTTAAGTCTTGTGTTATCTGTAATAGGAACAAGTCTCCGAGACATCGACCGTACGGTATGCTTCAGCCTCTACCAGTTCCGGCCCGTCCGTGGGATTCTATATCCATGGACTTCATCGAAGAACTCCCGAATTCTAATGGCTATAATTCCATCCTAGTCATTATAGATCGTGCCTCTAAACAATCCATTTTCATTCCAACCGACACTACTATCACTTCCGAACAGCTTGCACGCATCTTTATTATTCATGTCTTCTCTAAACACGGGGTTCCGAATCATGTCACTTCCGATCGCGGTTCCGAATTCGTCTCTCGATTCATGCGCTCCTTAGGTACCGCTCTGGATATGAAGCTTCACTTCACTTCCGGATACCACCCTTCGGCCGATGGACAGACCGAACGTGCTAACCAAACTCTAGAACAGTACATCCGAATCTACTGCAATTATCAGCAGGACAATTGGGACGAACTTCTTCCATTAGCAGAGTTCGCGTATAACAACGCTCCGAACGCTTCCACCGGCATCTCTCCTTTCTTTGCCAACAAGGGTTATCATCCGAACATCACTGTCCATCCAGAACGCGATATCGCATCCGAACGGGCCCGTGAGTTTGTCGTCGATCTTGACGAATTACATTCTATGCTCCGTGACGAGTTAACAGCAGCTCAGAAACGCTACAAGGAACAGAAGGACAAAAAGCTTATACCGCATCCCGAATGGAAGGTCGGAGACCGAGTCATGGTGACAGCCAAAAACATCAAATCGACTCGGCCGACCAAGAAGTTTTCGGAGAAGTATCTCGGTCCTTTTGAAATCATAGCTCAACCGTCCACAGTTGCTTATACTCTTCGGCTTCCGGAAGAACTCCGCTCTATTCACCCCGTCTTTCACGTCTCTCAACTAGAATCTATCCTTCCTAATCCTATCCCTAATCGTGTCCAGGACCCGCCCGGACCCGTTATCGTCGAAGACTCTGAAGATCATTACGAGGTCTCGGAGATACTCGATTCCAAAATCGACCGACGGTTCCGATGCAAGCTGCAGTACTATGTACGGTGGTTAGGATATGAAGGTACTGACGAAGAATACTCTTGGATCCCGGCCATAACTTCCAGGCCGAGGAGATCATTACGGAATTTCACGCTAAGTACCCTAATAGACCGGGTCCCTCCGGATCCTTATGATCCTTATTCACTCATTTCACTGTGTTCAATTTCAAGAAAAGTTTTTACAATATAAGGCCCAAATGGCCGGTTCGGTCCGTACTATTTACAAATTTTCTACTTTACTAAAGGTCCGACTTCGGCCGCTTACGTTCCCTTACTCTCCCGTTACCATATCCTCATCCTCCCCTTCTTTGCCGCTTTCTTTCGGCTCTTCCTCAATATCCTTCTCTTTCGGTACTACTACTTCCACCGATTTCACGATCCTTCTTCTCTTTTTTGGTTTCGAAGGCCCGGCCTCCGCTTCGGGGATCGCAATCTTGGAAGCTTCTGCAATAGTGAGCAAAAAAGAAACGAGTAACAAAGAAAAACTTACTCTTAGAGCGACCAATCAACTCGGTTAGGAGTTGATTTGTCCGCTTCTGTTCTCCTATCATTTCCTCCACCAACTCTTCCAACCTTGTGTTATCGGCAACATTCACGGCCGATCGTCCTCCTCCGGCGAACGAACACCCAACCTTCTTGAGGTTACATGCTTCGCAGGCTTTCGCCTTGCTCGGTCCGTCCGGGATCCGGCAAGGGATCTCCTGCTCGGAACACCGCTTGCACTCTGTAAACCGATTAGTACTCAAAAAACTTCCAAAACAAAGAAAACACTTACTAGTTTCAGCCTCCACATAGGCTCTTTCCTTTCCTTTTCCCTTTCCCTTCGGATCCGGGTGCCCATGCTTGAGATAACCCACGATTGGACTCCTCAAGGACTCCTCGGCGTCCCGCTTTCCTCGTTGGTACCCCAAGATCTCACCCTGCTTAAAAGCATCGTGAGTTGTAGCGAAAATGAGCTAAAAACAGTAATGAAAAAGAAGAGAAAAGATTGTTATTAAAAAACTTATGACTTACCTTCTCGCCTGTATCGGTTCCGTCGTCCTCTTCTTCTTCCTCATCATCTCCATCACGTCCGGACCCGCTAGGAGCGACACTTACTTCTTTCCCTTTACTTCTCTTAGTTTCGGCTTCCTCCCTCTGCCGCTGTTCTTCTACCCACCATGCTTCCAACAGACGTCGCCTTTCAGCCTCGGTCTCCTCCCACTGCCTCAATTCGGCCTCGACGGCCTCCGACCTCTCATCCTCAGCATCCTCATGCGCATCCCGCGCTTTCCTCCACTGCTTAACCTCCTCCTCCAACTCCAGGTTAAAAGACCTGACCTTCTCCTGCTCGTCTTCCACTCTCTTAGCCCAGGTCCTCCTCGGAATACCCTCCGGCCGTGCACGATCGAACTCATCTTCATCGAAAATTCTCGGCGTCCGATCGGGTTTTGGTTGATCAAAAGCTCTGCGCACGAAGACAGGCTTGGGAGTAGGCAGGGCGAGGTGGGAAGGGGGCTGGACGATGTTGGACATGATGAGCTGAATGAAAAAAATTTGAGAGAATGCGGAAGGAGGACAAGGAAGATTGGACTTTGAAATTTTCATGGTACGCCTTATATCACTCCTTCATATTTGTCTCGCTTTGGCCTATCGGCTATCACTCGATCATTTTTACCTTACGATTTACGCCTCTTCGGGCTCCATTCATTCCGAACTACTTACGATTTATGTCATTTTCGGTTTCCGTCTCGGAAAGGTTCTTGAGGGCAAGAACCTTAAGAGGGGGATACTGTTACATCCATGCTGGACCGATCCAGATCGACTGGTCAAAATCACTTACTCCACTTACCTTAATCTCCGTACTACCTATTAAAGCCTAGACTATCGGCTTGGGAGTCAGCGGTCCGAATACGGATCCGACTACTGGATCCGTCTCGGACCTTGTACATTTCTATCCTATATAAGATGTACGACTTAGTAGTTACATTCTTTAGAATTAAACTCGACTCTGGTTTCCCAGTGACCTGGTCTAAGGCAGCTCGACTCAGGAAGCCGTTGTCCAATAACTTTGGCTACTGTCAAGACTCTGTCATTCTCTTCGACCTCCTTCACTCTCCTCGTCGCTCCCCGACACGCTCCGATCAACTCCGTTTCTTCCCTCTCTTCATCTTAGATCATTCCTCTTTTAGTATATCCTTCCGTACATATCTTATATCTTATCTTATCGTTTCTCCCTTCAGTTCCATTCGGTTCCGAGTCATTCCGCACGTCCTTAACAAGTACTCCTAATCTTAGGGAAGGGGTCATCGGTATAGGAGTGCAACCCTTTCTACTAGATAGGTATATAAGGAGTACTTAGTGGTAGATAATTCCCTAGAATTTGATCTCCTTTGTCCTTTGTCCTCTGTTCTTTATCCTTGGTTCTCCTTTATCCTCTCCTATCCTTACCTTTCGCCTCTGCCCCATTCACTCTGTCGCTGTACGTCATGCAGGTTGCCCTTGTCAAGAGACTCACCATCTAATTGGGGTCCAGACTCGTCCTAGAGTCGGTTCTCTCATGTTGGAGTACAGGATGGGGTACGCATGAATTAGGTTACAGGTATGTGGTACACTACACTGGTGTATGTTGGGTACTGTCTATCATATGCTCTTGTTGTCATTGGAGTACTGGCTTGTGAGGATACAGTCCTCATCATAGGACACTCTCATTGCCGAAGGTCTACTCTTGTCATAGGAGTACAGCTCGTCATATGGTTCACCACACGGTTCATGGATATTCACAATACCGGACATCATCATTATTCATTCTCCTTGGTCACCAGCTTTTGTCATCCTCTATTGCCAATGGGCCTGTGTGATGGTCTGCCAGCATTAGTCTGGAGTATGATCACGTAGTAGGTTGGAGTACCAGGGTTTGGTACCCCTCAGAGTATGCCCTACATGGGTGTTGGGTTGTTTTAGGCATATGCTATCCTCAGCGTCAGGGCTTGAGGCCCGGCATATGCATAGGCAGTTCACCCTCCTGACAAAACTGCATTTGGGCACAAGCGTGCAAATGCGGCGAGGCGCTTAAACACTTGAACATGGCAAAGTGCTGAAGCCGCCGGTGACAAAAGCCTGGGAAAAGCGTACCATAACAGTATTGCTGCGACTGCACCACCACCTAACTGGACTTCATCATTGACCATGACCATCAAGAGTACTACTGGTTAGTCCCGAGTGTTCCATAGCTTTAGATTTGTTCCAGGCTGTTTGGTTACCTGGAGGTAACCAGTTCATCTGGTGTCTCTGCATGGTCAATGCCATCAAA
Organism: Marasmius oreades; assembly: GCF_018924745.1. NCBI lineage: Eukaryota > Fungi > Basidiomycota > Agaricomycetes > Agaricales > Marasmiaceae > Marasmius > Marasmius oreades. Next base: position 42,303 of record NC_057324.1, read on the forward strand.
CTAGGATCAAGAACACGCAATATCGACGATCTTGGGGTATTCCGGAAATCTTCGCTGTAGGCAATAGTTTGGGACTTCAAGACTACAAGATATGGAGAACTGGTGATCGGTGAGGAGGCTGTAATGATATGAGGGTGAGTGGAAGCAGGGAGAAAATGAAATAACGGGTGGATGGTACTTCAGTAAATGCATGCATTTTGATTAATGATCTTAGGTCGTGATGTCACTTTTATCTTGAGACATCTTGAGATCTCTTGAGAATATCTCAAAGATCTCAATAAAAGTACACTCCCCATATTAAATAATACATGCTATTATCTCAAATTTTCTATCTCATTATCTCAAAAAAATAAGACCTCATTATCTCAAAGAATATATCTCACTGTCTTAAACATCTCATAAGTTTCAATCTTAAAGATATCATAAATCTCAATCTGAATGTCTGTGCCTCAATTTCTCAGTAACTGAGATTGCTAGTTGGTATACTAAGTGTCAGGAGGGTGAACTGCCTATGCATATGCTGGGCCTCAAGCCCTGACGCTGAGGATAGCATATGCCTAAAACAACCCAACACCCACGTAGGGCATACTCTGAGGGGTACCAAACCCTGGTACTCCAACCTACTATGTGATCATACTCCAGACTAATACTGTTGGACCATCCTACGGGCCTATCGGCAATAGAGGATGACAAGAGCTGGTGACCAAGGAGAATGAATAATAATGATGTCGGGTATTGTGAATATCCATGAACCGTGTGGTGAACCATACAATGAGCCGTACTCCTATGACAAGAGTAGACCTTCGGTGATGAGAGTGTCCTATGATGAGGACTGTATCCTCACAAGCCGGTACTCCAATGACAACGAGAGCATATGATAGACAGTACCCAACATACACCAGTGTAGTGTACCACATACCTGTAACCTAATCCATGCATACCCCATCCTGTATTCTAACACTAGAGAAGGGACTCTAGGGCGAGTCCGAATCCCAATTAGATGGTGAGTCCCCTGACAAGGGTGACCTGGACGGCGTAGAGCAACTGAGTGAATGGGAGAGGCGAAAGGTAAGGATAGGGAGGATAAAGGACCAAGGACCAAGGAAGACAAAGGACAAAGGAGATCAAATTCTAGGGAAATATCTACCACTAAGTACTCCTTATATACCTATCTAGTAGAAAGGGTTGTGTTCCTATACTGATGACCCCTTCTCTAAGATTAGGAGTACTCTCCTTTGAATTGACCTATTTCACATGATATCTCCCTTGATTGTATGCCGAGTCCAACCACAGTTGACCATATAGGAGGAAAAGTCGGCAGTAGGTACTACTCCTGGTTCATTTCATGACACTAAGCTAAGGTTGAACATAATAGTGGTGCTAGCAATTTTGATTGCATTACACCCACGTGTAGGCTGACGGTCATCTGTTACATGACTAAGTTAGGCTCTGTTCAGTAAAAAAAAAGCTGCAGCTTTTTTGCAGTTTTTTGATAGCTTTTTACTCACAGCTTTTTGTGACAACGAGTGACTATGTAGTGACTGACCATGTAACATACATTACCTAATACATTCTTTACATCTGCATGTCTATGCTGCGTCCTTGCAGATCCTCTGCATTCTGGTACTGCCCGCCTATCGCTATAGCTAAGAAAAAGAAAGGCACCATCAACAACAACAGTCATCTCAAGACTGTACCCGTGGACCAAGAGAAGAAGCTACGCACTATATGGACTGACAGTGATGTGGATACATTGCTGGCAGGACTCGTCAAACAGGTTGACAGAATTGGAGAAGGTGGGAATTTCAAGGTTGCAGTATTCAACAAGGTTGCCAAGGAGCTGAATCCACCTGATATCAGAGCAAATAAATGGGAAAAGGCTGTAAGGACAAGTATAGGACAGTACATGACAGTTCATTCAATTTTGACATTTCTATTCATTTGAGACTTTTCTCTTTACGTTCTAGATCAAATGTGACTGGGAAGAAGTCATTAAAATCAATCATAAGTCTGGCTGGCCACCCTGGGACCGAAAGAAAGGGGGCAGCATCACACCTGAATGTGAGCAAAACTGGCTTGAGTATGTGAAGGTCAATCTGAGGGCGGCGCATTTCTGGAACAAGGGCTATGAATACCAGCACCACTTCGATATTCTCATGCTGCTGAATACTACTCTTCCCAAACAGATGAATATATGTTGTATTGGCTGCTGGAAGACTCAAGCCCAGAACAAGGATGAGTTGGATGAGAGTGAGGTTGGGGTTGAGGTTGGGGTTGGAGGAGCTGGTCTGGTGGCCAGCAATGCAAATTCTCAGGAGGCTGGAGAGCAGGAATACTCTCAACCAACTGTATTGCAGAGGTTGGACAGTCCAGACTGGGACAATGAATTGATGGATAAGCAGTTTCATGCAGATAAAGAGGCAACATCCACTGTGAGTCTTCTATTCATATGACAGGTTGTATTGAATATTGTAACTTGTTCTCAGTTGTCCAGGAAATCGTCAACCACCACTGCTGCTACAGTTGTGTCCGAGTCTGCATCTACTGGCCGAAAATGCAGTGCTTCTGAAACACCACTTCCGAAGGAGAAGTCAGTGGACAAGCGTGTCAAACCACAAACACCTGTCACCCCAGGTCCCCGTCACCAGCATGTTCCAGCCTCATCTGATCACTGCACCAAAGCAGCTACTGCTCTCGCACAGATTGGTAGTGGCATTACCAAATTCAATCACCATGCTCTCACATTTTCAACTTGCCATGGGGGAACAATGCAAATAATACCCCAAGTCGCCTTGCAGGAGCTATCAAAGCTTTGGACAGTGAAAAGGTTTGGCTTCCCTTGGATCTCTGTCTCCAGTTACAGGACTTGTTTGAGAAGGACAAAGCTGCAGTTGCTGCTCCAACGAACCTGGATTCTCCGTAAACTTAACATTACCATCCCACAGTACTATGATTTGCTTTCAGATACTATGTTAACCATTCCTCCATTTGATCTCTATCTTCCATCATATCCATAGTTACTATTCACCGCATTCTGCCAGTTCTATTAAATAGCTATCCCACATATTCTGTGCAATAGCATCCCATCATTGAAGTGATCTTTCAAACTCCTCATCTGATACAACCATAGAGGTTGTCAAGTCACCACTGGTCTCCCTTTCAGCAGTAGGGTCATAGAACTCCTCAATTGAATCTTGAATGGCTGAAAGTGACTTGACCAGATCATATTCCATTGTAAGATTGTGAATTGCCATTAACGCTAGTGGAATCCGAACTTGGACCCCATTGAATATCGAATGGGATGAAGCAGAACTCCCCATTTTGCCTTTAGGACTCCGAAAAAAAATTCGCATGTCGAAGATTAAAAAGTTCTTCCCAATTCATGGGTCTGAAAGCCTCTTAGAAATATAGCCACATGTAAAACAGAAACATACCGCAGACTACCCCTCTGCCACTCATTCAGATGATACCGTACACCACGTAAGGCACCATAAGATAATCACATATTCCAAATCCTGCATCTGCTAAGTAGTACTTGCTGTCTGGAATGTAGAGATCAGTTAGTTGGGACTGAGCATACATTGTAGCATCTGCTGAAGCCCCGTCATAGCCAGTAACTCCATACTGAAATTGCATATCAAATCAACAACAGATCAAGGAGTTTTGTGATAATTGCCCCTTTTGATCTCATGCCAGATCCCACTCTTCTTTTGAAGGCCAACAACAGATATGTGTCCCGTCCATTGCACCAATAGCATCCTTGAAGAATGGAAATAGCTTGGGGTTGTTCTGAATATATGAAGGGGTTGGTGCATTGGCATCTGGCAAGCAGACATATCAGTTATAGAAATCTGGCTCTGTAAATGCATCAAGCACTTCATTGAAGTATCTAGTTTTCATGTTAGTGCCACTATAGTGTATCAATATTTACCACTTAACTGCAATATGGTTCCAGTTGCCCGCTGAAATCGTTTACCAACATGGCAAACAGATAGCCCAGTTGTACATGTATAGAGAAAAATGCCAAGTTTCTCCTCTAGACTGACATGTTGGGAGTCATCAATTCCTAGCCAGCATAACTCTGAGAGGAGTATATTGAAAATATGCTTCCACACCCCAAGCTCATGAGCTATTCTATCCTCATGCCCCTCCCAAAGTTCCTCAATCCAGGCTTGTCCACTAAGTGCAGAGGTGTGATATGGCTGAATGACAGCAGCGAAAGCAATATGATAGAGAGCAGCTGCATAGCCAGCTAGTTGAAATAGATGTCCAGCAAGAAGGACAAGCAGGGACTGATGGTACTGCACTGGGGAACATTGAAGAGGCATTGATCGATCAATGACAGCTGTTTCGATGATGCATGTACAAAAAAGACAATCAATATTTATTCATGTTTGTACTACTACTGTCACCCCGAGGTCGCCGCATATCACGCCGTGACTACATCAAAAAGCTATCAAAAGGCTGTTGAAATGCTATCTAAAAAGCTACCGCCAAACGCTATCAAAAAGCTGCAAAAAAAAAGCTGCAGCTTTTTTTTACTGAACAGGGCCTTAAACTACTATAAGGGTGAAGGGCCTACAGGCGGGTGTAACACAATCAAAATTGCTAGCATCACTATTATGTTCAACCTTAGCTTAGAATACCAACTAGCAATCTCGGTTACTGAGAAATTGAGACATAGACATTCAGCTTGAGATTTATGATATCTTTGAGATTGAAACTTATGAGATGTTTAAGACAGTGAGATATATTCTTTGAGATGATGAGATCTTATTTTTTTGAGATAATGACTATAGAAAATTTGAGATAATAGCATGTATTATTTAATATGGGGAATGTACTTTTATTGAGATCTTTGAGATATTCTCAGGAGATCTCAAGATGTCTCGAGATGAGAGCGATGTCGCGACATAAGATCATTAATCAAAATGCATGCAACGGCAGGCTACTTCCAGCTTTCAAGGTATGTTCCACTTCGCTTCTCTTGACCTTCAATGCTAAGGTCTGCTCTCTGTAGAGTCAGTCACAGACCACAATATTGTCCAATTGCTTACATATTTTGGGAATCTACTCTCCCTATATATTACTAATTACTGGTATAGTATCATTGGTGTGGAAATAATATCTGTATGCAGTGTATTATTTTGCGCTTTTTTAGCATTTTTTGCCTAGGGGGGTCAGCTGTCACTTCTAAGGTCCAAAAATTGGTAGGCAGGCCTTTACATATATCCAGAACATTCCCCCAAATTCCCTGTGATTCAATATTTGATTTGCCTTCTTTATTGAATATCTATTATTTCCAATATTTGGGCATAAAATATCTTGGTTTATATTGTCACAGGGAAACATCCTATCATCAATCTGATTATGGATTTGGATTCTGCACCCAAAAACACATACTACCACCCATCTCACCCATTTCTATCACCTACCTTACTCAGACAGTGCTGGATTGGTCAGAAATTGAATCACACCACGGTATCAATTCTGGGAGGGGTAGGAGAGCTCAGCTAACCTCATAGTCAAATTCAGAGGGTCAGTAAACCCTAGAAACCATCCCAGGATTACACAAAATGGATTAGTTTTCATTGAAATAAATAGATATTATTTCCGATATTTTGGAATAAATTTTATTTATTTATAGTGCAGTAGGGAGACATCCTATCATCAAGCTGATTGGAAATTCGAGTTCAGCACCCAAAAATACATAGTTCTACCCACCTCCAATATTTTTATCATCAACCATGCTTATACAGTGCTGAAATGGTTCAAATTCTTGCCAAACAATGATATCAATTCAGGGAGTGGGGGGAAATTTTTACTAAGGCCAGAATCGGATTCAGAGGGTCAAATAACCCTAGAAAACATCCCAGATGAACCTGGATTGAATCAGTTCTCATTAAAATACATGATATACACTGTTTTGCAACACAGTAAAAGCACTATCTCTTCAAGGAGTGACGGAAACAATTAGATAAGCTCAAAATCGAATTCAGGGGGTAGAAAAACCCCCAAAATCACCCCAGAATCATCTAAATTGACCAGAAACTGATGAAATACAAGTGTCGTTACGATACAAATCTGTCAATTTCTTCACCCAAAAATGCCTCCCGCTCCTGACTTCCACTCATCCCGAAACATGCGCACAGACCTCGACCTCAATCCTCATTCCCGGTAACGCCAGCTTCGCAACACCCACCACCGTCAAAAGAGGTTGATGATCCGGCATCCACATCTTCAAGTATCTAGTTATTACTGCCAACCCTTCCTTGCTGAGATCTGCCATGTAGATCTTCACGCTGTAGACCTGCGGCCAGCCTTTTCCTCCAGCGTGTTTGAGTGCGAGATCGACGTTGGAAAAGGCGGAGTCGATCTCATCCGGGTAGGATATTCCTTCCTGAAGTGAGCCGGTGGTGGGATCCCAACCGCCTGTAGAAACGCGTAAATTTGTGGGCCGAATGGAGGAGGAAAAGAAGGACGAACCTTGACCCGAAATTTCGATACGATCACCGATACGGACAGCCTGATTGAACCAAAATTGTTGGCGTGTAGTCTCCCCGAAACCTGGATAGGAGAAGTATTCAAGATGTGACATGGTCAGAAGACGAACGAAGACGTTGAATAAGCTGATGGGTTTGGAAACGGCCTTGAAGGTGATTATATATGAGGATCACATTTGCGAATAATATAACTTCAAAAAGAACAGTTACTCTAGTTTTTACTGATCAATGAATAGTTCACCCTTGTACGAAGTTATGTGAGAGATCAATATTTCTCAATATAGCGAAGTACACTTTCCTTCGGATCCGATGTTTCATCATTCGTCGATATGTCCATAATCATCTTATCATCTACCGCTTATTGAAAGCCCTTCGGACCCTCCGGCCGAAGGAAAGAGGGACGAGAGAAAGCTAGTATATGATTCACGTAGATAGTTCAATAACCCTTCCTCCCTCCTTGTTGCCCTAGGATTCTGGCATCCACATCGTTTCCAAACACGTCTGAACATCTTGAACTGTAGTTCTGAGACCCACGCGTACCACAATAATAGTTGGAGCAATTCCCTAGGAGTAATTCGATAAAAGGGTGACCTCCGGCCAGAAAATTAGAGCCTACCACCACTTGAATTAAGGAGTAAGCCACTACTGTTTTACCAGCAGTTTGTGCGAGTGTGGGTAAGAGGATCAAAGTAATGGAGTACATCATTCCCGATTCTATTCTGGGGTTAAAACAATGGTTTTTAAAGATTGAGTAGTGTACGAATCGGAATCATTATAGGTAATTAAGAACTCACATAATGATCACAATAGAATAATACATACTTTGAACATTCCTGCCTAGAATTCCTCGCACTTGTCTCTGAATCAGAAAGATCTTTCCCGCTTCGAGTGTTGGTGAGGCTGAGTAAGTTAAGGAAGGAAGGGGGTATCTATGTAGGTACTAACCAATCATGACCGTCAAGGATATATTAAACACTAGCTCTATTACAACGAACGCAGAGAAGAGATCCCTCCCGCTGCGTTCGTACGGTATAAATATTGGGGATGTTTCACCAGGCATGAACTTTTCCGCGGTGGTTATTATGGAAATGCCAACCGCTACTAGAGGTGTTGAGAATCAGGGGTGGAGCCTCACGGAGAGTCCTTACCGCAACCAGCGATACATACGATTGCTGGGATAATCGCTATGATCAGACGCCGACCCCAAATACAGTAGCAGCGTAAGATCTACGAGGTACAGTATCAGCGGAGTGACTCGTTAACCAGGGCAACGTACCAAAATTGAATCAGCGAAAAGGCTATAAAGAGAATGTGACAAATGAAGTCAAATTGCGAGAAGTTTAGATTGTAAGAAAACTCGCCTTGATAGCAGACAAACACAAAAGAAAGCACGGCTGAAAGGGAGGTAAACGTGTAAGCAAGTAAACTTAATTGCGAATTTGAGCTCTGATAAGTTCATGTTCCACGCACGTGGTTGGAGGAAAGGGATGGGAAGTGGAGTTCAGAACACCATCTTTGAGGTTTTGAAAGCCCGAGATTATGACACTAGTGATATTTAGAGCGAGGCCAGCAGTAGCGGAAAGGAAGAGGGCTGTCATCATAATGATGTAAAGAACATGGTTTGGTGTCTTCCGTTTCCTCAACAGATTGAGGCAGATACCATAGAGAACGGCGTATACACCTAACATGAGCAGTAAGTCAATGTGATTAGAGAAATGGAAGTTGAAGCTTGAAGACTTCACCGTAAAGGAAACCGGGAATCTACCGAGAATCTTTGAAAACTGATGGAAGGTGGCACTCGAGGTTACTTACTAGGATCTCCATCACAGGCCGGATCACCAATGAAACCCTGTAGTCCTCGAGTAAGGCTGCAACCTGAGCTTCGTCCGGGTGCCTGGCAAGGATCATTTGAGGGACAAATTGTTTGTGTTGAGGTATTCAGAAATTATCAAAGGCCGTTCTTATAGTTTGGACTCGTATTTCCCGGGCAGTGGAGTGTTTGCGGGTAACCCGAGGAACATATACAGCCGATATGTATTCACGACCTTGTCGGACACACTGATTCAAATGGATTTTCATCTTGACGGTCCCAAAATGCAGTGTTAGCTATGGGAAAGCAGTAACCTCATGCTGAGTCAATCAATTCACGCACAGGTTGCGAGTGCTAGCTCCTAAATTCAAAATAAATGGACCATTTGCTTCTCAACCAGGCGATGAGAATTAAGGTTCACGAACCCTGTGCTGCGCTTTCACCAATACTGTTGCTTTCCCATTTCGAACCGACATCCCCGCAAGTCGTGACTTTTATCGCGGACGTTTGATAACTTGACCTGGTCTTCATCGCAGTCAAGCTTCAGTCAACGAATAGCAGTCGAGAATCTAAGCTAAACAAACACTCGCCTGGAATTAATGCGTCGAGAAAAAAACAGTGATGGTTCTCAGTTCAGACCCAACGAACACCATGCTCCATCGATGAATCGAGCTCGGAACTCTGAAAGGAGAATGCGAGAACGGTCTCATGCAGATGATTGTTCAGACCGAGAGCTACCTGCAGCAGACCCTCTAGCATCGCATGCAGTGAATGCACCGTTGTCAATAGCGAGTATCCCATCCGTGAAAGAAATTCAAATTCGACCGGAACGCGTACACGCCCACCCACGGCTCATACAACCGGTTTTGACTCCAATACCAGACGGGAGCAGTCTCATGTAGAGAATCGCTCCGATCGAGAGTTACGCGTAGCAAACCCTCATACGTTGCACGAAGCAAACATTAACACCTATTCCCCACCCTCCTAGATATCGTCTTCGCGTTGTGCGCTTGTCCTATTCCGAGTCTAACCTTGAGAAAACTGCTTCTACACGGCAGCTCGTCGCTTGCGGTGATCGTTCCACGTTCAAACCTGAATTTCAATCATTGGAAATGAGTATAGAATTAGATAGAGACGATTGAATACGCACGTGTACTACCCCAAATCTTCCATCCAAATTCAATATGTCAATCCCAAGTTCCATCCGACCTGTTATTGAGCAAAAGATGGAGAAGAAAGAGGGAGGAACGATGAAGGATGATGACAATTGAGAGAGAACGTGACACGGAGTAACAGTCATAGAGTTATGGCACTTATAATCCGCCTCCGCCCGTCCCGGACCGCAAAGCACTTTTGAGCACAGCCACTCCATCCCTCTTGTTACGCGACACCATTACTTCTCGCGTCTTTCACGCATTCGCCCTCCAGTATCACTAGCATCCCGATGACATTATTCTTGCAGAAGCTCACCTGGTTGCATCTTGAGCGTCTATCCGACCGTTCAATCTGATGTCGATCACCAACTGTTCACACCCTTCTGATATCTATTGATGGAAGACACACCATACTACCCCGTCCGGTCCTCTTACTATTGCGCCATATACAGGCTGGCATGAAGAGAGGATCTCTTTCTGACGGAGCGAAAGAATTCCAAGGAGTTTGCCGTGCCGGGTACCATCTCATGTACACCGTGCTCGTCAGCGTAATTCGAAGTTCAACTTGACAACGAACAACATGAGATCATGCTCAACATGTCCTCGTGACACAGAAGCTGTTGGAGTATTTAAACCCCAACTTCACGATCCCACGGTGTTTCGTATCTGCTACTCATGAATGCCTATTTTTCGCCCCTGCCCCGCTTACAATTTGAAGTTGAAGACATGAATGGGAGAAGTGAACTGGCTGAATCGTTCGGTCTTTCCGTATGTTTGATATCCTTATTGGATTTTTGAGATCCAACTACATCTTTACATCAGCAGGTACCTGGCACAAACTACCCGGTGCCCAAATCCTCCCGGTATCCAGAACACGGTTTTGGCAATTCCAGGGTTCCTTTCGAAATACTATCCCATATATTCGATTCATTACCTCTAGAACCGTCTACCTTTTCCCTTCAATCAATACCGTGGACTCTCTCTCGTGTTTGCAGGTGGGTCTTTCCACTCCCCGCGTGGAAGTGGGTTCCGATTTCCAATTTTGGTGGTTAGGTTTTGGCGCACCGTTGCATTTGGGACACCTTCCCTATGGACCTCAATCTACATCGACACCGAAGAGCTCACTTTTCGGGCGAACGAAGAATCCATCCAAATGTTATGTGCTGTCATCGATAACTCCAAGAATCGGCCGCTCGACGTTACGTTTCGGATAAAGGCTGATCCATTTCCATTCAACCCCCCGAGTCGACAGCAAATCCTCTTCGACATGGTACGATCTCAACGGCATCGCTGGCGCTCACTCACCTTGTACTTACCCCTTGCTCTAACCCCCCAATGGACACAACTATCACCGATATTTGAACTCCCCAGCTCCAGTAAACCGCCAGTTTGGGAATACGAAATGCTCGAATCTATCCAGATATCTGGTACGAACAGGTGCCCAGATTACCTTTGGCTTCTAGCTCTTCATTGTGCTCCGGCCTTGAAAAGAGCAACCCTTTCTTCAATTGACCGACTCTCTCAAGTGACATCCCGTCCCGTAGTACCGTGGAATCAGCTTCTCCATCTCGATATTTCATCCCTACATGCAAAACATATCCCAGAATTCGAACTTCTCTTGCTTCTATCGCAGTGTACTTCCATACAAACGCTCGTCGTGAGAAACACTCGAGTGGATTCATCCACATTTACTGGAGCTCTAAGCTTCAGTCCTATCCCTCTACAAATCCCAAGTCTTCATACCCTCGAGATTCATATCCCTCCCGGACACCACGATCTTTTCGCAAGGACTTACACTGACCAGTGGTTGACATCCCGGTTGGTGTTGCCTGAGCTACAAACGCTCATCCTCCGTAACGTACGTTGGGACATGGATAGTGACCTCTCCTGGGTGGTGGATGTGCTTAAAAAGTCCGAATGCACGTTACGGACACTTTCGATCGCGGGAATTGACTTGGCGGATGTGACAATCGGGAGGTTGTTACGCTCTCGCGGGGTGAGAAAGGTGACGGAATTGACGTTGGAGGGACATCCAGGCGGGTATTTGTTCAATTGTATCACGGGTGACCAGAGATTGCTTCCTGATTTGGAAGTGTTGCGTGTCTGTATGGCTCATACAGACAGAGGGGGACAGAGGGTGATATTAGCTCCTCCTATTCGAAGTATACTCAACCTGGTACAGTCGAGGAAACGGGGTTTGAAGGTTGTGAATCTGGAGTTGTTTTGGCATGCGCATGATAATGGGGTGGCCCAGAGACTTCGAGAGTTGGGGAATGTGAGTGTACGACGACTCGAATATAAATTCGAGACACCAAGTTTACTACGGGACGAGATGTGGACCGTTCGTCAGCTTGGAGGAATATTCCAGAAAATTCTGGTTCTCTCGCACCCTTTGTGGAATCACAGGGTTATGCTGTTCGACGTATGTTGGGTCAACTCGTTTGCCTGACCTCTGAAACTTACTTTTGCTTAGAACATGCCCGCCATTGGCCATCTGTTGAATGAGCTCGAACGCCTCTTACAGTCCATTGTCTTAACGGACTTCACGGATGCAGAACTGACGTGTGTAAGTCAAGTCATATCACGCCTTTTTGACCCACCTGACCTGCTTTCTTGGCCGCCCCAGGTTGAAGAAGTTCATTGTACCCTGCAGAATCTTGCTTCGAGCAGGATAACCCTCCCTCGAGATGTTGAATGCAAGATATCAGACCTGGCTAAGAGTCTTTTGGAGAGATTTCCTCGCCCTTCCGGTGAAAACCGGGTGGTCGGGAGAGAAAATGAAAAGCAACGCCGAGGTTTGCTCACTTTCCTCCAGAAAAGATGGCGAGCGGCCATTTGTAGCCGATAAACTATTGCCGAAAATTTCGAGGTAGTTACTTCAGTGGTTACGATTGTAGTTTGAATTGATACGTACATTCTGGAGCGAGAGATTCCAAAAAATGAGGCTCAGGTTCCTATCAACGAGTCGAGGACTTGAAGTGGGCATGCTGAGGTGAAAATGGGTAACGCCGAGGCGAAGCCCATCGAAATATCGAAATTGATTGTGTTCACCCAGGAACCAAAAGATTTGAGGTGGAACATTTACCGGTTTGTATGGAGATTGAACGACTTGTATCGAATTTGGTACCCTCGTTATCAAGACGTATTTAGTCACGAAAGCGAAAGCTGTTGAACCGGTAGCATGGGAGACGAGAAAGACCCACAGAGCGTCAAATGCCGCATAGATATGACACGTGGCGCACTGGTTCGTTTATCCAGTCACACGTATCATGGTCACGTCACACTTTTCTGCTTTCCTATATCATCTCGTTCCCGATGGTGACTGTTACACACAGCTCACAGCGTATACACCGTCACTGGATAAGCATGGATACGCTATATCTCGTAGCAGTAGATGTGATATCGTGGGATTGGTGTGCTTGCCGGTATTTCTGTTAGTTTTATCGGCTGACGATATGACATAGAAACGATGGTATGACAAAGGCAATCTTGCAGGCTGCTGTATGTTTCGATTGAATCTCGTCGGTGCTTATGTCTGATCAGTACCATCTAGATGGGTAGGAGCGGTCGAGTCAGTGATTGGTAGATGGTTCCTGAGGCGTGTAAACTTGGAGTTTGGGTCCATTTCGATACTTCCCGTGTTCCTTCCTTCAATCAGCTATGCGACTCGCTCTCCATCGAAAACTTGAATTCAAGATGTGGCAGGGCGAGAGGAGTTATCAACTTTGTCAGTCCAGCTTGGTGACCAACAGTTCACGTTCAACAAGATTGAATGTTCTCGGACGTGAGTGCCTGTGCTGCCTTGATGATGAGGCGATGGACTAACTCTCAGACTATATAAACCTGCTCCATGTTGTCGACCGTACCAATGCATTTCCTTACGAACACTCATCGTGAGGCGTGGTCGAATCAACGGTTTCATTTCCACTTCCACTTTGAACTCCCTTCAGATCGACAACCTTCATACCCTAGAGCTCGAGTCGTCTGACACGAGCATGACCACGCTCTGAAGAGGAACCCGAACTTACGGGGCGAGGTCTTGGGAGTACGTCAATTGGGAGGGATACTCAAATCCACCTTGGTTCTCTCCCACTTCATGTGGAACGGAACGGCTCATCTTGAGGTATATTAGGTCTAACTTAGATTGGAGTACCTAGAACATGCCCATTGCCCGCCATTAGCCACATTTTGGATGAGCTCGAGCGTCTTCTCCAGCACGTTGTTTTAACGGATCCGGAGTTGATGTGGGTGAGTCAAAGTGATATGATGCTGTGTCCAGTCCTGACCGAGTACCTGAATGAACAGGTCGGAGAAGCGCACTATGTCCTACTTATTCTCACTTCCGGCGGCATCACCTTCCCGCGAGACAGAGAGTTTGAGATTACTGCGAGAGCTAAAGGACTTCTCGCAAGGTTTACTCGCCCTTCTGTTGAAAGACGACTCGTAAGTCGTTGACAGTGAGCGTGACGAGGAACACTGCAATTTGTTTGGCCCCTTCCGAGAGGATGGCGAGCGGTAATGAAAAGGCGCTGAATAGTCTTGTGGCAATATATTTACCTCGTTTCTGGCTCCAAACTTCTTTTAACTTATCACGGGGGCAATCACAAGAGCTTCAACATCACTGATGATATCAGCCATAATAAATGGTGCGCCCATGAACTTCTTTCTGACTTGAGAAGGAAAGACGTCTCGCATGTTGGATAGCCTCCGAGAAAATGATTGACATGGATTATGGTTCTATGTAAAAAGGCCATTGCAAGTACAAACCTCCTTTTCTCCCTTCTCAAATGGCACCTACACCATTACTTCGCGACTCGAAAAGCGGCGAAACTCACGTCTTCCTTGTATGGGTGGTGAGTTCTTTCATCATAACAGCCGTGAGTGTCTCTTTCTCTCTGACTCGATATCAGTTCCCACTGACGTTGGAGTTACAGTTCCATTTCATACTATATGGCCTATACATCCCCCTCTTCCGCACCTCGCTTATCCTAATGCGAAAACGACCACCATCCCGGGCACAGACGTTCCACAAAATAGCACTGATAGTCTTATTCACTTTGGCATCGGCTGCCGTGCCACTGGGTCTAGCGTTTGATATCCACCGCGCCGCCCTGGCGTTTTACAGCGACCCGAACCCCTATTACAGGACTCAGATCGATATACAGTACGTGTATATCTCCGTCTCCATTGATCGGCGGTTCATTTCGTCAAATGCGCAGGATTGCTCGATACGTTATCATTTACATCATGATGTACGTCAATCAATTAGCTTGATTTCTTTCTGCAATGCTGAATTTGTGGTCTAGGTTGTTCATCGACAGTATCTTGGTACGTCCGAGCTCGTCTTACCCCGCATTCCTACTAGATTGACGAAAGAAGAACCCCAGATTTTCCGCTGTTTCGTCATCTTCGGGTATCGAAAGAAAAAATATGCGCTTGCAGTAGTCATCGGTTTGGTCTTCATTTTTAACAGTACGCCATCTCTAATTATCCCCTTGCCCGGTACGAGTATTCATGCGTGTTTGACACCCCCTAGTGCTCGGAACGGTTTTCTCAATCTGGACAGAAATTGAGTTCCGACGAAGGCCCGCTTTCTCACATTTCGTGAATATCCCACAATACCTCGCTAACGGATTCTTGGGGATCCTCGCATTGATTAATTTTGTACTTACGACCCTCCTTGGTGCGCATTTTCCACCACGGGGTCATTCCACGAATTGACACTCGTGTTCTTTGACCAACTGATGTTAGCTACGCGAATTTGGTGGTTATTACGGAAGAATCGGGAGATACAAAGCATGCGGGGGAATGAACCTTCAAGCAGCTATATGAAAGGGCTCAGTACTGTTGTTGCTATTTTGTAAGCCGTTTAGCATTTCCTTCTAGGGTATTATCATTGAAACTGAACCCTTGAAGGTTGGAATCGGGTATCATTTATCTGGTGATGTACGTCGTATTCATAGTCGGGAACCTCGCAAAAGATTCCTTTGATTTGGGATCGATGATGATTCAAATTGGCGTACGTTCAGTTTTCTTAACAAAACTTGAAGTAGCATGTCAGATGCTCACCGCTCTTTGTTCATGCTAGGGTATTACCCCAACACTCATCTTCGTTCGTGTCAATATGAACGGCAGGCCATCAGAATTCGAGGAGGCCGATGAGGATGGTAGTCATAGACTTCAGACTCAGTCGACTTTTACTAGTCGATCCGTAAGGTCGTTGTCGGAGATTCAGACAGGGTACGCGCTATGATAAATGCTAGTATGAGAGGCTGAAGGTTTCGCACATGAGACGAGTAGCCCCACGAGTGAGTAGAGCTTCGTACTCATATAAGCGACCTTCAAATCCGTACGCCACGGTCTCGAGGTGAAGACGAGCGCGGTCGATATCGAGAAGCGGGGCGGTGCTGCGCATGGAGGGTTAAGAGATGCTCTCATCGAGTGGAATACCATCCGGAGATTCCTCGCAAACTTGTAAAAAAGGAATTTTGTCGTGTTGGAGTGTCCTGTCCAATTGTTCATTAATATTGTAATCCAATCAAGCAGGCAATTGTCAACTCATCCGTCGTTGAGCTTGATGACCAGTCGCTTGGAGACTGGAGGCTTTCTAAATTCAGGACTATTAATTTCCAAAATCCACCTGTCCAGTGGGTGGTGACACCGCCAGTGAAAGCGGACTTTAGTTATACCCGTTAGAAAGACGGTTATTCAACGAGTCCGACGGAGATGGAGCTTTCTGTTGGTATAAATTCACCTTTGACGTATTTCGAGTGGCATCGACAATATTCCTGCGTTCAATTTTGGAAGTTACCTCTCCCTCGTTGGGTGTGCGCCACATTTTGTATGCAGCATTTCATCCATGGGAACTCAAGAGTCTTTCCATAGTACACCGCCGCTCGCGTTGCCTTCTATTCGGTCTAGGTTGATCATCTCTTATGTTATTACCACGACAGTTTTGAGCTACTAGCCTGGGCCACATCGCCACAGCCGAATTTGTGGTGTTCTTTAGCCTGGACATACCGACGAGTCTGCGTGGGAAATAATTCTACGACAAATTCCCCTTTGTCATTTGAACCGAAGTCAAACGAGTATTCTTCAATACACTCGAAGAGTTACGGAGAGTGGCTGACGCCGGCGGCCCAATGAGGAACTGTAAGTCGAAACTGGAGTAATCCCAACAGAAGTGCTATCCCGAACCCATCGGACGTATTTGAAGAACTTATCAATTGGATGACCGGTGCAATCACACTTCCGGTCCTCTTCAGAACGCTTGGCACTGTATTGCCCTGCCATGTTATTGCCCGGAAGAGTAAGAGATTATTGAAATCTTACTGGTCACAATCACATAGAACGCATTCGCATCTCCCGCTGTTTTTTTTTTCTTAATTACAAAGTTAGCCGTTATTATCAAGACTCGATATTTGTAAGCCTCGACATTGGCTATAAAAAGTTCCCTACATCCTCCTCTCCAACTCATCGCACTCACTTTCAAATGACTCTCACAACCGGAACTTTCTTCATCTTCTCCCCTCGCGGCGAGCTCATTGCTCGTCACGAAAATGAAGACAAATCACTCGATCCCAAACCTGTTGTCAAGCATGTGAAGCCCATCCGGCCTGACTATGCATTGGTCAGTCATCAGCTTTCTTAGACAATTAATGTTGCTCATTGCCTTTTCCCATATAGTGGGATGCCACACATCTTATAGGTGGCAAACCCAATGTATACCAACTGTCCAATAGGAAAGCCGACACCGGTCCATCTGACAAGTTGGTCTGGGCCTTCTTGAAGGACGATGATCCACACCGCGAGACATGGATTATTGAACCTGCTCGTGGAGACCATCCTAACGGATACAGGTATGTAGATGGGTTTTTTTGGGCCTTCAAACCGATTAACTTATTTCACCCAGGATCTTCACATTTGACAAGAAGTCGCGATGGGTCATCCCCGAAGGCGATAAAGATGGTCAGGTGAGTTTTATCATGTTTTCCATGTTTTCCATTTCATTTGCTTACGTCCGGTGCAGATTCAATGTCAACCTTTGGGTACTGATCAACAAGATGTGTTCCTATTTTTTCACGTCAAGGACTGAAACATAGGGTATTACGCATGAGCTTGAAACTTTTTGAATAAATAAATGTAGTATGTAGTACGAGTACTAGTTCTGAGAAATTGATGTCCAATTCGCCGTTCAGTGAACTTTCGTGTAAATCAAAATCAATAACAAACATACATTCCTGCTCAGTCTAGTCTTTTACTCCATCGTTTTTCAACCCTTTCTAATGCAAGTCAATTGATTTAATGAAACATGTGGACGGCATCAATTACTTTTCAATCCACAGTTCCCCCACGGTCTCTACATAATGCCCCAAGAAAGATATCAGCTGATTTGAGTTCTTCTCGTTACTGCTCTTCGCACTGATTGTCCTAGGACGATAAAACTTGTACTCCTGGGTT
This sequence comes from Marasmius oreades, assembly GCF_018924745.1. Lineage (NCBI taxonomy): Eukaryota > Fungi > Basidiomycota > Agaricomycetes > Agaricales > Marasmiaceae > Marasmius > Marasmius oreades. Next base: position 60,230 of record NC_057324.1, read on the forward strand.
ACACCCCCTTCGCACTGTCGTACTTGTACCTGCCATTGTCAGGACCCCAAAAGAAATCTTCATTTCGGGTCAGACTCGACTCTATATTCAACTCCAGACTCGCCCGCAACCTACCCCTAGCCACCTCTTTTGTTGACATGAGAGTTTTCTCTTCATCATATCATAACACTCTTTCATCGTCATCACAATCAGCTGCTATATTAACTAGCGACTTGCGGACTTGCGCAGGGCTCCCATCGTCCTGAACATTCCCACAAATCTTCCCTTCCCTTCTCGCTTGAAATCAGCCTTTGTTTCCCAGGCTCCCGTCCGAACCTCTGCTGTCTTCCAATGGACACTAAGAATCCCTGTCGAACAAAAGGGGCCTCTTCCAAAAAGTCGTTCACGTATTTGGATCCATCAACATCATCATCCGCCGAACGGATCTCTCTGCCGAAGAAAGATCTTCCACAGCTCGCACTCGGTCAAGACGATGCAATCTCCAGCACACTCATAATCATTTCGAGTACGATCCTGGTTTTGGCCGAGTATGAGAGGTTGAAAGTTTCGTACATGAGACGAGTAGCCCCGCGAGTGAGGAGAGCTTTGTACTCGTATAAGCGACCTTCGAATCTGTACGCCACAGTCCCTGGATGAAGACGAGTTGAGGTCGATATGAAGAAGCGGGGGTGGTGCTGCGCATGGAGGGTAAGAGGTAGGATTCGTCGCAGAGATGAAAGGTTCGGTTGCTCGCATCGAGTGAAATACCATCTGGAGATTCCTCGTAAACCTATAACGGATGTTGGTCGCGTTATCAATTGTCTTTGAGCAAGTAAAAAACACGACGAACAACAAAAAGCTCTGAAAAAGAAAGAGAAAAAAAAAAAGAAACGGTATACGCACGTAATCCAAATACGCCTCGCCACGCTCAGGCTTCTGACATTCACGCTCAATAATTTCCCGGACGCACAGGACACACCGATAGATCCGTTCTTCTACGTCCCAGATCGGCACAAGCCCTTCTCTCTCTTTCTTCAGCATTGTCGACAATTTAAGAGGCAGCCTTCGAGCACAGGTCAATCTCAGACTCCGAGAGAGATTCCACGAGCTTGTGAAGATCCGTTTCCCCAAGAACTTCAGCGGTCTCGCCTACAAGCTGTTACCCTTTCTCAGTAAAGACACGAAGAGCACCACGCAGCTGGTTGGATTCCCGTTCAAGAACTTTGATTGTCTGACAGTCGAGTGAGAAATAGAAGGAACAAAGTTAGTGAACTGAGAACTTAATATGCTTCTGGGATACTATGATCCCTTTAAGAAGGACGTTATCGTGGCTCATGATGGAAAGGATGCGAAGAGAAAAGTGTACGCGTGCCCGGTGAGTCACGTAGCACATGGTAAACATGTGACCGTGTAAGCCATATTCGGAACCGAGTCAGTGGAGTCCGCCTGCTCTTCCATGACCCAATCAAGCGGGCTATCCATCATTTGCCTCATCGTTGAGCTTGAAGACTGAATATTGATGGCCAGTTGTCGCAGGTTTTCCAAATTCAGGACCATTCGTTTCCAAATGCCACCTGTCCGGCGGGTGTTGACCAACACCGATGAAAGGTGGTATCCTTCAACGAATGGTTTTGCTTCTCGAACTGTAAGTTGATTTATCTCATTTCTGGCTCAACATTCCGTTACACTTACTATGAGAAACAACACTTTTTTTACTAGAACAACTCCAAATCACTGATACAGTGCCCCAACCATAATACACGATGATATATCACGAAATTCAACTATAGAGGCACCATGAATTCTGTCTGATTTGAGGAGGAAAGGCGGTTTACATGGTGAATAGCCTCCCGCGAACATCTGATTGACAAGTGTTGCTGTTTTAAAAGTCGTCGCACTATTGGAAACCCTACATCCTAGTCTTCCTCCCCAAATGGCACCTACAGTAACCCTCCGAGGTTCGCAAAACGGCGAGACTCACATCTTCATCGTACGGGTAGTGAGCTCTTTCATCATAACAGCCGTCAGTATATCTCTCTCTCCGACTCGAATAGCAAGTTCCCCGCTGACGATTGTCCCACAGTTCCACTTCCTACTATATGGCCTTTACATCCCTCTCTTCCGCACCTCGCTTAACCTGATGAAAAAGCGACCATCATCCCGCGCACAAATGTTCCACAAAATAGCACTGATAGTTTTATTCACCTTGGCATCGGTTGCCGTACCGCTGGGTCTGACGTTTGATATCTACCACGTCGCCGTTGCGTATTACAGCAATCCAAACCCGTATTACAAGACTCAGATTGATATACAGTATGTGCGACGTATGTTTCTTCTCCCCCGGGATCTGACTCATTTTGTCGAACTGATAGGATTGCACGATACGTTATCATCTACGTCATGATGTAAGTATCTCACCGTGGACTTTGATTCTTTTTTCTAAAATGCCCAAATTATTGGTGTAGGTTGTTCATTGACAGTATCTTGGTACGTCCCCACACATCAATCCTATCATGACTCCTAGCCTCACGAAGAACCCTAGATATTCCGCTGTTTCGTCATCTTTGGGTATCAAAAGAACAAATACGCTCTTTCAGTTCTCATCGGCCTAGTCTTCATCTTCAATAGTAAGTAACGTTAATTCCCTTTTAACCCCCATTCACGACTGTTTGAAATCTTAGTGCTCGGCATGATTTTCTCAATTTGGACAGAAATCGAATTCTGGAGAAGGATAGGAACTCCTGCTTTCTCACATTTCGTGAATATCCCACAATACCTCGCGAATGGTTTCCTGGGACTTCTTGCATTGATTAATTTCATACTTACGACCCTTCTTGGTGCGTCATTCCTAAGTTATCTTGAGAGGCCCGTGGTTTTGACCAGCTGTATGGTGTTAGCTACGCGAATTTGGTGGCTATTGCGGAAGAACCGGGACATACGGTATACAAAGAGCCCTATGAAAGGGCTCAGTACCATCGTTGCCATTCTGTAAGTCTCCTTCAGACTTCTTACCAAGGAGTGATATCGTTGACGGTGAACCCTTGAAGGCTTGAGTCGGGTTTGATTTACCTACTCATGTATGTCGTATTTATCATCGGGAACCTCGTCAAGAATTCCTTTGATTTGGGATCTATGATGATTCAAATCGGGGTAAGCTTCGGGTTTTCTTCAAATAACCCGAGTAGAACGACTAATGCTTACCATTTTGTCCCCCACTTTGCGTTAGGGAATTACCCCGACACTCATCTTCGTTCGCGCCAATATGAATGGAAGGTCGACAGATCCCGAAGAAGACCGTGAGGATGGTAGTCATAGACTCCAGACTCAGTCAAATTTTAGTAGTCGATCCGGAAGGTCGTTTTTAGAGGGTACTAGCTATAATAAATAGGTCGAGCCTATCTATTTTAGAACGGAAACATGAACATGACCTTGACGTCGGACCTGGAATTTTCAAGACTTAGAGAGAAATCTTATTGTCGCTTTCCTCACCCCACTTTGAATAGTGCCCTCTGATACAAACTTCCCGCTCAATCCTATCTTACTCAGTACTTTTCATTAGGAGATATTGTAGCAGCGCGCAAAGAATTTGTTTCAAGATTAAGGATTAAAAATAAATATCTCCTGCCATGTCCGTTATGGTGTAGTGGCTAACATTATCGCCTCTCATCTCTGCCCTTGGTCGTACGCGATAGCCCAGGGTTCGATTCCCTGTAACGGAATCTATTTTATGTAATTGCACAAGTTCTACTGCATCGTTCCAAAATCTGTTGCTTTTTGCTTTTGTGATACGTACTTAATTTAAGTCCATACCCTTTTTGGCTTCGTATTCATGATATATTGTACGGTCATTTTCATTTCGGCAAGTTGATAGAGGAATTGACCCGACAACTACTGACTTTGTCCGCTACCTTGGTGATCCATCGTGGGGAAGCCATGCAAAACGACACTTCAAGTAGATTTCAGGGTGGTATGCGTGCTTATTCAGTCACCGGACATATGGGGTTGACTTGCTCTGACAACGGCTATCTTTTGCTAGGTTTTTTTGACGTTTTTGATCGTCCCCGTCGGAGGGTAAACCTGAGGAGTAGCATTATCTTGATTATCGATGGCTGACGCAATATGATAAGTTCAAAGCGATCACTCCGGTTGATGGGTTCAGCTCTATTTCGATTACATAGAGACGATCGGAGATTACTGCAATTTCCGTCGGTGTAGACCATGGTAACTATTATTTACTTCGAAGGAGCCAGCTCAATATCGTGCATACGTATCCCGGAGATAGCTGCCCTAGCCACACAACTACAGATGGAGGAATATGAGTGAACACTGAACGTTATCGGGCAATGATTTGGCGTCTCTCCTGAGAAGTCATTTTCATAATGTACTATGCCATCTTCCTTGGAGTATGTACGGCACGGAGGGTCAGAATCATGTGCTACTATCATCGGTTATGGCTTTATAACCGGGTAGGTGTTTATAAATTTGATTTTTTTCTTGTCCCGCTCGGTTTTCTTGTGCTACAACACTCGGGATCGAAAGACTTACCTATAAACTACTAATCTATGCATTAACTTTGAGGGAACATGGAGGGAAGCTCTTTTCGGCAGAGGATGAAGACATCAAAATTACTGATTTAAGGCCAAATTTGGGTACAACAATCGCCGGATTTAAGTTTTTCACTCGGGATGGTGCTAAAAACTCTTGGGATATGTTCGTATACTAATTATCGAGTTATATGTCAATTTATAGTGCATAAGAACAATTTGCGGCCGCACAGTTCTCGATTTTTTACGACTTCCATTTCGCGTGACATCTGCCGCAATCCCCTCCATGCGGAGTTTGAATCTGCCAAGCTATGTCTTGTTTGTCCGACAAAATATCCAAAACGCGCAAGCAGTGCGTTGACCACGCGAGATTTGCCGATGTGTTGCCGGGATGACGTTGCTGTGACGTTCCGTGACTGATGGGCTATGGGTTGTTATAAACACCTACATTTTTCGAGTCGTCGTTGCGGCACAACTCTCGAACCATAACCAACTCAAAATCACCACTTTTTTCTGTCAAGTCATTCAGGTTACATACATATCAGCTCACATACGGAAGCCGAACGTCAATAGTTCACGGGAACAAGTTCTCCGAGGTAGGTTTATAAAAATTTATAAACACTTGCCCGATGATAGTAGTTGTCGAGGACGTTGACAGAGAGTGGGACATGTGGCGACATTTTGAAATTGAGTTGCTCCTTTGAGGTTATCGGCCTCGGAGTGCGTAAGGAGGTAAGTGGATAGCAATGACGATGGTCAAGAGGTAAGAAACGTGTAAGGCTCGGCCGTGGTGGTTGTATATACCAAGAGAATACCGTCTGTCAGTGTCAAAGCTGAGAGGAAGTGCCTTGTTCGCATTCTGAAGCACCAATCCGAACGTACGGATTTCATATTCTTTGCGAAGGCTCCCTCTAAAAGTATATTTCAATCCTGGCCTTATCAAGGAAGTCTCTCCTCACCGAAAAGCAACTGACACTAATCTTTTTTGCTAGGGTTACTTACAAACACGATATTCAGGAATCAGCGCCTTTTGGCCCGACCATTGATCCAGATCTTTGATACCCGTGACTATCGCGGATTTGCGCTAAACGATGGGCTCGAGTAAAGGAATACGAGTTGCGACGCTCAAGATTTGCGCCCGCGCAAATCTATCTCGGCCGTGGTGGCGCATGGCCTCGCCTCTCAGTGTTACGCCCACAACCACCCACAAATCTCATTGTTACGCCAAATTACGTGCAAAGGAGGCCAAAGCTACTTAGTATGGCCCTGCACTGATCATTGCGTCAGCGTTGGGAAAGGTCTAGATACTTTCCTCCTAGTACGGCCCTGACTGCAAGCCCACGGACGATACTCCACGTACGATTCTGCGGGAAGATCAAAGGTGAAGGCGGCATCCATTGCTTCTTCTGTCCCAGTGGCCATCGAATGACAGGTGTTTCGCTTCAGGTCCTTATCATGCCACTCCAGCACCCCGCTTCTTTTCGATCGGGGCTCATCATTTTTGATGACCTCTTGGCTCGTACTCGGAGACCGCGAAGAACGCAACACCGATAGAGAGCTTATAAATCAACGTATTATGGGCGCGTGGATGATACGTACGCGTATCGAGTCTCTCCTTCTCAATATTTCTCCACCAATGACGCAACCGTTCCCAGCCGCTCCTCTCATAAAACGAGCTAAGAGTAGTTCAGACTCTTGTTAAGTCGCCTCGAATTTCGACCTCCAACATGTTGTGCCAATGTAAATTAAATTGTACCTAGACAATGGCGGATTTACCGTCCTACTTGTCCGTAGAGATTTGAGTTCCGGACCCAGAGTTACACAAAGGAGTCCCCGAACCTGGGTCTCGGGCAATTCAAGTTGCTGTGTAAGCGAATGAAACAAAACTCAAATTATATGTAGAATTCGTTTTTCCAGCCTATCAAACACCTAAAGCCCAACACATGGCTTCCTTTCTGCTCGTACTCGTACGAACGGAACTCATGGTTTGTGAAAGAAACCACTAGATGGACTTCAATACCTTCAACGGCACGCTGATTATGACCACGTTGTGGCACACGACCCAGCATCCTGCCCTCACCCGGGCCGTCTAGATCGCGAGACGCCTCTCGTACGAGGGCGAGGCGAGCAGAAATCACTCAATCCTCAACTTTTAAGCATCCAACCAAACTCGCGCGCGCATAAGCGACAATCGCTTACGATTTCCGTCAGTTCCGTGCCCATTTGCAGTTCCTCCTTACCTGTCCAATGCCTTTTCCACTTCCCTTCCGTTCGGACCGTAACCCAGTGCTCTCGGACTACAGTGACGTCCGTCTGATATCATCCTCACTTGTTTTCATTGGACACACGTATAAAAGGACCTTCTCCACCCCTTGAACTCTTCAGAAACTCACTTCTTATAACTTGTGCTTAACCTTTACTTGACAACTTAACAACGATGACCAACGAATACAGTCGTGCTTCATTCAACCGAGCATTCGACAGGAAACTTCTTGTTGATACCTTTGGTGCGTACGATACCTCCGTCGGCCTTGAGTCCGAATGAACTGAAACACGTGTTTTTTCCAGCGCCCACTAGCACTGTCCAACAAAGACGTGGCATTTACCACCCTACAGAAGCTCGGGAAGATGGTACGCTTTTTAGCTTTCTCGACGATACATCAATATCAATCTGATGGCTCCATTCTCATTTCCAGCCATCATCATTGCCTCTGGGTCGAGATCAAGAGGATCTGACAGAATGAGCAGGAAACGCCATCACCTCAGTATCATTGAAACGTAAGCTCCATTCTGTTTAGAACGTAAATCTCATACTTACTACAAACTCGAATAGACACGCCGATATAACCGAGGTCGGATCTTCCATATTTTCGTGATTGCTTCGGGGCAAAGGAAAAGGAAGATCAATGATGATGACGATGGAATTATACCTTGCATTGATATCCTGATGCTTCTGCCGACTTCTATCAATATTTATTGAAGGGTTCTCGGTCTTTGAACTAGGACACTCTGGAGGCCGAGAGGGAAGAGACGGACTTGATTGGTAACCATGGAGGATGCACTAAAAGTAGTATGCTTGTATCTATTCGGAGAAAACTGTATCAATTCATCACGGGGATCACGGTTGTACAATTCAATGAGCACGCGTTGCTTTTACTAGCTTTGGTTCGAAGTTGGAATATTGCCCTTCGTCTAAACTATCGAGGTGAATGCAGCTAATAAGTGGAGGGTATCGTATAAGGCGGGGAAAAAACACACCATGAGTCCCAAGATTGGCCTCGAGGGTTGGTCATGCCCTTACCAAACGACACATCCTACGACGCCTCATTCTCATCCTACCAATATAACGGATCCGTAATCGACCAACTTGAATTCGGATCCTGTTCGCAATGGTATTAGCAAGTACGAAAAGACTAAAAAATAATGAAGAGAAGGACCCCAACCGATGAAGAAACGATGTCCATCCTGTCGCACTTCCCGGGTGAAGGGTTGAGCTGTACATTCTTCAACTGGGCGGGATATGATGGAGGTGACGTTGTTGGGAACCATTTGATGGGATTTAGACCTGGCAAAACACATTCTCTTCTAAACGCCTTCGTCAAGTACCTGAAGATCGAACGAAGCTCATGAACCACAAAAGTACAACTTCCGCGCTAGAACGGGAACAAAAACACACCGTAGCACTTGTACCCTTTGCCTATCGCTGTTCAACTCCCGAACAAGCTCTGCATGCGACTGAAGGTTTGCTTTCAAGTGACGAGGAACGTATTCTAGATCAAGTTTTACTGTTCAGTGGCCGGGAATGACAGTCAAAAAAAAACTCAGCCTAACTTTGTTAATAATCTAAACGTTCAGACAGATTATGGCGAAAATCTTTGCAACAAAAGCAAAGGCCGGACTGGAGAATGGAAGACGTGGTACACGTAAAGGCCAGAGCCAGGCCACCGATTTTGAATATTCATCTCGCCGTAAACGCAAAGGCTGTCTATGGAGAGTTTCGAGATGTTCAGCAAGAAAAAGAGCATAGAGGACGAGTATCCGCACCAAATCCGCAATTGGAAGACGCAATTACTTCTATTTCCTGCGTCTCCTTTGTGTCAAGGAATCTAGCTTGGAGAGGGACTAGCCTGAGGCGGGCAATGAGGAACAGGTCGTGGGTGGTCGTGGTCGGTCCATAACCTGGTACTATTTGACTAGATTTGGCTTCCAGCTCAAAACCGGGTTGCGGGAGAGCCGGCCCGGGCGTCGAAACTTCCTTATAAGTACATCCGATTTCTCAAGGAGCTGTATACTCGGACGATAAATTATTTAAGGCCAGGAGAGTTTCAGGAGAGATAGCGCGTAATATACGGTACATGGTTTGGACTTGCACCAAAACGAAGGATTTTTACCAAATTTTCACAGGTCATTAGCGTCACATTGCGACTTTAGTGACATATCATTTCCGCGGCTCTCTCTTTTCACACCATGATCGCCATGTCCTTTCTTACGGATCCTTTCCCAGGACGTGCTATCTTTCACCTTCAATAAATCATCGACTCACTCTACAAAAAGTAACGCCTATCTGTTGGCGGAACTCGTAGTCCACAGTACGCCATTCCATCAGAGACTCAGGCTAACGAAAACTCCAAGATTTCTGTTCTCAGCCGCTCGCAAACGTAATCTCCGTTCTTGACTCTTTCAAGTTAGGGACGTGGAGACGTTGTATTACCAGTTGAGCCGTACGATCTAGGTAAATACGAGATTATGGCTCTAGGATTTGCATCTAAATATGAACAGGTCTTCGTGCAGAACGTTAAAACATTATCGTCTTCTCTGGTAACCTTACCTAAACTCGGGCTGAGGTAGAATTTTCCTTCTCACTCCGGACTGCTCGGTGCTCACATACTCTTCCCTCCGCGTAGCGGGATCCCTAAACCTTGGGGTCATAGCGAGTCCAGTAACTAAAAGCACGCAATTTGTCGCCATATGCTGGTGTGAGGTATATAAGCGACCATCGAAGGTCAGGTTGATCGTCACTGGATTCCCGCTCCTCAGTCCCTTAGCTTTCATTCTTAGGTGTTTCAAAGGAATCTATAGTCGAATTGAACATCTTCTTGGTTACTAGTACACCACCGTTACTGCGCTATTTTTTCCTTCTCTGCCCACTCGAGCCATGAACCTTTGTAGTTGACGACACTAGGGAAAAGTCTTGGTAAACGACCGGAAACAAAAAAAAATAGCAAACAACCCCGTACTTCGTATATCCTGCCCGAACAGCTATCTCACTCGCCATGGTAGACCTCAGCCCTTTCTTGCAGTAAAATACAACTTCTTGGTCTTTCTCTGGCTTTGGGATTCCATATTTCTGTTGGAAATCCTGCAGGCTATACTTCAATGATTCTTCAAGGTGGGCGATGGGGATATGAGTAGCAGAGGGTATCATTCCTTGTTCGACTTCGTCAGGACCACGGACGTCAATGAGGAATGTATTCTAGTTCGGAGGACGTCAAATACGATCTCTGGAGGGATTTGCGAAGGGAACTTACGGGTCGGGGATTCATAATCATAGGCTTCAAAAGGTCATAGGTGATAAGCCTAGCTGCGGGATATCGAGCCCATGTGTCGAGGATCGAGGGGGTTGAGAGATGTTGAACGAATCTTCTGGACGCAACGGTGGAACGAATGAGAGGACGAGAGACGGTGGTAAGATTTGTTGTGAACATTGTATGTTGTGATTGAGTTGCAGGATAGAAACTGTTCGCGAAGAGATCTTATACCATGGATTTCGACCACACTTCCGACGCCGTAACTGGCTGGACGCTCACGGTTCCATGGCCTACCGCAGATACAATGGTCGCATTTGGGAGTACTATACTTAGTTTCTTTGAATGGATGTGAGTTGAAATGGGCGTTACCCAGGGCAGGGCCGACATGTATGGAACTTGTCTATGCTCCACCATTAAGAAAATGGGGTCTGGCATTGAAACACGTTGACGCCCGTTACGTGGTACGGAAATATCCACGCTCCCAACGCAGCCCACGTCAACGCACCTAGCAGTTTGCTCATTATCAGCCTTTTACTGTTTGATTTAGGGTGGTGGGTCGAAAATCTGGTCAGAATGCAGAGATTTGAGCTTGAGTTTCAATGTTGAACGTTGAGATCCAGAGGGCCGACTCGGAGCAGAGCATATACATGTAGTGTCATAGTGTAGAAAAATGTTTTAAATGTTTTCAGTACTTATTTTTATTGATCAATAAATGTCCCTGTTCCATCTTTTATCCAGTTCTGACAATGTTAATGTAGCATACAAAAGTATTCAATGTGTACTGAGGCTTGCCAACGCAAACAGGCTCACCGTTGAGGAGCGTTGGGCTGGAGTTCTGACATCACGTGGTCTGCGATATTCCTTTCGGTTTCCGTTTAGCAATGGCCACCTCGGGTAGATATCCAGACATTCATGAATTCAAGAGATTGTACTAAGCTAATTCAACGCCGTGCGCGTCGGAGCCTGAGGGTTTCTAGCAAGATGGACTTAGGATTACCTGTTATTTCCATGAGCGGCACTTCGGCTAGTTGGAGTCCCGATTTCCAAAAGGAACTCTTGAGGAAGGACCTTCCAAGAGTTCCGAGGTCGAAGTTTCATCGTTGGACTCCTATACCCCCAGTTCGGCGTATGTGGTTGAGTACATTTCATGTCCATTGTCTACCTTGAACAAACCTTAGATGTCAGAAAAGAGCAGCCGTAGAAATTTCAATTTCAACCTTAATAAATCGAGTAAACACCTACTGTAGATGTTGTTGGCAAGAAAATCACATGGAGGGGAGCGACATTGGGACCGACAAAGCAGGGTTTTAACACATGGAGCAGGCTCAAGCTCAAGGCCGATTGAAGGTTCCGGGACTATCTCACTCAATTCTCATGACTGGTATTTGCGATTCTTACTACCGGGGTTAATATTATGCATTTAGAAACGCATCAAGATAGAATTTGGGTAATTGTAAACTACATCGAAACTACATGTGCAGCGGTCTCCGTCCATGACTAAAGGCCTTTCTTACTACTTGCCATCTTTTTCGTAAGGAACTAGACAATCTTCGGTGTTCCTTTTCGTCATCGGCGCAAGACCGAGTGAAACTCTCCAAGAGTCTACTAGCCCTCTCCGGTAGCTCAAACTCTGCGTCTCGGGGGATGGAAACGCTACGTGAAGCAAGGACAAGCAGAACGTAATGGGCCTCCCCAACCTGAAAAGTGAAGAAATTGGTCAGACGAGTCGACGCACCCAAAACCACGCTTGAGATTAGTTCACTTACCCACATCACCTCCGCGTCGGTCAAGGAAATGGACTGTAAAAGATGCTCAAGCTCGTTAAAGAGCTGACTAACGGCGGGCATGTTCTAAAACCCAAGTAAGTCGTGCTATGCTCAGAGAGACCAATTGAACTAGCATACCTCGACAAGATTAGCCCTCCCGTTCCACATACGGTGAGAGAGAACCAAAGTCTTCTTGAATATCCCTCCCAGTTGACGAATTGCCAATATCTCGTCCCGTAAGCGCGGGTTCTCCTTTAAAGCTGAATCGTGCTCGAGTCGTCCGACACGAACATTATCAAACTCCCGAAGCTGATGGACCAACTCAATATCGTGAGTGTGCCAATAGAAGTCGAGGTTAACGACCTTCAAGACTCTTGCCCTCGAACGTACCAGGTTGACGATATTTCGGATAGGAGGGGTTAATACCACATCCCCGCCGTGAGCCATGTAGACACACAACTGCGTTAAGCGAGGAATCAAACTCTCGTCACTTGCGATACGATCAAACAAATAGCCCCCTGGATGTCCTTCCAATTTCAACTTCGTCACTTCTCCAACCTCAGGAGAGCGTAGTAATCTCTCAATCGTCACATCCGCTACGTGTATGCCCGTGACCGAGAGAGTCTGCAGCCTGCACGCGGATCTTTCAAGCATAGAGATGAGGCAGGTCAGGTTATTACCCATGTTCCATCGCACGTTATGTAGGACTAGGTTTTGTAGATTGGGTAGGGTCAAACGGGAGGTCAACCATCTATCGTATGTGATTGCGAATTCCTGTCGTTGGGGATGATGATGAAGCTCGAAGGTACGGAGAGTATCGATCCGGATAGGAGAGGAGTTGAAAGGCGCGTTACCATCAAAACAGATTCGATCGTGTCTGATTATGAGCGTTTGTAGGGAGGTAGATTGCGATAAAACCGACAGCAGTTGCAGTTCTGATATAGGACCAACGTGTGAAGCTGGAATATCAAGGTATAGGAGTTGGTTCCATGGGAGGGTAGGAGGTGTTGTCGGTTGTGATAAGGCGTTGGACGAGAGTAGAATCGCTTTTTTGAGCAGGGGAGCACGTTGGAGAGCGCAAAGCATGAGGTGATCCCTGGATCTATCAATAGAGCAAAGCTTGACAGATTCAAGAATTTTGTATCCACAAACAGGTGGTTGACCTATATCGATAGCGGTGTGTATAAGACAGAGAGAAATGCGGAATACGAGTGAACGCCAGCGATGGCCGTGATCATGTAACATGCTGAAGAGGATTTGCCACCTATTCGAGGAATTGAATGGGTTAACGGATATGAGAATCTCCACGTCCAGCGGTTGATCTTTCGAGTGATCCAGAACTGAAGATAGCATCTGTATACATCCTTGTAGGTTCTTCCATAAAGTATCGTCTCTGGTGTCGATAGAAATTGAGCTCCAAAGGAAAGGTGTTGCTAAGGCAACATTGCGCCAAAACCTAATCACGGTCCACAAGTAGAGAAGCAAATTAGAAGGACACGCTTTCTTAGCAGAGGCGAAGAGGTAACGCACCTACAAACACGAGAGAGAGTCCAAGGCGTCGATTGAAGGGAAAACGTGGATGATTCGGAAGGCAATAAACTAAATATGTAGGATAGTAACTCGGGGGGGAACCTGGCACCGCTGAATTCGGAAGGATGGGAAGAGGTCGAAATGCCTGGGGCCGGCTAATAAGAAGCATAAACACATTTGCAATGCTCAATGAGGATTGCAAACATACGGATGGACTCTGGGTTGAGGGAAGTTCTTTTCTACGCCTTGTATCTCTCAATAACACTGAGACTACATGAGGAAGGGGGAGAAAACGAACCATGGTGGGCGAGAATGAGCGACAAGATCAGATATATATCAGCTCTCGTAACGCAAGAGTGCATTCTCTCCCACGGGTAATGACAGGTTCGTGGCAGTACATGCGCGAACCCAATCACAGGATCCGATGCTTAGGGGTTACCGAGCGTCTCAAATGATGAGTATAATACAATTTGGTATTAGCTACGACAGGCACCGAGCAAACAAAGAGAGAAGCATAGGGGTCAGAAATATCAGATACGGACACCAGTCGCCGAGAGAGATCAGCACCAACGCCCGAAGCGCGAACACTCGGCGAGACATCACCGTTACGCTTCGGAGGGTTGATCGACAGACTAGTGTAGTTGACAAGGGTTGTCTAACAAAGGCACTGTCCCTGACCACAAAAAGCTAAAGCTTCGCTATCAGAACCGATATGGATCACGGCAGACATATATCGATAAAGACGTACTGGGGTATATGTGTGCTAAACTCGGACATGTGCCGTGGAGATTTTCTTCAACCGCTACGTAAGCGGTTTGACATCACGACATACAGGCGCCCGTGGTACTATCCATGAAAGTTAAGCATGAGACTTCAAGTGGTGTACTGCCATGGCTATCCCGCGGACCCTGGAGCTGGAGGCCGGATAAACGTATAAAAAGGGAGTAAAGGGGTTGGAGTAAATTTGCATAGACATCGTTGGTTTGGAAGGAATTGCCTTCGGCAAGCATGGATGGCAAGATAACCCGTAGCTTGAAACAAGAAGTTTGTTGAAAGGCGTTGGGTGAAGAAAGTCCAAGGAATAGAAAAAGATGTTACCAGAAGGCACAAAGGTGGTCGCAGCACTAAGGTAACATCAATTAAACTGAGATATCGTTGTGACTTTGAGGAAACATACCACGAAGTCTTCCAGCAACGAACCCATATTTGTTTGTCTCATCCCAGCGAACGGAGCCTCTAGAACGGGGAACAATGCCCGACGCTACGCCTGCTGGAGGGGATGGGTGGCATAAAGCAGATCTTTGGTAAGTTGTTCTTTTAGTTATCCTCGAAATTCCAGAGTCGGCCTGACCTTCATAGAAACATCGTTAAATCAGCAACCAGTCAAGATTAAAGACACAAAAACATACGGTTTTGAACCCTTCTACATCCAATGCTTTCAAAGCAATCCAACACCAACAAAGACACTCTCTTCGCGATCATGATGAGAGATCCCCCAGCACAACATTGCTTGAGAATTGGTTTCAATTCGGATTCGAGGGACAAGGCAGCACTGGAGCGATTAATTGCACTAATAATGATTAATTAATAGTATGAGCCCGAAGAGAATAGATGTATACCTTCAAGGGTCACTTAAATATTCTACTCCATAAATGCGGCATCGAACGAAACTTTCTGACTATGTTCAGCCTCCACGGAAGAAAACGGGTGCAAAAGGCATGAGGAGTAGTACGCCACTGGAGGGTTTTTATGGCTCGAGAACGTCTTGCTGCTGGGCCAGTATAATTCGAGCGGAGCGCGACGGAAGTGTGAGCAGTTGTGGGCGGTCGAATGAAAGGAGGAGCAGAGCGGTGTTTTGGTTTGTTTATTAGATCCAGCTTAATTTCCCAGCACGTGGTGTATAATTTTTTTTAAATCGATACTGACCAGTCGAGATTGTATTTTTCGCTTTCATGACTGGGAACTCTCATCCTCAACTTGGCCTGTCCGAAGAGGATATATAATATTACGGTCAAGTTGGTGATATTACAAATGGGTCTATCGACAAGAAATTAGAGAAGAATGCAAAAATACTCAATAGAAGCGAAAGAAAAGAAGCAGTAGAACAGCCTTATGGTTAAAATATGAATATGATTCTATCACTGGGATCACCAGACCAAGGCCACGAGTCTTGAGGACCGTTCTACTCCTTATTCAAATTGGGGGCATTGGGATCCCGTCGTGAACTCGCAGGAGTCGCTGCATTAGGGTTTTTCGTCTAGTCCCAGACTAACGTTTTTTACTATTACCTAGTACCGTTACAACGGGGTAGTTACAACAAATTTGGCCGCAGATTAGAATACAGCCAGAATCGCGGCTCGTGTATTATTCTGCCGTTTCCCAAATGGTGAATCACAACCGTTATCTATAGGGCACAATGATCTAGGGTATGTACCCTGTTTCCCATCATCGTAATCCTTATCTCCTCTCTCAGATTCCATTGAACCTGAAGGGCTCTCCCGGATGTCCTGAGTTCTCCGAGACCCTGTGATGCCAAAAATTCACTGACATCTATCGCTTGAGCACGCCTTCGACCATTTTCAGCCTCTTTCCACATCTGGCGCTCCACCATCTTGTTATTCAGGAACCGGAGGAACTACAGGCTAGCCTGGGATTTATGAGTGCAGACGCCGTCGTCCGAGCATCGTAGTCCAACAGACAATCATAAAGTACCTCGACCTACGATAGTTCTCACTAGTTTCGGATCAGGGCGCAAACCTGAGTTTCATTCACCACGCGCCATCTCACATCCTCCAAAACATCAAACCAGTTTGGTACCTCCTCTAACTCCGCGACACGTTCCATAACCTCGAGACCGCTCGGATTTGGCATCCGAGAGCTGAAATTTCGAAGAAAATCAGTCCTCTGTCATCTTCCCAATACCATTGTAGGTGATCCGACCAAGCGACCGAGTAACGCTACTGCGATGGGGCACACGCCACTGTTCGAGGCCGTTGAGATTTCATTTCGGTACACGAAACCACTGCTTGCGCTGACAGCGGAGTCGACGACAATGCCGCATACGTTATCCATTTTCACCAGATGGTGTCAGCCCGGGTAAGACGGGAGGCTGAACGGCGTACTATCGACTTATATCGGATAAGCAGAACCTAACGTCGAAAGAGACAATGAAGAGAAGTCGTACTATAGAATTTGAGTGCCATATTATGTAAACGGAGCCGACGAAGGATCGTACTATGTGATTCTGGATTTTGACATCCTTCCTATGAGTATTATGAGATGAGAATTCCATACCCGAACGGCGGTGGCGTCTCGGAGATCCTCGTGTTGTTGAAGGCAGCATTCAGAGTATGGAACTAGTGAAAGGCCGCGGAAGGCCGCGATGCCGAACGGCACAATCACAAGATTTCCACGCACGGTTCTTAAGGGCAGGACATTTTCCCGATCCTTCTCTCCTTTTTCCGCCGATTCTAATTTATCTGCTTACTCGGTCAAACTACAACTATTTTCCAAATTTGAATGGAACGGATGATACAGGTTGTATCTATTTCAACTTTGGCTCTAAATCGGCTTACTATTCGTATCCGCCGACTGTCGTAAAGTGCTTGATTCAAATCAAGCAGGTTGCATGATTCTGTGAGCGTGCTGTTAAAGTTCTGATATTCCTTTCTGAGACTTTTGCGTGGAGGTCCATTGAAGCGCCGTGCTCATTGATTGGTTGAAGATCATGAAGATCATGCGTTAAATCGACTCGGACTTAGTACAGTTCCAGATATTCGTCGGAGGCCTGAGAGCCATTCATACTACTCTTCACCTCTCGTATAAGGGCCTGTCACCTCAACTCTGTAACTTAGTATTGATAGCACGCGGGCTCCAAAAAAGAACCATCTGGCGTGCACTGGAAAGAACTCGTTGGGAATTTTTTCTCGCATTCGTTTCCTCGGTGCGAGAACCATTCTATTCTTGTGCCAGTAATGACGATAACTGACGGTATTCTATATAAATATATCGCAGTCATCAACATCATCCCATGTCTTCTCGGCAACTGACGCAGCGGCTCAAGCTACTGTGTATCCGATTAGTGCTAGTCTGTTGTACATTCAGAATGTGGATCACGTTCAACCGAGTTAACGGTAATGGGAGATCTAAGTAGGGTCCTTACCCTGCCTTCGGCATCACAACACTTATCCGACCAATCGCAAGACGTCCCGGTCCACAATCAAAAAAAAAACCACTCGGCCATACTGTGACGCAACCTTGCATCGATCTTGCCCCATTTTTCAACTACCGAACACTCGGATTACGCAATTTTACCGAGGAGAACAGTATAAAGGGAGGGAATGCATCGCTACTTTTTTCTGCATCGAGTCCTACAACTCATATAGCCCTCCCCTATTTCTTCCAACTCCCCTTCACTGTCTGTTTAAGCCGTTACGCGCGACGTCAACGGTACACCCGAGCGAGCACCACATACTCAAGTATTCATTCCCCTAGTCAGTACGACTAGAGGAGGGATCCGTGAGTCGTGGCGGCCGCAAGGATTACCGTTCATGAAGCTGCATGGCTCGAGGAGGGGGCCTGCATGTAGCCGTCGTTAATAGGTTCTCAATATCTCATTCCTGGCGGTTATGATGCGGTTTTTCGTTGAACTTTTTTGCTCTACACATGGGTTCCCCTTCCTCTGTTTCTTTTTCCCCCCCTTTTGAAAACCAAGCGTTTATCATGTCTATATTGTATATGGACTGTATTCTGTAACTACCTTGATACATACGCACCCAAAAAAATGGTATTTCACTCAAATTTACGACGAGGACACTGTTCTGTGACGTATAGTATTGTGGCTCATTCAATATGCAGCTTACTATGATTGGAGGGACCACGAGGCTCTTGAATAACGAAACCCCACGGTTTAAATTCACGTTTGATCTTACTGGGAGCTCGAACCTTCAAGGAACCAAGCACACCCGCGCGGTCTCGGAGTCTTTGCCGATGTGGTATAGATCATACAGATTCAGATCAAAGCAATCGATTTTTACCGTGAACTGAATTGCCAATATTTGCGTCATCTCGGCATTTATCATGGGTCCCTGAGAGTTCGGTTTGTGGAAGGGTAGTTTTCAACACTGATGGGGTGAAGTGAGAGTAGAATTGGTCGCTATCGCAATAGACAGATGGGTACAACTGCTCCCAGAACGTTGTGAGGGAGCCGTCGATAAGCAACGTTTGTGAAGCGACGTTAAACGAACGGAGCTACAAAACGACGAGCGGTTATCGAATTCCGACTCAGACCCACATAAAAATAGTTGAACGCTCGTAAACCATTTATGCCACTTTCATTCCAGATCAGACGGGATTCGGGTCCCAGAATCCAAAAGGGCGAACTGATCGAGTGCCAGCGGGCCAGTAGAGGCACAAGCCGAAAATAAGGCAGGGCGCTCATAGAAAAAGAACGGTAAGAGAGATAGCTTGGGTAGGACTAGTCTATCAGGTCAGTCACAAGGTACAAGGGCTACAGACCATCCCATAAATTTCATCTTTTAATCTGGAGCCAGAAGTAACTTCGGGACTTTGTGGCGAAACGTTAGTGGATTTGTTCCGCGCGGGCCACACCCCCTCAGCGATGCGCGATGCCCAGTCCATCACGGCTGAACCGCAAACTTACCGGATTGTGAAAATCAGGTTGGTAGGACGTACGAACCTATGACTCTCGGCGCCCGACTGTACAGAAATAGATTTAGAATACGTTGGGTAGAGGAGCTAGTAATTAGTAACCACTGCACACATTGCACACAGTCCCATCGCTAGTCATATTCAATAAAGTCTTTCAACCCGCCCGGTTTTCTATTACATTCCTAGCACGAGTATTGACTGAAGTACGGATGGATCAATGTTCTTTGCAACGACCCGGAGCAAATAGAGGACGACTTGGAGACGGTTTGATACAGGGTGGAGTATCTTCTACCCACAAGATCCATCGTGTGTAGAAAAGCGGCGGAGGTCGTGGTTACAGCGGCTCCATTGATTTGAGTCGAGATGCAAGCGCTTTTTGTGGAGGGATCTGGAAGACCTGAGAGTTTATGTGTGTGTACAATCGATCAAGGGCGAGAATGGGATGGGAAGTTGGGAAACCCTTTGGGGTCAGCTTTGATAGTAAAAAAACGACTTCAATGTAGACTCTCCCTGGGAAAACAGTACCATGGTCCGCATAAGAAATTGCAAATATAGATTTTCTGGACACCGAAAGGTGGGAGTCTCATGTTTCCTCACGAAAGTTCACTACGTCACTGATATTCTGGCTCGGTAATCACAATCCTTATCTTTGCCGTTCCTCAGAGGAGTGGGATAGTCGACGTCGACGAACCGGGGGAAATAGGCTTCAGCGTTACGTTCGGATATACCCGTTCCATCTACTCTAAAGGAGTAGGGCTGGGAGCGGATTGCCACGGCCCTGGGTAGTGGTTCTAGGAACCGAGTTATTCAACAAATAATCTAATCGTCTGGGCCTCGTTCAACATTGAAAGACGAATGATAAGCATGATGCAGTGGGTACCGATGGATGGCAGCTGATCCCTGAGGTCGAGGTGCTAGAAACGACTGAGGGAGAATTTGTCATTAAACGAAGTCTTCGTTCCCTGCTTACCTACCACCACCGTACTTCCCTTTCAACATCTATAACCTGTAACTTTTCGAACCCGTAAACAGAACCAGGTGCCTTAAATCACCCTTATTAACCGTTCACGCCAGCCCATGGCCAGCTAGGAATACCAAGGTGGTGTACTTACGGCTTTGTAGTGTTGAGCGTCAAAGAATCACGGAATCCAGCCCTCTCGCCTTCGCGCATCCACCGTCTTCCATTCCTTCGTTGTCCTGTAACACCGCATTCGCTAATTTGACGAGGCGTGAATGATGAAAAGAAGAGAAACCATACCGTCTCAAAGCCGTACGCACCTGGTCGTGCATCTCCAGCCCGAGGGCGCAGTATTATCGGGAGTTGTCAGATACTTCTTTGAAGCCACTGTTGTTGCCGATACAGAATAGAAAATCGGTAAGAATCGGGTAAGAACGATCTCAGCAGAACAGCTCACTTGCCTCGCGAGACCAACATTACTACTGCTTGTAGAAAAGAAAAGAAAAGAAATGGCGCTGAGAAAGAGCTGCAAGTGGGGCGTATAAATTTATGGTACTGCCTCCCTATGGTATGCGAAGTAACTTGAAAAGGTTCAACTTCCATTTGCACATGTATCTTCGCACGTCTTCGACACGGCCCGCCATCAATTACGGTATCGTCACACTTTGTTAATGTTTACTGTACCAGGCGGTTTGAGAAGGACATGCAAGAAGGTAGACGACGCAGAAAGCAGAACCAGCCCGAACCAAATTATTTTCGTACACAACTCAATTAGAGTTGTGTGAAGTATAAGAAGCGTAAAATGAGCGTAGCCTCGAAGGCAAGCTCAAGCCCAAGCGGGATCGCCGGCCGGCTCGTCATACCAGGATCCGGAGTGACATGGGCTCCGGAGGCAGTGCGCCAGGGACCAATTGTCAACCCTGCAGGTACTCTTTTCTCGGGGTGGCTGGGTACCCTTACATCCTATTTACTAACGCCAAGGCTTGCAGGGCCAACGTCTAACTCTGAGTCATGACTCAGAGTATTATTGCCTGCGTAGGTCTCCTGGTCAACGGTCCAGGGCATGGTTTGGACGGTAGATAGACATGTTTTCTTCACAGTCGTATCATTGATGACTATGGGGAACATGCCATGAAAAGATCGATGTGCACTGTACAGAGAGAATAAGGTAGGGTTAATGGAAGCAGCTACGCCAAGGCATCGCTAATTAATTAACGCCAAGACCCGGAGTGCACGGAATTGTAATTAAGGGGAAGGAATCATTCAAGCGGTCCCTACGCTCTCCTTTTCCCCCTCTCGCATACCGTACCCTCGGCCAAAAGACCCTAAAGTGAGTCGACCGCCGCAAGCTTCTTTCGCTCGATGTATTCCCCCCGCAACGCCCATAAACTGACTCCCTAATCAGGTCAGAGACGAAAACAGTACATCCTGTCAGAAGATCGACGTTTGACAGTTCAAATTCAAAGGCGCCTCTCATGGCAGGCAGGCTGTGCCCGTGAATACAGGAGCCCTTATAAGTTTCCCTCCTTCAACATCCAGCCCTTCAACTCCCTTTCGCCTCGTTTCTGTCTCCATTTTCCACTCCTCTTTCATCGATCCCCCTAGTCCGAAGAACACGAGCGAACATGGTGTCGCCAATGATCTCCATCGCAAGGATGGTCGTGCTGGGTACGTTGCCATCCGTTCTCACATAATACGCAATGATATTCACGACTCTAACTAGGCATTGCGGCCTTATTCAGCTTCGTCACCATTGCTCTCGCTGGGCATATGCGTAGCGTTACCGGGGAATTTATCGTATATGACTTTGAGAACTTGTCCATCGCCGTTGCCGTCCTCACCATCATTTCGGTTCCCGTGTTGTATGTTTCTTCTACTTTCTCTCTGTTCGCCATCGTTAACTGGTTCCTGGTTTCAGTTTAGTTGTCGGATTCCTGAGGAAAGGTTCTTGGTTCACTATGAACGTCGTCGAGGTCCCCGTGTTGGGTTTCCTAAGCATCCTCTGGTTGGCGAACGGAATTCTTTACACTGAATGGGACAGTGTTTTGTACGCAAGCCTCCAGTGCTCCTCCAAGCGCCTTAGTGGTACGTTCTTCGAAACTTGCTTACCCATCCACGACTTGCGCTAAATCTACCTATTCTCTCACTTCTGTCCAGCTACTGGCCAAACGTTCTGCGGAGAATTCAGAGCCGTCGAAGCCCTCTCATTTATCACCTGGATTGCTCTTTTCGGATACGCCGCTGCCACTATCGTCTTCTGTCTCATCGGAAAGTCTCGAGGGAACAATGTTTGGTTGGTTGACGCGAGCGCTGCAGATTACTTTACCTGGAACAAAAATCATGGTGAACCTCAGTATACTGGGAACACCGTACCTACGCAAGGTACTGGCCAGACTATGGGTGCGCAATATACGGGTCAACAGCCCCAGATGGGTTATGTGCAACCGGTCGTACAGCAAGCCCCAGCAGCTCAGGGACAAATGTATCCTCCTCAGCACAGTTCGGGACCTCCGGTTCATGCTCAGGTTTAAAAAAACGGGGTTGTTCGGATTTCTTTACAAGATTAGGGCTGTTTCATTGTTGTGGTGTTTCGTATTGCAAACCTAATGTTTCATGTTCATGTGTGCTTATAGTAATACTCTTGGGATTCGTGTGTTTTCTATACCTCTATCCTTGCTCGTGTTATCAATTGCCGTGCTATTATATGCTCAAATCGAAAACAACTTAAGGTGCCATTAACGGCCTCGAACCATCTTATCCAAGCCTGGACTGAATGCCGGAGACTGCCGACCTGTCCTTCTAGGGAGCTTAGCGCACCGTAAGGTCGGCTCGTAATCTTAATCTAGTAATACATTCTCACTCGTGCGTCTACGCCGCTGCGGCAGCAAACATTTTTTTTCCCTTCTTCAGTTCAACCACAATGTTCTCTGGGGAACCGATAACAAAAACCACGCGTTAGCCTCCTTGACTTCATTAAATCTATTCTCCATTTGGTTGAACTACCGTGTTTCTCCACAAACCCCGAAGTTCAAGCGGTCTATAAATTTCACCACTCGATAACGTGAATGACGCGACCTCTCAGCACTTTTCAACGTGCCGCATTCAAAGTGGTGGCTGTTCTTTTCTGCAGATGAAAATGTGAAGTTCTGTCCAAGTTCAATGAACTCAACCTCAAGCGGACGACGTACAGGAGCCGTAGAGGATTTATTGGTTAGGATACATGGAGGGACTGAAGGGCAGGAAATAAATGACTGGTTGCTCGGCTTTGCGGGAGCCGCCTTCCCATTCCAGTGCGCTTTCAGTTTCCTCTTTCTTTTCTAGTTTTCATATACCAACAGTAACCCTTATAGCAGTCCCACACCATCTTCTACACTCGACTCACGCTCACGACCGAATTGCTGTACGAAATTTCTTTTGAAGCATAGAGTGTCCAGACGAAACTATCACGAAATATAACGCAAGGGTATAAATATTTCGTTCACACGTCGATTGCAGTGACCACATTCGCAGGCCGGTCCTCTAACCCCTAAGCACGTCGTAGGAGCGTTGAGTGGGAGAACAGATAACCGGACCATCGAATCGCTGGGGTTATTTCTTGGAACCCGGGCTTTTATCCCGGTTTTGTGCGTGGCTGGCTAACGGCCAAGCTCGAACCTGGCGTTGTTGTCGCTAAAGAAGTTGAGTTTGGTCTTTGAACTCGAAAACACTTTGAACTCTGTTCGTTCTGTTCGTCAGGATGTAGAAGCGAGTATGTCGCTGGGAGAGATGAGAATTACCTTAAGTATCAAGTACGTCTCTTTCTGCTCACCTTTCCCGTCTTTGGTTCTTATTCCCGCCTTTCGTCATGCTATTTCCGATCGGTTTGTTTTCGTAACAGTCTCCGGAGACGATGCCTCTCAAACTTGAGCCCTTTGATATCTCCTCCCTTCGAGTCATCCACCTCGGTATCAACTATGAGATCAACGACCCAACGGAGTGTCTAGGAACCACCTCGAACTGGTGGTACGATAATCCAACCTTATCCCCTTCATCCTCTTTTGTCTCTCATGGAATTCAACTTCTACATTCTAGCATACTACGACAGTATCACCGAGATCGAGTACAATCATCCGGGATGGAAACACCTCGATGAGATTCTCCTGACAGTGCAGATTACGTGTTTTGAAGATGAACCTTGATTTTGGGGAGGGTCACCATTCAGAGTGGGAGTCGAGCAGAGTTATACCGCCGGAGGAGCTTGAAAAGTTGGAAGGCGTATTTCCAATGATGAAGGATGGTGGCCCGGGTGGGCGGATCCGCGTGGGGCAGATGAACTTCGGTGTCATCAAGTGGCTAGGGGATGGTATTGACGAAGAGACTTGTGCAACGTAGCTGCGGGCAGAAAGATTTAAAATGTTGTGAGCCGGTTGAAGTAGCCGAAATTATGTAATTGGATGATGATATTCCCACGACTCGAGGCTTGCACAGCAACAACGATGATAGTTAGTGGCACCCCTCGTTCGTCAACTTTGCCTGCTCGATCGCGATTGCTAACGGTAGCACTCGCCCTTAGAAACAACAGATATCCTCATTTTCCTCAACACCTGGTCCCCGGAACCTTTTCGACGTTGATTCTATCACGGCAGCCGTCACTTCCATGAATGAACAGATCGCATATCACGAAACAGAACTGGCACGTCTGAAACGGATTCGTCTGGAATATCAAACATCCTTATCTCCTTTTTATCGGATCCCTGAAGAAACACTCGAGTATATTTTCGAGTATGCGGTGGAAAAGAACTCGTTTGGATGGAGACCGGGTCATTGCAGTTCGGATACCTACAAGCTGGGACAAGTATGTCGAAGATGGCGGAACCTCTCCCAAACAACATCTCGTCTCTGGACCACTATCCTCTTGAAGATCCATCCATTTCGTACCTACCCCATCACAGCCTTTCAACGACTAACAGATCATCTTCTACGTTCTCAAGATTCGCCATTGTCTGTCGAAATTGAAATTGAGTTTATGGTCGTAGAACATGACTCTTCTACACGATTCCTTGATCTTGTTCTCCAGCAATCACATCGATGGAGGTCATTCCAATACATACAGCTATCCCAAATAGGAGATTTCCTATACCTCGATTTCATACTGAAGCGAGAAATGCGCGCCTTGGAGACCCTCAAGGTTGTGCTTGATCAAAGTTATGACCAGGAAGTCCCGCCTGAGCTTACGCCATGTATCGTGTCCTCGCCACTCCAAACTGTCCATCTTTCTTTTAGTGGAACCGCAATAATGCCCTTTCTCGGAATATTTGGGCACGGTCCGCTTCTTACTCGACTTCGGGTTGAAGTCGACATCAGAGACGCGATTCCTTTATTGCGTTCCTGCCAGAACCTCGTGGCCGCACATCTTGTACTCGCGAACACTGGACGCCCAATCGAGGTGCATTCTTCGATGATCCCAGACACACACGGAACCTTGCACACACTGACAGTAGAGGCACCAAGCCAAAGCGATCTTCATCTGATATCATTCTTCCTGTGCGCATTTACCTCTCCATGGCTGACATCTCTCTCCGTTATCACGACAAACCTTTCATATGAACAGCCGGTAGTCCTTTCATTGTTATTCAGCAACTCATTGATCAGCTTTCTTCGTCGCTCTGGTGGTCCCAAAACTCTCAAGTCGTTCAAAGTCGTCGAAATCCCGATTCAAACGACGCATCTCATACAGGTTCTTCACGTACTACCTTCCCTCCGTACACTGGAAAACCACTCAATCACCAATGACGGTTTTCCTCCCCTCCTTACTACCGCTTTCTTCTGTGCGTTGAACTTTTGGCCTACTGCAAGCCACGAGTCTTCGGTATATCCACGTAAAACGGTTGCACTACCCATGCTTCGCGAAGCGAGTTTTATTGTTGGTAATGACTGGGAAGATAATGCCTTCGAGAACATGCTTCAGTCGCGGGTAGATGGTGAACTGAAGTCGGTGTTTCTTAGAATTCGCGGGAGGGCTACGCATCTTGATGTGCGTTGGCTGGAAAGGATCAATGCAAAGAATGATTTGGCTGTACGTGTGGTTAAAGGTGAGAGTGTCGAAAAAGAGGTGGTTGGGTATTGGGTTAAGCCAGTTGTTGGCTTGAGGCGGTATTGTTGGAGGGACCTTATATCGCTTTAGCAAATGATTTATACCCAGATATTTAAACCGGGTTCATGTTGTGTGTCTGTGGAGGCTTATGCCCGATTTGGCATAAGCCACCCCTAACACCTGCAAACAATGACAATGCACCTCATGAAATTATAATCTATACCCTTGCCAATGCCTTTCAAGTTTCCCTTAACAGTTCCACAGTGGATGACATACAGGAGCTGGTCACTGAAAACAAATTATCACAAGAAAATGAAGACTCAATCAGTTACAGCAAATATTGAAGGACAGCAAATCTGTTGCAACAATTTGTAAATAGTGAATTGGTATCTTGAATAAATCTTTGATTGAGAGGGCTAAACAAATATTGAACCATGAAGAGTTTGAGAGTATAATGTAGATATATGCAGAAATACACTCACCAGTTTGCAAACCTTAGAAGTGATAGCTGTCTCACGTAGCTAGCCATCGAGGAAGAACGAGTGACCGCCGGTGGCTATGCCTGCATATATATGGTCGAGAACAATGATTGATGTGGACAGCAGTGGCACTGGAGGCATTTTGCTGTCATGTGGGAACTGTCTTGTCTATATCATGTAAGCTGTATGTGGAAACACTTATTGTGACCAAAATGTGACTCAAACAATAAACATTGATGAAATTTAACCTAAATGAGATCACAGTTTTGTAGTAAAATATATTAGTTGTTGTGGCCAATGCAGTGATCATTTGCGCAAAAGGTGCTGGAATGCTAACTCAATGCAGGGTCTTTGTTGCTTCGACGTCGATTGTGAAGTCACTAAGTCACGTGAACAGTGACCTTATGTAACATTGAATCAGCATTACAGCGGCTTTTACACAAACACTCACTTCATTAGGAACAATAACTAATATACTTTACTACAAAACTATTATCCTATTCAGGTTAATTTTCATGAATTTTTATTGCTTGAGTCACAATTTGGTCACATCAAACCCTTCCACATACGACTCATGACATAGACAAGACAGCACTCACATGACAGCAAAATGCCCCCAGTGTGGGGGGCTTGAGATGTGCACAGTGTACAAGCCTGTGAGGAATACACCGTGTGATCAGCCTCATCCTCATCTGAGGATTGAAAAAAATACATGACGCACATTACAACCACCCTTCAAATAACGAAGATGACAGAACAGCAAACCAGATTTGAACTATCAAGTATGAGGAAAGAAAGGATGAAAGGGAGGGCATCGTCATGAGAGGGAGATGGTGGTGGGAGGGAAGAAAGAAACGAGAGCAGTGGGAGCCAACTCGTTTGCTTTATATATCTCTGGGGATGGTCCGTACACTATGAAGTCAGAAATACCTCATTGAGATCGTTGCCGAGGGAGGAGGGGAAGAGAGGGACTTGCAAAGACGCACTGAGGTAGATGAGGCAACGAGGTAAAGGGAAAAGAAGCGTGGGAAAATTTAGTCTGGATCCCGGGTGGTCCTGAAACGAACCATTCAACCTTAGAACCACTGCACCCAACTAGTGGGGTTTTAAGGCTTATGTGGCAAGCTAAATGATAGGGACCGCCGAGGCGACAAGATTTACTCAATGGTAAACACTTGCTGGAGAATACTGGGAGAGAGTTTGGAAGCGCTTGTAGCACAGTGGAAAGGATACTGGGGCTGAGGACACTGGAATATTTGGGGGAACACTTGGGAACACTGAGGAGAGAGAGAGAAAAGCAGAAAGCACAAGAGACAAAACACAAACGGAGGGTTTAAAATTACAAGGCTGGGGGAAAAGCTAGATACATGGTGGGTTTATATACTACTGAGCTATCTACATGGGGATAAGACTTAGCCAATAGGAAATAAAATGGAATAACCATGGAATGACTGTAAATGACTATGGAATGACTGGGAATGACCAGAATGACTGGGAATGACAAAATGTCAAGGTTTCTAGAATGGCAAGAATGTTCAGGATGCCCAAAAATCGATTTCTGGGGATTACTTGCAGCTGGACATGCCCTGGAAAGTGAACAATTCGTGACAGGTCCTTAGCAACCGGGAAATCACTGAAAACATTGCAAATACCAGTCACCCAGGTCATCTGCAAACACTCAAAATGTGCTGCTATGGCTACAACTGCTCACAGTGGCTAAATCCCGCTACTAAACCTGCTACGCACTGCCACAGATGGTAAGAGTTATACATAGTAGTGTAGTTTTTAACCAGATTTTGCAGGATACTGAGAGTTCCACCACAGCACTGTGACACTGTCAAAAACCTGTCCATTCCATGGACCATGGCAGACATTGGGGTGGGTTGTACTGAATTTCATACTGGTTGCAAGACTATCAGAAGACGATCACAAGACTCTTATAATCTTCACTACCTGTAGTGTAGTGTTAGGTTGGCCACTACACATGGTACCAGCATTGCAGCGTGGCCGGATATTTGCTGATGGTAGCGTTATGAGGGAATTCATTGTATATGACTTTGAGAACTTGTCCATCGCTGTCGCTGTACTCACCATTATTTTGGTTCCTGTGTTGTATGTTCCCTTCTATTTTTCCCCTCTTTTTGCCGTCCTTAACTGATTTCTGGGTTTCAGTTTAGTTGTTGGATTCCTGAGGAAAAATTCTTGGTTCACCATGAACATCATCGAAGTCCCTGTGTTGGACTTCCTGAGCATCCTCTGGTTGGCAAACAGAATTCTTTACACTGAATGGGACAGTGTTTTGTATGCAAGCCTTCAGTGCTCCTCCAACTGCCTTAGTAGTATGTTGTCTATCCACGACTTCCTAAATCTACCTACCTATTCTCTCGCTTCTGTTCAGCTACTGGCCAAACGTTCTGCGGAGAATTCAGAGCCATCAAAGCCCTCTTATTCATCACCTGGATCACTCTTTTTGGATACGCAGCTACGACTATCGTATTCTGTCTCATCGGAAAGTCTCGAGGGAACAATGTTTGGTTGGTCGACATGAGTGCTGCAGATTACTTTACCTGGAACAAAAATAACCGTAGTGGATCATTCACTGGTGAATCTCAGTATACCAGGAACACTGTACCTACACAAGGTACTGGCCAGACTACTATGGGTGCACAATCTCATATGCCGGGTCAACAGCCCCAGATGGGTTATGTGCAACTGGTCGTACATCAAGCCTTGGCTCAAGGACAAATGTATCCTCCTCAGCACAATTCAGGACCTCCGGTTCATGCTCAGGTTTGATTGAAAATGGGTCGTTTCAGATTTAGGCTGTTTTATTGTTGTGGTTATTCCTTATTTGCAAACCTAATGAAACTTGGAATTTATTCTCTCTTCATGTTATAGTACTTAATACTCTTGGGATTTGTGTACTTTCTATACCTGTCTTGGCTCATGTTATCAATTGTCGTTGCTATTATATACAACTTACGGTTCCTTCCATCTTATTCGAGCCTGGACTAAATACTGGATGTCATGTTAACTCAGGCAGGCTTTTCTAGAGAGCTTCAATTAGCGGACCGTAAGGTTGGTGGGAACCAGATGCTTTGTTTGGTATCCCAGCCTATCAGTTTAGGCATGGATAAACTCACTTTTGTGATGAGCAGGATAGAGACTGATGATCTGGAACCATTGACTTCCTCTGCTTCCAAACATGAACGTGGCCCACTGAAAATCAATCGTAAGAAAGGGAAGTACCCTGGGAACTTTTTGGAGGAGAAACCAAGACTATTACAGTGAAGATTGCAGATTTGAGAAATGGTGAATTGGCAAGGTATATACTTACATCTCATTGACTATCCATTTTTATCTGAAGAAGAAACATTAATATTTTTTCACAGGCAAACTTCATCATATTTCTATCTTGCGTTCATGGCCCCTAGTGTCCGTTTTTCACAAGAAGTACTGGTTCTGGAAAAGTGCAACTGAGCATATCACTGCCTTCCTTCTACCCATGCTGATAGTACCCCTCAAGAAATGCGTGTCAGTGGGAGAGATGGTTATGCATAGATGGTTGGAAAGTGTGGTTGTTCAGGGGGAGATGGACCTTATGAAGGTGATGGATGGGACAGATCAGGAGGAGGAGGAGGAGGAAGAGGAGGATGCAGGGATCGAGGATGAAGTCATCAGTCTGGCAACATTTGCAGATGCTGAGGGAACCAATGGAGTTTACAGTGATAACCCACCGCAAGTTGGTGTTGCAAGTTTGATGAGTCATGACTTGGATGCTGAACTTACTGGTTCTAGGGTACCCAAAGTCATTCAAAACACACGAGTAAGTCAGAGTGAACAGAGGGCACTTCAAGGGTCCATTAGTGGTGCTTCTATTTATTTCTTGTCATCAACTAAGATTTCATTTTCCACTTGTACAGCGGGTGGTGCTGATGTGCAGTTTCAGGGAAGGTATCGGATGTCAATATTAGTTTCTGGAGATGCTTAGGTCCTGGTTGTCACTTGATCCATCTCTAGCTACCAACATTGTGTGTTTCACTGCAATCTGCAGTTTTTCTTTTTTCTTTCTCTGTTGATAGAAGGGCCAGAGCTCCCAGGACTCAGTCAACAGACATTACATGCCAGACTCCTTTTTTTAAACACCTCCTGCACTCTAAATGGAAGGGTGAAAACTATCCTTGTAGAACAAATTGTATAACATATTGTGCTTCTGTATATCATGTTTGTTTACTTTTTAATGTTTATCTATATACTGCCACTGCTTTCCTTGTGCTATTCTTCACTCTTTTATTATCCTTTCCTTTTATGACAATATTCATGACCTGCTTTAATCTTCTGAGACTCCACTGCATGATTCCACCTTGCTACCCTAGGGATGAATGGCTTCTGTGTTCATCAATTCACTGCTGATGCTCCAAGTGATAGTTGTTAAGTGCTATATCATCTCCCTACTAGTGTATTGTTCCAGAACTATCTCAGTCAGGAACACTGCTTGGTTTGATTATTTTTTTGATGATATATTTGGGGGAGACCCTCAACAGATCTCTGTTGAGATGCTTATTTGTTCAGGTTATTGGCCAGGAGTTTAGCCCTTCAGTCTAAAGTATTAACATAGTGGATGACTTTCTATAGTTATCTCTGAACTATATTTTGTTCTAATCCACTTAGTGTGTAGCTGATAATGGGTGAAATTTATCACTCAAGAATCAATCAAATACCAGGGCTACAGAAGTAGTACATGGAGCATCATTGACTACCACCAGCTCAAGTAATCTGGTATGGAAACCAATATGTGCTTTGCTTCCTAGATTATTTCATAAAAGGATTGCAAAGCAACCAAATTGTATCACTGCATCTATTCTGAACAATATAATGGATATGAATGGGCTGAGTGGAATATGATGTTTCAGTGATGAGATAGATCAGCGAACAAGTTTTTCCCCTCTATAAATTCAACTTATTTTCCTATTCCCACTGCCTTTATGATCTTGATATCCATTGTAGTTATGACAATTACCTGATTTCTAATAGAACCAGTTATAGGTATTGAAGAATTATATTAAAAAGCTAGTTTTCATTAATTTTGAGGTATTGGTTATGTAGTTTTCTGTGGAGAAAGCCAGCAGTAAAAATGTCTCAACTACTTCAAAACACACCTGTAAGCAGATCCAGAGCTCAGACTCACATCAGAAGAAGTTATTCTGATACATTTCATGATCTGAGGATTCTGAAAATCAGTAATATATATACACACTCCTTGATTGAATCTGTATCAGAAACAGAACCTAGCTGATGCCTCAATTAGTTTGCAATGCTCTTACAATACTATTTTCATCTCAATTCACTAATTGTTTATTTTAATCATTTTTAACAAGATCTGAATGAAACCCAAGTTGCTCAGAAGTATGTTTGTTTTTTTTACAAATATTCCAGTGCTTTATAGCATCCCCAACTTTATTCAATTGAAAGCAAGTAAAAATCTATGATTTGGCTTCAAAAACATCAATATCAGATAGAGATATAAACATTTTTGGCTCTTGTAACTCTTTATAAGAGCTCAAACTACATACTTACTGGGCCATCATTTGAGTCTTTTTCAACTTTAACTTACTACAAACATATCCACTCCATCATGTCTTCCACAAGTGAAATGGAAGAGGTTCTAGCACCCTACCTCAGTGCTGAGAGTATTCTCACTGAAACAATCTCTACTCTCTCTGTTCGTATTATCTATATACTTATCTAATGTCAGTAAATGCTGAAATTACTGCTCTACAGATGCTATTCTTCATATATGGTACATATAATTCCTGACAGTATTGCTCTAATAACATGCTAACATCCACTTCAATTGCAGGAATCTACTGTTTTATATTTGGGGTATCAATTTATGTGCTCTTTAATTCTGTCCACAGGCTATATAAAGTGGGCAATATAGCTCTCTTTGTACTAGCAACTATCTTCACTTCTGTCTACACTTGGGGATTATCTCAGCAAGCTTTCATAGGGTTCCATGCTGCAACAACAAAGGATTACACTTTATTGATCAAGTATCTCAATAAGGATGACACAGAAGCTGCTTGGGGGTGAGTAATACCATTCTGATTACTTTCTCCCACTCATATTCATTCAACTCAGTGGAACTACTAACCTCATTTCAACTCTTATGAAGTATGCACATTTAGATTATTACTGTTGATTGTGGAATTAACCTGTTGATATCAGTAATCTCAGCTCAATAGCTGACACAATGCTTGTAAGTCATTCAAAGCTCTTGAATAAATAGTAATAGCTAACCTTTTTCATAGATTCATCGCTGCTATCTTATTTTCAATTCAAACAAACTTGTTCTGTTTCCACTTGTAGTGGCTGCATGTATTCTGAATGGTGTGCTTCAGTGTTGAGAGCTTTATCCTCTGATGTGTTGATAATTATTGAAACAGGCATTGATCTTGGGTGTATCATTGTTATCATAATTGGATTTGGCAGCTCATCAAAACCTGGAAATCATTACCTTGTATTTAAAGCAAGCTCCATTGACAATGGGGTAGCAATAGGAATAGTTGTTTTTCAAATTATATTGGCATCCTTGACTGGTAAGTTTATTTGCCTTTATTATATCACAGTCAGACTGATAGCACTGTGTTTTCAATTAAAGGAGGCCGCATTTGGTGGATTACTCGTCAAGCAAGGCAACTTATGGGAGGGTCAACACGCACAAGATATAATGATATTGTAGCTATCATGTATGTACACCTCTAATTCTTTTCTATAGCTTCCATACTGACTAGAAAAGTCAGTGTTGAGTCTGGATTGCTATATGCAGGCTCCTTGTTGACTACAGTATTGATTGTGCTTGTATTTGATTCCCAAGCAAAAGGTCTTGCGCCATTTGATTTCATAGTTGTCGCCATCTCAATGTCTGTATGTATACAATTGTTTCCACTTTTCACATATGGCTTAACTGTTCCCTCTTAGGGTCTTGCTCCTACAATGATTATTGTTCGGGTGGCATATAGAAAATCTGTGGAAAGTGTTCAGCAGACAATATCAACATTCCACATTGTGAATGCCCAGACTGGCTCAAGACAAGCAACTAATGACTTCCAGCTACAAACTCAGCCTGGCATTACTGTCAATGACTCCCAAGGAGTAGAGGAGAGATCAGCTATTCTAACAGTTGAGAAGGTCTAGACATAGATGTATAGCATGATCATTTTATCCCTTCCCCTATTGATACTCAACCAGAACAAGCTCTAGATGTGTTGGGTCACTGAATGACTGTTCTCAGAGTCAAGGATTGCATTTTGGATTCAAGTTTGTAATCAAGTGAACTTTTACAAAAATTCAGTCTAATTTATTGATTTTCCACATCTGAATGTTCTGAATAATTATGATGAAGATACTTGTAATACAACTGAAGCTGGAGAGCTGGTGGCAAGCACAGATGGCATGTCATCAAACCTGTATCAGTGAAGCCATCGTTTGTACACATCTCATTCTAAATGCAATGCCTGCTTATAGAGTTTCAAGACTTTTAAATCGAATTTTCAGTTAGAAAATCTGGTAGTACAATTCTCACTTTGGATAAGTACTTTAAAATTGATAGATTCCCAGTTGGGTGGTCATTAATATTCTCTTTGTGGAAAAAAAACTTTTGATATTGACTGTGATTATTTAGGTGGGTTTATAAGTAATAAAGCTACAGTGCAAAAGAAAAAAGTACAGTAATATCAATCCACCCGCATAACAACTGCTCATCAAACTTTCCCTTGGATAGATACCTCCTCCCATCATTACCATGATTCCTGTAGCATCTCACACTTCCTCGCACTTCCAGCTGAAGATACTTTTTGCATCAGGGATTGGGTTGGAATCTTAAGTTCAGGATTGCACATTTGCCTATTTCAAGAGCCTCTAGAAATGGGCAAATGCACAACCCTTGAATAGTAGGCACCATGGCAAATTGATACAAATTAACTGCCATTGTGGTCGGGTACATCCATATAGACAGAAATTTTTGTAGGAAGAATGGTTGTGATGTAGTTTGAGGCTTGGAGCGAAGATGATTTGTCGGAATAAAATGTAAATGCAAGTGCCAGTACTAGGCACATGTTATGACTCAGTAACTGCTCAACAAGATAAATGTTCAAGCTAAGCAGGTTATACAAGTTTACAATTCAAGCTAGGATTGATTAATGATCAAGATGTGAGTAGTTGGTTTCATTCAACAGGTATTTTGTCAGGAGGGTGACCATTAATGGGCGCTGGGAATGATATATCAACCTCTATCCTAAAGAACAAACCAACCTATCAGTGCTATGTGTAGCACTGACAAATCAATCAATCCTCAACAATATAGCTATCCCAGTTGTGAACAGTCTATCACCACTCAACACCCCAGAAGAATTGCAAGGGTGGAAATGCTTGTCAAAGGGTACACTTCTTATCTCAAAAAGGGTAATACTAAAGACTAGGGAAAGCTAGCTCTTATTTACAGCTATCGGTGCTATGCACTTGAACAGCTAGGGGTTTTTGTATTAGGGTTGCTTTGGGTCCAGTGGACTTAGAAAGGAGAGTGGAAAGCTAGGGGTCCTCTGTGGACTATGAAACTCAATACGAAGACTGTTCTCTGAATAACTCTGAAGGTCTCTGAACTGTTCTCTGAATTGCTCGCTCTTATCCAATCTCTTATCCAATCACTGATTTAACAGGGCAAATCTAATCTCTATTTGGAGGCTACGTGCGGGCAGCTGCTCCAAAACTTTCCTACACACTGGCAGTACTTGCTTGCCTTAACTACAGATACAGGCCTGGTATATATACAATTTCTACACTAGCTTACAAATCGTCTTCGGGCTTGGGTGCCCATGCTGGGTTCTTGCAGGTGATGCTATATAGCTGTATTCTCGCTCACTAATACCACTAGCATATGCCTCTTAACTTCGCTAGCTCTCTCTGCCAGGCATCTGCACACAGTCTGGAAGAGTCTAGCTCTTAACGTCACTGGTCTCTATTCATTGGTTAGTCTCTTAGCGAGAACTCATATGGTTTGGCGCATGGAATCCGATCCTTAATCCTATCCGCAAGCGCTAGCTCTCTCCGACCTGTCCAAAGACCTTCTCTCTCTGATGCTTGCACATGTTTGGACACCTCTCCGATCGCTTGTACTCGACTTCACCTCGTCCTTGATCTTGGGCGAGTGTTCTTACTTCTTTCCGTAGCATCCGCTTGGTCCGTATGAACCGCTAGTGCTCAACACTTCAGCGCGCCTTTCCCTAAGTCCGTCTTCGTTCGAGAGTGTTCGCTCTCTCTTTTTAGGAGTCTGTTTAAGACTTCATCCCTCTTAGCTACGAGTCCAGTACTGAAACATAAGCCTCAACCTAATATCCCTTAATCGCTTTGTGCATAATAGAGTACAGAGAGTGGTCTTTCTGAATAGCGACCGCTCGCGTAGTGTCTTACAGTTTTCAGGCTAGCGCTACGGGATGCTCTCTAGCTGTTTCTCAGCTGTACTAGTGTACTCTGCTAATGGCCATAAGCTTTAACTAGCAGCTCGGGCTCACTCTAGTTCTCATACAATATCTATATCGTTCCAAAGCACTTAATATATGTGCTAAAATGGACATAATGTAGCATAGATGTCAAAAGTCGCATTACCGTCTATGCATATGCCAGGCCTTGACGCTGAGGATAGCATATGCCTATAACAACCCAACATCCACATAGGGCTTACTCCGAGGGGTACCAAACCCGGTACTTTGACCTACTATGAGACCGTACTCTAGACTAGTGCTGGCAAACCATTCTACAGGCCTATCAGCAATAGAGGATTGTCATGAACTGAACCAGGGGTAGTACCCTACCTTTGACTTTTCCGCCTATGGAGTCAACTATGATCAGACTTGATGTACAATCAAGGGATATCATGTGAAAGGGTCGATTCATAGGAGAGTACTCCTAATCTTAGGAGAAGGGGTCATCAGTATAGGAGTACAACCCTTTCTATTAGATAGGTATATAAGGAGTATTTAGTAGTAGGGAGTTTTCCCAGAATTTGATCTTCTTTGTCTTGGTTCTCTATCCTTTTCCCTAATCCTATCCGTCGCCTCTGCTCTATTTGTTCTGTTGCTCTACCGTTGTCTAGGTCACCTTTATTGAGGTACTCACTGTTTAGTCATGAGTTCGGGCTTGTCCTAGAGTCCCTTCCTTTATGTTGGAGTACAGGATGGGGTACACATGGATTAGGTGTGTGGTACACTACATTGGTGTATGTTGGGTACTGTCTGTCATATGCTCTCATTGTCATTGGAGTACCGACTTGTAGGAGTACAGTCCTCATCACAAGATACTCTCATTGAACTCCACTTGCCGATCAGTTATCAGGTGGATTTTGCGTATCAATTTTGTCGT
Source organism: Marasmius oreades (assembly GCF_018924745.1). Taxonomy (NCBI): domain Eukaryota; kingdom Fungi; phylum Basidiomycota; class Agaricomycetes; order Agaricales; family Marasmiaceae; genus Marasmius; species Marasmius oreades. The sequence continues at coordinate 97,173 of NC_057324.1, forward strand.
TAAGATGCCTGTTCACTGAACTAACAGTTTTCCAAAAGTGGCTCTATGGGGATTTGAACCCCAGACCTCCTCATTGGTTCTAAGGTGCTCTCAACCACTGAGCTATAGTGCCATGTACTTATACTAAAGTGGTTCTACACTTTATACAAGTGGCTCACTGACTCAAGACCCTACAGACCATATTCCATAGGGCGCAGTGGATACCCAACATTGCTATATTAGGAGCTTATTTGTGGCTACCCCATTAGTAGGCGCATCATCGTTCCAGAACCCTCGACAATCCTGTAGCAAGTCTGAGTATTCGACCAAGCTAATAACCAAGCTGTTGGCCTTCTGGAGGTGCACAGGTGGTAGGTTCTTCCCTTTCTTGCCGGTTGATGAGTCTGAGCCTGGGGAATCAGAGTCATCCTCATCCCCAGTTATCTTGATTGTAGTGATCTTGGACTTGGAAGCTTTTGTGACATTCTTGGGCTTTGACCAGAAGAGAACGTGAGGGTAATCTTCTCTTTTGAGTTCAGTGGCTTTCAGTCTTTCTTGGACTTTAGACAAGAGTAGTAAAAGGTCGTTTCTGGAAGAAATGCAATGTTAGTGAGCTTGTCAGGAATTAGATACTGATACACGCACTGAAGTTGGACAGTACACTCTAAATGCCGGACCTTCTGCTCCAGCTTCAGAAACACTGGATTTCTCGCTGATCTCAACTGATCTTCTGTGATCGCAGAGATCAGAGCATGTAGTTGGCCTGTTGAACATATATTGATGCTGTCTTGAGAAGTTTCTCGAGAGTAATGCGTTTGATTAAATTGTCGCTCAGGTGACCTAGCAGATTGAAACATTGGAAGGTTGTTGATTTGGAACTGGAACTGTTGATGTTCAGTGTTATATCCATTGCAGCTTTCTGGAGATAGAGACGGAAACATAGCAAGAAAAGCTGTTAGGAGCAAAGCAAGGTCAATCAGCGTCGCTGATGGTAGCAAAGTGTTGAAATGTTTCCAGTATGTGTGGCCACAAGTTGTCTCAGCACGTGAGGCTTCTCAGCCATGTCGGGATACAAGATAACCTAAGTATGACAAGTATAAGTATTTGTCTACTAGTTCTCGTTCTCGTTCTTGGCCAACTCATCTAGCTCCTCTCCATTTACAACCACACTCAGCTCTGCAGAACTCAGTTTCTCTAACACAAAATAAGAGGTCCCATTCCATTCTGTAGCTCCCTGTTGTCGGAAGGGTATCATACCAACAACACTCTCAATTGACTTTGCATCAACAATTCGAGTTTCTTCATCTCCCAAAAATGAGCAGACTTCAAGGGTATTGTAAGATTTTTCGAGTATATCGTTGTCCAGCAACAAATACATTCTTGTTACAGTGCAGGTGTAGCGGAGATTGCCCTTGTCAACCAGAAAGAAATAAAGTATCTCTGCAAAATGGCGCTGTCCTTTCAGACTTAACTAAGTATAAAAATAACAATTAGTACGAGACTACGACCATTGCCTGACTTTGGGGGGAAAACTCACTCAGACATTTCTAGCTCTTCGGACTTTATAATCAGGTCGTTTGTTTTCTTGCCATAGAGACCGTGCGATCTGACCATTTGGAAGTGATAATCTTGCAAATCGAGCTATCATCATTTCCGAATCACTTACTTGCATCTGCCAGCCATGCTCTTGAACTAAAGATTGAAAGGCATTAAGTTCAGGCTTATCCATGAAGTGGAGATCGTGGGGTCCAAGAAGAACAAAGTTATCGCCCACTACTATTGACCCATTTGGTGCCACGTTGTCTTCCAAAACAATATGGGGGGCGATAGCATGAATCACATTCGAATGGGTGTGTTCGATAATTCTTTGGCTGAGATTTGCATATGGGTCATTTTTCACTGGTAATAGAGTAGTTCAAACTTGACAATGAATGTCATGAAAGCTTTGTAAGCATCCAATAGTCTACCTCGAGTTTGGCTACGTTTGTGAATAATATGTGTTGCCCAGACCAGCTGACAAAAATGGAGGTAAAATTCATTTGGAAGAACACTATAGAGTAGAGCAGGACAGAGGCTGAAGACGTAGACAAGGTACTCAATGGCCTTGTAACCAGTAATAATTTTCTCTGCCGGGTTCTGAGGGGTTCAAGACTCGAGGCAAGCAGGAATGTACTTGCGGGTTTGAGCTACTTGTGCACCATGCGCTTGCCAAATTTCTGAATCTTGTAAAAGTGCCCAAGACCATGATGAAGATAGGTTGTCCTTAGCATGGTCAATAGCACCTTGCCAGAGGAGAACAAGTAGTACAGAGAGGTTGAAAAAAAGATGCATGAGGTCAACAGGAAGAGACCTAGGAACCAGAGTTGCTTTCACGAGACTAGAGACGAGAGAGGGCCAACAGATTCCAGTTTCTTTTCGACGTTTTTCGTAAACTCGTAGGGTAGGTGACAATAGAACGTAGCGAAGTTGATCTTGATACTCCTCGGGAGTGCAGGTTGTAATAAGATTGATATTGATGTCGTTGTGACGAGAACCAGCAGGTAAGTTGTCTCCCAGGGGCCGTAACATCGCAGGGTAGTAAGTACCTACACCTGGTTTGTGCCTCCCTGGTGTAGGACACAAAATACGACAGCCATTTCGCCCGGTGTGGCCAACAGATCCACTAAGCTCTGCCATACTGACTGTATCCACTAAGCCATATGCAAACCATGGGTACGACATAAACGTGGACCCATCAGCTGAGTTCCAGATGCATAGGCCAACATTTTGACAAGCGGAGAGGTGGGAAAGGGTTGGGAATAAGAAAGAGCTGTAATTTTTTGGAGGATTCGGTCCACCGATAACAAATAATGGAAGAATATGTTCGCGTTTGTGGTGAATCTCACCGGGGAGGTCTAGAACCATTGTGATGCCAAACCATGTATCCGAGCTTTTATCTCGGTAAAGCTGCGCTCCATCCATTGACATGGCAATGACCATATCATTTTCCCTGATCTTTCCTGCCTCTACCAAATCCAGATACTCCGAACCCAACAATTGCACTACATATGATTAATCCTAGACTCAAAATTCAGTAGATTCTCACACTGTAAATTAATCCTATCACTACAATATAATCTATCATAACCTGAGGAGAAGCAAGTACAATCCCAACCAACAAAAATAAGGATTAATCACATTATAATTCTATTTAATTCTACATAATAGTATCCTTGTTAATCCTATATAATCCTATGTAATTTTATTGGCACCTAATTCTACACTAATCTCACCAAGATAGATTAATCCTACTATAATCCCACCAAGGTTGGATTAATCCTACGGTAATCCAGACTGTGCATGTGACATTGTTTAGTATCTGTGAGTGGACTTAGTGTAATCAACCATCACTGGGGGTCTGTAGACTTCACTCTGGAATTTCCTACCTGCAGCCACTTCCTCACAGCATACAGGTAGTGCATGATTGATGGGTCCTTGTGATTATGCAATACAACATGAAAAGAATTCAAAGCAGTCAGAATTTATTGGAAATAAAAATAAAATGACTACACACCTAGAGTCCAAATAAACTCCTTCACATTATATTGGCCAATTACTGAGCCACTTGAAAGTTGACAACGATGCACAGAGGAGAAACACCATATTGGGGATGGTGGAAGTAATGCAGAAGAGAGGAATGCGCCAGACATCAACAAGACATGCACGTGCTACAGGTTGACAGATTCGTGGGAAAGCTGGACTATAACAGTCATGCCACGGCTGCACAGCTGCCACTCGCCTCTTCTCAATCCCATCTCACCTGCTAACACATCAAGTCAGCTTGATGTCCCTCCCAATTTATCACAACAAGTTACAAGTCTGCAAGGTCAAGAAGGGTTAGAAGTGAGTGAAGAACTGAGAAAAATAAGCCAAGAAATGCTTTTCAAATGGGAAGTGAAAGGAAGGGTGAGTTGTTGTCTGCACCCAAAAAATATATGCTAACTGCAAAGTGCAAATGTTGGGTACCAGCTTTTTATAATAAACTTGATTGAAGGCAGCCAACCTCAACTCCAAGAGCACTACTTGGTGTTTCAGCAACTGACCCAGATTGGATTAGATTAGGATTAGATTAGGATTACACAGAATTAGATTACAGTTGGATCATAGATTAAATTAGATTAATCCTACCTCCCATTCAGGATTACATAGGATTATCCAAGGATTATAGTCCTTTTTTTTGAGTTGGGATTACATTTGAACATCTTGAATTATGTTAGGATTATATACAAGTAATAGGATTAAACTACAGCGTGAGAATCTACTGAATTTTGAGTCTAGGATTAATCGTGGGAAATGATATTCCTGCCGAACTACATAAAACGTCATCATAAACTTCAATTTTCCCGGTCGCTTTTCGTTCCTCCAGAAGGGCTCTGGTATGTTCAACTCGATGCTGTAGTTTGGAGACACATGTCAGATGTCGCCACAAAGCCTGTAGCTGTGGGCCGAGAGGTAAAGTAACGAACTTGCGGCGTGGAGTGATGTCGTCAGCCTCAAAACGTGCTTCTCCACACTCTGTACAATGGTCAAGATGTGCATGGATTCCAGTGAAAGCCATACATGAGTTTATACACATGTTGTACCATAGTGGGTTTATGCCAGTGAATAACCTGAAACAGCTTCGAACCTGATCATATGACAGAATGCTGGAGTCGGGATGTCGTATCTTCCAGATTTTGTAGGTATTTCGATATATGGCTTCTGAGCAGGTAGAGGAAAGAGCGAGGTAAAGTTGGAAAGACATTGTGATATCGGGGTCGTCTAGATCGAAACCCTCAGTAGACAGATCTCGGAAAGCATGGAATTCGTCTTCAGTCCATTGGAGTTTTTCTGCCTCGAAGTTGTATGTACGAATTGCCTTGATTGTGTCTTCAACTTGTTTAAGTTTGTCCAGGTGAGTTATTGGCAAGAGGTCTTCAGTGTATTCTACCCTCGGTTCTTCATCATGGTGAACCTCAGTATACCAGGAACACCGTACCTACGCAAGGTACTGGCCAGACTATGGGTGCGCAATATATGGGTCAACAGCCCCAGATGGGTTATGTGCAACCAGTCGTACAGCAAGCCCCAGCTCAGGGACAAATGTATCCTCCTCAGCATAGTTCGGGACCTCCGGTTCATGCTCAGGTTTAAAAAAACGGGGTCGTTCGGATTTCTTAGCTGGTTATTTCTGTGGTATCTCTTATTGGAATTTATTCTCTCTTCATGTTCATAGTAATACTCTTGGGATTTGTATATTTACCTCTGTCCTTGCTTGTGTTGTCAATTACCGTGCTATTATATGCTCACATCGAAACAATAACGCCCTCGAACACCTTTCAACTTTGGCCTGAATGCTGGATGTCGTAATAACTCAGCCAGTGGCGACCTGTCTTCTAGGGAGCTTAGCAGACCGTAAGGCCCGGGTCAGAGCTTTCTGACTTACAATATTGGCTATGTACTGGAATCGCAAATCTCGAGTGTGAAGTCGCCAAGTCGCCGTCTTCCAGCTCGTAATCTTAATCTAGTAATACATTCTCATGTGTACGTCTACGCCACTGCGACAGCAAAATGCTTTTTTTTTCCCTTCTTCCATTCAACCACAATGTTCTGGGGAACTGATAACAAAAGCTACAACTACGCATTAGCCTCCTTGACTTCATTAATTTTATTCTCCATTTGGTTGAACTACCATATTTCTACAGAGTCCACAGACCCCGAAGTTCAAGTGGTTTATTTATTTATTTTTACCTTTCAAATTTCACCACTCGATAACGTGAATGACGCGACTGTCAGGCTTCAGCACTTTTTCGACGTTTGCCGCATTCAAAAGTGGAAACCACGAAACACCACGTTGGTCGTTCTTTTCTGCAGATGAAAACGTGGCAGTGAAGTTCTGTCCAAGTTCAATATATTGAATATGCGTAACAAGTTTCTGATCTCGCGGTACGACTCTGGGGGTTATCATTTTTTTTTCATGCGGGAAGTCACGACATGTACAACGCGGACCTAGAGGTTTACAACTTTACATCACCCCTCCACCAATTCTCTTATGGTCCTTATCTTAATCTTGGAGTCTATGGGATACGCCTTCTGTTCAACCAGACATTTTTCTAGAACTCAACCCTCAAGCGGACGACGTACAGGACGCTGTACCGGTAGAGGGATTTATTGGTTTGGATACGTGGAGGGACTAAAATAAATGACTGGTTGCTCGGCATTAAGAGGAATGGAGACACATTTCTGCAGAACAGACTTTTTGGCAAAATTGGCGTGTGTGTGACTCGCAATTTTAAAAATATTGTGAGCCAGTTGAAGTAGCCGAAATTATGTAATTGGACGGTGATATTCCCACAACTCGAGGTTTGCACAGCAACAACGATGATAGTTAGTGGCACCCCTCGCTCGTCAACTTTGCCTGCTCGATCGCGATTGCTAACGGTAGCACTCGCCCTTAGAAACAACAGATATCCTCATTTTCCTCAACACCTGGTCCCCGGAACTTTTTCAACATTGATTCTATCATGGCAGCCGTCACTTCCATGAATGAACAGATCGCATATCACAAAACAGAACTGGCACGTCTGAAACGGATTCGTCTGGAATATCAAACATCCTTATCTCCTTTTTATCGGATCCCTGAAGAAACACTCGAGTGTATTTTCGAGTATGCGGTGGAAAAGAACTCGTTTGGATGGAGACCAGGTCATTGCAGTTCGGATACCTACAAGCTGGGACAAGTATGTCGAAGATGGCGGAACCTCTCCCAAACAACATCTCGTCTCTGGACCACTATCCTCTTGAAGATCCATCCATTTCGCACCTACCCCATCACAGCCTTTCAACGACTCACAGATCATCTTCTACGTTCTCAAGATTCGCCATTGTCTGTCGAAATTGAAATTGAGTTTATGGTCATAGAACATGACTCTTCTACACGATTCCTTGATCTTGTTCTCCAGCAATCACATCGATGGAGGTCATTCCACTACATACAGCTATCCCAAATAGGAGATTTCCTATACCTCGATTTCATACTGAAGCGAGAAATGCGCGCCTTGGAGACCCTCAAGGTTGTGCTTGATCAAAGTTATGACCAGGAAGTCCCGCCTGAGCTTACGCCATGTATCGTGTCCTCGTCACTCCAAACTGTCCATCTTTCTTTTAGTGGAACCGCAATAATGCCCTTTCTCGGAATATTTGGGCACACTCCGCTCCTTACTCGACTTCGGGTTGAAGTCGACATCAGAGACGCGATTCCTTTATTGCGTTCCTGCCAGAACCTCGTGGCCGCACATCTTGTACTCGCGAACACTGGACGCCCAATCGAGGTGCATTCTTCGATGATCCCAGACACACACGGAACCTTGCACACACTGACAGTAGAGGCACCAAGCCAAAGCGATCTTCATCTGATATCATTCTTCCTGTGCGCATTTACCTCTCCATGGCTGACATCTCTCTCCGTTATCACGACAAACCTTTCATATGAACAGCCGGTAGTCCTTTCATTGTTATTCAGCAACTCATTGATCAGCTTTCTTCGTCGCTCTGGTGGTCCCAAAACTCTCAAGTCGTTCAAAGTCGTCGAAATCCCGATTCCAACGACTCATCTCATACAGGTTCTTCACGTACTACCTTCCCTCCGTACACTGGAAATCCACTCAATCACCAATGACGGTTTTCCTCCCCTCCTTACTACCGCTTTCTTCCATGCGTTGAACTTTTGGCCTACTGCAAGCCACGAGTCTTCGGTATATCCACGTAAAACGGTCGCACTACCCATGCTTCGCGAAGCCAATTTTATTGTTGGTAATGACTGGGAAGATAATGCCTTCGAGAACATGCTTCAGTCGCGGGTAGATGGTGAACTGAAGTCAGTGTTTCTTAGAATTCGTGGGAGGGCTACGCATCTTGATGTGCGTTGGCTGGAAAGTATCAATGCAAAGAGTGATTTGGCTGTACGTGTGGTTGAAGGTGAGAGTGTCGAAAAAGAGGTGGTTGGGTATTGGGTTAAGCCAGTAGTTGGCTTGAGGCGGTATTGTTGGAGGGACCTTATATCACTTAGCGAATGATGTATACATATTGAATCTTTGTACTTGCAAACATTCACACGCTACGAGGAAAGACTTTTCAAACTATCGTTTCTTGGAAGGAACCACGAGGCCCATACACATTTTCCCCCTGTATACATGTCACAATTTCCTTTTCTCCGACAGTAAGGCAGACCGGACGGTGTAACAAATATATTGAAGGCTCGGTGCGGTCCGACAATCATAGAAATTAGGTACCATTTTTTCTTAAACCCCACAGGACCGAGCCGCCCGGGTCACACCACGTTTAGATATTCATCACCTTCTCTTACTAATCCTCAGGAAAATCGAGATCATCGCAAGGTAATTCGGTAAATTCCATATCCAGCGTAACCCTTGGGTTAGGGGACTGTTTGGGAGTGACAAAGTCAGTATGGGTTCCCAAGAAAGAGTTAGGCGTGATAGTGATACTGACGAAGGCGATGTGTACTGGATCGCCGTCTCGCGTACTCAATCCTCTGCCAACACCGGTAAGAGCGACAACACAGGTGCATTTAGAGCAGGATGTGGTTCCCTGGAATTGAGCGGCTTTGGTGGCAATGGTGGTCAGAGCTAATGAAGCACCGTTGACTGCGCCGTTACCCTGATCAGGGCAGAGTGTCAGAACCTGAGAACGGGGAACTGGCTACGAAGACTTACAATCTAGACGGGGGAAGAGAGGGAAAGGAATGGGTGTCCAGTGAGTGAATACTGGCCCTATAAACCGAAAGACATCGTACCCAACTCTGTACATCGGTCGTATCTCCTTCATTGCCAACTTTATCTTCAATGACGAAAGTATCGGTTGGCTTGACAGGGCCGGTACCGCAGGCCCCATCTGTGCTCTGGCAGATCTTGTATATAATGTTTCTATAGACGTCAATGGTTTCTCACGTCTCCCCAGTATTCGATTCGAGGGACTAACTGAACATGTCCATCCGGTATGTATGTATCGCTGGGCCAATCCCTACCCATTTGTTTCCCCCCGGAATTGGGGAAAGTCATCTCGTAGCAGCTCCCGTATTTCAATCCATTTGTTTTGACGTCTCCACAGGCACGTTGACGTCGGCAAGCACCGACTGGTTGATTCGGGCAAGACGGGCAATTGCCCCCAGGAGGGTTGGTGCACTTGCCATCGGCACCTAATATTTGGCCTTGAGGACAGCACTTCCCATTTGGAGCGATTCCCGCATAGTCCTGGTCGACACCACAGCACTAGAATCGTGATTTCAAAGTGTGACGTGGTGGGACTCGAACAAGGTAAATGAGACGTACCACGCCGACACGACTCTTCTGGTCATAGATGACCAAATCCTGACCTGGTGAGCAACAATGCTGGGCATTTGATTCCTATCAGAGAAAATCGATTTTAAGTATGGTTTCAAATAGCGGAAAATCGCGCAATACTCACCGCATTTACATAGATTCTTTCGGGGCCGCATTCCTCTTGAGCCTGAACTGCGGCGAGGAGGAAAGGCAAGAAAGTGGCAGTGATGACAAAGAGGTATTGCATTCCTAGTTCCAATCTGTTTCGCCGGACGTATAAGTTGCTCCTGCTCTCGGTGAGAAACTGTAAGGTGAACAGCAACGACTGTGGGCCTTTTGAAGATTTTATAACACCTACCATTGCTATGGTAGGCAGCTAGCACGTCTCGCCAAAGATAACATTGAAGGCTGGAGCGGTTCGCTTCGTACCGAGCGTCATTCAACGTGACAAATCCAGACGACCGGCCACGAGCTCCGTTAAGGAACATCATTGGTGTCTCCGATGGAGGACGGCCTCCATGCGCGCGTTGAGGACGTCTTGTTTGCAGTGATGTGAATGTAACTTTTGTCTGGAGAAGTTTACATACATATGACGTACCTTGGAGTCGCTAATACTAGCTTCTGCCGTCTGTGCAAGATGATGCAATATGAAGCTTTGCCTGGCGAATTCAACATTCAATAACGTCCACCATACACGTGGCTCGGCAAGTGCCGAAGCTATGACATAATGCGAGTTGAGAAACGTAAAGCGGGAAATTTCAATTTCGTCTTGTGACACACTGTGACACGTGACTGTCTGAATCAGGACTCCGGGGTTTCGTTCTCTCCTTTCTCTTTTCTTAAGCATTCGCTTAAGAACTGTCGTTATACCGGTCAAGTTATCGACGTCTCGAATCGTCACGGTCATGTTTCGTTATCACAACATTACCAGTCATCTGTAGTGGGATCAACGTCGGATTGTTGTTCATTCGAGAGTTCCCCAATGCAACAAGATAATATGTTATATGCGACGCGTCCAAACAGGCTGGAAGTCGAATAACTGCGACTTTTGAGCAGTCGTTCCTTCAGTCTAGTCATCTTCTCTTCATCAATCAACTACCGCAAAAATGGACTGTAGGACTATGGATAATGGAACCATCTAATGCCAGTGGGGACAGTGGGAAAAGAGCTGTAACTTCGACTTCAGAATTCGTGATCTTTTTATTATAAAACGGTAAATGTAGAGCGTTTCCTTCCGCCCGATACATCACCCCTTCAGGTTTTTCTTCAAGGTACCTTCCTCAGGAGAAGACTCGAACGGTGGACAACATGAAAAACTCCTTCTCTACGCTCCCACTCCTCCTCCTATCTTTCCTCCTCATTTCCGGAGTTCAAGCTGATGGCGGCTGCCCAGACGGTTACGAGCCGATCATACTCGATGGAGAAGCTATATGCGAGGAGATTATTCACAGATGCGTTGGTGGTGAGGAACGGCGCTACGTTGACAGTGTTCGTGTTTTTACTTCTCTTTCCTTCCTGTTCGACGGCTAGCTCAGTGATCAAACACTACAGAACAACGCACGTCTCTGCTGTGACCCTAGAGAACAGTTGGTGATCTACGACGAAGAGTCTCGTGCCGGTGTGGTGGGTATAACTATGACAACTTTTCTTTTTTCATCCAATCTCCTCCATCTAGTGCTGTGGTTTTGACCAGATTTACACCGGGATCAAACCCAACGGCAAATGCTGCCCACCCAAATCTGCCTTGAACAAAGACGGAGCGTGTATCCCTACGCCAACACCCTCTAGCTGCCAAGGTTGCCCCGCTCAACAGCCAGGTGCATGTCAGTTGAAGGTTACTTGCGGAGACGCCACGACTAGTGGATTACAGTTTGGAAAATGCTATCAGTTGTTGTACCCTAACGGACAACAACTTGGAAGAGGCGCGTTCAACGCCGAGCACATAGATCAGTATGCTCAGGGCGGCTACATCCAGTACGTCAAAGCTTTTTATATCTTCCCGTGTTGCGTTGGATCGTTGAATCCTAACTCGATTCTAACCACACTTCTCCCCCCAGAAACATCCCATTCCAGATCTGCAAGGCGCCGACGGATTGCGGAACTGGACCTGTCAGGGCTGTGGATAAGTTCTACCTTAAGGATCTCATTGGACCGGCTGATGGTTCAGCAACTTACGGTTGGGTACGTTCAGTTTCTCGATTAGTGCTCCAGAAAACTGAATGGTTTTTGCCTTCTTCCTCAATTTCTTGACGTATATAGATTGTGAGTCGGAAGCTTTCAGCTAAAGATGCTCCTCTAATCTTCTTCATCCCAGGGTTGGCCCGGCTTCTCCGGAAACCATATGGTTCTCACCACGAGCAACACCCCTGCTGATATCAACCAGTTCCAGGGGAAAACATCGTGCTCTTCTTGCAAGTGCGTCGTACAACTCCGCGCTGTGGGACCTGCTTGCCCGGCCATTCAGCCGGGTATCACCATCGTACGTGCATATTTTCTCTTGGACTGTTTGTATTGTTAATGCCTGGCCTGTTTTCGATGATAGCAACTCAATAAGAAAGTGACTTTGAAGTTGCAGTTCTTGGAGGTCCCGTGCAACGGAAAATTCAACTTCCCAGTCTGATTTGCTGATTATCTTTTATCATGGTTCCGAAAAGTTCTTTTTCCCTAGAAAAAATGAAGAGATTTTCGCACACTGTCCCCAGCACCGAAAATCTAGCCTTTTAGTGCACTTTAAGGTATGGGAAAATAATATTATAATCCCATAAGCGTAGGCATGGATGTGAGGGTTAGGCCAGATCACGCCTCCCATTACTACCAGATCTAGTAAAACATTTTAGTTGACATCTTTTGCGCTTGTGCCTCCTCCCAAACACCGGTACTGTTCAAGGCGACCTCCAAATCAACGCGGAAAATCATGCACGAAATCGCTTTCCTTCCCGGATACAACACATACACCAACCCTTCCCGAGCTTCATCTAGTTCAGCCCTTTCCTTAATCGTCTTTTCCTTGATCCAGTTACACTCCGGGCAAGTGCTGAATTCCTTTAAGAGTTCATGATAATCGATTGCGTTGTACTTCTCATCCGCCGGATCCATGCTGAAGTGAAACTGATGAACGAGTAAATCTGTTTCCTGTCCCGAAAGGTTCAAATCATGAGAGTCTTTGACGAGCTCTTTATGATCCTGAATCTCGAATTCAGTGACATAGTAGCGTATGAAGGATTCGTCCAGTTTAGATATTCGGAACGGGCAACCTATGAGACAGAAAGGGTTCATCTAAAAGTAAGCACACATTGAGAGAAGGAAGCCTTAACTCACCCTCTTCCGGTCTGGGTGCGAGACATTGAGCTCTGTGCACATCATTCCAATGAGTTCTTTGACAATCGACAGAACAGTAGACGGAAACTCGACAGCAAGAGCAAAGTTTATATTTCAACAAGCTACCCTCGGAGGATTTCGGTACTATAGCTTCCGGGCACTTCTAGTTCATAAATTGAGTACTCCACTAGGAATACGGTCAAAAAACCAACACGTACCCCCTCATTCGAGCACGAAAGCCGTCTCTCAGTCGCTTTACCGAAATAGTCCAACGCGATCTTCATATTGAACGCTTCCTTACCTAAAAGCTCCACCGACTCTACCACAGCAGTTTGGGTCGTTGACTGATACATCAATGGAATCGCAATCGTCCTATCTGACAGTATATTCCGTGTCTTCTTCAGGACTCGGCGAACAACAGACGGAACGATCAAAAGTTGCCGAATAGTGTCTAAAATCTGCACGCTGAAATTTCGAAAGGGACATTCATCGTCGGGGTACTCCAGCCAGGAATACACGATAAACCATGCTTCCAAAATGGCCAGGAGAAGTCCCGCGTCGAGAGCGTCGCACACTGGCGCGAATCCGTCGGATATGCAGCACTCGATGCCGCGAAGACAGTCATTGAGTACGTCTATAGTTGCATCTTGTTGCTCCCGGTTATTCGCGTTGTGTGAGAATACAGCCGTTCGTTCGAGAACCCCTGTGAGCGTCTTTATGATCCCCTTGGACACCAGTTGACGAGGGATGGTGACTGGACCCGAAAACATGAGGCGGGTTGTAATGTCGAGGGCACACCGTAGAGCCCATACGTTAACCCCATCTGTATTTCGCCTAAGCTCCTCCAAAAGAATGTCGTGGAGTACTGTAGCGACGTCGTACTTTGGATTTGGCGCCTTGATCAGAGTGTTCAGTGCATCACAGATTTGCTTGTCGAGGATTCTATCCAGCCTCAGGATGTGAGACCAGAGGAATTCAAATCCGGGATGAGAAATAGAAGCGAGATGAATCGTCAATTCGACCAATAACGGAATAAAATCCCGAGTTGCCTCGACCAGGTGAAGTCGCTTTGGAGAAGGTGGAACCCTCAGCATGTGGATTGGCACCGTAAACCCAGCCACGTCAAGCATGGAGGCGACCTCAGCCGAGACATAAATGAGTCGATTTTGGAATCCGAGACTTTCAGGTGTGAGCGCAGTCCCGTCAAGAATGGAGTGATGGATGAAAAACGATGTCCAAGCACAGATTCGATGCCACTGTGCTCGGAAGTTGGATACGGTCCGAGTGTTGTTTAGATTGAGTGATTTCAGAGCAAAGGTAAGCAGATCTAGCATCTCATAGCAGATCGGGGAAGGATGCGAAGAATCGAAAGAGGTAGGAACTGGTTTGTTGAGCCTCGAGAGATTCCCGCGTTCAATGTCTCGATTGATAACGCTTGCATAGGTATCCGATCGGTAACGACGCGCGTCAAGTGCATGATTGGGCTGAAAATATTTTTTTTCGTGAAGTGAAGAGGAAAAATTGGAATCCACGCGACACTTACGCCGCTTTTTTCCATGTAAAGAGTCTCGGTCGTGGTTGAAAAACAAGAAACGTGGCCGTCGCGTGGGAGAAAAAAAAATATTGCACACTGCCGCTATGTGACACGTGCTGCCGGCCCATCGGACCTTTCGACGGATTCCGCGGATTCAAAGCCATTCTCCCTTTCCTTCTCGCCTCGATTCACGCGTTCCCCCTCAATTGTTGCTAAAAGTCGACCATCAAAAACTTCGATAATGCACGGTACAATGATACTATGGATTTAGGAGAGGTGAAAAGAAAGAAAAACAGAGCTGAAGTGTGGGAAAACCGAGTGTACAGCGCAGGAGACTACTTCGAGCCGGACCAAACCGGTGGGTTCCTGAGCCAATGTGTGTGCAGCCTATGCCATTTGCGCTGCCTCTTCCCCCTCTCGTTCCCCTAGGCCTCCTTCTACTGCCAACATACGTATAATCGTAGCGTTTATCCTTCAGGCAAGTCACAGTTACCTTGACCTGTAATCTGGTAACTTTTGTGTCCTCGTCGGTAATTCATGCCAGGATCAGAATAATCGAATGTACCAACGCTAGCACTTAAGGAGGTTCGGTGGAGGAATGGTCGAAGCGAGACGATCGAGTGAGATCTGTTTATAGGTTTTTTTCTCTGTCTCAGACTTTTCTAATCTTCGACACAGTTTATTCGTTCAATTTATAATCAAGAGGATACTTCTCGAAACTGGAATTCTGTGCTGAAAGCGAAGCGAACGAATGTTAACTGAGTTGAGAGGAAGGGTTTATTGTATTAATGTGCATACATACATTGAACTCTTTTCACTAACTTTTCTTTCATCGTTGTTGGTAGGAGTCAAAGCCATGGTGCGGTTTCGAGGGTTCTGTCCCGCAACAAGGGAGTACGACTGAATCGAACAGACGGGGGAGACTAGCTAGTGAATCAGGGTGAGTGCTACCGTTCCTCGATGCTTCCTTGGTGCTGATTGCGAGCGAAGCGAGCAATTATTATCGTCGGGTGGGGGGGCCGGTGGGGCTCAACGAGCAGCAGCACACCACAATGAAAAACCAGATGCAGCACATAGCACATCTGGTGCAAGATGCAGCACACTGAGCTTAAATGCAGCACACTGACTCGGAAATTGATTTCCGAGTGTGCTGCACCTCATGTGAATGTGCTGTAAATCGAACTCAGTGTGCTGTGTCCTGTCGTAATTTACTAATACATTCAAAAAATAAAAATAAAAAATAAAAAATTGTACCATGCCCAATATGACACGTTGTGATGCCATCACATGTGACTGTTGATTTTGTTCAACAAACCATTTGCAGACCCCATTCATTCTGGTCTTTTCCCCCCTGCTCTACTTCTCAAACACCTTACAGAATCAGTAGTTAATTAATAAATTATGTGTACATATCTATTATAGAGAATAGAACATATATTTGAAGTGGAAAAGGGAGGGACTGAAGGGTGATGATGGATGTCGGAGGAAAAAAGAAAATGCTGTGCTGCCAGGGTCTGCGGGAGCCGATATTCCGTGCATGCTTTGGGGTGAAACAACCATGTGACTATTTCCCACACAGTTCTCAGCAGGAGTGTGGGAAATAGTCACATGGTTGTTTCACCCCAAAGCATGCACGGAATATCGGCTCCCGCAGACCCTGGCAGCACAGCATTTTCTTTTTTCCTCCGACATCCATCATCACCCTTCAGTCCCTCCCTTTTCCACTTCAAATATATGTTCTATTCTCTATAATAGATATGTACACATAATTTATTAATTAACTACTGATTCTGTAAGGTGTTTGAGAAGTAGAGCAGGGGGGAAAAGACCAGAATGAATGGGGTCTGCAAATGGTTTGTTGAACAAAATCAACAGTCACATGTGATGGCATCACAACGTGTCATATTGGGCATGGTACAATTTTTTATTTTTTATTTTTATTTTTTGAATGTATTAGTAAATTACGACAGGACACAGCACACTGAGTTCGATTTACAGCACATTCACATGAGGTGCAGCACACTCGGAAATCAATTTCCGAGTCAGTATGCTGCATTTAAGCTCAGTGTGCTGCATCTTGCACCAGATGTGCTATGTGCTGCATCTGGTTTTTCATTGTGGTGTGCTGCTGCTCGTATAGACCCGGGGCTGGTCCACTTTTGTTTGTAATTGTTTGTTGTTTCCGTTTCAACGTTGCGTGACTCGTTTGCTCGTCGCCGAAATCCTCCATTCTACCTGTTCCAAAACCTCAAAAATCAAAAGAGAAGACTTATTATCACCCATGTATCAAGTTCAATGACAGAAATCAATACTTTTTCACTGCTTTTACGACGTGTTTTTTTTTCACCGCCAGTAAGATATGTTGGACAACGGATAGGGAAGGTAATACATACAGGGTGTTCAGTTGTAGAGGATATAGCCTCTCTACCGTCTTACAATCTCATAAACCATCATGCCCGTGTCCCCAGTGTTCCTTGAGATAGCAATACTGAAGAATCCCTCACAGTTCACCTACCAGCCCGGAAAAGATGTCCATTCCGCAATGTAGTTCAACTGTTTCACGCGTTCAGCAATACACAGTCATGACCAATGCAAGACTTGCCATCATGCTAAGACAAGTCAGAGGTGCTCGCTCTGTAAGGTGCTGAAATCAGAGCGCTCATACCCCAACGAACCCAACACACCTCTTCCCGATCACTGTAAGAAATGTCAGCAAAAGCAAAAATGTACATGCTGCCATAAGATTCTGAAATTTCGACATTACATTCCCGCTCACCTTCTAGAAACTGTACGACAACGTGGGGTTGTAATCGTCCTAGTCAAAACAGTGGTATTTGAAGATGGGGAACAAAAAAGATTTAGATTACATGGCGACAGTAATGAAATTTTACTTTCTATCGCTACTGAGATTTGAAGCGAGCTACCGGGCCACGTGCGGTGCATATTTCTCAAGAAGAAAAAGGCGATGGGGTGCAGGGGCGAAGCCCCGCCTAGCTGGGTGAAGGGCAGGAACACATCCGAGCGCAGTGAGCGTTCGTGTGTAAGCCCGGAACCCTAGCTAATATCTGTATCGATGTCTTCTTTATAGCACAAAACTAGCAAGGAACCTCCAGAATTAGAACTTCAATAGGCATAGGCATTAGAGCGAGTGTGTTAATGCTGCCAGTTCCGGAACAATACTTTCAGTGGGACTGAGACTAATAGTTTGGAGCTCGACTCTTGGTCCATAGGTCCCATGCAATCGCTCCATTGATCTCCGATGCTCATCGCACCCAAGCATAAGGGAGAGACGTTAATGCCAGCACGACTCAAAAGGGTTCTGAGATAGCCTAGTTTAGTGGGAGGTTCCGGAGCAATAGTCCACAGCGCCATCGTTGTGGAGGGGAAGAAGTGGGGAGAGCTGGAAAGAAAAACAATATGATAATCTATGCCACCTGTCGTGCTATCCGGGTTTAGCAAGCACTCAGTCACAATAACACGGTGACAAGAGAACAGATTACACGGTGTACTTTAGCCATACTAAAAATTCAGAATGAGTCGGTACAGGCAAAGGCCAGGAACGCCGTAGCCTTCATTTATTCCTACATCAAGCACAGGTTTGTTAAAGGCTCGTGGTGCAGAAGGATGGTCCCGTGCATCAGGAAGAATAACCGAGAATAGCCTATTTGACCGGTGGGTCGCCATAGTTGATGGGAGAACCTGTTGCAATTGGTTCAGTAATGGTGGGTGTTCGAGCGAGAGATCATGTAGTCACGTAGTCACGCCACAAGACCGCAAAAAAAGCTGTCCATGGTCCGGCACTGGGCCAACGACAAATTAAATTCACCCTGGGCTGTACGGACCAACTGATGTCATCCAAAAAAAATGTTTTCCTTCCCTCTCCGGATTTCATTGACCTACCATGATATCCCTCCCTGGGGGTCTGCCCTGAAGGACAAGTTCGCTAGAGATACCCGGCCCTCAAAGTACATTCAGATCTATTCAATGTTGAGAAGCAACTGACATCTTGCAGAAAAGTCTAGAGAAAATGCCATTAATGGAAGACGAAGATGCCTAAAGCTCATGCTCATTGTCTACATCAGCGAGGAGTGACGAGGAATCAGACTTGGAGGAGGACTTGGAAGACTATGTCAAGGGAGGCTACCATCCTGTAGAGATCGGCAATGTGTTTAGAGATGGGAAGTACGTCGTGGTTAGGAAACTTGGTTGGGGTCATTTTTCAATGGTCTGGCTGGCCAAGGATACATAGTTTGTCCCCCATTTCTTCTCAAAAATCTTCGAGTTTATTGACCAAACAGATTGTGGATAGACTAAATCGTCATGTCGCACTGAAGATCGTCAAGTCTGCTTCTCGATATATGGAAAGTCATCAGGGAAAAACGAAGACACAATGTATATCTCTGTATCATCCGTAGCAAGAGTAGCGCAGTAGCCACCCCCCCCCTATAAATATGATATCTGTAGGCTCCGTAGAGACCCACCAAAGACAATGTAGGGCTCTGTACTGACCTGTAGTGTACAAGATCCTTGTATGTAGTGCTCCGTAGCACCTCCATATTAAACCCGTACAACCAATGTATATCGACGTAATAAGGACTATAACAACAGAAAAATTTACCTTATATAGTAGTAACCCATCCCATAGACGTTGAGTTGTTATTCTGACGTACCACATTCATATAAAGTATTAGATATGGTAGTATTGTCTACTAAACTATTTAATTTAAATTAGATGTAACAACTAAGGCACTAATTTAGACCACTAAAGTATAGTTTTAGTTGATCTACTATAACAAAGAATTTTTCCTGACAATTATTGTATGTTCGAAATTGGACCTGGTGCTAACGCTTATGCTTGCATTACACTTGTGCACGCATCACGTGGCAGGTTATATTTGGAGCCATAGTGTAGAGACTTAGTTGTCGCTTGCAGATTGGGGAATTGCTGTGTTAACCATATCTTCAGACTGTTTTGAAGCAACAGATATATATATGCTATACAGAGTGTACAGAGGATACAGAGTTGTGGCCCTGACTCTACAGGTGACTATAGCGCCGACAGTGATGCAACACGGAGCCTTATAGACTCCGCGCAAGACAAATACAGATCATATGGGGATAGATAGTTAGTCATTAGTGACGTGCAAATACTACTTACACAAACATATCCCACGGAGGCTACAGACAGCCGGCCCGAGGATACATGTAGTTTTCGGTGTTTCCTGATGAACAGCAGTGGATGAAATCAAACTGTTGGAACGGTTGAATAATCCCTCGATACCCCATGCCGAAGACCCAGTCTTAGGCCCTAAACGTTGAACTACCGCCTCTTGCTCATCCAGGCCGATCTCACGTTATTGGTCTTCTTGATCATTTCCTACATAAAGGTCCCAATGGCACGCACATCTGTATGGTTTTCGAAGTTCTCGGCAAAAGCTTGTTAGGGCTGATCAAACGGCACCAAACCTGAGGAGTTCCATTACCAATGGTCAAGGAGATTGCGAAACAAGTACTATTGGGGTTAGATTATATGCACTGCTATTGTGGCGTAATTCACACTGGTATTCGATCGCCTTTCCTGTGACACCCTTCCCGGCTTATTCCTTCCCATTTTTAACACAGATCTGAAGCCCGAGAATGTTCTCGTCTCCATCCCCGACGTCGAGAGCGTCATTTTACACGAACTTTCACTACCCTCAGATAGTACGCGAACTAGGATGGTTGGAGTACCTTCGAGCTCCGGCCGTGGTGGGAATCAGATGCCTCTTTCGGTATCCCGGCCTACCAGTCTAGGCGTGGATAAACTCGCATTTGCGATGAGCAGAATAGAGACTGATGATCCGGAACCGTCGACCTCCTCTACTTCCAAATGTGAATGTAGCCCGCCGAAAATCAGTCATAAACAAGGGAAAGAGAATGAGTATCCTGGGAACTTGACGGAATTTGGAGGAGAAACCGAGACTATCACGGTGAAGATTGCAGATTTGGGAAATGGTGAATCGGCTATTTGTACTTTGTCTGCATGAAAAGCTAATGAATTTTGTTCACTAAGCCACCTGGATAAGTCATCGCTTCACGGATGACATTCAGACAAGGCAGTATCGATGTCCAGAAGTCATCCTGGGTGCAAAATGGGGACCAAGTGCGGATGTTTGGAGTGTTGCTTGCCTGGTTCGCCTTTTTGATTTTTCTTTTTCCCTAGTATGTGCAACAATAAAGTTTTTATTCATGGTTTTTAGGTGTTTGAACTCATTACTGGTGGAGACTATTTGTTTGACCCTGTTTCTGGACAGAGTTATTCGAAAGACAACAATCATCTTGCTCAGATAATAGAACTTATGGGCCCAATACCCCCAAGCATGGTTCTAACCGGTAAGTACAGTTGGGAGTATTTCAATCGTCGAGGTACGTACTTACATCACATTGACTATCCACTTTTATCTGAAGTAGAAACCATTAATATTTTTTCATAGGCAAACTTTGTCATATTTCTACCTTATGTCCATGGCCCCTAGTGTCCGTTCTTCACGAGAAGTACCGGTTCCGGAAAAGTGCAGCTGAGCGTATTGCTGCCTTTCTTCTACCCATGCTGATAGTACACCCCGAGAAACGCATGTCAGCAGGAGAGATGGTTATGCATAGATGGTTGGAGGGTGTGGTTGTTCAGGGGGAGATGGACCTTATGAAGATGCTGGATGGGATGGATCAGGAGGAGGAGGAGGAGGAGGAGGAGAACGCAGGGATTGAGGATGAAGTCATCAGTCTGGCAAATTTGCAGATGCTGAGGGAACTGATGGAGCTTACAGTGATAACCTACCGCAAGTTGGTGTTGCAAGTTTCTTTGGTTCCACAAGTCATAGCTTGGACGCCGACCTTACTGGTTCTAGGGTATCCAAAGTCATTCAAAACACGCAAGTGAGTCAGAGTGAAGAGAGGGCATTTCAAGGGTCTGTTAGTGGTGCTTCTATTTATTTCTTGTCACCAACTCAGATTTTATTTTCAACTCGTACAGCAGATGGTGCTGATGTGCAGTTTCAGGGAAGGTATTAGATGTCAAAATCAGTTTCTGGAGATGCTTAGGTCCTGGCTGTCACTTGATCCATCTTTAGCTACCAACATTGTGCGTTTCACTGCAATCTGCAGTTTTTCTTTTTTTCTTTCTCTGTTGGTAGAAGGGCCAGAGCTCCCAGGACTCAGTCAATAGACATACCATGCCAGACTCCTTTCTTTGAACATCTTCTGCGCTCTAAATGGAAGGGTGAAAACTATCCTTGTAAAACAAATTGTATATGTATAATAAATTGTGCTTCTGTATATCATGTTTATTTACTTTTTTAATATTTATCCATATACTGCCACTGCTTTCCTTGTGCTATCCTTCACTCTCTTATCAACCCTTCCTTTTACGTCAATATCCATGACCTGCTTTAATCTTCTGAGACTCCGCTGCATAATTCTGCCATTAGGGATGAATATCTTCTATCATTTTGTTGATGCTCCAAGTAATAGTTGTTAAGTGCTATATCATCTACCTACTAGTGTATTGTTCCAGAACTATCTCAGTCAGGAACACTGGTTGGTTTGATCATTTTTTTTGATTATATATTTGGGGGAGACCTTCAACAGATCTCTGTTGAGATGCTTATTTTATTCAGGTTATTGGCCAGGAGTTCAGCCCTTCAGTCTAAAGTATTAACATAGTGGATGACTTTCTATAGCTATTTCTAAACCAGGTTCTATTTTTATCCACTTAGTGTGTAGCTGATAATGGGTGAAGCATATCACTCAAGAATAAATCAAATACCAGGGCTACAGAAGTAGCACATGGATTATTTCATGGAGGATTGTAAAGTGACTAAATTGCATCACTGCATCTATTATGAAAAATATGATGGACATGAATGGGCTGAGTGGAATATAATGTTTCAGTGATGAGATAAATCAGAGAACAAGTTTTTCCCCTCTATAACTTCAACTCATTTTCCTATTCCCACTGCCTTTAAGATCTTGATATCCATTGTAGTTATGACAATTACCTGATTTCTAATAGAACCAGTTATAGTGCTTGAAGAATTACATTAAAAAGCTAGTTTTCAATAATTTTGAGGTAGAAAGCCAGTGGTATAAATGTCTCAACTACTTTAAAATACACCTGCAAGGAAACAAATCTTGGTTCTTAGGTAAACAGATCCAGAGCTCAGACCCACATCATAAGAAGTTATTCTGATACATTGTATGATCTGAGGATTCTGAAAATCAGTAATATATATACACACTTCTTGATTGAATCTGTATCAGAAACAGAACTGAGCTGATGCCTCAATTAGTTTGCAATGCTCTTACAATACTGTTTTCATCTCAATTCACTGATTGTTTATTTTAATCATTTTTAACAAGATCTGAATGAAACCCAAGCTGCTCAGAAGTATGTTTGTTTTTTACCAATATTCCGGTGCTTTATAGCATCCCCAACTTTATTCAATTGAAAGCAGATAAAGATTTATAATTTGGTTTCAAAAATATCAATATCAGATAGGAAATATTGTTGAACAATTTGGCTCTTGTAACTCTTTATAAGAGCTCAAACTATGTACTTACTGGGCCATCATTTGGATCTTTTCTAACCTCAACTTATCCCAAGCAAACATCAAATGTCTTCCACAAGTGAACTTGAACAGGCTCTAGCACCTTATCTCAGCGCTGAGAATATTCTCACTACCACCATCTCCACTCTCTCTGTTTGTATTATCTATATATCTAATGTCAGTAAATGCTGAAATTACTGCTCTATAGATGCATTTCTTCATATATGGTGCATATAATTTCTGACAGTATTGCTCTAATAACATGCTAATATCCACTCCAATTGCAGGAATCTACTGTTTTATATTTGGAGTATCAAGTTATATGCTCTTTTGGCAGCCTAATTCTGTCCACAGGCTATATAAAGTGGGCAATATAGCTCTCTTTGTACTAGCAACTATCTACACTTCTGTCAACACTTGGGGATTATGTCGACAAGCCCTCATAGAATTTCATGCTGCAACCACAAAGGATTACACTTTATTGATCAAGGATCTCTATGGGGATAATCAGAAGGCTGCTTGGAGGTGAGTAATACCATTCTGATTACTTTCCCCCACTCATATTCATTCAACTCAGTGGAACTACAGACATAATTTCAACTCTTATGAAGTATGCACATTTAGATTATTACTGTTTATTGTGGAGTTAACCTGTTGATATCAACAATCCCAGTTCAATAGCTGATACAATGCTTGTTGGTTATTCAAAGCTCCTGAATAAGCACAATGTAGTAGTAGCTAACCTTCTTCATAGATTTATCGCTGCTATCTCATTTTCAATTCAAACAAACTTGTTCTGTTTCCACTTGTAGTGGCTGCATGTATTCTGAATGGTGTGCTTCAGTGTTGAGAGCTTTATCCTCTGATGTGTTGATAATTATTGAAACAGGCATTGATCTTGGGTGTATCATTGTTATCATAATTGGATATGGTAGCTCATCAAAACCTGGAAATCATTACCTGGTATTTAAAGCAGGCTCCATTGACAATGGAGTAGCAATAGGAATAGTTGTTTTTCAAATTACATTGACATCTTTGACTGGTAAGTCCATTGCCAACATTATATTGCAGCTACACTAATAGTGCTATTTTATCAATAAAAGGAGGCCGCATTTGGTGGATTACTCGCCAAGCAAGGCAACTTATGGGAGGGTCAACACACACAAGATATAATGATATTGTAGCTATTGTGTATGCACACATCCACTTCTCTTCTATAGCTTCCATACTGACTAAAAAAGTCAGTGTTGAGTCTGGATTGCTATATGCAGGTTCCTTGTTGACTACAGTATTGATTAGGCTTGTATTGGATCCCCAAGCAACAGGTTATCTTGAGCTTGATTTTGCAGTTGTTGTCATCTTAATGTCTGTAAGTACACAATTGTTTCCACTTTATATAAATAACTTACATGTATCCTCTTAGGGTCTTGCTCCTACAATGATTACTGCTCGGGTAGCATATAGAAAATCTGTGGAAAGTGTTCAGCAGACAATATCAACATTCCATGTTGTTAATGCCCAGACTGGCTCAAGACAAGCAACTAATGACTTCCAGCTACAAACTCAGCCTGGCATTACTGTCAATGACTCCCAAGGAGTGGAGGAGAGATCAGCTATTCCAACAGTTGAGAAGGTCTAGACATAGATGTATAGCATGGTCATTTTATCCCTTCCCCCATTGATACCCAACCAGATCAAGCTCTAGATGTGCTGGTCACTGAATGACTGTTCCCAGAGTCAGGGATTGCATTTTGGACTCAAGTTTTGTAATCAAGTGAACTTTTACAAAGATTCAGCGTAATTTATTGATTTTCCAAATCTAAATGTTTTGAATAATTATGATGAAGATACTTGTAATAGAGCTAAGGCTGGAGAACTAGTAGCAAGCAGAGATGGGATGACATCAAACCTGCATCAGTGAAGCCACCTTTTGTACATATCTCATTGTAAATGCAATGCCTGCCTACAGAGTTTTAAGACTCTTAAATCAAATGTTCAGTAAGAAAATCTGGTAGTACAATTCTCACTTTGGATAAGTACTTTAGAATTGATAAATTCTGGTGGTCATTAATATTCTCTTTGTGGAAAAAAACTTTTGATATTGGCTCTGATTATTTAGGCAGGTTTGTAAGTAATAAGGCCACAGTGCAAAAGAAAAAAGTAAAGTAATATCAATCCACCCACATAACAACTGCTCATCAAACTTTGCCTGAGTAGATATCTCCCTCTATAATGACCATGATTCCTGTAGCATCTCACACTTCCTCACACTTCCAGCTGAAGTTGCTTTTGCATCAGGGATTGGGAAAGCTTGGAATCTTAAGTTCAGAGTTGCATATTTGCCTATTTCAAGAGCCTCTAGAAATAGGCAAATGCACAACTCTTAACTAGTAGGCACCATGGGTTGTTCCTATGACAAATTGATGGCAAATTAACTGTCATTGCGGTCAGATACATTCATATAGACAGAGATTTTTTGTCAGGAGTTGATCCTCGGGTGAGGTGAGCTGACAAATGAAAAGAAGGGAAGGACTCCTAGGTAGGGTTGACCAGACAAGAGTGAGGTTCTACAGTACACTTGGAGTACTTATATACTACACTACTTAAGGAGTAAAGGGGTCGAGGAGGTAGGGGTCTCCCTATCTGCGATGGTCTACGGTGATCATGCATTGGACAGAATGGTCGACGGTAAGAAGCTCAAGAATCGACAGAGGGGTGATTGCAGGGATCGAGATAATCAAGTGTATGGGCGGAAGGGGTCATGATGATGTACAGAACACTAGGTGGAGTACTTAAAGTATGGCGAGTTCGTGACATTTTTGTAGGAAAAATAGTTGTGATGCAGTTTGAGGCTTAAAGCAAAGATGATTTGTCAGAATAAAATGTAAATGCAAGTGCCAGTACTTCACACATGTTATGACTCAGTAGCTGCTCAACAAGATAAATGTTCAAGCTAAGTAGGTTGTACAAGTTTAAAATTCAAGCTAGGGTTGATTAATGAGCAAGATGTGAGTAGTTGGTTTCATTCAACAGATAATGATTGATAGTTAGTGATGATTGTTACAAGGATGGTTCACCAGCATTAGCCTGGAGTACAGTCTTGTAGTAGGTCAGAGTACCAGGGAAAGCCAGTGGTATAAATTTTGATCCTTAGATAAGGATATGATCTGAGGATTCTGAAAATCAGTAACATATGTACACACTCCTTGATGGAATCTATATCAAAAACAGAACTGAGTTAATGCCTCAATTACTTTGTAGTGCTCATATAATACTATATTCATCCCTGTTCACTGATTATTCATTTTAATCATTTTTAACAAGCTGTGAATGAAACCCAAGTTGCTCAGTAGTATATTTATCCATTTGCTGATATCTCAGTGCTTTATGTACAATAGAGCAGAAGAGATCAGAACTGATTGGGAAGTGTCGGAGAGTGACAAGGAAGAGTATGAGAGAGAGGAGAGTGATGGAGCCCTAACAGTAGCCATTAAATGCATGCATTTTCCTCAAAGATCTTAATGTTGTGACATCTGTCTCAACTTGAGATGTGTCAGGAGGGTGATCATCCATACATATGCCGGGCCTTGAGCCCTGACGCTGATGATAGTATACACTTATAACAACCCAACACCTACATAGGGCATACTCCAAGGGGTCCAAACCCTGGTACTCCAACCTACTACAAGACCATACTCCAGGCTAATGCTGGCAAACTATCCTACAAGCCTATCAGTAATAGAGAATGACAAGAGCTGGTGGTCAAGGAGAATGAACAGTGATAGTGTCCTATATTGTGAATATTGTGTAGTGAACTGAGTGATCTATCCTTCAAATTGCTCTCATCAACAGATCTGGGGTTGCACATCCAAGCCCCCTGTCACGAATAGTTCACTTTCCGAGGCATGTCCAGTCTCAAGAAATGCCTGGAAATTTTTTTTTTTTGAGGCATCCTGTTGAAATGTATAGACGCAGTCGTCGTAGTTTAGCCCTTAGCCACAATTGTATTACTATACATGTGTACTACATATGTTTCACCAACCCTTTAACAATATTAATTAGATACATGCTCCTACCAGCACAACGTCTTTAGTGCTAGTGGTTGTAGATACATTATATGAAATATGCACACTACTTACATGCTTTTCACCATATGCTCACCATATGTTTTACATATGTTGCTTACTACTCTTATCTATCGTAGGGTACAGGGTTTGTAGTCTTTTACAGTATAAATACTGTATGTAGCTCACTCTGAACAATAACGAACATAGTTCTACTTCTCTGTTCTACTTAGCTCTCTACTAAGACTCTTCAAGGTCTCAACATCTTATTCGGTGAGTTAGAGACGACTGTCTCCTGTTGCTCATTGCTGTTTCAACAGGTTATGGGCCCTGAGTCGCCATCGACACTGGTCGTTACTCATTGTGTCCTGGACACATTGAGGATCGTGTAACAAAGACGCTCGTCCTGACCGCCGAGATAGTTGTCCTCATAGCAGATGTGTGTGTTGATTGGTACGGATCAAAAGGTAAAATGTTTCTTTCTCATCACCGTTTGAGGCGCCCAAAATATATACGGCTGCCTAACAACCACTGACTTACGTACATAATTACGGTCTCTGAAGGCAATGCCAGTCTTGGCAGGCACACTTGGGAAACTCTGTTCGGTTGCTTCAGCAGCATCATGCGGGTTTCTTTATGCAGTGGATACAACTTGGTAACCCCACAGTTGAGTCCCGCTTTATACAAGTCGCCACCTTTGGGGATCCCTATAGTGTAGCATTCCACTGTATGCTTAAGTCCCTTAAACACCCAGTAGTGAACTGAGCGCTTTTCCTTATTAGGAAGATTATTCCAAGAGCCTTCGCTCGCTTCGGCTGAGCATCGGCGGTGGTCTAATCAAGTACAAACAGGACGATGCAGCTGGTTTTACAAACGGCTTTCACCCCGCATACAGTTCCTTGAATTTTTATAAATTCTTTACTATACTTTACTGTACATGTTAGTCTGGATGGCTATTGGCCAGATGACTTGAAGGAAACACACACCGCGATCCAAACCACTTCACAGTGGGTCATGACTAGTTTCGATAGCGATTTGAGTTCTGTAACCGAGTTCGAGCTCTTTGCTGATGCTCCTCAATTTCAGATATCAAACTCTTATCTCGCTTACATCAAACAATGTCTTCCTCATCCATCTCCATGATTCCCGAACTCACCAGCAGCAATTGGGAAGCCTTCTCTACGGCTCTCGTTGCTTACCTCCGTTTCGCTGGTCTCATCAAAGTTGTCACACGTCCGGATGAAAAACCACTCCGGACATACAGGAATATTCCAGCAACGGATAATTCTCCTGGATCTATTATGGAAACGACAACCGAAGAAATCAAAAAAGAGATCATCGCTTGGAACGAATTGGAGGATAAAGCCATGGGAACGATTCAACTCCGTTGCCCTCAACACATACAACATTTGATCAAGGATTGCAGTACAGCCGTACAGATGCTCGAAATCCTAAAAAAGCATTTCGGATCTCCCGGCCCCACCTCTATCTTTACAGATTTTAGACAGGCAATCCATTTTGAGTTGTCTGATAAAGTTGATCCCACGTCTTCCCTTACCTTGCTGCAATCAATGTTTGCGCGACTTGCCGGTATGGGACTAGCACTAAATGAAGCGACCAGATGCATGATAATCCTAGCAGCGCTTCCCAGATCCTGGGATCACTTGGCCTCGTCAATTTTGGCCAATTATCACTTAGATAACTTAACATCAGAAAATGTTGTTGCGGTAATACAAGACGAGTATAAACGTCGGAATGGCACGGCTGCCTCTTTCGCTTCTCGGATTTCTGGCGTCAAACGCCATAATAATAATCCTTCCTGGAACAACCAGAAAAAGAAGGATAAATCCTCTGATAGCGCTCCAAAAGAGCAGCAAAATCAGTCTGGTGGTTCGTCGGAAGGGGGTGATAAGAAACCAAAGCATAAACGTGGCAAACGTGGAGGCCAAAAGAAAAAGGAGGATTCCAAAGAAACGAAGATTGAAGTCGCCACTAAAATGGAGACACCTCGGTTCGTTGAACTTCACAGGTTCCAAACTCCTCAACCAGAATTTGTTCAAGGGTCTTCCATCTCCCCTATTGTCATTGACAATGAAGGTTTTTACGACGCCGCCGACAAACTCGAAGTATACAACGCAGGCACGGATGAAGAATTAATTTACTGGTATGATCAACCTTCTAAACCTAAAAAGTCTACAACCTTAACTAACAATTTGCGCCAGATCACTCACGGACTTAAGACACGAACTTTAGCTAGTCTAAAACGTAGTCTAAATATAATTAGTCCTGTATCTAAATCACGATCTGTTAAATTAAATGCTGCATTTTGTAACAACAAACTGCGTGAAACGTCTAAGGTTAAGACAAATAAATGCGCCGCGCATAATACTCTTAATAACGGCTTCTGGATTGGAGACTCTGGTGCTTCTGTGCACATTACTCCAAATATAAGTGACTTCGCTGATTACAAAAAGCTTGATGTCCCTATTCCAGTAATGACAGCCGATACAAGATCGCGCGTATTTCTTGAAGGTTTTGGATCTGTAATAATCCAGCATACAAATGATGAAGGAATTACTCAACATATGACCCTTAATCCTGTGTATTATCAACCACACTGCTCAGACCGACTATTCTCAATTGGAACCATTCACCGAGCAGGCTATTATTCACAAGCCTCCGAAGATGGAACTTCAATCCAGTCTAAGGAAAATAATTCATTACTCTTGTCACTACATCCAATGCACAGGAATGACACTCTTCATTGGCTTAAATCAACTATTGTTGAGCCTGAGAAGAATTTACTAACATCGACTACATCTATTAGTTACGACGTTTGGCATAATCGTATGGGTCACCCGTCAGATACTGTCTTACGACATATTCCTGATTCTGTCAATGGTTTTCCTAAAATAAGTATTCCTAGTAATCGAGACATTCCATGCTCAGGTTGCGCTCTTGGTAAATTACCTGCAAAACCTTACCATAGTTCTGATAAGCGCACAATAGCGCCGCTGGAATTAATTCACGCTGATTTATTTGAGTTACCGACCCTATCTTATCATAAGAAAAAATGGGTCTTTACTCTTCTAGATGATAAATCCTCTTTTGCAATTTCGTTCTTTCTTGCCAGGAAGCCCGATACTTTTCAAACATTCAAGGACTTTAAAGCCTTTGTTGAATTACAAACCGGCTGTAAGATAAAAACCTTGCGTGTTGATCGAGGGGGAGAATTCATCAATAATGAATTTAACAATCTTTTGTGTGGAAATGGTATTGCTTTGGAAACTTCTGCACCTAATGTGCATCAACAGAATGGACGTGCTGAACGAATTCACCGTACTTTAATGGATAAATCAGAAGCCATGCGACTACAAGCCGGCTGTCCTGAATCCTGGTGGGAATTTTCGTTTCACACAGCTGTCCATATCTATAACCGTACGCCTTTACGACGCGGTAATTGGAAAACACCCATTGAAATGTTCCTAAATAAAAAACCTGATGTGTCTTACTTTAGAACTTTTGGTTGCGCTGCCTACGTACATATTCCAAAAGATAAACGAAGGAATAAGCTTGCACCAAAATCTGAGTTGATGACATTCATCGGTTATGAATCAGGAACAAAGGGTTATCGCTTTATGCGATCTGACAATACAATTTTTATTGGTACCCATGGTGTCTTTAATGAAAAACAATTTCCTAGACTTAAAAAGGATATTGAAGAGAAAAAACCCTCCTCGATACCTTCTCTGTCTATTCCTAACCCTAACGAAGAGAGTGATAAGAATAACGATGTACCTTTTTTCACTCCACCCTCGACACCTCAGAGATCTCCCAATAGAGACCTTCCACCTCCATTGGTAGATGATCCTGATCCAGAGGATGACGACAACAATGATCCTTTACCCCCGCCTCCACAGGCTCCTCCAGCTCCACCTCCGGTACCTAATCCTTTTAGTTATCGACTGGAAGATATAGAAGAATGGCACCGGATCAATCCTGGTGGGAGAGCCAGGAAAGCACCTACCTGATATATTCCTGAAACTGGTTCCTGGAAACGTCAAACTGGTTACAAACCACATGTTTGACGAGAGTTTACGCGTGAGCGAGCTCCCTCTCCAGAAACTTTGCCACCTCAAGACGAGGATATGGCAGAACCAGCCCCAGTTGATGATGAAGGCGATGTTCAAATGGAAGAAGAACTTCTTTCTAGACTTGCGAAGCAAGGGGGAGTAGATTTAATGAATTTCTTACTTCACAAATCCGAAACGGTTCTTAACGCTGAAACTTTTCGCGAATGGAACTATCGTGATATTCTCAAACTTCCTAAGGAAGAATTCCAACAATGGTTTGAGAAATGTGAGGAAGAGATCGCTATGCTTAAAAAGCGAAATCTCTTTGAAATCATTGATATTAAGGACTTGCCTAAAGGCAAAAAGCCTATCACATGTCGTTGGGTATTTAATATTAAGTCTGATGGCCGAAAACGTGCTCGTCTCGTGGCCAAAGGGTTCTTCCAAAAAGAAGGGATAGATTATAACGAATTGTTCTCGCCTGTTGTCAGATTTGAAACAGTGCGCATTCTTCTTGCACTAGCTGCACTCGAGAATTGGGAAATTGAGGCACTCGACGTAAAGACGGCCTTTTTATATGGCGCGCTTGATGAAGAAATTTATATGGAACAACCTGAAGGCTTCGTTAAGGATAAAACGAAGGTTTGGAGGTTACATTGTGCATTATACGGTCTTAAACAAGCTAGCTTAGCCTGGTGGAAAGAGTGCAACTCATCCATGGAAAAACTTGGCTTTAAGCGCTGTTTACCTGATGCCGGTGTATATGTCTTCACAGAAAAAGGCAAAACCGTTATTGCCATCATCTATGTAGATGACGCTTTGTTCATGGGTTCTGATTGCAATCTTGTCCTTAAAAAGAAACGCGAATTTATGGATAAATGGGAATGTCGCGACTTAGGTGAAGCCAAAGAATTTCTTGGCATGAAAATTAAGAGAGATAGATCTAAGCGCTTATTGACGCTGGATCAGAGCTCATATCTTAATAAGATAGTTAAGTGCTTTGGTATGGACAATGCCAAGCTTGCTCAAACACCTTTGCCGTCCGGCTATAAACCTGTCACACATAACGGTCCCGTTGATTCCGAACTCCGATCAAGATTCCAATCAGTGATAGGATCAATACTTTACTTAATGTTAGGAACATGCCCTGATATAGCTTACACTACGATTAGATTGTCGCAATTTGCAGCTAATCCTTCCAAAGATCATCTTGCAAAAGCGCTGTATATCTGTTGCTACTTGCTAAATACCTCGAACTATCGTTTAGTATTCGATGGTAGATCTGATCAAGGAATTTTGGCTTATGCTGACTCTGATTGGGCTAGTGATTCCAATGATCGCAAATCACATACCGGATATTCGATTAAATTAGCCGCTGGACCGATCTGTTGGGTTTCCCACAAACAAAAGACGGTAGCGCTATCTTCCACTGAGGCCGAGTACATGGCGCTTTCAGACAGCTGCCGTCAAATTATTTGGATTCAATCTTTATTTAAAGAAATTGGATTTCCTATATCTTCTACTCCTTTGATTGGCGATAATCAAGGATCAATCTTTCTGGCCCAAAATGCTATTACAGAAAAGAGATCTAAACACATTGATATATGTTATCATTATATCAGAGATAAGTTAGAAGATGGTTCGGTTAAGATATTTTATACACTGACCGATACCAATATTGCAGATCTTCTCACAAAGAATTTACCTTATCCAACTTTCAATAAATTCAGATCCAATCTCGGTCTTATGTTCAATAATTCCGCCAAGGTCTAAACGACTTTAGCGAGGGGGAGTGTTGAAATGTATAGACGCAGTCGTCATAGTTTAGCCCTTAGCCACAATTGTATTACTATACATGTGTACTACATATGTTTCACCAACCCTTTAACAATATTAATTAGATACATGCTCCTACCAGCACAACGTCTTTAGTGCTAGTGGTTGTAGATACATTATATGAAATATGCACACTACTTACATGCTTTTCACCATATGCTCACCATATGTTTTACATATGTTGCTTACTACTCTTATCTATCGTAGGGTACAGGGTTTGTAGTCTTTTACAGTATAAATACTGTATGTAGCTCACTCTGAACAATAACGAACATAGTTCTACTTCTCTGTTCTACTTAGCTCTCTACTAAGACTCTTCAAGGTCTCAACATCTTATTCGGTGAGTTAGAGACGACTGTCTCCTGTTGCTCATTGCTGTTTCAACACATCCCAGGCATTCCTGGTATCTGGTCATCTTTACAAAAAGTTTCCACTGTTCTAATCAGAAATCTGATAGCTCCTGCAGGTTTCCACTGTTCTAATCAGAACTCTGGTAGCTATTCACATGTTATTTCCTATTGGTTAAGCTCTATCCCCTTATAGATAGCTCAGTAGTATATAAACCTCCCATGTATCTAGCTTTTTCCCCAGCCTTGTAATTTTAAACCCTCTGATTGTGTTTCTGTCTCTTGTGCTTTATGCTTTTCCTCCTCTCTCTCTTCAGTTGAGCCATTGCTCCTGTCCAGTGTTCCTGAGTGTTCCCAAGTGTTCCCAAGTGTTCCCTCCCATATTTCCAGTGCCCTCAGAATTTTTCCAGTGTGCTTCAAGTGCTTTTAAGCCCCTCAGCATCCCTCAGTAATTATTTACCTTTGAGTAAACCTTGTCGACTCAGTGGTCCCCCTTTATAGTGTTGTCCGTATTGTTTAGCTTGCCACGTAAGCTTTAAAACCCCACTAGTTGGGTGCAGTGGTTCTAAGGTTGAACAGTTCATTTCACCCCCATGTTGCTCGCATCTTGAGCTATATGAAGTTCCATTTTAATTAGTCATGCCACAGTTAAACCCAGATTAATTGAATGCTTACTCCAATTATAGTGACATGAACTGAACCAGGGGTAGTACCCTACCTTCGACTTTTCCACCCATGGAGTTAGCTACGATCGAGGGGATATCATGTGAAAAGGTTGATTCATAGGAGAGTACTCCTAATCTTAGGAGGAGGGGTCATCAGTATAGGAGCGCAACCCTTTCTATTAGATAGGTATATAAGGAGCACTTAGTAGTAGATAGTTCCCTTAGAATTTGATCTTCTTTCATCACCACCCTTTGTCTGACTTTTCACCTTTCGAGTCAACTATGATCAGATTTGGCATGCAATTGAGGGAATACCATGTGAAAGCATCAACTTAAAGGAGAGTACTTCTGATCTTAGAAGAAAGGGGTAGCAAGTATAGGAGCATGTCCCTTTTCATAGATAGGTAGGTATATAAGGAGTACTTAGTAGTAGGTAGTTCCCTTATAGTTTGATCTCCTTTGTCTTTTTGTCACCTCATCTTTCCTCTGTCTGGTGCCTCTGCCCTATTTGCTCTGTCACTCTACCATCGTCTAGGTCACCTTTATTAGGGTACTCACTGTTCAGTCATGAGTCCAGACTCATCCTAGAGTTCCTTCCTTTATGTTGGAGTACAGGATGGGGTACACATGGATTAGGTGTGTGGTACACTATATTGGTGTACATTGGGTACCATCTGTCATATGCTCTTGTCGTTGTTGGAGTATCAACTCATAGGAGTATGGTCCTTGTCGCAGTACACTCTTGTCATTGGAGGTTCACTCTTCCTATAACATTACACGGTATCGCACTGAAAATCGGATTTAGCCTTAATATGCATATTTTTAATCATTTTTATTAATGTTTGAGTTATAAAATAAGGGAATGTAGGACTAGGGTGAGCTCGAACTACTAGTCAAAGCACAAGCCTCTACATGAGACTTTAGCAGTACAAAAATTACGGAATTGGAAAGATGAGAGACTTGGTGAGGCTTTGAAAATGGTAGAAACTTCAAGCAGCCTCTTAAAAACCTTCGTATTTTGAATAGAAGGCCGTGTCTTACTTGCAGAATGCTTTGACTTCACGAAGTATTGTTGGACAACTTGGACTTAAAGGAATTAATGAAGGATATATCAGACAAAGGACCTACATGCAGATTTAGGATAGAGATATCCGGCTCCCCATGAAGTCATAGTAAAAGGACAGGATTACAAATGTTCCGAAACAAAGGAAGTCTAGACCTCGCAAAGTTGA
This sequence comes from Marasmius oreades, assembly GCF_018924745.1. Lineage (NCBI taxonomy): Eukaryota > Fungi > Basidiomycota > Agaricomycetes > Agaricales > Marasmiaceae > Marasmius > Marasmius oreades. Next base: position 132,162 of record NC_057324.1, read on the forward strand.
CATGACAGTTGTTACTGGAGACAGGAACACAGGAGATATGTCATGGACGGCAACTGGATCTTTTCCTTATTTAGAGGACAACAGGACAAAGGTGATATAGGAGACATGTTTCCAAGGATATGTGGGCAACTCAGAGACCTCGGGAAGTCTAGGCTCTGTCATCGTAACATGGACACAGACAGGGAATTCTTGGCTTATTATTTTACTTCAAGGATTCTGGCACAATCTCTTGTATTCTACCTGATTGGGCAAGTTTCTGTTCAACTGAAAGGGATTTTATTATTATTCTCAAGTTTACTATATTTCTTGATCTTTTATTATCTTTATTTAGAAAAATATATATGAGAGAGGGTAGCAGGAAATTTCCCCCCAGCAGCCTACAAGTGGAGACACAGTTCACCTACTAGGACTAGCTCAAGGATTTTATCTTTGCCCCTCACTTCATCGAAGTTTGGTGTTCTGTGTTTGGATAGGACTGATTTGGACCTTTTGCAATTTGGATTTGATTAGGACTATTGTTGAAATTGAACTTGGATTTTGAAGTTGATTTGGACTTGTATTGAATTGGAATTGCATTTGGACTTGATCAAAAATTTGAACTTGAACTTGAACTTTGTGAAGTCTTGAGAAAAGCTTTGTTGAATCTTTATTGTGGAATTAGTGAACTAGTGTTTTGCCTTGTCATTTGATAAGAAGGAATAGAACCTTGATTGAACCTTAAAGACTGAATATCCCTATATTCTCTCTTTCTTAGTGCCTCTTAGTGCAAACTAAAGCCTTAGAATACCGACCTCCACCCTATACTCTAAGAACAATCTTTTGGTGTGGTTGGTTTGTGCACTTCGTGCTTGAGGTGTGTTTTCCAGTCCCATTAGTAATGTGTTCCAAGTGTTATTAATGGTTCACAAGTATTCATGATACTGGACATCATCACTATTGTCACGAACTCGCCGTACTCCGAGTACTCCTCCATAGTACTTCACGTGCTATCACAACTCCTCCCATCCTCGCGCTTGATCATTTCGATCTTTGCAATCATCCTCCCTTCGATCCCTTCGGCTCCTCACCGTTGAGCACTCTGTCCGACTCGCAATCGCTGTAGACCATCGAAAAGTAGAATGAGGTTAGTTGAGAATAGATCACTTTGAAGCGCATATATTCAAACTGTGGTTTAATTCATATTGAACTACATGTTAATATTAAACTAAATTGAGTTCAACTGTGCAGTTCAACTGAACTGTAATACTCTCAAGTACTTATGAAATGTTAGATTTTACACTAAGTAATTCAACTAGAAGTACAAGTACAAGAAGATAATAAATGCAAAATACAGTGTACTATAATAGTGAGTAGTATTATTGTTAATAAGGTATAGGGCCAATGAAGGCTGATGTTAGTGATTTTGATTTTGTTACACCTGCATGTGGTCCTGTGGTGTGGTCCTGTAGTGTGCTTACCATTTTTGGATGTGGCTGTGTAATCCCTACTGGTAGGGAAATTAGTCACACATAACCTTTTATAGTAAGTGGGGAGAAGGCACACTCACGTCATACCATCTTCCACTTCTCTTAGACTCTAGTTCATCTTGGTATAAAATACCATTTATGATTTGGTATTCAACTTGTGTGTTGAATAAACTCCACAGTTGAACCTCCTCAAGTTCAACATACATACAGTTGAACTCAACCAGGAGTAGTACCTGCCGCTGACTTTTCCTCCTATACGGTCAACTGCGGTTGGACTCGGCATATGATCAAGGGGAGATATCATGTGAAAGAGGTCGAAACATAGGAGAGTACTCCTAATCTTAGAGAAGGGGTCATCGGTATAGGAGTACAACCCTTTCTACTAGATAGGTATATAAGGAGTACTTAGTGGTAGATATTTCCCTAGAATTTGATCTTCTTTGTCCCTCGTCCTTTATCCTTTGTCTTCCTTTATATCCTTTCCTATCCTTACCTTTTGCCTCTGCCCCATTCACTTTGTCACTCGACGTCGCCCAGGTCGCCTTTATTAGGGGACTCGCCGTCTAATCGTAGTCCGGACTCGTCCTAGAGTCCCTTCCCCGGTGTTAGAGTACAGGATGGGGTATGCATGGATTAGGTTACAGGTATGTGGTACACTACACTGGTGTACGTTGGGTACCGTCTATCATATGCTCTCGTTGTCATTGGAGTACCGACCTGTGAGGGTACGGTTCTCATTATAGGACGCTCTCATCACCGAAGGTCTACTCTCGTTATAGGAGTACGGTTCGTCGTACGGCTCACCACACGATTCACGGATATTCACGATACCGGACATGATCATTATTCATTCTCCTTGGTCGCCAGCTCTTGTCATCCTCTATTGCCGATAGGCCCGTAGGATGGTCCGCCAGCATTAGTCTGGAGTATGATCTCGTAGTAGGTCAGAGTACTGGGGTTTGGTACCCCTCGGAGTATGCCCTACGTGGGTGTTGGGTTGTTTTAGGCGTATGCTATCCTCAGTGTCAGGGCTCGAGGCCCAGCATATGCATAGGTGGTTCACCCTCCTGACACATTCCTTTTTCCCCTTCAATTGTCAGCTCGTCTCACCCAAGGATCGACTCCTGACAACTATTCATTCTCCTTGACCACCAGCTCTTGTCATCCTCTATTGCCGATAGGCCTGTAGTATGGTTCGCCAGCACTAGTTTGGAGTATAGTCTTGTAGTAGGTCGGAGTACCGGGGTTGGTACCCCTTGGAGTATGCCCTATGTGGGTGTTGGGTTGTTGTAGGTGTATGCTAACCTCAGTGTCAGGGTTCGAGGCCCAGCATATGCATAGATGGTTCACCCTCCTGACATATAGCTTGCAATGAGCACCACGGATTGACCACCTCCATATGCATATGATGGATAAACAACTGTATGTATGGGTCAGTCAGTCACGCTCTGTCCCCCAGTGATATTCTGGTCAGCCCACCAATTTTGTTCGAATTTTATGCCAACCTTGATTGAAGGGCCAGGAGTAAGCATACACAGGGAGCTGCGCTTCGAAAGATCCATGTATCTCATACACTGAGGAGATACAGTCAAGACAACCTGTGAATACATGGGGTGATTGATGTCACTAGCACCATTGGAAGTAACAGACATCACACCAGGATCTTGACAAGGATGAAAAGAAGCATCTTTCAGATGATCTGGGTGATGAGGAGGCTGGTCTGGGCGATATAAATTGCTGGAACACTGATGATAATTCACATGGTTAACCCTCCTACCAAACTGGAACCTGACATTTTTCTTGAAAGGCTGGATGGTCGTCAAGATCTCGTACAGTTTATCGGTTATCCTCTCAGAACCATGTCTAAACCGATAACAATTAGCTTCAATTCATCACATAAGGTCAATACCCACTTGAGACAACACCATTTTGTGCCTGGCAGTCCTTCTGCAAAGCAATAGTAGTGCAAAATAGTCTTGCTAAGATAGAGAAGTGATGAGCATGATAAGATGCCTACAACTGTTAGATAACAAATCAAAATACACATACCTCAACAACATATCAAATGATCCTACAGAGGTCATAGTCTCAAGCCAATTGACGACAGAAGTAGGATAGCGCTCCTTTGCAGGATACTCATCGCCTGGGAGTTGGGTCCCTTCCGTGACTCCAGTTCTACAAGTGCCATGAAACTTCGAGTCGAGTATTCATCGTACTTCATCAACTCCTTATAGCCAACTTTGAAATCTGCCCTAGGCTTGGCGAGGAATCTCCCATACACATTCTCCATCAGTCCATCTACGCCTTTGTCCATGCACCTGTCCAGAACATCCCTCCCTTGCTCACATGTGCGCCAAATTCTTGTCAAGATGCATCACCATGTTGAACCCAAATGTTGTTGTAGCATAACCATGTCTTGTCACAGCCTATCTGATAGTTGAGAAGTGGAATACCAAGCTGTCTGAAAAGATCATATGTTGGTTTCATCACTGCAGCCTTGTCGGGCAATTGCATAGCACCAATGTCCTTTACCACATAAGTCGGAGTCAGATATATTGCATCACCACAGAGATACAGACAAACAAGTAAGTCATTCATGAAGTAATCCCACTCCCCACCACCTGGGAATCCACAAGTGTAAAGGCAACCACCAGCATGATTAGAAGCTTCATATACGTCAACTTGGGTATCTTTACCGAGTCTCAATGCCAATAGGAGTCCCAGTGTTGCGCCTGTTTTGCGCAATACTATAAAAGACTTCAATTTTTGCTTTTAAGAAAGAAGAACAGATAATATTTAGTGGAATAAGAGGACTAGAGATAGCCCAATCTGCTAGTCAAAACCCTAGACCTCTGTTTGAAGGAAATTGAATAGAGAGAGATCTTCGAGAAGAGTAATCCAAAACCTGTAGGACTTCAAGAAGACAGCTATTTCCAAGCCTTCTATGTTCATTGGCCTCTCTGCCCTCAGTAACATGTTTTGGGTAATCAAGGGATATTATACTATTTTGTTTTACTTCTATTAGACATCGAGGAAAACAGATTACAGACAGATGGTTAAGACATTGATAGATATCAGAGCGAAGTAAGAGATCCTGGACATGAAGATTTCTGAATAAGATTAGATTACTCAGAGATAGGATAAGAGAAGTCAGATGAGAGGAGATTAGAAATAGTCGAAGGGAAAGTGTTTTCGGACATTGAGCAGATTAGGAGAACAAGAGATATGAGATTCATTCGATCATAGCAGCGGAAAGATGTGGAATGGAAAGGAGCGATCGAATATGCAGACCATGCGTCCGACTTCAGACCGGAAGAAAGAGGGGCTTGGACCTACAAGGACTGCACATGGAAGAAACCGAGAAGACCGAGAAGAGAGAGGGAAGAAGAACATTATACTCAAAATCGAAGGAGAAATGGCTGAAGAAGGAAATTTGACATCTATTCCAATTCTTTTCTCATCTGAAATCAGAGATTCTGTAGAAAATCCATTTATTATTTACTTTTCATATTTTCTAGTTCTCGAGCAGTATATAAGGAGCCCTGTAAAGGCTAGGATTCTTTAGTTAGTACTGCCCAAATTGTACGATTAAGCAGGAACTCTTGAATCAGTAGTGATTTTGCCCTGACTCCGTCAGTGTGTATTGGTTTTATCAGAACACAGATTTGGATTTGGAATTTGGTTAAGTCCACTTGGGGGCTTTTGTCAGAATTGGTATTTGGTTAAGTTCACGTGGGGGCTTTTGTCAGATTTGGAATTTGGAATTTGGAATAGTTCACTTGGGAACTCTAGACACTTGGGCCACAACAGATTGTTTGAGTTTCATAAGCCAAAGTAGGCTTCAGGTTGTTAGATTCATATATATATAAGCAGAAACAGATTAGTAGTAGAGAATTCTACTATCTCAGACCAGACTTCAATATCAGAGTTAGTTTTGTCTCCATCTCAAGAGATCAAAGAAGGTGTTACCTTCGACAAACCGAACTTTAGAACCCCCACTTTTAGAGAATACTAAGAGCAATAGATTTGTTGATCTGTTTGCTTGGTGTGTTTTTCTTGCATTACCGGTAATAATGCTTGGAACGCCCTACTAATGGGACTGGAAAACACACCTCAAGCACGAAGTGCACAAACCAACCACACCAAAAGATTGTTCTTAGAGTATAGGGTGGAGGTCGGTATTCTAAGGCTTTAGTTTGCACTAAGAGGCACTAAGAAAGAGAGAATATAGGGATATTCAGTCTTTAAGGTTCAATCAAGGTTCTATTCCTTCTTATCAAATGACAAGGCAAAACACTAGTTCACTAATTCCACAATAAAGATTCAACAAAGCTTTTCTCAAGACTTCACAAAGTTCAAGTTCAAGTTCAAATTTTTGATCAAGTCCAAATGCAATTCCAATTCAATACAAGTCCAAATCAACTTCAAAATCCAAGTTCAATTTCAACAATAGTCCTAATCAAATCCAAATTGCAAAAGGTCCAAATCAGTCCTATCCAAACACAGAACACCAAACTTCGATGAAGTGAGGGGCAAAGATAAAATCCTTGAGCTAGTCCTAGTAGGTGAACTGTGTCTCTGCTCATAGGCTGCTGGGGGGAAATTTCCTGCTACCCTCCCTCCTCATATACACTTTTCTAAATAACAATAATAAAAGTCCAAGATATGTAATAAACTTGAGAGTAATAACAAAATCCCTTTCAGTTGAACAGAAACTCGCCTAATCAGGTATAATACAAGAGATTGTGCCAGAAACCATGAATGAAAATAATAAGCCAAGAATTCCCTGTCTGTATCCATGTTACGCTGACAGAGCCTAGACTTCCCGAGGTCGCGAAGTCTCTCATCTTTCCGATTCTGTACTTTTCGTACTGCTAAAGTCTCACGTAGATGCTTGTGCTTTGACTAGTAGTTCGGGCTCACTCTAGTCCTACATTCCCTCATTTTATAACTCAAATGTTAATAAAATGATTAAAAATATGCATATTAAGGCTAAATCCGATTTTCAGTGCGATACCGGTACACCAGCTCTGACTATAGCGACACAATCAACCTTTGTGTTACGAACTGTTCACTTTTCTGGCCTGCTGAAGCATGCTAACCAATGGACAGTCCCCTTACAATTTTTACCAACAAACCCCACTCAATTCAGCCATACACACAGCCTGTACAGCCTCACCGAGTACCCCATGCTGAGTACCCCTCACTCCCCGAGGATTCTTTTACTAATTTTCCCGAGAAAACCCCCTTTCCGAGTGTACACCTCATCTCGGCAGATTTTATTACTAAATTCTCTCAAGTAATACTTGTGCCGAGGGTACACCTCACCTTTATTTCTTTGTACTTATTTACATAACTGTAGAGTATCAAAGCCCTGAGGTTTCCTCTCAAAACCTCAGCCTAGATATTTTGTGTACCCTTTTCCCCCAAGTTACCTGTCCTCTAAACTCTTACCTCTTATTTTTACTACTGAATATACAATATTCAACCTTACAAGCTCACTCACTGTGTGAACAATCTCAATTACAACCTCGTAACATTGTTACAAGTATCAAACCCCTCAAAGACATCACCAAATCACCCTATATCATTCACAAACTATACAATACAGGTAGATATTCTAACTAATACAATTTGCCTCTAATCCCACCTAGTCCTTGATAGTCATAGTGAGTCTGCAAAGTGCATGACTCCTAACACTTTGGGGAAGGGACATCCTGAGTAGGATCATTTATCAATGGCAACTGGAAGAGCTGTTGAAAATTTGGGATGATTTGTTGCATGTGAAGCTTCATGAGCTCGAGTGTATTGTCATCTGTGGTGTCGTAGAGCATAGGATCCATGATAAAACTGTAGTTCACTTGAGCAACTCAAGAACTGCTTCACAGGAAAGCGCTAATCACAAGTATTTGAATGGTTCAAAGTTGTAGAAGAGCCAAAGGTGCATTGGATTGAAGGTAACGCACTGAAGTCCATTCACATACCCACCTTTTATAAAGGGTCAGTAGCACTGAAGTTTTTTGTGTGCTATCAAATCTATGGCTACACAGCTGACCAACAGATCTGTGGCTGGTTCCAGGATAGAGCATATTCTACAAGATTTGTAAATTTGTGGAGCAGGTTGAATGTTTTGATCCTGTTTTGACCACTATGCCACAGGTGCCAATCTAGTCAGATAGAGCCCAACTTAATGCAAGCTACCAAGAGCAAATGAACAGTACTCATGTACTATAACTGTCAAACTGGCAGTGCATGCTCATTGACAATGTAAAGGCTTGACATTGACCATCAATTACTTCCCTGTCCAGTTTTAATTACGAGCAACAACAAAGTGCGAGATGTAGTTTGTTTCTTCTGTCTTTGATCATGTTTGCCAGGGCACACTTAGTGATTTTGATTGCATTACACCCACACGTGTGCATGGCTGTGCAATCTACAGAGAAATTAGTCACACATAATAACCCACATGTGTGACATGTTGCTATAATGGGTTATGTGTGACTAATTTCTCTGTAGATTACACAGCCACATGCATGCACGGGTGTAACACAATCAAAATCACTAGCATCACTCCCTTTAGCATTCTACACAATGTATCAATACTCTTTACAAATTCATAAGTTTAGGTGTTTTCTTAGTTCAGTTGTTTAAACTACTTAAATTCTCAACTTAGCTCTTGCCTTAAAGTTCAATCTTTCAGATATTTCAAAATTCTAGATAGCTCACAGTGTATTAGACATGTTCTAGTTCAACTCAATAGTACTGAATTATAAAGTTAGCTCAATATGTAGTTTAATACCTGTTACATTTGTATGTACATTAAGCCAGTTCAACTCAGTTCATCAAAAGGTGATTCGAATCGATATAGTTCAACTAACCTTGTCCTGTTGTAGTGGAATAATGAATTCCGGGACATGTATTTCATTTGAACGGTTTCGTTCAAGATGACCATGTCGGAATAAATGTAAGTGCCAGTAGTAGGCAAGTAGTAGGCACCACGGGTCATCCTATGACGAATTGATGACGGATTACCTGCCATTGTGGTCATCCGTACAGACAGAGGTTTTTGTAAGCTTGCAAAAAACGGTTGTGATGTAGCTACGTCAGAGCGGATGGCACGCACACCTTTTTCCCCGCCCATTGTTTGCAGGCAAACATGAGGAAGTCAGAAAGAAAGCTATGCAGACGCGAGAACGAACCTCCCTTCGGGGCAAATTTCTGCTATATCAGGACCAATACATTTCAAATCAACTGGTGCCTCCAGATCTACGGGACGCGCGAGTTCCAGCTTTGCGGTGCTTCAGAGCCTAAACTAAAATGAATCCGCTCTATAGTAGTGTAGGTAACGATTTATAAATTTCCATGAATATCAAATTACATTTCGTCTTTGCTTCAACTGTCTTTCGTCTAGATGACACAAAATCTCCTTGTGAGTTACTAATCTTTCCCCCTACCTCCGAATTACAACTCAAGATTAATTATACAAGGATAATTATCCTCTCTCATTCAAAGGAGGAGGGGGGGAAGTCCAAAGGTATGTTTACGTTACAAGTCGAATTAATCGTGATGGTATCAACAAGAAAGAATGCACGTAAACAATCATAATAAACTAACAACTCCAAACCGCTTTTTATTCAAACATTCACACCTCCTCACGACTACCTTCTTGTGTATTCTGATCCGACGACCTCTCCTCAAAAATTGTATCCAGTAGCGGTACGGCGAACCCGCTTGCACCCATACGACCCAATAAATCCGATGACCCTGCACCACCACCTCCGGCGGCTTGAACACTGTCGCGGTTGAAGGTGTAGATATCTTCAGGGAGGGTACTAGTCACTCTGGCCTGAGGAGGACGTGCTCCGTATGAGACCTTCTGGGTATCGGCTGCAGCACGTAGGTGGAGCATTAACCTGAAGAGAGGATTAGCAATATCATCAGGAAATGGGTTTTCTAGAGCTTACCGAGCAACTAATATAGCCGTTATCCTATGGAGAAGAAACGTCAATATTATTAAAACGGCTGATTAAAGTACGCTACGAGTAACTCACATAGAAGCGAACGGGGCGTTGATAGCGCTCAGATCGAGCTTAAAGGTAAGGAAAGCGTATGAGCGACGACGAAATGACGAATCGGGAATCACCAACCGGAGCGAGCTATGTAGACAAAAAAGCACCAGTTTAACATTCAGATTTTTCAGATATTCAGTCGGAAAGGAGCAGACTCACCGTTAACAACAGCACGTTAGTTAAATTCACAACGAAAATGACACTATGCAGCCCTTGAGTTATCAAATTTGAACCGTTCTGAGAATTCATTCCACCCACGCAAAGTACAACGTTCCGTCTCGAATAATCAACGTTTTGAGAGGGATAGATGAACCAGTAAGGCGAGAGTATATCGCTCGACCAAATGTCAAAGCGAATATCGTAGCGTCGAAAGCTAGTGCAGCGATGTAAATCGAGGCCAGTCCTTCCATCAATCAATTAGTTCGAAGTTCAACGCGACCACAAAAAGACTGGAAAACGTACGAAGGCCAGTATCTAGCTTCGGAACGGGGATACATCCAATAAATCCTGGTGGTAGATTCGCTGGAACAGCCGCAGGAATGGCCCACTATGGGGGGAGAGTTCAAGCTTCAGTATTGAGTTCGGGGAGCTGTGGAATGGACAAACATACACCCATAACAATCAGTTGTGTGATATAAATCGGCAAGGTGACGCATAGAATCCAAGTGGCTGCGAAAAGGATTTAATCAGAAAAAGAATTTTTCAGAGTAAGATATTTGTGTGGGCAGCAGACCTTGAGAGTAAATCGCGTGAACTCGCAAGACTGGAAGGTACCATCGAACGATGTTTGTTCAGTGAGGGAGGCCATTAATGATTTTCGAACTCACTCAAGATAACTAGAGCGGCGGTTCAATCAAATGGCATTCTGTAAAACAATAACGATAAACTCACTTCCAGTTGCAAGACTGACAATCGGCCCAATAGCTACTGGTAGCCAAATCCAATTATTACACGCAGCTCCAATCCAGTTCGGGTCGTGTTCCGAGATCAGGTTGATAAGTGAGACGATGGGGGTAATGTATCGAAAAATTAGAAAGAGATAGAAGGGGAAGGCCTTCTTCCTTTGCCACATATATTTTATCTCATCCTGTTTGGGATAAGAGAGACTGGGTCAGCACCAATGGGCTCAGAATTAGACTTTAAACGCACATCGAAGGTCAAAAGATGGTCATAACAAAGCATGATGGTGGATGCGAGAACATAATACTTGTTCACTAATCTACAGCAACGGTCATTCGTGTTCCATGAGCTTGAACAATGATTGACTGAATGAAAACATACAGATGAGCATATGCTGTCACTATTACTTGAAGAATCTCTGGTGAGAGGGATGGAGATGCCGGTTCTGCCATGGCATTAGCCTAGACAGGGGGAAGGTGAAGGAGAGGATAATTGTAATGACATGAAGCAGAGGGTAAGTATTAAAAGTGTGCCAGCAGTGCATCGCAATAGTGATGGTAACTTGTAATTAAGATGCAGGCGAAACATGGACATCGTGCCTTTGTCGTGACTTACCAGGTCGCCGGTTGAAGCCGATTCGCCGAGCTTCAAAGTCGACTGTCTTCCGTAACGGGCCGGGCTTGCCAGGGCTCCGCTCGACTTCCTCTAGTCGTCCACTCCTTTCCTCTCGACTTCTACGGAAGCTGCTATACTCGAGCCTTTATCGGACTCATTCAAAAGAAACAAGGCGCTCTGAACGGGTATCAGGTTTTAGGTTCCCCACCATGATGTTTCATCAAAATTTAGAACTGCCACAACACCTGGGCGTTTGGTTTGATATTGATCTGCGGGACCTGGCTCAAGGGAATCGATTAATCAACGGTATCTGACGAGAGTCAAATCATGATGGGCAAGACGTTGAAAATCTTGCGTAGTACTCAGTCGACCCGACTCCACCAAAAGCAAGGCGTACAGGAACTACACTTACGTGTCCACCGCCATAGATGATTCGAAACGGATATAAGTAGGCCATAATACTAGGTACCGTCAGCTTAAAAAATAAAAACGGAACTCACTTGAATTACATTCATTATGATCATCGTGGACGATGAAATGGGTCACTGGGGTTCTGAGCAAAAGTGAGTACCACCCATGAATCACTCTTCCTTATGTGTGTTATAACATAACCCTGATTGTGTATCCCTCTTAGCTCAGTGGTAGAGCGCTTCACTAGTATACACGATTGCTATAGAATATGAAGAGGTCAGTCGTTCAAGTCGGCTAGAGGGAATTCCGTCCTTTTCTACCCTTTTGGCCCTCACTTGCCTATCAAGCTCAAGGGGCGATCCAGGTAAGAGGATATCACTAGACACAACGAGAGCTAGGTACCATGCGGGATCGAACGATTCTGGAAACATGAGGTACCGTTGGAATTGCGCGAGAACCAGGTCGGGTCGGTTTCTCATTACCCATAATTCCTTTCATCACTTCATCTTACACCAAAAAATAGAAAAGCCAGTCCCAACGAACGGCGATTTCGTTACATAACTGGTGTCTTCGAACGAACTGCAGATCTGTCATCCCAAGTGACACCAAGATTATCGATCAAAAGACACCTTATCACAATTTCCTCTCTACCGCAAGCCAACTATTCAGTCTTGCCGGGACCTGTCAAGCGCATGAATAAAATGTTTCCTTGGAGAACTGATATGAAGACGGATGGAAACGAACGAAGGCTTGAGGATACGGAATACGACCCTATGTTACTTGAAGTATTCCGACCCTGTAAACAGTACTGCCCATCCGAGTCGAGAGGAGTTTCATCTACCTAAGGAAAAAACTTTCGGGGTTTTGAAAATGAACGAATTCCGCCTCATCGCTATCAGAATGGTTACATTATCTGGAAATAATAACTCACAACAAGACATTGCTCATCCCGAAAGGAAAACTGATTCTCGTCGAGTAGTACATCTCCGTTCTGATGCCCATTTGGACTTACTCCAAAGAACGAGGGCTTATTTGGCGACTCCATGTACGACGCCCAGCAATTTGGGAAGTGTTGATGCCACTAGGAGATCTAAGATTTCAGGGAGAATGCCCGAATGCTGTCTGCGTGTGAAGATGCGTCGAAAGAACCCCGGCGAGGCCGTTGTTCGGAGGTTGAGATTCCCCCCACTGGTACATGTACGACCGTAAAAGATCGTGGTCCAACTTCAATTTGATGAGTTATTGAGGAGAAACGTAATTCTTATATGCAATTGTCGAGCTGCTTTGAAGAGGGGGTCAGGAAAAGTGGTACCTGGGGAGATGAGAAACATGGGCGTCGAAATGCAAGGCGTAGTATGGCTATGTTTGGCTCCGCCTGCTTCTACTTAATTTAACCCGGGCCGACGGGCCGCAGAAACCAGTGGCCCGAGCGTCCGCAACTTTTATCGATCTTTTATCGGATTAATAGAGAGAAGTCTTAATCCTTATATTGCACCGCACCACGCCACTGTGAGCTGGACATCGCGTGAAAATATAGGGTATCTGGCAGAAACCACTCGTGTTGAGTGGGTGTCAATGATCAGGCGCAAGCTTTTCCTGAGCCTTTCCGAGTCCGTGTGGCGCCGCCGTGCGTGGATATGTGGAGTGCCCCCTGCTGCAACCTCCTACTTCCCGATTGGGATTTAATGCCTTTTCCAGATCTCGGGCAGCTCGGAACGCTCCTTATAATTACTTATGTAGTGGAAGCAGACTCGACAATCTTTGGCGAATTTTCAATGTACGTACAACTCGGAATACAATTTCTCGTGCGTTTAACAGTCTTCCCGGCAGTGGTAGTATTGAATTAAAGTGCCTCTTCCCCATGCGCTCAGGTTTCAGGACTCTTACACGTAATTCCTGTACCCTTACGAGCTCCGGAAATTATGCCCTAAGTTATCTATTCTGGTTCAAAATAATCCCGTTATCACGGTTCCCGAGGGCGGTAGAAAGGTATCGGGGGTATGGTCGAAGAAGCAGTGCTTGTTTGAACTACTTATCACGCTTGCGCATGTTCAACTTGAGTTCGTAGTCATATATTTCATTTGTATACATTCGCAGATTCACAGTACAAGATGGTGAAAATCACAGGAATTAGCTCATAATCATGGCAAGGCCGAGACCCTGACGAAATGTTGGGAGTCAGTCTCTCAACAATACGTGCGCCACCAAGGAACTATACACGAACCTCCATATCTCATTCGTGACGTGAACCAAAATCAATAATAAGTTCGCCGCTTGTGTGAACGTGAATGGTATGGTTTACAACACGAGGCCTGGCAATGAGCCCCAGCGACCTGTTTAACGTCCGAACAAAGTTTAGAGTCATCGACTGCTACAGACAAGGAGTAAAAAGCTCGTAGGTACGAACCGATAAATCAGCGGGAACCAAGAGGGAAAGCAGCCCGTGGAAAAATCGTTTGGCCGCCCGTTGGGATCTCAATTTGATGTGTCGGTTAGCCATAGTAAGTCCGTAACAGTCGTGAATGTTTCGTAGGTAGGAAGAGTTAGGCTCGTAGGAAGCAGTGAAGCTTTCCTGTGGTTACTCTTAGTAGAACATATCACTGCCTCCTTAAGTACTTACCAGTAGGGGGGTCTGCTGTGGAGTCTTCTCCAGGTCCTGTTTCTGTTAGGACCATCACGTGAGATATTCGATATGACAAGAAATACGGCCGAGGGGATGTACTACTTCCACGTCGAGACTAAGATGTGTTAATCATAAGTCTGACCTTAAAGGAGTCTGAGAAGTACCAGTTATTCCTTGCTTGGAAGGCTACCCCCACTACACGAGGCCCACAGCGTGTAGCGTACCGTTGGTCGAACGTTCTTATCTTTCTTGAAAACTACCGTGAGCAGAATAATCAATATGAATTTCCCCAGTCATCATTCGAGAGACGCGGAAATTGGCTAATGCAAGGAGGTCGATCAACGTTCAAACCTGAGAACACCCCCAATGCGCGAGGCGAACGGAGGGAACGGCTTGAAAGGCCAAAACCGTCGCGTGAGAGTCGCGAATTTGTGGCGTCCCTACGACCGCTATGTTCAAAATTCTCTCCACGGAAACGTGTGAAGGCTTATAAGCACCGTCCGATTTGGAATGGGAACATACCGATAAGGGCCAAGGGCTTCAGAGGCTCTACCGTGAACTTACAGACAGAACCTTTTAGGTTCGTGGCCTTTCTATATGCAGTCAATCGAAGAGAACCAAGGAGACTCCCAAGTTTCCGCAGAGGTCGTCGAGAGGAGGCTGTAGCTGCGAAAAAGAGAGCGCCCAATCGGCGTGCCCGAAAAGTCTGCGGGCATCCCGGCTCTGTTTTCAGTTCTCGTGCTCCAGCCCTACATCCACCAGATGCTAACACGGTTACTGTCACTCTACAGACGAGGAGCTGGCAAAAATTTGAAGAGCTCCACCTCCGTTTATTATATCCGACCCCCCGAAGGCCGTCTACAATTGTTGATAGCAAAGCTCATTGGTAGCTGGGAAAGTGTGTGACCTGAGACCGATCGACCTGATCGTGTCTCCTCAATTGCGATAAAGAACCAAGTCTGAAGAGATCGGGGTGAAATTTTAAGCAAGAGCTATCCAGCGTCCCGAGGGCTTGTTGAGCTCCACAGATAGGGATTTTGAAGTAACGAGCAAAGCGGACGGAAAAACGAGGGCCGACTGGTCCCGGGAAGTTCCGGACCGTCCAGGACGGAACTTTCATTGCCGTTTTGTTAGATTGATGTTCATGTTGGCGTCAAATGCAGGACAAGTGCAGGAAGTACGACTGGTCCAAGGCAGGAGTTTCTAATATTAGTGAGCCTGCCATTGCAGAATACCAATATCATCGGATATCGGACGGATTGATCCTGAACATTTTATCTGGCGCCATCCCAAAGCTAGTTGGCATAGACCCATGAGAGCACTGGTAGCTGTAAGGAGAACCAGGGGGTCCCCTTGTGCCATGTTCACTTTAAGTACAACGTCACCTTGATTAGGGTAAGCCTCGACGGTAGAGATTGTTTTAACCAACCTAAGAAAGTCTAAATTGAAATTGTTCTAATCCCACGATATGCCACTTCGCTACGAATGTCCTTAGACCACAGATACATCGGCACACCGTACCTGGTGGAAGTTGTAAGTAAAGACCGTACAGACAACTGTTATACTCACCTCCTTGAGCAATGCAGGCTCCTTTTGCTCCCGATTAACTTGAACGAGTGGTAAATATATGTATATTCTCTGCCGAGTTCGTTGAGAAAAGACATCTTACAGGCTTTGGGAAGGGTAAGGGTTCGAAGGGTCGATGAATATAGCGGTGTTTGAGAGCAAAGAAATAGACGGGTTAAGTCCCGCGACCCGGTTGATGCATCACGTATAGCACTGGTGGTTTTCAGTTCTGGCAGTGTGGTCCCTAACTTAGTGCTTGCGATAGACCTACAAACATTGTAAGTAGAGGGCAAAGAACAAGGGCCAGCATTACGAACCCTCCCAATGTAAGATGACATGGTCCGACAGTCGTGGAAAGGGTTTTCGCGTTACAGCACTACATGTCACTTCCACATGCGTACAGTAGGTCGACCTCTGTTCATCAAAGAATGAGCGGGACAGTGAATGTTCCAGTAATTGATTAACAATACGTACCGTAACTTGATCTACCCGGAGTTCATGATCAACAGCTTTGTCAAAAATGAATTACCACACGTATGGAGGGGGCCTTTGTCGTTAGGAGTGTGGTGCATTGTAATTGTAATCTTCCTTATAGGTACCCCCGTAACGCTCTAGTCTCGTCTCCAGGTCTTCCAAGTTGATGAGGGTAACATCTCTTCGAATTCTCTCGAATAGGTGCACTGTTTCGGTCGAGTGGGGTCCGATAGATATCGGAGACTCAGAGATGTAATGATCGCCTTCCTTCACTCTCTTACGTGGACTTTGTCTCCTGATTGATTGTTGATCTTTTTAGTAACGACGGAAAGATTTCAATGATTGATTGGACCACTTACGAACACCGGTGGATACTCCACTTCCGAGAATCCAAACTTCCAACGACCCTGAGGGGAGACTAAAATCTTCTCGTACAAATCCCTTGCCATTCCAACCAGCCATACGATCCTACAAACCAACGACAACCCCATGACAAGGTATCCATCCCAATGACGACGTTGCTAGCACAGATGTCGTCGCTAGATGAGCTAAGTATGGGGCTAAGCCTTAGCTGAATTGATTTTGAACCCATGTCAGTGGCGATACGTAGTACGTACTCGTTGATTGCGAGTAAACGAAGAGGTAACGGACTACAGCCGTAAATCCGTATGATCCTTTGATTTCTGAGTCCTTTCGACTGATTGTTTCCATCAGAACAAGAAAAAAACGGGTAGGAGGTATTCAAATCATAACGTCAGTTGGCAGATATTCGAGGAATTGACCCAGAGTTAGCTTTTAGCTCGAATGGAAGTCGAATGGAAGGAATTAGAGGATGTGAGGTGTGGGCGGTTATGGGCGTTGTAATTGACGTGGACGGTGGGGCTGACCGGCGGGACCGCGTCGCCTGTGTGGTCATATTTGGTCGCTGTTCAACACGTGCCAAGTTTGCGGCCGCTACCTACCCTTCTTCAGTCCATCATGTTGCTATCATGACTGCTCTCTGATACTTCGAATCCAACTAGCCTCAGGTCTCAGGGGGGTCATACTGTCTCAACAAATAGCTCAACAGCACGGATCTTTCACCCAACTTTCACCTCTCGGCCGATAGCTGAAGAAGTACTTGAGAAGTACAAAGTTTCATCTGTACTTAGGACTAGGGCCAATGTCACACCCGTCCCGATCCCCGGTAGCTGGACCAGACAAGTAGTCGCAGTGATTGTATGCCTGGCCACACTCGAATGATCATCGAGTCCTTCAATACAACACATGGGCGATATTAGCGACGAAACACGATGGGATGCTCACGTCAGAGCTTGGTAAAAAAACGAATCAACCGCGTGCTCGCTTCCACCTATACATCAGACATCACGAGCTATCATCGATTCATCATCTACTAGCGACGAAACGTGATTATCAGCCATCTCAAAGGCTTCTGTCAGAAGTAGACGAGTAACGAGGGGCCGTCATTGCGGGTTGCGGATTATGCCCCTTCAACTGTCTGGATACATCTTCTGCCGTCACTAGACTCTCGACGTTCCTTACTGTCGCTACAGGTCCATGCGTTTGAAATCTGGCATAGACGTATATTTCTGCCCTGATTCGCCAGAACAGCAGGCAGCATCAATACACAGCGGCATCGACTGATTGATTGTTTCCAGAAGTGCCGAGTTCGCCCGAGTACCAGGTCCTGATCTTCAGGCCTTTTTCGATGCCTCGAATTCTCCGAGCGCCAGGCGACGCACGACGAGTTTGATCAGATCTCGCTCCTAGTTAAACCCCAGACGGAGGAGGGGATACGACGAAATAAGAGCAAGAGGAGCTCTACCATCCGTGACACCCGCCCTTAAAACCCCACGCATCAGCGCTCAGGTCTCAGGGCTTCATAGCATCAGAATGGAAGGGCAACTTGAAATGGAGTATAAGCGGAGCCGAGGGGTTTCTGTTTTTAGATTCAGTACACGGACCCGGTACAGAACGCTTTCGTAACTATGTATTCCCTCCTCGTATTATTATAGCCTTGAAGGAGTTACACAGTGCAACTGTTGAAGTGCAAGGTTGAACCATTCTTGAACCAATGTCGAATATTCGGTTCATTACATTGGAAGTAACCCCATGGCACAGTAGCTAGTAGGGTTACTCAGCGACAGATTGTGTTATGAAACACCGCAAGGTTGAATCGCTCCAACGGAGCCGACTGCAGCGCTCGCACATCTGGTGTTTTGAAGCTTGGACAACTAGTGGATGACCGGAACGGTGGAGCCGTCCCGGTCCTTCTTTAAATGGGATAGCGGCTTAGTTTCCCACGGAAATAAACTTCAACTCTTTCCACGTTATACAGATGGTATCATTTTCACTTTACAAGCCAGTTCTCAAGATCTCAAGTGTCCAGGTACGAGAATTCATATTCAACATCAAGATCAATCTACCAAGGCCACGGCTATTCGGAACATTCTGGCCTTTCTTACAAACCGGGGTAGCTAATGGATACCGTGGCAAGGTCGTAATTATGATATGTTCCATTTGAATAGGAACATCACGGAACGTTGTAACGGTTTACTTCGTCCGGCACAGCTAGCTTCCAATTCAGATGTCACCACCGCTCAATCAAAATAGTGGATCTTGACGTCGGCGCCTTCATTTATAAATGTCACGCCTACAGGTAGCTGTTCCCTTTCATCTCCCCTTCCTTCCCTCCGTCTTCCTCCCCAGATGCTGAACCTCCTCCTACCGCTCACACTCATTGCCGGGGTTTGTGCAAAGAAGTCTGGGTCCACCATCGGTCCTGTCGCTGATCTTCCCATTGTCAACGCCAAAATCGCTCCTGATGGCTTCACTCGCTCCGCAGTTCTCCCGGGGGGTACATTTCCAGGTCCTGTCATTGTTGGTAAAAAGGTTCGTCTGCTCTCTCCTCCGTCCAAAGTCGTTTTTATTGACACTCTTCAAGAATGACGAGTTCAAAATCAATGTCATCGACAAACTGTATGATACAACCATGGTTAGGAGTACCTCAGTTGTGCGTCGTTCTCCTCATCTCACTGCGAGTGTAGGCTAACAGAATTATTCACTAGCACTGGCACGGTTTAAGCCAGCACGGAAGCAACTGGGCAGATGGGTGATTGCAATTTGGGTCATCTTTTCTGCTTTTTCTCATACCTCGAGATTTCCAGCACCGCGTCCGTCACTCAATGCCCTATCACGCCCGGAGGCTCCTTCCAGCATATTTTTCAAGCGAAAGACCAAGCTGGGACGTTTTGGTATCATTCTCACTTCTGTAAGGCCACCCCGTTCTTTCGTTTTACTCTCGATCTAACCTATCCGGAACTTAGCGACTCAGTACTGCGATGGACTGAGGGGCGTGTTCGTTGTGTATGACCCGGATGACCCACACAAATCACTCTACGATGTTGACGATGGTAAGGCTTCCTACTAGTACTTTCATCGACCACTGGATCTGATGAGCAAACTAACAGAGAGCACTATCATCACATTGGCGGACTGGTAAGTTCAATTCATTCTTTGATTTTGGTTTCTCGTTTTACTCAAATTTGATCGGATCTAAGGTACCGTAAGTCAACAAAATACCCCGTCGCTTTCTCTCCCTAACCTTCTTTCCTCCGCCCTCAAGACAAGCCCGCGCCTCAATACGGTCCCATCGCGTGAGTCCGACCCATTCCACCCATTCCACTTTCATCTCACCACTACAACATACTCATCATGTTACCCTTCGTCCAGTCCTCCGGACTCGACTCTAATCAATGGACTCGGTCCGTTTTTTCTTTCTATTAATCTAGGGCTCTATAAACTTCAGAATTAGGGAGGTACTTGAATGGAACAGCCTCACCGCTCGCTGTAGTTAACGTTGAACACGGGAAGCGGTACGTATTCGTTTTCTCTGAGCTCCTACCCCTTACTTACGTCTCTTCGTTTCCCCTCCCAGCTATCGATTCCGCCTTGTATCCATATCTTGCGAACCCAACTACATCTTCTCCATTGATGGACATGACTTGACGGTCAGTATTCTTGAAAGCCCAAGCCCCATTGACGTTGAAAACGTGCTCTAGGTAATTGAAGTAGATGGGCAAAACACCGTTCCGCTAGTCGTGAATTCAATTCAGATATACACAGGTACGCCTACGCCCTTTTTCGAGCTTCTATGCACTTGAGGCTGATCCGAAACGCAACCCAGGGCAACGCTATTCGTTCGTTGTAAGTTCCAAGGTTGCTCATCGAAGAGTTACCGCAAAGAATTCTTATAAAAATTCGAATCCAGCTCAACGCAAACGCACATACAGACTCGTCGAATGGAGATGGGAACTTCTGTACGCCATACGTCTGCTTTTTCCCTTCCGAAAGTGAAGTTGACGCTAAAACACAGGGATTCGTGCACTCCCGAATTTCGGCGTATCTTTGACCTTTGACCAGAAGACCAACTTGGGTATCCTTCGGTACAAGCATGCAAAGAAAGTTGATCCCACTACCACGCAGCAAGCGAACAATGTCCCACTCATTGAGTCGAATCTTCAGGTATGTTCTTCTTTTCTTCTCTTCCTTTCTGATTCATTGAGTGATGATCATTGTAGCCATTGAAAGATCCCAAGGCGGTAAGCACCCAACGTTCTCATACGTCGTATTGAAAAACTGAGAAATGAATGGTCGTTATGGTAGCCTGGAGGGGCATCCATCGACGGAGCAGATGTCGACTACAACCTGGTTATCGGATTTGTTCGTAAACTTTCCCCTGTTTTCTTCTGTTGGATTTAGCTTGCTCAACCCTACCCCAGGACCCTGTAAACTTAAAGTTCACTATCAACGGAGCGCCTTACACACCGCCGAACGCACCGATTCTGTTACAGATTTTGAGTGGGAAATCCAGTCCCGGTAAGGAAACTCCGATCGCCCTCCTTCGCCCTTAATGATGTCCTCACCGTTTTTTACCCGTATTTGCTCTCCATAGAACAACTTCTCCCGCCAGAGTCCATCTATTACGTCCCAGCAAACAAAACCATCCAACTCGCTTTCCCTCTTGGGGCTGGCGGTGATACTGGTGGACCGGTGAGCCATTTGAAAGTTTTGTTACTTTGCGAGAAGTCCCCTCTGACTTTGACATAACTCAATAAGCACCCAATGCACCTCCACGGCCACTCATTCTCCGTCATTCGTTCTGCCAACAGTAGCACCTACAATTATGACAATCCTGTTAGGAGAGATGTCGTCAATACGGGAGTGACGGGAGATAACGTTACCATTCGGTTCTTCACTGATGTTGGCCCACGAAGGACGGATAACAGCGCAGGGGTTTGGTTTTTACATTGGTAAGGGGGTCCTTCCATTGGTTTGGTTTGGTTATTCCGTTGTAACTGACGTTTTTTGGGTTTTTTAGTCATATTGATCGACATCTTGATATGTATGTTATGATAACCCTTTCAACTTCCATTTGCGTTCTTTGCGCGTTAGAATCAAAAGCTAACAACTTCTTTCCCCCCCCTCTAATTCCAGCGGTTTGGCGGTCGTATTTGCAGAAGATACCCGTGGTATTGCTAAGATTGATCCTGCACCGCGTAAGTGAATTCGACCCTTGGGCGGTGTTTAGCATGCGGGGTCCCTGATTATTTGATATTAGAATCTTGGAAGGACCTGTGTCCGGCGTATGAACGCGAGTTTGGACCAGGGGGAGAAGTGATCCCGAAGGGTAATGGGACTGCGCCCCCGGCCTGAGGATGATGGATGGTAGCACACTTACTGCATGGTAGGGCCGGTCTTGACAGTGACCCCTCTCTGGCCTGCAGTTGAGAAGTTTTTTCGGTTTCTCGGTAACGTTCACTAGTACTATAGAACTATCATCGACATTGACTCACTTGTCGACTAATATGACGGGCTTTTGAATATTTTCTCTCTTGTCGGATATCGTGGTTTCTTCGAGTACTCACTGTACTGGAGACGGACCATGGTCGGCCGAGGCCCGAGACCGGGCCGGGAGCGCGTTTATTTGCGTCTGTAGTGACACTGGAGGCAAAACCTTGGTCGGACAGAAAGTGACCGCCTGGAAATCGGACACCTGGCTGTGACTGGGTCGGTCACTTGGTCGGAAAGTGCACGGAAAGTGCGCGGACACTTTCACCCTTATCTTATCATTATCTTATCAATAAAATTGTGTTCACATGTTCTTTCTAAATGATAAATACAAGGTACTCGTACTGTTCAAACCTTTCCTCCCTTTTTCCCACTCTGTTCTCCAGTACCTCAATACTCCTTGGACATTCTCAACCTTCAATCAGCCTGGTTATAAGGTACTTATGCAAATATTATTACAGAAAACACTTGCCCAATAATCTTTCCTCATCAAACCCCCTTCAATTTTCATTTGTGCTTTTCCCAAGCCAAATTGTAGATCTGGGAGTTGGGTAGCTTTGACTTCAGGTATGTACATTATGCTTATCCCTTTGAGATTATAACATCTTACCTCATTGCCATTGCAGACATTTATATCTTCAGAAACTGTGCTCATTTGAGTATCTTGAGTCTTCTTTTGAGCTAGTAGAACAAGGTTATATTCAAATCAAGCCCCACCCAGGTCCTTTGTC
Organism: Marasmius oreades; assembly: GCF_018924745.1. NCBI lineage: Eukaryota > Fungi > Basidiomycota > Agaricomycetes > Agaricales > Marasmiaceae > Marasmius > Marasmius oreades. The sequence continues at coordinate 154,867 of NC_057324.1, forward strand.
TGGCCTTTGACTAGGGGCCTCTGTTTGATAGCGACATGGTGGGAAGTTGGTGTGGCGGGCACATTTTACGATTTCTGCATAGTTGCCCCCAATTTTGCTTCCATCAATGCCTGTTGTCTGGAACCAATTTCCTAGCACAATTGAGTTCTTAGATATTTGAGTTCGTAGCACAGATTCTTGTGGATTACACTACAACATCTACATTCAACTTCAGTTGTCATACCATCTATTGATTTCCACTATTACACACTATTAAGGCTGGAACTAGCAGAGAAACAACAAATATAGTTCTTAAAAGCATCGGATTTATTTTGGCCACTTCCCTTCAGCTATTCTCATTTCTTTTCCTATCTCTGGGTAATCAAATTGACCTCTCTCCACCCAACATTCCCTATGATATTTGCACTGTTCTCAAACACCTTCATCTTGAACCAACTATTATCTGTAATGCCTGCTGCCCAAAGTGTTGGGCCCAATACCCTTTAGACAGTGTTCCTGATAACTGCACATTCCGAACAGATACTAAAGGTCGTCGAGAATGCAAGGAACCTCTGAAGCACAAACAGAGAACAGGTCATGGTGTTAAGACAGTTCCTCGATACATTATAATATACAGGCATTTGAGCCTTGGCTCAAATTTTTCCTATCACGTCCAGGCGTTGAGGATCTGATTGACAAATCCTATGGACCTCATCATTCACCTGATGGAAAGATGCATAGCACTTGGGATAGTCCCACATGGCATAATCCTGATTTTCCCATGACTAAAGGCAATCTCATGTTTGGACTTTACATTGACTGGTTCAATCCATTTAGCAACAAAATTTGAGGCAAATGTGTTTCTTGTAGAGTACTTTTGCTCTGCTGTCTCAATCTACCTCCAGATATCTGATATTGCCCCGAGAAATGTTTTCATCATTGGCATTCTACCACCACCTCATGAACCAAGTCCATTGGCTATGTTTCAGGTGCTTCAGCCTGTTGTTGAATTTCTGACTCCATTTTGGAATGGAAAGCCAGTTAAAACATTTCACTATCCACAAGGAACCAGTATACGGGTTGCTCTCATTCCTCTCATTGCAGATCTGGATGCGATGCTGTCACGAATCGTTCACTTTCCGGGGCATGTCCAGCTGCAAATAATCCCCAGAAATCGATTTTTGGGCATCCTGGACATCCTTACCATTCTAGAAACTGTGACATTTAGTTATTCACAGTCATTCCAGTTATTCACAGTCATTCCATGGTTATTTCCTATTGGCTAACTGTTATCCCCATGTAGATAGCTCAGTAGTATATAAACCCACCATGTATTTAGCTTTTTCCCCAGCCTTGTAATTTTAAACCCTCCGTTTGTGTTTTGTCTCTTGTGCTTTCTGCTTTTCTCTCTCTCTCCTCAGTGTTCCCAAGTGTTCCCCCAAATATTCCAGTGTCCTCAGCCCCAGTATCCTTTCCAGTGTGCTACAAGCGCTTCCAAACTCCCTCCCAGTATTCTCCAGCAAGTGTTTACCATCGAGTAAATCTTGCCGCCTCAGCGGTCCCTATCGTTTAGCTTGCCACGTAAGCCTTAAAACCCCACTAGTTGGGTGCAGTGGTTCTAAGGTTGAACGGTTCGTTTCATAATTACAAGGCTGAAACTGCCTTCAAAAGGTTTACTCCCTTGTAAAAACTTGTGTTCCCCCATTACAGTGTTCAACAGCATTATATTTCATGTCTACATAATTCAACATGAATTATCGTAGCTACGAATATATCTATCCCCCCAGTTTCACCTACCATCCTGTCCCCAGTACCCCCCGCCCCTTGTCTCATCCCTCATCTCATCCCTCTCACCCCTCCCCCCACCATGTCCCCCCTCAAGCTCATCAACGATACCCCAAGAGCCCTCGTCACCCACAACCGTCTTCACACCTAGTGAGCACAGTTGAACAAGATGTCGAATATCTCGGAAAGGCTTGTACAAAGATGTTACAAGACCTCGGGTACCGTGATGTTAACCATTATTCACCTGAAGAGAATATCGTTGAGATGTGTTTGCTTGTCGAGTCAACATTTGACAACTTACCGAATGAGTTTCAACAATACCTTCATTCCCATGCTGGTCCCGAAGTCTGGCGACGTATGTATCGGTTGTACGATATTGCAACTGTACCCGAAATTGCCGATTTTGTGGAGTACCGCATCGAGTCAGGTCTACACAGACGTGAGTCAGTTGGGCGTACACCACAGTCTAACAAATATTCTACTCACCGTGTAGTACCGACTACCCCTCCACTTTCTCCTTCCCCCCAACAGCAACCCCCATTGACGACAGTTGTATCATCCACCACAATTCGTCCATCAGCGCTCACTATTGAGCCCAACCCCCATTCTCCCTCACCTCGCTACACACCCTCACCAACACCATCGTTACTGTCGCTTGTCTCTGTATGCTCGCCCTCCCTCCCGTACCCACCTCGCTCCCCCTCCCTTACAAGTGCTGCTGGTTCATCGTCTGACTCCCTTGACGATGACTTGAGTCAGTCATCAGGTCAGGAGCGCTCTGCAAGCCCCACTCAGAGTCATGTTGAGCCCGGCTATGAGTCAGATGATAGTCAGTACTCCGACCAAGTGAACAGTCAAGCACGCACCTGCGATTCCGTCAACGAACAGCTGACTGAGCAGCTCGGTGATGACAAGGAGTCCGCGGACGTCGTCGACACTATGGCAGACAACGAAGAATGTTGTCCAAGCCTTGTCGATGATGTCGAAAGCCCACGTAGTTTCGTAGAAGGCGAAACTAATTTCCTGGATGAACCTGATGCCTCTGGTGAATATCCAGACATCAACGTGCATTCGGAAGAACATTCCCGAGAATACTTACCTGACTCGAAGGATGTTGAAGGACCGTTACTCGATGACGGCCCATACTATGATGCCGAGGACTATGGCTACAATCCAGATCTTGAGGCTCCAATCAGCTACGAGCGTGATTCCGATAACGGATACGACGTACCAGATGAAGAGGTTAGGAACGAGCACGTTGACAATGCTGAATACCATGGCGATGACAGCCATTCAGCCTGCGCCAACGAACTTCCTCCATCCGAAGGTCCAGACCCGGATTATTCTTCGGAAGTCGAGTATGGTGATATCGAGGACAGCGTAGTCGAAGACGAGACCTATAATGAAGGTTATACGTCAGACGATTACGCTGAATACGGTGAAGAAACACATACCAACTCACTGCGCATCCTGCTCTATTTCCAGCTGTGTCCTTCACTCTCCAATTCTCCAAGTGTTCATTCCCCGCTGAGTTTCCTCCGTTGGCATCGCCTCTCTCCCCCGTGTTACCAAGGGACGTTGTTAATCGCATCTTGCTTTTGCCAGTCTTGCCCACCGCCGTTTATAGCGTTTATAATCACTCGTTCCCTTCGCCAGTTCTACCCGAGAGTCGAGTCTTGCATTATCGCTATCATTTGTTTTATCTTCTTATTCTTGCCATCGTTCACCACGTATACACTTCCCTGTCATACCTAGTGAAGAGATACAGTGTTACCAAAGAACCCGAAGATCACAAACGATATGTTCAACGTACCACAATCCGTCCGTGCCTTCTCATTCTTCAATGTCTATCGCTCTTCGCTCTGCAGCAACTTGTTTGCTATGCTATCACGTCATCGCACCCTTGCGAACGTAAAATCGCTGCTGCGAATGACATTAAGTGCGGATACGAAAATATAGAACAAAAAGGACCTACTGATCTACTTGTACGGGACCCAACCATTCCCCTTCGTTTCACCCCTCGCCTCTCGTCGTTGAAAGTCACTAAGGAAGTACAGCAACATCATAAAGATAATCGCCAGCGACGACCTCGTGAAGAGAATCGTCAAACTGAGTCATTCAGAGTGAACTCATGTTGGTCTCCCCCTTGCGATTACACTCTCCTTCCCATCCCCCTCAATTTTGCCCGCCCTCGCTGCTTGTCCCATACACGACCGTTTCTTGGTGTATCACTGTCATGGTGAAAACATTGTTCTTGATCGCCACTTCTACACGGCGCCGCAGCGTTGGCGCAGTCTTCGTGATCAGTAACACCCTAAACTGCAAAAATACGGAGACAATTAGTATCGCGAGTGAAAAAATACCAGTAAAATCGTACCTAGATGACTGGTATTATCATTCGACTACTGTTCCCCCCACCCCGCAGTCTCGTTCACCCTCGTTACCGCTTTACTGGTTCGCCGTTCTTCGTCCTCTCTGGTATATGTTCTGTCGTGTTCCTAACGGTTCTGCGAAAACATTAAGTTGGACCACCACTGTAAACCAAGAAAATCAAAACGGAACGTACCTTGAAGACGGTACTTACCACCCACTCACGATTTCCTTCCCACCACGCTTCCGTTCCCCCTCGATACTCCCTGTAACGCTTCAACCGTTTTTCGTTTATCCGGTTTGGCGTTCCTGTGGATTTGCTACGAAAATATCAAGTAATGTCAGTAATACAAAGCAAGAAGATCGAACCAGCACGTACCTTGCAAGCTGTCCACCCTCTATTCCCTTCCCTCCACACTTTCGTTCTCCCTCGTACCCTGCAAGCCGCTCGCTAGTCGCATATTCGTCGATATCTGAAAATGGTCAAGTTAATTTAGAGTCGCACGAAGCGAACTCTTTGAGGTTGCACGTAGCAAGCCCCGTCAGGTCGCCCGAAGCGAATCCTCGTTGTTGTCAGTTGTACGGCCGCCATTCACAACACTCATCCCGTTCCCCAATTCCTCCCCAACTTCCAATTCCCCCTATGGTTCTTGCCCTTCAGAATGTCGTGAATTCTTGCATTATTTTGAAGGTTTTGAGGCCTAGAAAATTAGCCGGCATCAGTAAAAAGGAAATAAGAAAGAGTTGGAAGAAAATACACGTACCAGAACGCTGCCCGCAACGACGACGACGATGCGCAGCATGGTGGTACGAGTCAAAGCTCGGAATTAGTGGCAGTGCAGCCGCGGCGAAACCGATATGGCTCAGGGTTCCCACGATTTTATCGACGCGGAAATCCGGCAAATATTCGTACAGCCACCGGCAATTCGCCGCGCACACCTTCAACAAGTGTATATCGCCGAAATCGCCGAACAACGCCAAAGTCACCACCGGCATTTTGTTGTCATGTGGCAATTGTGTTGTCTATGTCATGTCGTAGTCATGTAGACCCCATGTGGAAGTGCTCGGTTAGACCGAAATGTGACTCGAACAATGAAAATTGATCGAAGTTAACCTAACCAAGATTATGATTTTGTAGTAAAATATGTTAGTTATTGTGGCCAATGTGGCAATCATTTGTGCGTAAAAGAGGTAGATAATGCACGGGCCAGTGGCCAGTGCCAGAGCACTTAATGAACAAAGCGTCGACGCGCTTGCCTTGGTCCCGTGGCCGTGTTAAAACTCCGCTCGGCCGACGGTCACAAGACGTCAAGTCGGTCAAAAACTTTTTGTTCACACTGTCACTGTGCAACGATCCGCCCTCCTCACCTCGCTTTTTGACGGTTGAGACAAAATAAAATGGAAAATTATTCTTCCAATTTTCGAAGCCGGGCCAGTCGGTTGGCTGTCTGTTCTTCAAGAAGCTTAACATTGACTCCCAACATCGAGTGTGATGGAAAACTAAAATATCAACACTGTCCACTATCTATTCTGAGTTGGAGCCAAAAGCAACCCTAGAAGAAGGGACAAATTTGAAACCCCTTTTGAAACACAGCACCAAAAATAGTAGCACAGTAAATAAATTGGTCCATATATATCAAATAAATCTGAGATTGACAAACCTAAACAAAAATTGAATTAGAAGGAATCAGAGAGCATAGAGTACATATAAAAGCCAATAAGCTCACTAATTTTCGGACCTTAGAAGTGACAGCTGCTCCATCTATATGCACCTGGTGCCTTTGTTTGCGGGAGAATGTAGGAGAATTGGATTCATCAAAATGGGAGTTACGGGACTCTCAAACGGTTCGGAATCAGGTTCAAGTCTGGCATAATGCAGAAACAGTTATGGAACACCAGAGATTGGCAACTGAAACAGGGGTTTGATGGACACCATTACACGAGCTTCCAAACTGGGATCCTATCAATAATGTTCTTTTGGGCTTCCTACACAATACTCTGGAGGGAGTTCTACAGTATCACCTACGCACGATATGGGGAATTGATACAGTGGGAAAAGTTCAAGCTGCATGGGAAGCAGTCCTTGCAGAAGGCAATATTCAACTACAGGATGAGTTGGAAGGATTAGAGTCAGAAGAAAGTGATATAGAACAGGATGAACTTTTTAAACAATATGTTCAATCGCGAAGTCAATCACTAGGAAGTCATGAGAGCGGTCGCAGAACTCCAACACATTTAGCTGATGTCAGGAGTCGAACCTTGGGTAAGTTGAGCTGACAATCGAAGGGAAAAGAATGACTCCTAGGTAGGATTGACCAGACAAGAGTGAAGTTCTACTGTACACTTGGAGTACTTATATACTACACTACTTAAGGGGTAAGGGGTCGAGGGGGCAGGGGCCTCCCTATCTATGATGGTCTACAGCGATCGTGAGTCAGACAGAGTGGTCGATGGTGAGGAGCCGAAGGAATTGAAGGGAGGACGATTGCAGAGATTGAAATGATCAAGCGCGAGGACAGGAGGAGTTGTGATAGCACATGAAGTGCTATGGAGGAGTACTCGGAGTACGGCGAGTTCGTGGCAGCTGACTTCTTTGGAAATATTAGATCAGACTATGATGAAGGGGATGATGAATATATGGCTGATGGATCAGAACCTGAGACTACTACATCCGGTTTCACCTTTGACAAGAACCAACTTGAGGCTATTCGCACTTGTATTCAAGATCTCACACTGCCTTCCTATGTCTCTAGACCTCCAGTCAATCTAGGTGAACCTTCACATGGATCCCTCAAAGCAGCAGATTATCTTTTACTGTTTACGATTGCCTTTCCACTTATTATACCAGAATTCTGGTTCAACACAAACTCTTTGGAACTTGATAACAACCTTCTAGACAACTTTTATCATCTTGTTGCATCTGTAAACATTGTTGCAGCATACTCAACTTCAGATGAAGAGGCTGATGCATATATGTCTCACTATTTGAAGTATTGAGAGTCAAACTCTATGCTCTTTCCAACATCACCCTCCATGCCAAACCACCACTATGGAATGCACAATGCTCAACTCTTGAAACACTGGGGACCATTATCTTTGCTTAGCGAGGCACCTGGTGAGCAAATGAATGGAAAATTCCAACAAATCAAGACAAATTGACAGGTCTGTAAGTCTATTTTATCTGTTTATTCAAATTAATTAAATTAATAACAATAATAGATAATCTTGACTACACTTTGCTCCATCAAATGTGCACATTGGGCCGCCTTCAGGCTGCTATTCATGACCAATATCTCCCAAGCGAGTCCAAACTCAATAATCTATTCAAAATTCTAACTCCAACTTCACCTTCTTCCATCAATGATGATAATCTACCCCTTTCTCCTTTTGAAGAAGCTCAAGTGTGACAGCACAGCCTTGCTCTTCCAACAATTCAATATGAGGCATTGCTGAGTTATTTGCGAAGCTCTCAACCTCATTCTCATTGGTGCAACTGGAAGGATGGTCCACCCCCTGAGAACTCCAACATTTTGCCAGCTTCTGCTCAAATTCTAGAATGCTTTCATCATGATGGAGCAACTTTCAGCACATATTCAACTCATGAGGGGAATAGCACTATCCAATTCTGGAACTATCGTTGCAATGGAAAACTCACAGGCATTATAGACACAATTATCAAATTTGCACTTGTAGGAGTTGCTCGTATCTTTGTTTTGGTTAAGTTGCACAAGAAACTACCCCTTGACGAAGAGAAAAGTCACCATTTATAAAACGTCCCCAATTTAATACAGAAATTGTAGATACTGAATATGGTGATTTACATTTCATTGAACCTTCCCATCTTATATCTCATACTGTTGTTTATCCACGTCCTGCTGGAACTTATAGAATTCAACAAAACATGCTCGTTGTATGTTCATCTCTGAACTGTGGGTGGAAATAATACTATATCAATTCACAGTAGATAATATACTAGAGTATTTTACTCTATTTTGTCACTTGCAAACCCAAGATATACTACTGTGGGCTATTACTGAGCCCCAAAGTTCTGGAGTTGATGGATAACTGGTGATCAATTGGTCCAATGCTTTGAATAGTTTGATTTTAGGCAAAGCTGATCCTGAAAATGATACTCGTCATTAGCTGGTAAATGATAATCATGTCCACACACCTTGAACAGCACTTAAAATGGTGGCATTGACGATCATACCTCCCATAATCTCTTTCCTGGCCGCTGTTCCTTCCTGTCCATCTAAAGCCATCACATCCACATCATCTGTCATTGTGACCATGGGTAGATCACCATTTTCATCAACAATCTCTGAGTCCAGCAACTTCTCTTTTTCCTTCCCCTTATTAGTTTTATCATTGTGGAACCCTACTACCTCCCAGCACCTTCTGAGACTTTCAATAAAGCATATTTCCATTTTGACATACTCCTTCCACATCTCGACACTCTCAGGATTGATCTGGATACCGCGCTGTAGCAACAAATGGGCTGTGGATGGTGAAAGATCATTTAATTTACGCAAGGCCACTAGAATATAAAGCGCAGGTGTATTTGGATGTAATTGGAGGGCTCTAGAACAACTCAAAGTAAGTCCACTTCAGCCTAAAACCTGGAAAACTTGAACAAACCTGGTGGTTACTCCATAGCCCAACATCGGATTTGAACTGCTTCAAGCGCCATTCAAAAATGTGAAATTGCCTTCGCACTAAAGTGTAGTCAGAGATAGTTGCGGGACCAGAAGGCAACTCTAGCAGGTGGATGAGAGCCTGGAAGAAGAATATATAGGCTGGCTCATTTGTTGTAACTGCTTCCGTCTGAACAATTCCAGATTCATTTCATACTGAGCATATCTCAAAAAATCTGCCTTTCTGGCAATGTGCCGAATGAGAGTGTTTTCAAATGTGGTACGTTGTTTTATGATCTGATTTGTTTCCTTCTAGAATCGTAAAGCTTAAGAATAACAGGAACGAGATATACGAGGGAGTAACTTTCTTCACTTGCCATGGCGAATATTTTATTTTTATTTTTGACCAGGTCTTTGAGCTTATTGAGCATCTACATTCAAGTTTTTGAACAAGATTACGGGAGAACGAAAGTGTGAATGCTTGCCTGCTCCTGTTGATATTGTACCCTCTCTGTGGTGAGGTGAAGAAATAGAGTACTGAAACACTTGGTGGTGGTGGCTGAGCAAAGTAAGAGTGGAGGGAGCCACGACATGTCCATGAAGCCTGAGCCTGCTCTCGATTACCCACAACGACCCTCAATGATGGCTCCTAAAGGTGGACACAAAGCTACCCTTCGCCCTCATTCTCGCATGTCCTCAGCCACAAAAATTGCCACAAATCTTCAATTTACACAAAAAGAACAAGTTTCCCGAAATCCCGACAGACCCAAGCTAAAGAACGTTTGCGATGTGAATTTTCTTCAGTCTTGCTCATGGAATATTTCAACCACACGAAAATCTCTTACAGGGACATTCAAAACCAGCTATCCCATCTTGTGTTTCTTCCAAAGACCAGCTGGCAGGCAGAACGAATAATCCAGAATGCCGGTTGAAGGAACACTGAAGGAAATGCCAGATGGATGAAACAGAGTTGTGGGAGGCGTATAAAGTCGAAGTCTGTTGGGTCAGTCACGTAGGTGAGTTACGAATATCTATTCTGTAGTCTTGCCCATTCAAACGACCTTTTAGAGTTGTTGTTGCATCTCAGGATGAAACTCGCAGGCTTTCATATATCCGAGCTTGAATGTGCTTGTACGTTGAACTTTCTTGTGTCTGACTCATATGGCTGCTGAGAATCCTCGGTTGAAAGGTGGCATAGCACACATAGAACGATATGACTGTTCCCTGGAAACTATCAACGGAGCTGTGGAAAGGATCAAACAGTTAATTGAATAAGTCAAAGATGAATGAGTGGGCAAAAAAACTTGCCTTGTGGTCTGTTATTATATGTAATGCTTGTACTTGAAGTTCAATGAATGCGAATGTAGTTGGACTTGAGATCTGACATTCCTGCAGGGGCAGTAGTAGAGGTGCAACAAATGGAGGTCAAGATTTAGTGCATCATAGCTATACTGTACAAGCAAAATTAAGATAGACGATGAGGGAGAGTGGGCACCCATCCGAAACTCGTAGCAAAACAAAAGATATAATGTTGGGCAATGATGTATTCGATCTCATTGACTTCGCGAGTGGTGGTCCCAGAGGTTACCGTCACATTAACATCAATTCGCTTCCACATCGCGGATCCCTGTTGGAGAGAAGGAGGAAGTTTGCCTGCATCCTTCCATTCATCTATAAGAATAAGAAAGTGAAATATCGCCATTCGATGTTCAAGAAGGTCCCTAGACGCAAAACCTGTTCTTCCTTCACTGAGGTCAGCAGGAATGAAAGATCCTTTCCAATGCCGCATTAAGGAGATCAGGAGCTCTGGCTCTTGTTCCTCCCGTGGCTTTGAACTGCTGTTGCAGCAGGATCTAGCGGTTTGCTGGTAAAAAGAGATGCGAGAGCGACTGGTTGGAAATCTGACAGAGAAGTGGAAGAAGAATGAAGAAGATCCTGACATTGACATGAGGCAAGAGGTAAGTCGTAACAAAGGAAAGGCGCTGCAGAACACAAGGATGATGGTGGAGATCACAGAGATCAGTGATGATGAAATGGAATATGAATCTCGGAGTCGTCGTTGAAGCTCGATGTGGTAGATAGGGCTCTTGATTCGAAGTTTTTGCTCAGCTCAGAGTGGGCTCAGAGAGGGAAGGGAAGAAAGGGGGCTTGTATTCCTGTACGAGTTTGACAGATTTTATGAAAGGACTCTGGGTCTGAGTGTGCAATAAAAAGAAGTAAAAAAAACTAGGTTAAAAAAAGTATATCTACTTGGTTCTCTGATAAGATAACGGAGAGGCTAGACCTTCAACCCACAACATTGTCGAGCCAGTTCCACCTCAGTCTATGCTGCTAAGTCTTCGCTTTGGGTGGATGAGGTCCCAACACGGCACAAGGCTATTTACTGCCAGGTGGACAAGGCCTCGCGGGAGTGGACTGGTAGGAGGGGAAAAGGAACGGGAATGAAGTAGATCAAAGGCTCACCGTAAAGTAAGAAGTTGAAGATAAGACTGATAGCGGGAATACACTGTAAGAAAAGTGCAACTGCGTTTGAAATGAAAGGTAAATAAGGTTTTTGTTATAAAGGGATTGACAATAGAGAAAAGCACAAGAAGTTAAATAAAAAGGAAAACCTCATCGGCGTAAGGAATCTACGAAAGAACCAGGGGGCTCTACCACACCATAGAGTAGGCAATCCATCATGAGAAGCTCGTATTGGAACCCAACCTCAAACAACTCCCACAGAATTTCCTTCAACTTGGCTGGGCTAGATGTTGCAACTTCGATAGGCGCACCGTTCCATTCAACTTTTGCTGTGTCTAGACGAGTCAAATCTACCGACATCTAATTAGATAAGTTAGCCCACTAGAAGTCATTAAATTGAAGGAATCAATGTGTACCATATTCCCAGAATTCTTCAAAATTTCCACCAACATTTCCTCTACTTCTGCCTTTTGTTTTGCCACCTTTTTCTCCTTGAAGGCCATCTTCTCGATTCCTAAAACTGTTCGCCAACATGAGGGTCCAAGTGGAGTTATGGAGGATGTTCGAAGACAGTAGCAAAGAATGTGGTGAAGTTTGAGCCACATTATGATATAGGCTGTCTGTGTGCTGTAATTGCCGCTCTCCAGACCACAGACAGCAATCATCTGAGGATCGGGGAGGAAATAGCCAAGCGGGTTATGGTATGCATTGGGATTGAAGTTCTCCATCACACGCTCGGATGCCTGTTTCCATGGAGTGAGAAAAAGAGGCATAATGTTGGCCTCAACTTCCTTGAATTTAACATGGGTTTTAGGGGGAGGTGCAGGGGGAACTTGCGGTTCTAATCTCAGTCGTTTGTGGGGGCCTGTTAAAAGAAACGGTGGATGGGAGGGGAATAAGAGTGAGGTGAGGATGGGCAAGGCTGAATGGCTGTGGAAAGTAAAGCGGATCCTTGAGACCGAAATGGTTGTTTTTTCAAAGATGGATGGATCGAACACTGCATAAAGGGTGGAATATAGCTTGTGCGTTGGGTGTGGTGACGAAGACTTGCACCTTTTTGAAAATCACCCCGACTTAACCCTCGTGAGGTTCCAGAACCAGAAGTGTGGGCATATAATCTATTCATTTATTAGAAAATACATTAATAGAGAGTACGAAGTCAAGCTTTTCCATAGAGAAGCTGAAATTTCAATGGTCTACCGAAGAAGGGCAAGGAATGAGAAGGTGAGGCGAAAACAACTCTTCCATAGAGGAGCTAAGGAAACCGATACTTGACTGAAGAGGAGTATCAATTGAGAGAAAGGAAAGGTTCAGAACAGACAGCTTATCCTGCGCCATCGCCATAAACGAATAGAGTGAATATTTCTAAGGTAGCAGGTATTAGTTCAATGCAAATGAGATATAAGGGAAACTTACCAGCAGTATATAGAGTTTAGAATTGATAGGGTCGACTAGAACATGTGCAATCGACCTGGAGAAGATTACACACCAACTCTACCAAAGTGGAGGTGGTGGTTATGCTAATTCATGCTAAGTCACGGTCAAAGCTGTTGTTTGGTCCAAATAACTGATCCACATTTTCCCAGGCTTCTCCCCTTAGCAACTCACCCCAATCTCCGCTGTGGTAGAGATTGAGGCACAGCATCTTCTATAGGTCAATGTTGTGCATTGCCATCATTTTTCAACATCAACACCAACATCGTTCAAGGTGGTACTACCAGAGAGTTGAACGGTAAGCCCCTCGAATTCCTTGTTGTTAAAAATACAACTGACCTGACTGTGCCTTGTGTTTTCCAGGCTGGGTTTCTTCTCATAAATGTTCCTTCGCCAATGCTATCTCTTCTGAGGTTGAGATGGTCTGATTTTACAAACCTTCTACGGTCGGTTTGCAGAAAGTTGGCAAGGTATTCAAACGTGAGTCTTTGGAGAGATCGATCCCACTCTTTAGCCTCGTTTCAGGCTTTTGTATGATGACCTGGGAACCTATATCTTTTCATTTTGAAAACTAGCAGAAGCTCAGCTCAGGTCATCCCAGGTACTTCAGGGTCTGCCAATCCTTTGCGGTGTTAAGGACGTGCGGAATGACTCAGAACCGAACAGAACTGAAAGGAGAAATGATAAGATAAGATATAAGATATGTACTGAAGGATATACTAGAAGAGGAATGATCTAAGATGAAGAGAGGGAAGAAACGGAGTTGATCGGAGTGTGTCAGAAAGCGACGAGGAGAGCGAAGGAGATAGTGAAGAGAATGACAGAGTCTTGACAGTAGCTGAAGTTATTGGACAACGGCTCCCTGAGTCGAACTGCCTTAGACCAGGTCACTGGGAAACCAGAGTCGAGTTTAATTCTGAAGAATATAACCACTAAGTCATACATCTTATATAGGATAGAATGTACAAGGTCTGAGATGGAGACAGTAGTTGGATCTGCATTCGGACCACCGACTCCCAAGCTGATAGTCTAGGCTTAATGGGAAGTACGGAGATTAAGGTAAGTGGAGTAAGTAAGAATAGAATGAAAGTGATTGTGACCAGTCAGTCTGGATTGGTCTGGCATGGATGTAACATGCGGCAATGATGACAATACCCAATCATCCAGGAAAGGCAGCAATGGTGCTAGGGCAACATGAATGAGCGAATTCAACCCCCTGGATTCGCAATTCCAAGTTGACCATCAACGCCACATAAGAGTTGCAGAGACATGAGGAATTTCAATAACGATTCAGCCTTTAGAGCGACTTCTCTGGCTTAAAACAATGGTGAGTCACTCATCTCCTCCTGCTTGCATAACAAAACTCACCTTGTTTGTGGCCAGCTTCTCTGGTACTCTACGTTGTTAGCGTTATCTCTTCTTTGGTCGAGATAGTTCCCTCTATATGCCTTCTATGGTCAGTGTATAGTTATTGTATTCGAGCTTGGTTTTCTCAGGTTGAAGGATCACAAAATAGGAGCTTCACGTGCAAGAAACCTGGAATGAAAAATTTGACTGCATATAGAAGAACCTGTTATACAACCTTGGTAAGTCTTAGCGCCACTTTCATACATTCAACTCATTTATCCTCCCTGCTTCTCCTTTTGGCTTGTCAGCCTATTGCTACCATGTAATCCATCCCCAGTTTCCACCAAGGCTCGCAGCACTACTTTTTCATGAAGGCTCAGTTGCAGCAGCAGTACTTGCTTTCTGTCCCTTCTTACTCGATTTCTGTCCCCATCCCCTGTTTTCACCAGTCAACACAGTGCTATCTTTTCATAGTGACCCAGCGGCAGAAGCAGCACTGCCTTCTCATGAAACAGGAACAGCACCAATGCCTTCTTGCAGAGTACCAGCGGTAGGAACTGCACTGGGGCCAGCTGCAGGAACAGTACCAATACGTTCTTGTGGAGGTGCAACATCAACGTCTTCTTGTGGATGGCCAACTGTACCAACCGCAGGAGCAACACTGCTACCCTTCTGCCCTGTTGATTTAACGCTGGGTTTCCACTGAGCTCCAGCTGTAGAAGCTGTGCTACTTCTCCGCCGTATTGAATATCAAGAGTGTCCTGGGAAATCCATTTGACAGCTGTTTCCATAATCGTAGGCCGCTCAGAAAAAAATTTGATGATGACCAAGCAGGTCCCACGCCATAGTGATATCATAAATATCATACAAATATCACACTTGCACACAAAGCGAGTCAAGTCGGCCACACTATAGATTTGGTGCGTTGGGGTCGTGGGACCTGCTTGGTCATCGTCAAATTTTTTTCTGAGCAGCCTACGATTATGGAAACAGCTGGAAATGGGAATCCAGTCTCTTGGCCTGCTGCAAGATGGTTTTCCCCTTCGAGTCTGTCCACTGCTCCTCCCACCTCTTTGTAGCAACGACACAATATGCCAACACACATCCCCATGGAGCTGTTACGATCCATGCACTTTTCTGTCCCACTGAAGCATGTCAGCCCCCCCAATAATTTTTACCAGCAATCCCTACCCAATTTGGCCATACACACAGTTGTACAGCCTCGCCGAGTACCCTTTCTGAGAAGGCCCCATTCCCCAGGGACCCCTTTATTAAATTCCCCGAGAACCCCATGCTGAATGTACACCTCACCTCGAAATACATACAATAGCCCACAATATAAATAAGTACATACATAGTAGACTATATAAACTTTGAGGTTTCTTCTTGAAACCTCAACCTAGATATTTTTTGTACCTTTTCCCCCCAAGTTTCCTACCTTCTGAACTCTTACCTCTTGTTTTTACTGTTGAATATACAATATTCAACCTATAAGCCCACTCACTGTGTGAATCACCTCAATTACTACCTTGTAACATTGTTATAAGCATCAAAGTCTTTCAACCATACCATCCAATCACCTTTGCTTTGCAAAGATCACCATAAGCATTCACCAAACCGACTGTACAAGTAGTTACTCTGACTATATACAGTTGCCTCTAATCCCCATCAGTCCTGATAGTCGTAGTGAGCCCATGAATGTGCAGAACTCCTAACAGGAGCATGAACCTCCAGGTATCCTTGTGAGGTGGCCATGGGTTTCTCCAAATAACTCTACTGTCTAGGGTGGTCTTATCAAAGGTCCTTAGATAGTATCCTGACCAAAATGTTTTCCCATCTATCCCAACCCAAATTTCTTTCAACGCTGTTTCGTTTGCAACGTACCAAACCATTTGATCGTCGTTAATACAGCAGCTAAAACTCCAACCCCTGGTGCTGCTGCTTTGGTTTGTGTAGTCTACTTTCCTCTGGATATCTTCCTTGACTTTCTGCTCGATTGCGGTCAACGGCCTCAGTGTTATGGGCGCTTCGGATTTCCAAGGCCTGCAGTAGGTTCTTGCTCAAAGAATACCCCATTTCCGGCATCTCGTCGCCAACCTTCTCCATAGGGGCCTTTGGAGAATAATACACCATCCTCAGTAAACCACCATTCGTATCTTGGTTGTCCATCCACTGAGTGGTAGACAGCGCAATCAAGAAGAGTTTGGTTTATGCAGCAGAAACATTTACCATTATATGAAACCAGGGGAGATGTAGAATCTTGAGGAATGTCCATATCCATGTCCATGAAGAAAGGCTATTTCACCTGTATCCAAGTTCATCGTCACATTGGTGGTACCCCACATCCTTTGCCACAGTAATTCTCCACTTAAATCATCCGACCATGTCTCCAGCCTGTCCCCAATGACCAACGTCCAAGTAACATCCCGTCCCTTCCACTTGAACTTCCAATCTTGCCCAACAATACTTCGATTAACAAGAACATCTTTTGATGTCGAATCCTGGTCCTCTGAATACTCGGATGCTTGGATATACCTCAATCTCCTGCCCATGACTATGTTGGGAATCGAGCCCAGCAGACCCTCTCTAATAATGTATTCCCTGTCATCATGGGTTTCCCACTTGCAATCAGAGTGTGTCTCTACAAATATCTCCAAGCTGGTTGGATCTTGGAAATGCTGACAAGTATGCATAGAAAACCATCTGCTGTCAACAAATTCTGGCTCATCAGTGGCATCTGAATGGATGGAGCAACGTACCCAGTTAGTTGGTTCTCTTTATCTTAAATTGAAGCTTGACCTTACCTGACAACATTTGCGCATCTGAATCTAGAAACTCTATCTCCAGTGTGAGTGGGTCAACCAGTCGATGAGGATTTGAACCACATGGCCCGTCGAGCAAGACTGATCTGTCGTGACCAGGTATGTCAAGAAGAAACCACTCCCACTTGAGTCTTTGATTGAAGGCATATCCAATAGGTTGGCCTTGAAGCTTGAATCCAGTGTAGAAAGCATTCTCTTCTGGGATCATAACCAGAGGACATTTGCCAGTAGGCCGTGTGAAGACCAATTCATCGTTATTCTGAATGTCGAAGGGAATCAAATTCAGAATACCATCTTGCAAAATCCCTCCAGTTGAGTATCTGAACCACTCAATGTTGTCCTTCTTGTTACACACATGTAACATATCCTGTCCTGCATACCAGCAATACGTGGAAGGAAGATGAAGGCTCTGCTCTAACTCTGCAAACTTGAATTTGCGGATCCGATCATCATCCCAGTGGTTTCCCTCGTCTCTCTCCTTCTCCTTGCCCTTGTTCTTTCCTTCTCGGGGAGCGCCCAGTTTTCCATCATTATTTCTCCCACTGCCACTGTTAACACTATTGTTGCCACTATTGTTGCTGTCACTGCTATGACTCCCACCCTGGGCACCGACCAGGTCATCACCCTCACTCTCCTGGCTATCTGAATCCTCACTGTCATCTTCGTTATGGCCCCTTTTCCTCCCACCGGAGAGTTTTGTGCGAGTTCTTCAGGTGCTTTTGGTTCTTCTCTTCCTTTCTCAATCGGCCCACTCTTCTTCTTCTGCCATGGCATTGACTTCAGCCTGAGTTGGAAATTTGTAGGGTTCCAATGCTAAGATGCTATAAGTGCATGTAAACTGTTTGCGATCCATTTTCTTGAAGGGATGGGGAGGGTCAGTTGCTAGGATCTCCTTGATAAGGTCATCCTTAGGTAGTGCTGCATATGGTTTAGATGCACTCCACATTGCCCTTACTCTTGCTCTGAGCGAGTTGAAGAACGTTGGCTCGAAATAATCAACCAGACAGTTTCCAGCATCGGGGAAGACAAATTCATTTACTGCTGGGCATGTAGGGAAAAGGCGTATCTATTCCTGTGGTTTGATTGGTGTGCGACAATGTCTGCTTTCTCTCATCGCTGGCCCTTCCATCCTTGGGGAGATTGGGGACCTTGAAGTCATTGTCTATCCACAACACCAGCTCTGTGACCCATGGATTCTGTTCTGGTTTTGCGCACACCTCAAACACTCCAGGTGCCACCTCCATATGTTCGGAAACACATCAGGGATGTCCAACAATACTCTGAAGCTCTGGGCCAAATCCAGCATTTTGCAAGGCTTTTTTTCTTTTTTTTTTTCCCCATCTAAGACTGAAGGTTAGTAGATATATGTTTGAACAAACACTGGAATTGACCACTTTACATTGTTTATAGGTATTTTCCAGCTGCCTTTCAAACTCCAATATACCTGGCTGTCCTGTCTCCCTCTTAACCTTTTGCCAGATGTAAAAGAAGACCCAGTGGTTGTAGAATGCTCCCTTCTTCAATTGGTAAGGTGCTCTACTTCCTCTATCATCGTCACTTTCAGCTGGTGGTTCAGATGGTGGTGGTCCAGTTGATCCCAAGGCCTGTTCTGACATCTATGGATGAACATGGAGGATCTTGAAGAAACTTAGCCACGTGGATAACATGCAGATGTATTACGATATGCAATTGAATCCCGAATTGTGAGCTTTCAGTTTTTCTCTTATACTTGACATTTACTTTTGAATCCATAGTATGTACTTTCCTATGCTTTACTGATCATGATTTCTTTGATTTATAGTGAATTCAATTAACGAATAAATTCTACTTTACTGTAACTTATACAAGGCAAAAATGGACAAGATAGATTAGATTGTACCTGAAAAAGTGTCCGCACACTGTCCAACCAAGTGACCAACTCAGTCACAGCTAGGTGTCTGCTTTCCAGGCAGTCACATTTTGTCCGACTGGGGTTTTGCCTCCAGTGTAACAACAATGATCAGAGTGAAATTTTTTCACACCAACAACCTAATCCCTTCCCCTCCCTTCTCTCCTTCTCTATTTTATCACTATCTCCTCGGTATCTATAACACAATGTTGGAAGGAATGACCATGGAAAATATTGAGCCTCTACAAAATTGAACAACTGACATCAAAGAACCATAACCAAACTGTAATGTCGTCCATGTTGACAAAAGGAAGGGCAATGACGAGGAGAAGATTAGGCGGAAGAGAGTGGTTAGCCAGGGTAATTGGTCGATTTTCTTTATATTTTTCCGTTCTTGGTCTGAACTGATAAAGGCTAGCCTATGACCAGTCAAATTATATTTTGCCTTCAACGCCGTCACAATCCCTAAAAAGGATGGAGGGCTCCTCCCCACGATGTGCCCACCTTGAACATGACTAAAGATGGTAAAAAACAGGATGTGTATATGGAGTATTTCGGGAAGAAGCTCTTAATAACGAAGGATAACCATGGGAACGGAATGTTGTAGTTTTGAGTCAATCCCAGTTTATTCCAGTATATTCTGTCACCTGTGTCTTAGTAATTTACTTACTCAGCCTGTTAAGTAGAATATTCTAGCATTACTGTTAGGTAGTATAAATACTGTATTCTACTAGAGTACACACCCTGGCAATTGTAACAACAGGTCTAACAACCAGGTGTGACAAGTTTCTCGTTGTATTCTTATTGACAACATGGAACTGTTAAGGAAGTAGAGATCCCATTTGTGAAGGATTCAACGCTGAAGTTCAAAGGTGTTGGGGAGAACTTCTCGTGGAATGACATCAAGGTACGGTTGATCCCATTGCGACAGAAAGCTCCTTTTCTATATTCAACTTTGAGACCCCCATATAAACTAACTCAACAAAAAAAAAACTCGCTTTGTAGAACCCCATACAGGAACTATTCAACAACAAAACACCATATATTGAATACAACCACAGAGACAACCACAGTTTAATTGGCTTCCACGCCGCCCTATCCGAAAAAATGACTTGAAAAAGTAAAGGGAGCTGTAAAAACAATCAACAGAAATTTGATTACCTGGACATCCATCTCTGAGGAAGACAAGAATTCATTCATGATCAAATTAGCACAGTCAGGTGCTAGGTTCGCATTGAGGCAGGCTGAGTCTGCGGATTCAAAATGGGAAAGGAAGGGCAGATAATCAGGGTAAGCAGGGTGGTTCGAGAGGTGGTAGTGGTGGTCGTAGCCTTGGAGGTGGGAGGGGTGGAGGAGGAGGAAGAGGAGGAGGGCAGAAGGGTGGTGATAGTCATTCAGCTGATGTGAGCAGGAAGACCAAGGGCCCAGAGACAACAGCAGATGATAATTCTGTGGTTGGTGAAAAGAGGAAACGCGCTGTTGAACCAGATGGTGGTCCAAATGTAGGGGTTAGAGGGCAGGATGCCCCTCCTACCTTGCAATCAGTAAAGAAAGCCAAGGTAGATGGGGAGGATTTGTAGGGAGGTGCTCAGTTGTATTTTGAGTGCTGATTCTTTCTTGTTGTCAATGTACAATTGTGAAATGTACTAATAGTCAATAGTTTACCTTTGTCATTTTGTAAAGCTTTCATCTGATGTATCAATGATTCTGTTGACTTTAACCAGAAGTTCTTCAGCCTTCAATTGTTGACAACAACAGTGAGCTCAAGCGCTGCTTTTGGACGGTATATATGTTTACTGCCTTCAGTTTTGATGCCAAAGGAAGCTGAAAGTTGGCTGAATGGTGAGTAAGAGTCACACTGCTGGTGGGATGTTGGAGATTAGTACATGGTGGTGAGTGAGAAAGAGAACTGGGCCTACCCAACTCCCAGTGCTGCGCCACTTAGTGATGTGACAGATATGCAACAGATATGACGACATATGCATGGCTCTCAATTTTACCCAGTTTTCACCCCGAATACAGTGAATTTCTGCCTTCGCTCTAAGTAGGAGTTTGTAAAATTTTGCACCCCTTAATTTTGGGGGAAATTCATATGGTGTGTGAAGACATGATTCACCCAAATTTGGAGTGAAAAGTGAATATCACCTCCTGTATGCAAAATTTATACACTTTGACAAGCCCAGTGCTATGATTTAGATCCTAACTCAAAAGAGGAATAAATGCAGTTTTCGACAAGAGTGAATCTATATGTGCATGAGCTAAAATCCTTCTGTATTTCCAGTGAACCCATTTTGTTGCACCATCAGACATCTGTACTCTGTGGTCGAGGCATCCACCCCAGAGTTTCAACCAGACTGCATTTCCGACCACAACTGGAGATTCTGCCCTATTTGGGAGGACAATGGGCTCACATGAGATGACTGGTAAATCAATGAGGCTCCTTTCAATAGTAATTGAAGATACAAAAGTAATAGCATTGTCAGTTTGGCTACTCAATGGCAATCAGAGAGGAAGTGCCAGAGACTGTCGTTCCAGAGAAGTTCCAGAGAAGTTCAAAGCTTGATGATGCTGGCAGGGTCTTGATTTGGAACTTATAAATGAAAGGAGAGAGAGAGGGTCCTGGAAGTCCATGAATCAAGGTTCCTCATTTGGCATCTATCCACAGCTCATTACTGTAGCATTCCAATTTATCCTGGAGACCAAGCAGCTTTATTCCACTTCATGAATCCTATGTTGAATACTTACCCATGCTAATAAATGGAAGTATCCTTGTCCTAAATTGTGAAGGCTTTCCCAAACATGACTGAGAGGCACAAGCTCTAACTTGATCTCAGCCAAAAAATCAATCAAACTATAGGAGATGATACAAAACTGACCATTGTGGAAGGTTAACATAGGGACACTTGAACAGTTGATCCCAAGCAATTGCATCCTTTCACTATTTCTATGGCCCTATTCCAGTGATCACCAGGATCCTGAGAATCAGTAGGAAGTCAACCCATACCCATATGACCTCTACAAAGTCTCTTGTCCACTTCTGAAAATAATCTTGTGAAGAGGGGTCTGCTGCAAGAAAGACTGTGACAATGTGCCTCCTTTGCATCAGGCCCATTATAGAAAACACAGTGCATTTGCTGAAGTTTCATGCATTTTGTTTAAACTGAAGATGTTGCAATGTCTCTCAAATTAAAATTAAAACTTTTTTTGAGCGACCTCTTAAGAACCCACTGCAACAAAAATATATTGTTATTAGCTTTGAAGCCGATAGGTTGTAGTGTCTTATGTCTCAATCTCAATCATGCTCTCAAAAATTAAATTTAATCGCAATCTCAAAAATTCAACTCAATCTCCATCTCAAAATTCAACTCAAATCTCAGTCTCCAAAATTCAACTCAAACCTCAATGTCTCTAAAACTCAACTCAATCTCAACCTGACATGAAAGGTTGAGAATATTAAGATAGTTAGATATTCAAAGTTCAAATGATTGAGAGTAAGTAGATAAGTCTATGCTGCAGTCAATGATTATTGTAGAGAACAAAGGTAAAGTTATTAGTGTTGCTTGTATTTAAATGAGGGTGAGATGAAGGGTGATGTTAGCTGTTTCAATTGTGTTACACCTGCATGCAGGCCATATCACATACTTGTACATCAGTAAACATACAGTGCTGGCTTGTCTGGATTTTTTCGGCTTTTTCCGGTAATAATGCTGTGTACCACTAAATATGGCTAGCAAACACACCTCAAGCACAAAGTGCACAAACCAAAACCACACCAAGAAGAGTGCACACAAGTTCCTTTCAGTCGAACAGAAACTCGCTTAATTGGGTATAATACAAGAGTTTTATGTGCTGAAGTGCCAAATTGAATATTAAACTGAATATCTGTTCCTTGTTTCCTGGTTGCGATGTAGGGAGTTGACTTTGCCAAAGTACCCGACATATCCGCATTTTCCTGTTTTCCCAGGGAACGAGTCCCTGTTTCAGGTGTATCCATTCTTCATGTTCCTGTTCTATTCCTTTTTGGAGAAGATCTAGCCTCGATTCTAGGCTCTGTCTCCAAGGTTTCTCTCTTGAAATCAAATACCATGCGCACTTCACTGAAGTCCGTGTTTCCTTGGTTTTCCGAGAAATTTCTATTCTTTCCATTTTCTGTTCGTGAGAATCAGATATTCCTTCCTTTATCCTTGTTTGGATTTCTATATCCGAGAATTCCATATATCTGAGCAGTCCAACCAGACTTCGTTGAATTCTCAATAAAGTGTATAATAAAATCCCTATGTTCGCTATAAGCATTCCAGGAGTAAGATGAGGCCTTCCAATAAAAGAACGAAGGTTTTTAAATGGCTGCTTCCCAAAGTTCATACAGTTTTCTGAACTTTGGCGAAGTCTCTCATCTTTCCTAATTTTGTACAGTTTGTACGGATAAAGTCTCTTGTAGAGGCTCATGCTTTAACCAGAAGTGCGGGCTCACTCTAGTCCTATTAATCCCATTATTTATAACTCATAAGTGTTAAAATTGTACAAATATGCATCTTTAAGGTCTTTTCCGATTTATATCGCGATACTGGTTTAACCGGCGACCTGCTAAAGTCTAACTCGTTGAAGCCCGCTAGTACTAACCCAGTCTCTGTTATCCCAAACAGGATGAAATAAAATACATGTGGAAAAGGAAGAAGTCATTCCCCTTCTATCTCTTTCTAGTTTTTTTCAATACCTTACCCCCATCATCTCACTTATCAAGCTGATCTCAGAACATGACCCGAACTGGATTGGAACTGCGTGTGAAAATTGGATTTGGCTACCAGTACCTATTGAGCCTATTGTCAGCCTTGCAACTGGAAGTGACTTTATCATTGTCATTTTACAGAATGTCATTTGATTGAACCACCACTCTAGTTATCTTGAGTGAGTTTGAAAATCTTAATGGAAGCTCTTTCCTCACTGAACAAACAACATTTGATGGTACCTTCCAGTGTTGTGAGTTCATGTGATTTACTCTCAAGGTATGCTGCCCAGGGAGTCTCTTACATTCTGAACAATTCTTTTTCTGATATAATTATTTTTGCAGCCACTTGGGTTCTGTGGGTGACTTTCACAAATTACATCACGCAACTGATCATCATGGGAGTATGTTTGTTCACTCTACAGCTCCCTAAATTCAATATTGAAGCTTGAATTCTCCCCCTATAGTGGGCCATTCCTGCAGCTGTTTTGACACAACTACCACCAGGATTTATTGGATGTATCCCTGTTCTGAAGCTAGATACTGGCTTCATATGTTTTCTGGTCTTTTCGTGGTCGTGTTGAGTTTTGAACTAATTGATTCATGGAAGGACTGGCATTGATCTATGTACATTGCACTAGCTTTCGATGCTACGTTATTCACTTTGACATTTGGCCAAGCAATATACTCTCACCTTACTGATTCATCAATCCCTCTCAAAATGTTGATTCTCAGAAACAGAATGTTGTACTTCGCGTGAGTGGGATGTTGAACCAGAATGTTTCGAATTCATCACTCAAAGGACTGCACAGTGTCATTTTTGTTGTGAACCTAACCAATGTGCTGTTGTTAACGGTAGGTTTCTCCTTCCCAGACTCGATATTTAAAGAATCTGAACATTCAACTGGTGTTTTTCTGTTGACCTAGCTTGCTCCGGTTGGTTTCTCCCCCACACCTAGTTCATCATTCCATCATTGCTTATACAATTTCCTTCTTTGAGGCCAATCTAAGCTCTTTCAACACCCCATTTCCATCAATGTGAATCACTCGTAGTTGAATTTGTCATTTCTGACATCAAAATGTTGATGTTTTCTTCTCTACCATAGGATAATGTCTGTATTAGTTGCTTGGTAAGCTCTGGAAAAATCATTTCCTTGACGACAGCACCAATCCTCTCTTCAGGGTAATGCTCCACCTACACACTGCTGCTGAAGGTCCTACGCAGTGCACTACTAGTGCCCTCTCTGACCTGATCTTCAACCATGAAAATGTCCAGGCTCTGAGGACCTATAACACCACTGGAGGTGGTATGTCAGATTTGTTGTGTTGTATGGGCTCAAACAATTTTGCTGTACTGCTACCAGGTTTTTGAGGTGCAGATGTCAGATGAGAGTACTCGAAAACGTAGTCATGAGGACTCAGTTCTGAGATAATGGTGGTTTGGAGTTTTTAGTTGACCTTACTCATTTGATTGCTAATATGCTTTCCTTTTTTTCTTGGTACCATGATTGATTCAGCTTCTAAATATAAACACACCTTCAGACTTGCCTCTCCCCTTTCCGATCAATCCCACACAATGAATCGCTCAAAAAGTCAAGCATGTGAAATGAATGTGTCAATGTAGCACAAAGCACAAAGCAAACATTTTGGGCCATAACAAATTCAAGTGACAGGTTAAGTGATGGTAAGTGACCATGTATTTTTCACTGAACCATCACTTACCTATCACTTACCTGTCACTGAACTTCACAGCCACTGCATTTGTGCATCACTGAACTTCACAGCCACCGCCATTCAATCCTGTGTACCTAAGTACTTTTAATCAATGTTCTAGGTCCCGAAAAAGTATAAGAAACTACACCACATTGCCCACCAAGTTCTATGACTGTCCTGTGAAGAATGAGGTGAAATCTTCGACAGTCTGATGTTGCCAAATGATTTGCACAAGTTTTATTGTCACTTACTGTCACTTACTAGCCACTTACCCACCACTTACCATCACTGACCCATCACTTCCCATCACTTCCCATCACTTACCTATCACTGAACTATCACTGAACTGTCACTTACTTGTCACTTACCATCACTTACTTGTCACTTACCATCACTTACTTGTCACTTCCCCATCACTTCCCCATCACTGAACCAACACTGCATTGTCACTTTACCATTACTCACCTATCACTTACTTGCCACCCATCTTCACTCCCCCATCACTTCACTTATGGTGCCCCAATTGTCTCGTTTTGTCCCTTGGTTGGCCAATACTGGCTATGACAAAAATCTTCAGGGATTCTGACGGACAGGAAAGAAGATAAGTAAAATAAGACTGGAACTGACATACCTGGACTTCAGTGAGGTATGGCAACATGCTCATCAAGGACAGTAGTAGGACTGCCTCACCAGCAGGATTTGAATCAATAAATAGTATATTTCGATATATTTGAGTAGCCTGCAATGTTGTTAGAACACTGTGGCGCGTGTTTTCACACTTACCTTCTCCACCAGTATTGATATCTCCAGCCTTATTTTCTTTATTTTTTTCTCTGTCCGTCAGTAGTCAAGTGAATTTTTAAACTACAGACCAAAATCATTGGTCCACCTGTATGTTACGATCCGTGCACTTTTCTGGCCTGCCAAAGCATGTTAGTCCCCCCAATAATTTTTACCAGCAATCCTCACTCAATTCGGCCATACACACATTTGTACAGCCTCGCCCAGTACCCCTCGCCAAGTACTCCTTCATTTCACGAGTACCCCTTATTTCCCGAGTACCCCTTTATTAAATTCCCCGAGAACCCCGTGCTGAATGTACACCTTATCTCAGAATACATATCATAGCCCATGTTCATTAAATAAGTATACAAATAAGTATATACATAGTAGACTATATAAACTTTGAGGTTTCTTCTTGAAACCTCAACCTCGATATTTTTTACCCATTGTTACCCCACTGTTACCTACCTAGTAAATGTACATCACTTACCTCTGTCACTTGAAAATATATATGCTCAAACATTTCAATTTGGGAGCCGATTCTGAGTCTTCCAGGTCCCTAAGCCACTGCATTGTCTATATATCTGATGTTGGATCTGACCTTGAAGAAAGGCAAGCCTGCAAGTACAATGTAGCGAGCTGGAATACACTGGGATATCGTCATATACTAGGAACCAAAGAGATCGACATAAGGACTATGAGACAGGAGGACAAAAGGCTTCACTAACCAATCCACCCACATCAAAGTGTCTGAGTCGCAATCAGAACCCCGGTGTTGCAGTCACCTAACCATCCCAATCAAACCCAGGATCTCCACCTTGAGTCCGTCAGAGCTGTTTTTGAGTGAAAGATTGAGAGGAAAGAGGAGAAAATGGCAAACAATGATGAGATTAGCGAGGAAAACAGAAACAGTAACAGTCACAGCGCCGCGAATCACGTTACACTGACTTACCCTGGGAAAGCCCATGGTGACGAGGAAACATAATCCCCCCAGCATGTTTTCCCATAAAGATGTGACACCTGCATCTGCCGAGATGCATGATCCTGACAGTGTCACTGGGAGACCAGTGTCGACTTGGATACGACTTAGATACATGCATCATGTAAATTTAAATTTTCCTCTTTTTTGCCTTCATTCCCCCTATCATGGCAGAGCAGAAATGCTCGAGCTGCAGGAAGAGCAAGCTGCTCTTGGATTTCCCGAAACAGAATGGAGACTTTGGTAAAACATGCTTAAGCTGCTGAGACACCCGAAATGCAAAGAATAAGTCAAAAAAGAGTCAAGTGGTGGGTAAATTTACTTGTATTGAATGAAGTCACTTGATTAGACTATTAAAAGCCTCAGGTACAGGATGCTGCACAAAGTGATGATCGGACCAACTCTGTTGAATATGCCGACTTCTCATTGATTTCACTTGAACAATTTCACAACCTTATTAGACCAAACCAGGACATTGACATGCAATGTGTCATCTCTGTTACAGCTAGGGTGAATGTTGAGCCTGTATATATTGAGGGTGACTTGCACAAAACAGCAGATAGTGTGGCTGAGAGTGTGTAGAAGGTGATGCAGTATCGTTTTAGTAGGGTTCCACAGCAAAGCACTTTTCTGCCATTCACTCATGTTAATTGACAGATACCAGTCTCAGTACAAACATCAGAGGACCCCATCCATATGGTTTCACTACCACTGTTGCCAGAACTATAAACAACAATGCAAACCCCAGAAGGTTGACTGTTAAGGACATGTGGAATGACTCAGAACCGAAGGGAGAAACTATAAGATAAGATATAAGATATGTACTGAAAGATATACTAGAAGAGGAATGATCTAAGATGAAGAGAGGGAGGAAACGGAGTTGATCTGGATGTGTCGGAGAGCGACGAGGAGAGCAAAGGAGATAGTGAAGAGAATGACGGAGTCTTGACAGTAGCTGAAGTTATTGGACAATGGCTCCCTGAGTCGAGCTGCCTTAGACCAGGTCACTGGGAAACCAGAGTTGAGTTTAATTCTAAAGAATGTAACTACTAAGTCGTACTTCTTATATAGGATAGAATGTACAAGGTCTGAGATGGAGACAGTAGTCAGATCCGCATTCAGACTGCCAACTCCCAAGCCGATAGTCTAGGCTTGATGGGAAGTACGGAGATTAAGGTAAGTGGAGTAAGTAAGAATAGAATGAAAGTGATTGTGACCAGTCAGTCTGTATCGGTCCGGCATGGATGTAACATTGACGATCCAAATGAAACTCATGACAAGATTCTGATGGATACATTCCCATGCAGTGGCTGGCTCCACATTACAGTTTTTGAAGGCCTTCATGAAGCACACATCACAATCAAACATGAAGATGAGCATGTACCATACTGGAGAATTGATATACCTGAAGATGTCAAGGAGTTTGTGCGCAAAAATTCTGCTATGATGCGTCCTGGCCAGATATTTAACTCAGACATGATCTCAGCAGCGTGAATACTAAATTTATTATCTGTTGCAAGTTTTGGATGGAGATTCTTGCTCGATTTCCTGCTCCTAGATTCAATCAGGCATCTGTATATTCAATGTGGACTGCAATCACTAGCATGGAGCCCAGATGAGCTTGTTTCTGCGAAGCAACTAATTGCAGAGGCATCCACATTAGGCAAGGTGGAGGACATCAAGTTATGTACCTTTCAAGTGGAGAACATACCACTCCCAGAGAATCCTTCAGTTGGGTTTACCACTATTGCATTTTCACTGGTGCCCATACTACGTCAATGGAGTGGTACAATCAGAGAAATAGCTCTTGACTCTGCATGTACGTCAATTATCTGAGATTTATATTTACTTCAATTTCTGTTATTCTTATATCTTGATTATAGGGAACACCAACAAGTCCCGTTTTGGAATTTATGCGCTGTTGGGCAAGGTTTATGGATCTGGATGCCCACTGGGCTATCTGTTGATTCAGTCAACACCTAACCATGCAGGAGGTGAAAACAGGAAGCAAAAATACATTGATTCACTTCTGAAATATTTTAGAAGCAAGTGGCCAACTAGAACTATAGCGACTCTGACAGACAAGGACCGGACAGAGATAAATGCCTTCATTCATTGTTTCCCAGATGCAAAACACCAGCTCTGTTTTTGGCACTGTATTCGTGCCATCAAAACCCGTCTCTCAATTCTTCGCCAACAACCCACTTACTATAATGCAGAACTGGCCCACTCAATATACGCTTTCATTGATATCAACTTTGTCCCCCGGTCACAGATGACATCCAAGCAACTTGAACAGGTGATAATGACCTGCTTGAGGTAATTGCACTCTGCTTACCATCTATTTAACCAACTCTCGAGGAGGACCTGAATGTAGTGGCATCAGCCATTCCTAACTTGACTATCTGCCTTGGTGGAATTATTCAGAACTATGTCCCTGCTCTGCCCCCAAAAATCATGATACAGATCAATGGGGAGGCGGTTCAGGAGTACCAAAAGAAGCTCTCAACAAGTTCTGGAGGCACTGACGGCAATATTCCCTCTAGTCTGGGTGAAACCGTCTTTACGGGTGAGGATGATAAAGATGAAAACAATATTCTGGATGACATCGCTCAGCTTGACATGGAGATGGACCAAGAAGATGGTCCAGATTGGATGTTTGATGCTGGAGAGACCTCCTCTAAAGATCTGAACTACACCTTTTGTCCAGCACCTCACCAAAAGCAGGCCCTCCATCTCTTTACTCAACATTTTCGCGCACATCCATTCTTTTCCCTTCGTGATGGTTCAACCCGGTCTGCCTTAGAGATACAGTGTAAGTCTGTATTCCAAATGTACCAATTCTGCAAGAAACAAGGACTATGTGAGGTTTGGGCCTATATGTGGAATTGTTGGTACTGTCAGACCATGTGGCCCCTTTGGGCATGGTCTTCAAGTCCATACCTCACATGACTCTGAACAACCATGAATGTCGATAATGCGACTTAGTTGACTATGCTACACGGTTCTTTTTGCACTTTAAACAGTGCTACGGAGCGATATTTATCGTATTAAGAACTAGAGTGAGCCCGAATTGCTAGTTAAAGCTAGTGCTGCTAGTAGAATGTGCCGTAGGCGCAGCTAGACCAGTTAGAGAGAGCCGTAGATCGTGTCAGAAAACTGTATGACCGTTCGAAACCTGTAGAACACTATGAGCAGAGGACTTAAGCGGTAATTCACCGAGTTCTACTCTCTACATTCTATTATGCACTGGCATATCAAGGGATTGTACTATTAGAAGACTTGTAGTCTTCACAGAACCGTTCGTAGCGGAACTTAACGGAGTCAAAAGACCTTCATACTAGGAGTACCTACTTCTACGGGGGATTTAGTTGACAAGAAATCGGACATAGGACCACGCAGACTAGGAGAAATTTGATATGACCGAAGATCGAGTCCTGATCTGAGGAAAAGACAAAAAGACATGATACAGATCCCAGATCACAGATAGAGTACCCAGGAACCGGGCAGGAATGAACAACGGATCTCGGAGTCCACACTGTTCATGTGCTATGGCGATTCGGAACTCTGGATCCATATGCTGGAACTACTTGGACACACAAAGTCCATATGATTTGATAACGTCGAAATACAGGATAAGGTCCGTAGGCAGGAAATACCATATGGTACGCCTATGTAGGTCCATTCTACATGCTGAAACAAGAATGAAGAACGGTCCAGATTGGTCCAAAACATATGATTCGAATACGGAAAAGCTCCGTAGACAAGATTCTGCACATGTAGCAGTCCCTAGCGATAAGACTCCGCATGGATTCGTAGCTACGGTGCATTATTTTTAGAGATAGAACAAGTAGAGATAGGATTACAAAGCTAGCGTAGAAGTAGTATAAAAGCAGCTCATGTATCCGTAGATAAAAAAGTACTACCCGTGCGTAGGAAAGTCCTGAGTGGGTTGCCCGTGAGTAACTGCTCTTGACACCAATAGAGAGATTTGCCCTGTCTTTGTGCAGTGAAACGATAAGACTTGATTTGAACTATACGAGACCGTCGAGGTCAAAACTAGAGAACTATCCGTCCGTAGGCCGCCGAGGTCTTGATTACTGTTTCGTGATCCGTTGAGGGTCTTAGCGTTCGTGTCCGCCGAGGACTTAGTTTTCGTGTCCGTCGAGGGCAATAGTCTCCAATCGTTCGAATTAGTCTTACCGTAGACGAAATTCATAGTCCCACTTAGTCCACTGGACAATAAACAGAGCCCCTACAAACCCTAGAGTCCCCGTAGCTGTGGTGTTTTACACTTGCAGTTACACATTGATTTCATAAGAACTTCATACGATATTGAGACTGTGATCTTGTGCGTAACCTTTGCCAAGCAGTCCACCCTTGCAATCTTTCCTGGTGTGTAGAGTTATTGATAGACTTTACACGGAGGTTTACTAGTTTTTGGGTTGATTTGGTGTTGGTGCTACTCCCGTAGCTCTGATATTAGGTTGACTCTTGAGTGGTATTCTTCGCCCATTATCGAGAATTTCTGGAAGCAGCTCAAGCATGAGCAGCTCCACCACCTTCTTCACCCTAGACTTGACCAGCTTGTGCATATTCTAATCTATAAAGTCACTCCAAGCTACATTGCTTGGATGGATTTAATTGCACCTGAAGCACGCCTTGGCCAGGCAAAACCTCTCACACCGTTCCAAAAGTCTTTCAAAAAAAAATTGGAGTGTTCTTTGAGCACAGAACCTGCGGGCTGGGTCTCTCCAGGAACATTCTACCAACGTTGACACTTGGACATGTCGCTGTGGTCGGCAGATGTACAACTGCCATCATTTGTGTCGACATTTGGTTCATGCAGTTGAGTCCACTCACACACTCTCTGCCAAATTCTGGACACAAGTGACCAGGCACCAGATCATCCCATTGTACTGCCATATCAAGCTTCAGGGATCTAGTTCGAATGAGGGTCTTGATGTTGACAATGGATCAATCACAGATGGAGATGATACCATTTACTCAGGCAACGCAATGTTGTTGAGAGGCGGGCAGGGTTGGAAAGGTAGGAGCTCGGTATTGGGAAAACGACAGTGGTTGCCACAACCATATTCTGATGGTACTTCACCGTCTCACGGCCGAAAAAAAAAACAGGAGTAACACTTGGGCCATGTTATATCCATGCCAGATCCATTCCGGACTGACCGGATTACGGTCCACTTCCATCCAGTCCCTAGTCTATGACCAAGGATTGTTTGTAACAAAGACCAAGATGCTTTTACTTACTATCATTCATATACTCCACACATTCACATTATTTACTCCACTATCTCTACTTGGCCGAGTGTCCATTCAGTCTAGTAACTTCGCTTAATTCCTTAGTCTGTCCGACTCGGACTCCGATCGGATCTCACCTACTTTCACTCTATCTCCTTTAGATATCTCGAGTACTATATAAGATGTACTTCTTAATAGCTAGTACTTCAGAATTTAACTCGACTCTGGTTATCTCATTGATCAGGTCTAAGACAGTTCGACTCAGGGAGCTGTTGTCCAATAACTTCGGCTACTGTCAAGACTCGTCACTCTCATCTCTCTCATCGCTGTCCGAAACATTCCGATCACTTCCAATCACTTCTTCACTTCTTCTTTCTATCTATCTATCATTCAATTCGTCGGATCCACTCGGGTCCGGTCGATCTCCACACATCCTTAACAGGCCGAGGGAAGTCAGAGACACGGTAGGAGTCAAAGGAAAGAGCACCAGAGGGTAGCAAATACAATGGGGTACCAGATGATTGAAGGGAACAAGGGGAGGGGCTGAGAATGGGAAATTTAATTTTTATAAGCTGTCCATCCATTTGTATGACAAGTATGGAAAAACTGAGCTCAGATCGAAGGTAAACCCTCAAAAGCATAGTATCCATCTCATGTGTGCAAGACCCAACCACTCCTCTTCATTTCCACCCCTCACATCTCATTGTTGGTTGAAGGCTGTCAAGAAACTACCCTGTCAAGGAACTATGACAATATCCTGAAGATAATCACCATCAATGATCTCATGAAGAGAGCTGCCAAGGGGAGTCACAGGAAGTGAACTCCCAGTGCCAGTTCCAACATCTCCCTGCTCCATGTTTGGAACAGCTACCCCCATTACTGCCAAATTTTCTGTCTGACTAACCACAGGTGGAAATCTATTCCATATATGACCATGGCTAGTACAGTACAATCCATCACTATTTCTTTCGCTCTGGTGGAATTTCTATAAACTTGTTTTCCACCTCACTCCTACCCCAGTCTATGTCCCATTCTATACCCCAGCTTGCTTCAGCAGACACCTGAATATGTCTTGCACAAATGTATCCCAGTCTTCCTTGTTGAGGGGAAGCATAGTACTCATGTCCATGCCATTCTCTGTAAAGAAAGATAGTGGCAGCTCATCACACAACAACTCTGCCATTCCCCCTGTCTCTTCCAGCCTACCAATCTGTTCTGAAGTTTCCTCCCTGCGGAAGTCAATGAAGAAATCGCCCATACAAAGAAACCAGGCTTGGCTGACAGTTTCCCAATCCTTGTCCTCTGGCGAGAAGTCAATGTAAAAGCGTACCCTTACCATTTTGGATATGTGGTCCAGCTTCCACAACATGAATCTCGCAGTGTTCGTCGTCTTGTCAAGCTCAAGGGAGATGGCTGTTTGAACCTGTTCGACAGGTTAGGCCAATTTGAAATTAGAAGAATGAGGTGAATATTGCTAACCAGAGGATGATTCTCGAACCATCTTTCAATCTTTCCATAAAGGTCCGCCGACGTTTGGCTATCTGATACCTCAACCACAATTACAGGCCCAAGGCACTCGTTCCGCAGTCTCGGGGCGGCACCCCCGTCCGGTTCCATCCCCCGTTCCACCCCCTGCCTGTCCTTGCTTGTTACTCCTGAGTGGAACGGGTTAGCGTGGACTTTGTGAGAAATGCAAGGCTTAACGTACGACCGCAACCACTTTCATATAGGAGTACACTCCACGCACGGCTGATTCTGCGATTGAAGCATGTACGCAGCAAAGACCACACTGCCCACGTCGCCTGTTCATGCCACCTTCCAACCAGATTGATCTGGACGTCCACCGTTGGAGGTGTCAAGGTATATTGTAGTCTGACAGGGCACGGGTCAATGTGATTTCAATGACATCGCGGTGGGTGAGCTTACGTACCTTGGCCTCCCAGAGAGGTGCTCATCAAAAACGTCGAGGAATGTTGATAGGTCCTCTGCTCGCAGGCAGAAACTGAAGATGTGGTCTGGGTCGCCTGTTTTTCTTTCCTTCAACTTGTCTTCTATCAGGTTTATTGCAGCGGATGATCTGGCAAAGGGTCAGGACGACGTCTTCGGGAAGAAACGGAGCGTACGTGAGAGGCGGTTCCTCTGTGACTTTTAAAAGGGGAGTCCTTTTCGAGGGGTTCGCGGACATGAGGGAAGGTCTTGATGCTTGAGTTTCAATGACGGTTGAGGGGAGAGTATAATAGAAGTTGTGGAAAAAGAGGGATAAAATGGCTGTGTAGACGCGTCACCGCAGGAAACATAATCCCCCCAGCAGGTTTTCCCGTAAAGCGATACGATAAGATAACACGCCCGGCAGGGCCGGCACCAGGGCACCAACACGCGACTTGTGCGCGATGTCCTTTTTCTTCCTCGATGGCGAGCTAGGAGGGGCAGCTATCACGGCTAAGTTCTAAAAATTAGTCAGTATATTTCTCACTATATCTCAAGTATACCCTATGAATCTCTGTGATTCAATTTTTCTCTAGCCCTTTTAATTTAATACTCAGATTTATTCAACATCAAAAATTGGAAGTAGTAGAGGTGTAAATACACCATAGATTCAATTTTATCTATTTCCCCAGTCCTCCACTTCATAAGTTTTCAATATTTAATAAATAGCAGCAGTGGATTGTCTTTAAATTTAAGAATGAAAAGAAGAAATAGTCTACTAGAAATGTAAGGTAGGTTCTTTTCTCTCCTTGTTCTCGTATTCACGCTTATCACCATTGGCAGCGTTCTTTTTCTTGTGAAGGTATCATGAAGGGCGACGAGTAGCAGACGTAGCCTAGTAAGGGGAACAGACAAGTTGAGGTACGTTGAGGTACGTTGAACATAGCATTTATGATGTTCTGGTTCTCCACCAATTCTCTACTACCACTTTATAATTTTACTAGGTATGACCATTGACAGCAAAGCGTATCTGTAGTAAACAGCGCTGGGAAACAGACGATGATTGGACGATGAAACATACAATAGCAACAACGCAAGATTTGAATGTCGAGCGGCGAGCGCAGCCAGGAAGCGACTATAGATGATACCGGGCAGAGACTGAGGGAGACCGTGACGCAATGCAAAAGCGTCATTGATTGACACGGGGGAGGGAGGCGATGTCGAGGGGAAAATTTTGGTTGGCAGTGAATGTTTAGAAGATCGGAGGGCGACTAAAGCAGGATACGATTCGTGTATCAGAACTGCCAGGATATGGAATAGAATCGTACGTGCGTCCTTCGCCGTACTTGGCAGCGTAATCATTTGACCGGTAGCCATCATTACACTCTTCTTCAGTCGC
Source organism: Marasmius oreades (assembly GCF_018924745.1). NCBI lineage: Eukaryota > Fungi > Basidiomycota > Agaricomycetes > Agaricales > Marasmiaceae > Marasmius > Marasmius oreades. Next base: position 190,374 of record NC_057324.1, read on the forward strand.
ATATATATATATCCTTCTCGTATGGGTGGTTTCGGTCAAAAGGCGAAACGAACTCTACAACAAATTCTTAATCTACAAATATTCTTTCTGACTCCCATTCGAAATCAATTCTTGACCGGTCCAAGGACTGGAGGCGGCGGCATTTTCTGATGCCTGAATGCGTTCGACAACCAGAAGTGCTCTATTGTTCCATCACCCTATTGGAAGCACGCGTCAGAAATCACTACGGGCCCGAGGAATCGTGGGAGAGAGGCTCACAATAAAAGTATACGGGAATCCAGCGTGGAACGGAAGGATACCCTCGAGGTACTTGATATTCTCATCCGAGAGCTCGATATCCAATGCCTCCAAGTTTTCAACTAGATGTTCAACTTTGCGTCCTCCAATAACTGGGAAGACATAAGGGGTCTTCTGCATGACATACGCGATGGCGACTGTAGGTATGGTTTATCAATTACGACTCTAGCGAGGATTGTTGCGAAAAACCAACCGGCGGTGACACTCTTCGCTCCGATTTCCTTTGCGACTGTCTCCAAGGCACGAGAGATACGCATTTCGTCTTCGGTTTGATGCCAAGTATCCGATTTAATTATCCTACTGTGTCCCTCCCCCGACTCTTGACGGCGCTTGATATCAGCTTCCGAAAGTAGTTTACCCTGACAAAGGACACCCCAAGGTGCGATGGCCATACCTTGAAAGAAGGTAGTTGAAATGAAGACTTGAATTTAATTGAGGGTAGCACGTACCAAATGATCGTGCCAGGGGAATAATCTCCCGTTCAAGATCCCGGTCCTTAACGCTCCACAGACCTTGGTAGATAACAAACGGCGTTTTCCCCATACACCGAGCATAAGTATTTGCTTGCGCCACGACCCACGCGGGGCTAGCGGATATCCCCTAACGAGAGTTTAAACTTAAGTTCAACGGAAGGAAAGATCGGGATTAAACAAAAGCTCACAAGGTAGAGTACCTTTCCTTGTGCGACTAGATGGTGAAGGCTATCCATAACTTCCTCTACGGACGTGTTCCAGTCCCACCAGTGCAGATATAAGATGTCAATGTACGATGTGCGCAATTTCTTCAAGCTAGCTTCAACACTTATTTGTAGCGACTTGACGTGGTTACCGACGTAGTTTGCTTTTTGTGCAATGTCAGTTGAACCGCGTTTCCAGTTCATGGTATACTATAATAGGTGTATCAGTCAGCGGAACAGATATACATAATTCCGCGAAGAAAGGAACTTAGAGGGGGATAAATCACTTTGGTCGCGATGACCAGTTGATCACGGATATCACGCTTCTCGGCCCATTCTCCGATGAATTTCTCGGACGATTCGTCTTGGCTATCATGAGTAGAAGTAGAAGCGTCAAAAATGAAAGGGTACCCGGGTAATCATATCACGAGCGACGACGCACTAACTATTAGCCGTATCGATGAAGTTTCCACCCATATCGAAGTAAGCATCTAGTAATTTGAAGCTGGACTCTTTGTCCATAGGTCCCATGTAATCGCTCCATTGATCTCCAATGCTCATCGCGCCCAAGCATAAGGGAGAGACACTAATGCCAGCACGACTTGAGAGAGTTCTGAGATAGCCTAACTTAGTGGGAGGTTCCGGAGCAGGAGTCCACAGTGACATCGTTGTGGAGGGGAAGAAGTAGGTAGAGCTGGAAAGAAAGAAAAAAGAAGTCAGAATGAGGATTCATTATATGATAATCCACGCAACCTGTCGTGCTATTTGGGTTTAGCGAGCGCTCCGTCACGATAAGAGGACGATCTGTGGGACCTCGTCGGAAAACTGTACGGGGATGATGTACGGAAAGGGTTAGGAGGTGTACATGATTGTTTTTGTCGAAAAGAACTTCCCCCGAGAATGTCCCGCCACAGTGTTTGCTGTCAACGAGCGATGCGACGGCTGCAGTTTAAGCGCCTCCGCCACAACCTTGGACACATGGAGATCGCCAAAATGGGTGAAATTAGCGACCGTTCTGGGCAACGCAAAAAGAACGGATTACACGGTAGCCGTACTAAAATTTCAGAACGAGTCAGTACAGCACAGGCCTTTGAAAGATGAAAAGGCCAGGAACGTTGTAGCCTTCTTTTGGACCAGCGGTTATCAGAGCTCAGGAACGACTTTGCGTTCTTCCAAAAGATGGGTTCATTCATCAATAAGCCGGTTGGCAGACGTACTAACTTCTAGGTTATTCTTACATCGAGCACAAGTTTGTCGAAAGATCTCGTGGTGCAGAAGTTGGATTGTCCCGTTCATCAGGAAGAATATCCCTGAGTAGCCTCTTTAACCGGTGGGTCGCCGTATTTGATGGGAGAGCCTTGTCGTTGCAATTGGTGCATTGAATGGGCATGGGGGTTCAAGTGGAAATCGTACGCCCGTAGTCACGGGCCAAAATAAGACTGTGCCGGCCCGCCACTGCAAATTAAATACAAATTAAATTCACACCGGGCTGTACGGACCAACTGATGTCATCCAAAAAAACGTTTTCCTTCCATCGATCTACCACGACATCCCTCCCTGGGGTCTGCACGAATAACAAGTTCGCTATAGATACCCGGTTCTCAAAGTACGTTCGGATGCGTTCGGATCTAATTAGTGTCGAGAGACAACTGACATCTTGCAGAGAAATCTAGAGAAAATGCCATTATTGGACGACGAAGACGCCTCAAGCTCATGCTCATCGTCTACATCAGCGAGGAGTGACGAAGATTCGGACTCGGAGGAGGACTTGGAGGACTATGTCAAGGGAGGCTACCATCCTGTAGAGATTGGTGATGTGTTTAGAGATGGGAAGTACGTTGTGGTTAGGAAGCTTGGTTGGGGTCATTTCTCAACAGTCTGGCTGGCGAAGAATACGCAGTTCGTCCCCTGTTTCTTGTCAAAAATATTCGAGTTTATTGACCAAACAGATTGTGGATAGACTAAATCGTCATGTCGCACTGAAGATCGTCAAGTCTGCTTCTCGATATACGGAAACAGCGGTGGACGAAATTAAACTGTTGGAGCGGTTGAATAATCCCTCCATACCCCATGCCGAAGACCCTGTTTTAGGCCCTGAACTACCGCCTCTCGCTCACCCAGGTCGATCTCATGTCATTGGTCTTCTCGATCATTTCCTACACAAAGGTCCCAACGGCACGCATGTCTGTATGGTTTTCGAAGTTCTCGGCGAAAGCTTGTTAGGGCTTATTAAACGGCACCAAACCCGAGGAGTTCCCTTACCCATGGTCAAGGAGATTGCGAAACAAGTACTATTAGGGTTGGATTACATGCACCGCTATTGCGGCATAATTCATACCGGTATTCGATTGCCTTTCCTGTTATTCCCTTCCCAGCTTATTCCTTCTTATTTTGAACACAGATCTGAAGCCCGAGAATGCTCTCGTCTCCATCCCCGACGTCGAGAGCGTCATTTTACACGAGCTTTCATTACCTTCTGACAGTACGCGAACGAGGATGGTTGGAGTACCTTCGAGCTCTGGACGTGGTGGGAACCAGACGCCTCGTTCGGTATCCCGGCCTATCAGTCTAGGCGTGGATAAACTCGCTTTTGCTATGAGCAGGATAGAGACTGATGATCCGGAACCGTCGACTCATGGTGGTTCAGGCACCTCCCCGGCTTCCAAACGTGAACGTGGCCCGCCGAAAATCAATCGTAAGCAAGGGAAGGAGAACGAGTACCCTGGGAACTTGACGGAATTTGGAGGAGAAACCGAGACTATTACGGTGAAGATCGCAGATTTGGGAAATGGTGAATCGGCTATCCGTACCATTTTTTCTGGGAGAAAAGCTAACGGTTTTGTTCACCAAGCCACCTGGATAAATCATCACTTTACGGACGATATTCAGACAAGGCAGTATCGATGTCCAGAAGTCATCCTCGGAGCGAAATGGGGACCAAGTGCGGATGTTTGGAGTGTTGCTTGCCTGGTTCGCCTTTTTGATTGTTCTTTTTCCCAGTACGTGGAACAATAAATATTTCATTCCTGGTTTTTAGGTGTTTGAGCTCATAACCGGTGGCGACTATCTGTTTGACCCTGTTTCTGGACAGAGTTATTCGAAAGACGACGATCATCTTGCTCAGATAATAGAACTCCTGGGTCCAATACCCCCAAGCATGGTCCTAACGGGTAAGTACAGTCGGGAGTATTTCAATCGTCGAGGTACGCATCGACTATCCACTTTCATCTGAATAAGAAATAACATTTCCACAGGCGAACTTCGTCATATTTCTACCTTACGTCCATGGCCCCTAGTGTCCGTTCTTCACGAAAAATACCGGTTCCGGAAAAGTGCAGCTGAGCGTATCGCTGCGTTTCTTCTACCCATGCTGATAGTACATCCCGAGAAACGTGTGTCAGCGGGAGAGATGGTTATGCATAGATGGTTGGAGGGTGTGGTTGTTCAGGGAGAGATGGATCTTATGAAGATGATGGATGGGATGGATCGGGAGGAGGAGGGCGAGGAGGAGGGTGTAGGGATTGAGGATGAAGTTATCAGTCCGGCGACATTCGCAGGGGGAACCGACGGAGCTTATGATGATAACCCACCGCAAGTTGGCGTTGGCAGTTTTTTCGGTTCAATGAGTCGTGGTTTGGCCGCCGACCTTACAGGTCCTAGGGTACCCGAAGTCATTCAAAACGCGCAAGTGAGTCAGAGTGAAGAGAGGGCGTTTCAAGGGTCCGTTAGCGGTGCTTCTATTTATTTCCCATCGCCGACTCAGATTTCATTTTCGACTCGTACAGCGGATGGAGCTGATGTACAATTTCAGGGGAGGTATCGGATGTCGATGTCGGTTTCTGGAGATGCTTAGGTCCTGGTCATTACTTGGTCCATCTCTAGGGATGAGCTACCAACGTAGTGCATTTCGCTGCAATGTACGGTTTTTCTTTTCTCTCTCCCTCTCTGTTGGTGAAAGGCGTGGCCAGAGCTGACAGGACTCAGTTGATGGACGTTCCACGCTAGACTCTCATTTCTTTTAAACACCTTCTCCGTTCTAAATGGGAGGGGAAAAACCCTTGTAAAACAAATTGTATATGTATAACAAATTGCACTTCTGTATATCATGTTCTGTTACTTGTTTTGTTTATCCATGTACTGCTGCTACTTTCCTTGTGCTATCGTTCATATGACTCTCCTTCCTTTTATGTCAATCCATTACCTGCTTTAATCTTCTGAGACTCCACTGAGTGATTCTGCCTTGCTACCTTTGGGATGTCTTCTATATTTATCAATTCACTGATGCTCCAAGTGATAATTCTGAAGTGTTATATCATCTCCCTACTAGTGTATTGTTCCAAAACTGTCTCAGGAACATTGCCTAGTTTGATCATTTTTTGGCAATATATCTGGGGGAGACCTTCAACAGGTCTCTGTAAGATATTCAGGTCATTGGTTATAAGTTCAGCCCTTCAGTCTAAAGTATTAATATAGTGGACGACTTTCTATAGCTATTTCTAGACCAGAAGTATATCACTCAAAAATCAATCAAATATCAGGGCTACAGAAGTAGCACTTGGAGCATCACTGACTACAACTGACTCAAGATCTGGTAATGCTTTGCTTACTAGCTTATTTCACAGAGGAATGTCAAGTGACTGAATTGTATCACTGTATCTACTCTGACCAATATGAAGAACCTGAATGATGTTAGGGTGCTGAGTAGAATATGACATTTTAGTGAGGAGATAAATCAGAGCATAAGGTTTCCCTTCTATGACTTGAAGAATGGTCATAATAGTTATACTCTCAACTATAACTGCTTATAGGATACCTCAATGCAAACTGAAAAGAAACTAACCCTAGACTTGGAGTTGAGGTCTTTCTTGTAGAGTCAGTGTATTAATGTACTTATTTAGACTACCCTCACATGTTTTATTCTTGCTAATAAATGTTCTAATTCCAGTATTCAAACACTGCTGATTCAAATGATATCTTGAAGTTGAATGATGATTTTAATATAAATATGACTCTATACCAACAACTCATTTTCTTATTCCCACTGCCTTAAGTTAATATTTTGATTCCATTGTGATTATGACAGTTACCTGATTTCTAACAGAACCAGTTATAGTCATTGAATTATTATATTAAAAAGGTAGTTTTCATTAATTTTGAGGTATTGGTTATGTAGTTTCTGTCTAGAAAGCCAGTGGTATAAATAAATGTCTCAATTACCTCAAAACACACCTGCAAGAAAACAAATCTTGGTCTTTAGATAAGCAGATGATCCACAGCTTAGATTCACATCAGAAGAAGCTATTCTGATACATTTGATGACCTAAGGATTCTGAAAATCAGTCATATATGCACCTTGAATGTCTATCAGAAATAGAACTGAGCTAATGCCTCAATTAGTTTGTAATGTTTCTACAATACAATTTTTACCCATATCACTGATTGTTCATTTTAATCAAAGAAATATAAATATATCTTAGCCAAATCTGAAGAAGTTTGTTTATTTATTTGCTAATACTCCACTGCTTTACAGCAGAACCAACTTTATTCAATTGAAAGCAAGTAAGGATTTGTGATTTGGTTTTTAAAACACCAAAATCAGGTAAGATATATTGTACAATAATTGTGGCTCTTGTGAGTCTTTATAAGAGGGCCTAACTATATGCTTATTGAACTATCATTTGGGTCTTTTCCAACTTCAACTTACTATAAGCAAACCTCAATATCCACTCTAGTATGCCTTCCACAAGTGAACTTGAACAGGCTCTAGCACCCTACCTCAGCACTGGGAATATCCTCACTGCACCAATCTCTACTCTCTCTGTTTGTATCATTTATATACCTAATGTCAGTGAATGCTGAAACTACTGCTCTGTAGATGCTATTCTTCATATATGGTATATTTTTTGACATTTTTACTCTAATAACATGCTAATATCCATCCTGATTGCAGGAATCTACTGTCTTACAGTTGGACTATCAATTTATATCCTGTTTTGCCAACCTAATTCTGTCTACAGGCTATATAGAGGGGGCAATATAGCTCTCTTTGTACTAGCAACTATCTACACCACCATCAACACTTGGGGAACATCTCAGCTAGCCTTCATGCAGTTCCATGCTACAACAACAAAGGATTCTACTGTACTCATCCCCTACCTCAGTGGAGGAGGTACTCAGAAGGCTGCTTGGACATGAGTGATACCATTCTAATTACCTTCACTTCCGCTCATATTCATTCAACTCAGTGGAACTAGAAGCATAATTTCAAATCTTATGAAGTATGTACATGGAAATCATTACTGTTTATTGTAAAGTTAACCTGTGGATATCAATAATCCAAGCTCAATAGCTGATACAATGCTTGTAAGTTATTCAAATCTCTCAAATAACCACAATATAGTAATAGCTAACCTTCTTTATAGATTCATCGTTGTTATCTCATTTTCAATTCCAACAAATTTATTCTGTTTCCACTTGTTATGGCTGCGTGTATTCTGAATGGTGTGCTTCATTGTTGAGAGCTTTATCCTCTAATATGTTAATGATAATTAAAATAGGCATTGACCTTGGATGTATTATTCTGGGAACAATTGCATATGACAGCCCATCCAAACCTAGAAATAACTACCTTTTATTAGCAAGCTCTATTGACAATGGAGTAGGAATAGGTATAGCTGTTCTTCAAATTATATTGACATCCTTGACTGGCAAGTGCATTTATCTTCATTAAATTGCAGCTACACTAATATTGCTGTATTTTCAATAAAAGGAGGCTGCATTTGGTGGATTACTCATCAAGCAAGGCAATTTATGGGAAGGTCAATACACATAAGATACAATGATATTGTAGCTATCATGTATGTACAGATTTCCTTCTCTTCTGTACCTTCCATACTGACTAGAAAAAGTAGTGTGGAGTCTGGATTGCTATATGCAGGTTCCTTGTTGACTGCAGTAGTGATTAATCTTGTATCAGATCCCCAGACAAAAGGTTTTGTACCATTAGATTTCTCAGTTGTCTTGGTTTTAATGTCTGCAAGTACACAATTGCTTCCACTTTTCACATATAGCTTAACTGTATGCTCTTAGGGTCTTGCTCCTACAATGGTATTGCCCAGGTAGCATATGGAAAATCTGTGGAAAACATTCAGCAGACAATATCAGCATTTTAATTTGTTAATGCCCAGGCTAGTCAACTACAAACTCAGCCTGGATTTCTGACAACGACTCACAAGGAGTGGAGGAGACATCAGCTAGTCCAATAGTTGAGAAGGTCTAGATAGGGATGTGAACTCACGAAGGCTTCTTTGGCTATTTCGCTCCAAACGTCGTGATGGCCTCCCGAGTGCTTGTTGGATGTGTTGGATGTTAAATTACGTTCGGCGGCGGCTGAAAAGCGTTAAGTATTAGATAAAGCCAGGTTTTAAAAATTAAAATAGTAGTTAAACGTACCGACCATGCTCTCTAAGAGCGGAATAAAACTCTGAGCGGCATTGGATGAAACCTGAACCATTCTATCATTCAAATCGTCAGTAGAAGTTCTCGAATGATGTGTAGTGGCTCACTTGAACATATTCAACGCGCTTTGCAGTTCCTTCCTACTATCCTGAAGAGCTCCAGCACCTTTTTGTTGACAATAATCCACGAGTAACACGATGGCCTTTCAATTGCGGTAAAGGATGAAACAAAAAAAAAAAAGAAATCAGCTGCATGTACACTTCCCTCGTGGATTGGAATAAACGACTGACAGCGGTAAATCCAAAGAACATCACGGACCACCTTCGGAGAAGGACCGTCGTTTGACCGATATCATACTTGAGGTATTTGAGAATAGCCTTGGCAGAGGCAACGCATTGTTGCTTGGAAGGGCCCTGATAGAGGGTAGTAGTACGTAGTATCACCACAAGGCCAATAGAGAGAAAGCGACAGGGACCACCCACGTATCTCTCCTCCGTATACCCACGGAACAAAAACGGTCGATGAAGTCTCATCCTCATCGCCTCTGCGGTAATAAGCGAAATAGTATATTCGATACTCTTCACTCCTTTAAACGATAGAGAAGACCTCTCCCCCGTGGAAACTCCGGGGGCCTGAAACGCTGCAGGGAGGTCTTTCAACATCGTCAGCACTCTCGAATCAATCTCAGTAATGAAACTAGGCCTAAATCCTGTTGGATGATTCTCCACGCTGTCCATGATCTGTCGATGGATCTCGACAAACCGGAAGCGCATGAGAGAGTAGGTCATTTCCTCAAAAGTATGTCTTTAGCGTCTAGAAAACACGGAGGGCTGAATATAGGGGTTGCTTACGGTGTATTCCGTATGGGGGGCTGGTTCAATCGGGTCCAGATCATCTTCTAGATCGATATCGTTGACGTTGAGTGGCAGTCCGGTGTTGTTCTGTGACGGAACGATGGTGTAGGCACCGTTATGAGTGGCGGCGTTCGACCATTCGTTGTGGATCTTCGAAAGAGGAAAAAATAACAAAACCCAACCCCCACCCATCAGGCACGTGAAATTATCCAGCAAAGTGAAACGTACCAGGTTCCACCAGACACGCCGCCCAACTTCTCTTCTGACGACCGACTTCCATGGACCAGGGTATGACTTTCTGTCAGATTCGGTACCCAGACGGTCAACGCCTAGGATTTGAGCGATCTGAATAATCAAACGAGGTTTAGAAAAAAACATTGAAGAACCCTCCGAGAGTCGAGTTGATTCCACTAACCTTGATCGCAGACCCCAAAAGCGCCCAATGAGAACTATTCAGGCGGGCATATCAGGACCGGGAAGTTAAGGCACGATCGCCGCCCCATGTGCATGCGAACACTCACTCAGAATCACCGAGGTTTTGTTGGTAGATGCCCATGAGTCTAGCCAACGTAAGAACCACATACAAAAAAAAACCAAGATAGTGGGAAAACGACTTACATGAGGGTTTGAACGCCTTCCAAAGAATGATTCTCCAAGTAGTTGTCGATCCAAAGGCAGAGTTGAGCAGCGTTATACATCTTTTTGGACATCTTCGCGGCATCTTCGAAGGTGTTATCCAGAACCTTGCACATGTCGAATTCGATGAAATGATAAGCGAGGCACAAGACCATGAAGTAGGTGGAGAGGAACGGTAGAGAGAAATGGGTAGCTGCCGTGGATCCTGAGGATGCGGAAGACGCGGAGTCGGATATCTGCCTCGTCAGAATCTTCGCGTCGTAGGAGAATGTCGGATAATGGAGGATTCTGGTGTACCATTCGATTCTATCGAACTGTTTTTGACGATCAGTAGTGGATAGGAGGAAGATGACGGTAATAAGGAACTGACATAGAATCGAATCAGGGATCTTGAATCAGTTTCATCAGGTAGATGAGATAGAATTTGAAAGACGATGCTAGTAGCTGGTCGGACAAGAAGAGACAAAGGGTGGTCGTGTGAGATTCCATTCGCGTTTGGGGGAAACTTGCTGGAGCTTGGTAGCGGAATGGGGGGGTCGACGGGCGACGACGATATCGCTCTTTCCGCTTCTGATTGCATGGAGTTGCGACGGCCATTCATGCGATTCCCCATCGCAAGTTGATCTGCGAGCATCATGGAAGCTTTCTGCTCGGGGCGCGTGGCCTGGATCTTAGAACCGGCTGGTGGAGGACTGGAAAGGACTCGCTTCTGGGGTCCGAGATGATGCATTGACTCTGTTTCTGAAGAGTCTTCGACGGGACCATTCTTGGATATCATTTTCGACAGCTTTGATACGCTCTGCTCAAGTGCAACTACTTTACTAAGAACTTCATCGACAGCCTCGACCGTTACACCAGGGCCAATAGCCCTAACAAATAGGGATACACTGATAAGGACATAAAAGAATGAAAAGTTTGGGCTGATTGGCTTGCCTCGCAATAATTTTCTCAACCTCATGACATGTGTCTCCTTCTCCGCGCAGGAGACACGCTGCGCAAGGGTGTGAACGGTTGCCTGCAAGCATAGTCAGATCCTGGCAAAAGGAAAGCCATGCGCTTACACTTAATCTTCCTGTTACGACCTAAGAGACGAGGTCAAGTCAATGTTGTGTTAGGCGACGGGGCAGGGGAAAATAAAAAAGGCGTACACTGGAAACAACTCTGAGTCGGCCGGGAAACAGTGCGTCCTTCTGACATGTCAACGTCGTACGAGGGAGTCCGAAACAAGAATCAATATCGATGGCCATCAGCATTTATGGGATCTACGTTGACTACGGGTACACGGGCAAAAGCCGAAAGCCGAGATGCCATCAATCAAATTGCCAAAAAAGGAAAGCAGGGTGCAAAAGACCAGAGAAGCGCGTGGATATTGGGGGTGCGGAAGGTCATCAGAGGTGTCACAATACCCCTCAGTCCTGGCAGCTCAATTCAATTCTTTTATTTCATTCCGCTGTGAGCTCGGAGAGATTATGACCTTGTGACAGCCGAACTCAAGCCGGATCAGTACTCGAGGCCTCCGTTTTACAGGCGGACCCAATTTTAGGTACGGAACTAGGGTGCCTCCCGCGGAGAAGCTCAGAAACATGTTCAAGTTTCGAGATTGTCCCGTCCCCCGGGTTTGCGCTCGACGCCCTCGCTCGCAAGGCGTCGTTCTATCTTTGCTCTCCGTTCTCAACAACTCAGAGTGGCAACTATCAACTTCAAAGGAAAACGAACAAAAGAAAAAAAGAAACACACAAACTTACCGTAAGGCAACGCCCAACAGGATTGCCCAGTGGGCTCTCCCACAATTCCTCGTATCCAACCCTCTTTATATACCGTCTGTGTTTGTTTATAGAAACGTCAAGTTCCTCACCATTTTTATACCGTTTCAAGGTCTAGCCTAGATCCGTTATCAGGTCGGGACTGAGTACTGAAATTTGAAAGTTGCCAAGTTGTTCCCATATCCTCGTGTTCTCTACGTCTTTCCGCTGCTCCACATCAAGTGTTGTTCCTGTTCAGTCAGAACACCATTTTGTATTTATGCGGCCTCTTGTTATACTCCGGCATTCTGCGAGACGAAGAATATCCATTCATCTCAAGGCTGTTCCAGTTGTAAGGAAACCAGTACCATGCGGACCTGAGAGGTCTTGGTGATGCTTACTTTTTTGATACTGCCGGAAAATTCCAATCGCGGAATATCACTTACAGCTGTTTTCGAAAAAATTCGAATATGTTGACAGTTGAACCTACAAAAATAGAAAAGAAAAAGAACTTCGTAGATATCATAGTGCTCTAGCGACGTCATCGCCAACTTGACACGACGCTGGCCCTCAGTAAGAGGGACATGGTGAGGAGCAAAAGACGACGACAAGCACGGTGAGAATAGATGGCGTGTTCATCGATAAACCATGCGAGAGGGATCTGGCTCGGTCAGGCAGCACTATGTCATTGGATATAGTGTTGTTGAGGGTCGGGTCGGGCTCAAAACCCTGGGGTCAGGTCGGGTTTTCAAGGGTCAGGGCTCAACAAACCTCAAGCCCCCGTCCTAGCCCTCACAAGCCCTAAGCCCGGGGTCAGGTCAGGCCTGAGCCCGGGCCCATCAGATAAGAATAGCAGATAAAAATGATTATACCTTATCTAAAAAGTCGGTTTAGATATTACTCTTCACAGTCTGAGTCAAGATCTAGAATAAAATCTCCTTTACCCGAAACGCCAGCCATTACATCCTTCTCCTCCATGTATGCCGCTTCCAACTCATCCTCCAATTTAGTACTTGGTGACTCGACTGCCAACTTATAGTCTTGTCTGAATGCACACTTGAGAACTTGAAGGGCTTCGACAACATCTCCCCGCAGTCGATTACGGCGCTTAGTGATCGTGATACCACTACTTGAGAAGGCACGTTCACTAGAGACAGAAGACGCCATGATTGGAAGGACATCACAGGTGATGGAAACCCATGTGTTGCCGTACTTCTTCCCGTAAAGCTGGAACGCCAATTAGAAACCATAACGTGAATCAAAAGAAACACCCTTACCCCCCACCACTCAACAATGCCCATTCGCTCAACAGCTTGATGCTTGGTTTGCTTTGCCTCCAGCTTCACGACTTCTGGTAGTTCCTCAGTTGGTGACAGAATCCATTTATTGTACTCCATCTCCCAAGTGTCGATCCCACTATCACTTGGTGTCGTAGTCATTGTCAGCATGTCACCCTCCTCATCAGAATCTGCAACATCGTACCATTGACGCTGAGTGGTCATAGGTCAGATGCCTGATGACTTCGCCGTGTCAGCCATAGGAGACACAGGATGAAGTTTCCCGTAATGTTTGCGGAACTGTGGTACAGATAGATATCAATGCTGTGAGTGAGGAAGACTATTGAAACAAGAGACAATATTCACCATTTTCCTCAGAAAAGCATCAAGCTCCTCCTGCTCTTCCGTACTCCAGTGTTTTCGGAAATGAGTAAGTTTTGATTCTGGATGAATAACTATACACTATAAGCCCAACAAAATATTATACAGATACATAGACATACCCATGGACAAAATATAGGCTCCTGAATGTGACGTGAGCATATAATACTTGTCGATAATGCCTAAGGCAGCGGTGAGTGCTGGTTTGAACTGCTTGTACTCGTCGTTGTCTCTACGGCTTTGCCAATTCTGATGAAGTCGCTCAAGCGCAGGAAGAGTGCCATGAAGAGTAGGGTGCGTGTCAGCAGAGAATGCCTGCTGACAATTGTCTGCAAGCTTGAGCTTTTGTTAGCTTATTAGACATCCAACTCGCACAAACACCATACCTTTAAAAGACGTAAGAACTGCTGTACATGGATCCAGTTTTCATCAGTCATCTGCAGTGCTTCCAGTCTTGTCCACTTTGTTTTGTTGCTTTCGTCAAGTATAAGAAGGCATATGAAACGATCAACAGCCTGCGAAACATGTAATTTCTGATAGAACGGTGGAGAAAGGTGACGCTTACTGGTTTTAACGAGTATGCCCAGTGGAGCATAATAAACGTTGATGACCATTGCACACGCATGTCAACTGATAACTGTTTGGGTGGAGAAAATCCCAACTCCTCTTGGACGCCAAAAAATTTCTCTTTGCGCTGACTACCCTGGCGGGCCTAGTAAAATAAATGTTAGAGTACTTCGAAGACACGCAGTTTAAATCTATATAAACCTTAACAGTGATCGCGCATACTTTGCCAACCTCATCATCGGTGTCAGAAAGTTCATATCCATCAGAATTTGAGGGTTCATAGCGCGGTGATTTACTGGAAGTCTTGATGAGAGCTTGGACTGACAGGTTAATGTAATGAGCGAGACATCTGAATAGTAACAAGTGTTAATGATGACCAAACACAAAAAAAACCTAAACTTACTGTATACGGTGTTCCTCGGGAATGAAATCAAAGTCATCAAACAGAATTGCCAATTCGCCCATCATTGTGTCGTTATTAGTAGCATTGTCACAAGTGATATGTCCAATCTAGTAGTAAGGATTCAGTGGTGATGAGCGATATATGTAACCTCGATGAAGAAGGATACAATGACCGGACATGAAGTTGCGAGGTCTGGAGGCATAGGTGTGACTATACCTCAACAGTGAATGATAGTAAGAGATGAAAGATGATGATCCGCGCTGGTCTGATCAATGAGCAAGCCTAAAGAGAACCTAAAGAGAAAACCTAATCAGCAACACAGACGGCAACGACGAACTCACCAGTCAAAGTGTAGGCAGCTGTTCTACTCTTGAGAACACTCCTGACAGTGATGAGGGTGCAATTCTTCTTGGTTATACTGAACCAAGGTGGCCAAGACTGAGAGATGAGAAGTAGGGAGGAGAATGAACTATCTTTTGTGGGGAACACCCCTGTTTATATACTACTGGAAGCCTTTGTTTGTACTTATTACTATAAACCAGAACTATGGTCCATTCCAAACAACCAAACGGATACGTGAAAACCCTCCCAAACTTAGTAAATATGTATAAAAGGAGGCTATGCAGATAGTTACGATACCATAAAGGAAGTATGGGTCCATGAATATGGGTCCAAAATATGAGCACATAAGAGGAAGAAATTTAAAAGGGGAATTCAATGGGGTAATCAAATCAGGCCTGACAGTGGGACGAACATATAAATTATAAACAAAATGATCTTACTCAGTTGTCAATTCCCAAGCAGCTGACTGTCTTGTACAGGATATTTGTGAGATGGACGCCAGTGTGAGATCCTGTTATTCGTACAAAGCCTATGACAGCCATCCTCAACACCCACCCCTTTGAACTTTCATCAATCCAATGCGCCATGGAGCAAAAGTAAGAGTCAAGGTTACTGGCTGCCCATGCATCACAAGTGATGGAAATGAGGCCAGTACAATGGTTGGACTGGAAGAATATGCTATTCAGAATATTGCGACTTGCATAAAAACAGGCTCTTACATTGAGGCGAGTTTGAGTTTTGGTCATAAACTCACAAAACATCTGAACAATTTCCTGTCATGTAATGTGCCAGCTGGGAATATCCACCTTGCCATTGGGGGGTGCAGCGGCTATCTGTATCATCTTGCGATACGACGGCTCCTCAACAGCAGACAGTGCCTGGAAGAGATATATATTAGACATCAACATTACAACAAGTGTGGATATTGGTTACTCACCTGGTCAGTAGCAATCACCCATTTGAGGGCTGCACACATGAAGTTCCCAGCTGTATAAGGTATCTTTGTTGGGGTCGGATTGGACGTGACAGGGAAAACTCCTGCTAGTGTTGTTTGCGTAGTTGTTGAGGAGACGGCAGTACACTCAGCCTTTCTGTCTCTGGGGAGCATACTGCTGAAGTCATTCCTATTGCACCATTCGATGTACGCATCCTGTAGTTAATGGCAGTCAGTGGAGAATGGAAGACGCAAGGGCAACTTACCCTGTGCATAGATTCTAAATGCCATCTTGCAGTTGTAGTATCCCTAACGAACCACATCTTTTCCTGCTTCTTTGCACTATAATACAATAATCAGTATGTTAGGTGAGGTATGGTACGGTAATGGAATATACATGCAGTACTTGCAATCCCAGTACTGTTTCTCCTTCTTATCAGTAGGGTCAACCAAGGAGTATTCCTTGGTGAAAAAGCAAATGATGTCGAGAATCTTCTCTCCCTTTTCGCTAGTTTTAATCGAGTCGATACTTTGTATAGTAACTGGTGGTGAAGTTGTTGCATTCGTAGGCACTGTACATAAGAGTTTGTTAAAATATAGAAGCTACTGAACTCAGAATAATCAAACAAACCAATGGGCTCACCAAGCACATCTCCAGTTAACAAACGCCCCTCATCCATGTTTGGATTTGTTATCTCCTCAACCTCGGAGTCGCAATCAGAACTGACAACATTCTTCTGGCTCTTAGCTCGCTTTGGTGGGGGTGGGGGTGACTGGGATTCCGAATCTGAGCCTGTAGTAGGTGGGTTGTTCGCCTTTCTTCACTTGGTCGGAGCAGTATTGACTGCAGGAGGAATTCGGTCATCATCACGTGTAGTTGGTTTTGGTTTGCGCTTGATGCTGAGGATGTGACTGGGATCAGGTATATCACGCTCAGACATGATGAAATGAAGGTAAAAGTGCCGTTGGAATAGAAAAAAATCCATGCTTTAAAGGTAAAAGGTGTGGCTGAGGACGACTGATTTCCAGGGACTTAGGTGTGGATACAGATTTTGAATTCTTGAACGGATTCTCATTGACAACTGCCTAGATAGAATTGAGAAGCTATAGAAGGAGTTAGGAATTACATACAAGTGCAAGAACTGGTGGACATACCTATATTTTAACTAGCCTTGCTTGTATAACAACCAGCTCCCTCTGCTTTGGCTCTTGACTTTTGACTCTTCAATGTTGGAACAAGTTTTTGCACTGGCTTGAATGTCAGTCTACCTGGACAGCCGTAATCAAGAACACATACGTTTCTAGTGCCGTTGCTATAGCATACATGCATTGACGAAAAAGGTTGCAGCTGTCAATGTTAGTCGTTGGAAGGAGTGTACGTGTCAGCATCCTGTTATGGTAAATATTACACGTGACAAAGCCCCCAGCCTTAAGCCAGGGTCAGGGCTTTCAGAACCCCAAGCCCGAGCCTGGCCCTAATGAACCCTTCTAAGAGGGTCAGGCTGGGCTTATGAAGCCTGGTTGGGTCAAGTTGGGTCTGAGGGCTCAAGCCCAACCCCCAACAACACTAATTGGATACTTTACTTTTTTAATCAATCAACTGTCAACATATTTGAAAATAGCTCAGGTAACTGAGTTCTGTTCTCTATCACATCGTTCATGTACATGTAATGAGACCGATCACAGGCAAAGAGACCATAGCAGCTGTATCTGACTGAAGGCGTGTTGTGGATCACTGAGTTGGCCAGCAACTCCAGCAAGTGCAAAACACAAGTATTAGAATATTCCAGTTATTTCTCTCTTACCTACTTAACTACTTACCCACCCCCCCAGAACAAAGTATATACAGGAACATTCTAGATACATGAACTACTAGTATATAAACCAGATGTAAAACCTACATACAAGAATAGAGTTCATTCCATATTTTCCACAATGAGGTGTAAGATATTGAGAGGCCTACAAAGCTAGCTCTGACCACTCATGCTCCCAGTGAGAAAATGGAAGGTATCCAGTGGTACTCAAGTTGACTCAGGAGGTTGTCTTGACACAGTGAGAATTAGCATGCATGCTTTCATGAGGTGATAATGGGAATCTAATTGTCTCATCTCCTATTTCTCCACTGTCATGTTTTTCCCTGAATTTCTTTCACCCCCAGTAGATCACACCTGTCAACTGTATGACTCTCAAAATCAAACTGTGAAAAGAATGTGGCCCAATCTTGCATCTAAGTCTGAGGCTCAAAATTTACTTCTATCTGTAGGGAATTGCCTCTACATTGATATTGTTTGAACAGCACTTGGTTTTGCCTGGTACAACTAAACCCTGCTTCAAAGCTGAGGCATTGCACGTCTACTGTAGATTACTTGAGGATTCTTCATGAAAACCTCGGTCCTTATATACCCTGCTTCTACATATTGCCTACTAAACTATATGATTCAATACAAACATGCAGTTTACTTCCAAAGTACTATATTTGGGTGTTTTTTGAAGAGTTTCTGTATTATTCTCCACTTTTGACTCCCAAAGGCATATAGTAGATCATTTATCTGCCTCTGAGGATCTGTCTGCTATGTCCGCCTGTGGGACTAGGCGACCCTTTCATTCCTATCCATCATTGCATTCCCTGGTACCCATGATGAGGTCCCGGTGTCGGATAGTCGTTATGCTCACTTAGACCTACTTCACTCATTCTTCCATACCTTTCCTATGCTTCTGAACCTATCTCTTATGGTAGGCTGTACTGCAGAAGCGACTCCACATATCTCTCATTCCTTACACTCTCTCTTCAGAAGTACTGCCACAAGTTCCATAGGTCCCATATCGATACCATTTGTTTCTATAGTCCCCTGAACATCTCTGACATTGACTCCTCATCATTGGCAAGTCTTATTCATTCCTAAGCAACCCATCATGCTTGTTAGATTCCTGACCCCGAGGTTTGAATTGTCTATGCTGTAGACAAACTTTATTCCTTTATCCTTTTATGGAAAATTTCTTACTTCTTTTGCTTACTATAAGCTTTTCATTCCTTAGTGTTCTTTAGGTTTCCTTATCTCCTTTATTGCTATAAGGGGAATCATTCATTCTCTTCCAAGGTATGCGTTTCAAACATCGGAAGTAGTCAGTTGTCTTTGGACGTACAAAGCCAGTTGCCAATTGATGTTTTCTGTCATTGCCAGGTGTACGCCTATGTGTCAGATCTCTACTCATTGGAAATTCTGTTCTGCAGATCACCTCGGATGTAAGTCTGCATATCTGAGCAATAGCCAGACCTTATCCTAAGTTGATTCAGAAGTTGCCACTACTTCAGCAGTGTGTTATGACCAGCCATCACTGATTTGGTCATTCCCTTGATGTGGCTACAAAGTCCGCGAGACCAACTGTTACTTCCGAGGTCCACTCCTACAGTTTTTGAAGCTGGTTTGTTATCTCAGCAGTAAGATTGTCAGAGTACACCAACTTCTGAAGCCTTCTACTAGCAGTGTGGGACCCAGCCCTAGTACTTGTATATCTCTTCAGATTTACCCATATTATCCTTATAAAACATAGAAAATATCTTATATTTCCTTAAAATCGGCATGCTTATTCTCTGCAATCTATTTCTTTAAGCAGCCTCGGGATTATCATGTGGTAGTATTCATGGTGAATTGATTTGTCATATGAATGCCAGCCAGAACCATTCAGTGTTCGTAATATCATGGAAGGGAGGGGGTGGTGGGGTGTTGGGGTAATGGGGAGGGTTCCTACAGCTGGTGGACTAGGGGGAGGACTTGGGGTGTTGGGCAACATAGGTAGCTGCAGTGTCGGGGAGTCAGTGGGCCTGTCCTTGAAACTTGATGGTGCTGTGAGTGGATTCCTTGGGTAAGTTGACAGTTATTCAGGATCAGTGTCAGAAGGGTGAACCGCCTATGCATATGCCGGGCCTTGAGCCCTGACACTGAGGATAGCATACGCCTAAAACAACCCAACACCTACATAGGGCGCACTCTGAGGGGTACCAAACCCTGGTACTCTGACCTACTACGAGATCATACTCCAGACTAATGCTGGCGGACCATCCTATGGGCCTATCAGCAATAGAGGATGACAAGAGCTGGCAACCAAGGAGAATGAATAATGATGTTGTCCAGTATCGTGAATATCCGTGAATTGTGTGGTGAACCATACAACGAACTGTACTCCTATGACGAGAGTAGACCTTCGGTGATGAGAGTGTCCTACAATGAGGACCGTACCCTCACAAGTCAGTACTCCAATGACAACAAGAGCATATGATAGATGGTACCCAATGTACACCAGTGTAGTGTACCACATACCTGCACCCTAATCCATGCGTACCCCATCCTGTATTCTAACACTAGAGAAGGGACTCTAGGGCGAGTCCAGACTACAGTTAGATGGTGAGTCCCCTAATGAAGGCGACCTGGGCGACGTAGAGCAACAGAGTGAATGGGGCAGAGGCGAAAGGTAAGGATAGGAGAGGATAAAGGATGAAGGATAAAGGGGACAGAGGACAAAGGAGATCAAATTCTAGGGAAATATCTACCACTAAGTACTCCTTATATACCTATCTAGTAGAAAGGGTTGTACTCCTATACCGATGACCCCTTCTCTAAGATTAGGAGTACTCTCCTATGAATCGACCTCTTTCACATGAAATCTCCCTTGATCGTATGCCGAGTCCAATTGCAGTTGACCGTATAGGAGGAAAAGTCGGTGGTAGGTACTACTCCTGGTTCAGTTCATGACAACCAGAGTCCTCCACCAATCTTTGTCCAGGCATATCAAATCCAGGCAGTCATTGTGGACCAGTTGTTCCACTATTTCTTTGAGAAGGGGTCCAGCCTACTGTAGGACAGCGCATATGGAAAGGGGTGGATTCCGATGGGGATGATGTTTTGTCTCCATCATATTGGGGGCATGTTCAGGTTCTTACTGCTGACATGATGGTCTGATCAGTGAGCCTAGATATTATGTTAGGACTCAATAGCTTGTTAGACGTGATACCAGGACTTCGGAACTGCCTTGAGTGTTATTGTGCAAAGATCCAGACCTTCAATGGAAATGTAGATATTAGCTGATTGGTCAAAGTGTTTGGCATGTATGTTGGGTGCTCGAGTCATAACACAGATGTGATATTGCATTCTGTATAGACAGTGATGTTCGGATGATAACCCTTATTGGCAAAGAAAGGAAAGCTGCCAGTGGAAGTGTTCAGAGCATTGTTAAAACCCAACACTAGCAATTAGTGTAGTTGACTTGTGGAGATCAGTATCAAAGGATGCTCTCAGCAAGATCACTGGGAACTCTAAGATAAACTTCAAGGTGGGGTTTTATGGGTTCAAACAAATATATTCTGTGTTCACAAATTCAAAACAAAAGGCTTCTATGAAGTTCACTACTTTGATGAGGTGTTCTAATCTTTCCAAGTTCAAATAGACTAATCAATTCAATCCAAATTCGAGTCCAGATGACTCTTCAAGTTCAAATGTTCCAAAAACCAAAGTGCCAATAATCCAAATCAATCTTTGCCAAATACAATGCCAACTTCGAAGAAGTGGGGCAAAGTATGAGCCAGAGTCCCCTAGTGAAACACTTAGGCTTCTGTCATAGGTAACTGGGGAAATACTGCTGCTACCACCCCTCCTTATATACACCCTTTCTAATAAATAACAATCACAAGTCAAAATATAGTAAAATGTCGAAAATACTGAGAAATCCCTTTCAGAGATACTAAAGTACCCTTAATCAGGTGTAATGCATGTTAATTAGATACAAATCTGTCCAGAATATAATATTTCAAAGGTCATTTCTTATTATCTTCCTTATTCTTGTTCCAAGTTGGATATCCTTGACATGTGAATCTGAAGATGCTCCTGACCCCTTTATATTTCCAAGGTGAGTCCCCAAGGGATCTCTTGTTCTCCCTTGTTCTATCCAATTTAGAATAGTCTGAAATGTATCGTTCTACATTCCAGGGGTTGTTTCTATGGTTCTTTCTAGGTAGAATATTTGTTACTCCTTTTCTAATCAAAAGTCAATGACATCTGCCCCTTTTTCTGTTTCCAGCTGTAAGTTACAGCCACCGGTATTATTCCTGTTCTTTTAAGCCCAAAATGGACTTTAGATAGTTTCATCCATCCGATTGTTACTTCCTGATGTAC
Source organism: Marasmius oreades (assembly GCF_018924745.1). Classification (NCBI taxonomy): domain Eukaryota; kingdom Fungi; phylum Basidiomycota; class Agaricomycetes; order Agaricales; family Marasmiaceae; genus Marasmius; species Marasmius oreades. The sequence goes on from NC_057324.1 coordinate 212,108, forward strand.
TTCTAAGAGTTACTTCCGTCTTTTCAACCAATATCGAAGAAATTAATAAATTGATAGTAAAATCATGTCCCCTTGTTTGCTACGAATATTTGCGAGTGAGACAAGGCCAATGAAAATGAACAAAGATTTTTAAAGGCTGCTCCATCAGTTCCTACAGGTTTCAGAACATCGAAGACTCTCATCTATCAGGTTTTTTGTACTTTCTGTACTTCAGATAACTTGCAAATAGACCTGAGCTTTGACTAGCAGCTTGGGCTTACTCTAATCCTCATATTGTGTTCCCATTTTGATCATATTAAGTATTAAAATGTTTAAAATGTGTTTATTTAGATACTAGTAGGCTCTATCTGTGATACTGCAACTGCAAGTGATTACCAGGAAGCAAAGTACATTAAGCTGGAGTGATGGAGTGCAGGTGGGTTGTAGAGTTTTCATACTAACATTTTTTCTTTCTTTTCAGTTAATCAGAACAAGCTATCTTGGAAAACAGGTGAAGTTGTTCTCTTCAAAGATATCAACAGTGATGCAGTGCTGATGTAGTAGGGGATAGAGGAAGCAAGAGATAAGCAAAGGCAATATTTGGTCGTATTTGGCATAGATATACGTAGTGTACATGAGGTAGCCAGATGTGACAAGCAATGATGACGACGATTCCTGCTCATTGCCCGATTCACCTCCAATAGCCCGCTCCATCTGGTGACGAGCGTGTATTCAACCCTAGTGCAGAGTTTGCTCTGTGCCTTGCGCCATAATCCCTAGTCCTAGCCCACCAACGTCATCAGTCCTATCACTCTCGTCACTGCCATATCAGACCTCTCCACCTCTAGACTCTCTACTTGCTCTCAAACTCTATTGTGGCTCCTAAACGTATCATGGCTAGAGCTTTTCTTCCAACCCAATAGGCCAGCCATACCCAAACACCAGAAGATCCAAACAATTGCAAGCCAAACTGGATAGTGGCAGATCCACACCCAACACAGACTCAACCTTGACCTCCAAATCCACACTATCTTCGAGCAGTAATAGCGGGAATAACACACCTTCTTGACCCGCCACACCCGTTCTACTATCTGCCCAACTGCCACCACCTCCTACAGTACTACTCCGACCACCCAGACCGTCGTACAGACTTGGGCCAGCACGATTCACTCCAGAATCTACCCCAGAACCCGAGCAATATTTGTCTCCACCAAAAAAGTCCCCTACACCGTCACCCGTGCACAAACCCCTCCATCCAATCATGTCGCTTGACATCGCAAAAGCACTGAAATTTTCAGGCGAACTGACCAACAACACCAACCCCGAAGACTTCATTTCCAACATCCAATTACTCCTAGTCTTCTCCACCAACCTCTCAGCAGAACATTATGTTCCGACTGCCTGTTTGTTCCTTGCAGCAGGTAGCTCCGCAGCAGAGTGGTATGACAAAGAAATTGCCGACAAGTTGGTGGAATGGAAGGAATTCGTGACCAAGTTCAAGGAACGATTCCCAGCACTAAAGAAAAGAAAACTCACGATGGTCAAACTGGAAGACCTGATACTCGAGAAAGTGCTCCAGGAGGAAGAGATACTATCCCGAAATCCAATGACACTTACATACCAATTCGAAGAGTTCGCGGACGAGTTACTGAAGCTGGCAAAGACGGCAAAAATTGTAGATGGGAGAAACCACATTAGAGCTGTTAGAAAGAAGTTGCCACGGGTGATCAGAGATAAGGTGGATAGTGACCCCGAGAACTGGGAGAAGTTCACGAGTGCTATCAAGAGCATCTCAGTGGACTACATCAAAGAAGAGTTAGAGAAAAGGGAGGAGGAGAAGAAGAAGGAAGAAAGGTTCGAAAGGCAGTTACAACAAATGGATCGTAGTAACCTCAGCGCTCCACGTCAACCACCGATGACACCCAGAATGACATGTGTCGTAACTGCATTTGCAAACACTTCACTACAGCCAACTCGTACTAATCCTCGACTACCCAGCGCTGCCCTGAATGACTCTGAAGGCAATACCAAACAACGTGAATTTGGAGCTAGATCCGCACAACCAGGCCCGTTGCTCAATGCAGAACAAATCGAAACCCTTCGCCGTAACATCAGACTACTACCACATCATCCAAACACAGCCGAAGGTCGAGAAGTGTACCAACGCCAACTAATAGAGTGGGCACAGAGACACGGGCGCAATACTGCAATCACCTTCGAAACCCCATTTCCCCTACGGCCAGGCACAGCATCCGTACTCTCTCGAGAGTGCTGGAAATGCGGCAATCAAGGGCATGACGCCAGGACATGCACAAGCTCACAACCAATTGTTGGTAGAGAAAGTGCTTGGAGACGCCTGTGCTTTGCGGAGCTCAGAAGCCAACCAACCTATCACAAATCTGCAACTCACCTAGTTTCTTGATGTGATATGGAAGAGTGATAGAAGGAGATTAGCAGTGAAGCTTAGATGGAGAGCACAGAGATGTTGTATGAAGACAAAAGATGTTGTTAAGTCTGAGGCTCTAAGGCTCAGACTGTCTAGCTTATATACATGAATTCTATCTAGGACCCCAGATACTATACTAAGACCTCTAATACTCTATTTGAATAGTAGCACATGGTGTGCTTGGTAATTGTCTGATTGGAATACTTCAGGTACATTCCAGAACAATGGTTCCTTAGCAACAATCTGAGAAACCATATAGTACACTGGGTAATCCTGGGAAACCACATGGTGAAGCCTGGGAAACCATATGGTGCAGTGGGTAACACTGAGTAAATATATAGTACTCTGGGTTGCCCAAGCATGCTTGGCAACAAGGATCAACATCTAGACATCTAGCCTGCCAAGGCTGTTACTAGTGCGATCTAGATCTAACATAATTCCCCCTGGACCTGATCTACAATCTGAAGTGTCTAGAATGGTCTAGAACAAGTCCAATGGTCCACTCCATCTTTGGAATATCTAGTGATAAGATAAGATAAACACATGGCACAGATAAGATAAATGTTAGATAGGGATAAGATAGTGAAATCTGTGACACAACCCCGCTGCCAATACCCATTAACCTTGTCGATGAGCTGGGCAACAGCTATGACTGGCTGAATGAGCCATACGGGGAGACCAGCCAGGGAAACGGGAATGGGTCAACAGCATAAGCGGCGACTGTCTGACCCGTGGTATTGATATTAGACATTCATCATGTACATACGAAGTCTCACATGAATCTCATGTTTTTGATGTCTATGGCTTATTGTCTGATGTCTGCCGCAAAACCATTCCCTTCACATTAAGTATTTCACTGGTTGATGACCAGCAACATCGCCATACTGTTCTTGCCACTGTAGACGACGGGGCTATGACAGCCGCGATTGACACGTCAGTTTACAAACAAATAAAGGTCAAGCTCCTAGGATGGAAACCATCATCCAAAAGGTTCTGAATGGCTGATGGAAGAGTCATACGTGCAGTAGCTCAGTGGCACGGTTGGATAGAGATTGATGGAAGGAATGAAAAGGTTTGTATAGAAGTATTTGACAGTGAAGGGGGGTGGAAATTCTTATTTGGCAAAACCCTTCTTGAAACCTTCGGGATGATCCACGACTACCACTGTGAAACAATATCCATGTCTCAGAAAGGGGGAAAGGTAACCATGTTCTTCAATGATGGGTTAGGGAAACCCATTGACAGGCCTAACAAAGAAGGGAACACCAAAACGGGAAACAGAATGGATGTTGTAGCTAGAACGGGAACCTCAACCCTAGACTTGGCATCCCGGAAGGGTGCAACTACAGTGGGGGGAGATCATAATGCACCCCACTCAAAGGAAATACCCATCTGTATAATGGATGAATCCACCGAAGCCACACCAGACTTCGAGAGTGACCTCATCCCAGAAGGACTAGACACAAATGCGAGCCTGTCAGTGTTCACCAGGAATATTGAACCAAACGGAGCATTTTGTAAGGAAAGAGTGCAGGAGATACTAAAGCAAGTTAAAATTGGGAATGACCTAACAGTGGAGCAGCATAAACAGGTGACTGCCCTCATCACATCCTACGCCGACTGTTTTGCGCTATCAGTATCAGAAGTACGGCATGTTCCTGGTGTGGTACATTATCTTAATATCCCACCAAATGCAAAATTCAATACCAGAGTCCATCAAAAACCTGTAACCTCACCACCGGAACGCACATACCTTCACCAAAGAATTGACGAGCTTGTGGATGCAGGAGTTCTGGAACGATGTAATCCCAGTCAAGTCAAGTGTGTTTCACCACTAACCATGGCAAAAAAGGCACATAAGCATGGGGGTTTACCACTGGAGGAACTCCAGCGGCGTGTCAACAGTCAATGTATAGCAGCAGGCCTCGAAACCCCATTTGATCTTCCAGACCAACATCCTGGCGACCTAAACCCGATATCAAATAGCCCAACTCCCTCAAAAACGAAGTATCGCATATGCCAAAACTTTACAGAAATAAACAAGATCACGCAAATAGCTCCAATGCCCCAGGGTGATATACACGGAAAACAACAATCACTTAGTGGTCACTGGTGGCTCATACTATTCGATTTTGCATCTGGATTCTATGCATTGGACATACATCCAGAATCAAGACCCTACACTGCCTTCTATGTTGAAGGGAAAGGATACTATTGGTGTGCAAAGATGCCCTTTGGACTAACGGGAGCACCATCCACATTCACAGACATGACATCCAAACACTTAGGGGATCTAATAGGAAATGGAGACATGGAGCTTTTCATAGATGACGGCGGCACTGCAGTCGACGATTTTGATGAAGGAATGGAATGACTTGAACGAATCTTCAAGCGTGTATGGGAGCGAAACTTATCACTCTCAGCCAGCAAATCAGAATTCTTTGTTACCGAAGGTATCTTTGCCGGAGGAAAGGTCAGACCAAATGGCGTAACCACAGATCCCACAAAACTGACAGCCATAGTAAACTGGGAACAACCCGAGGATGCCCTAAATCTGTCATCCTTCTTAGGCATAATGGGACATTTCCGAGACCTCATAAAAGGATATGCACTCATTGAAAGCCCACTACAGAACCTCCTAAAGTCGGTCCCACTCAAGCCACACTGTAGCAAGTCTGAGTGGCAAACGGCTCATAAAAAATACAAACTTGATGATAGTAGATGGAAATTCGAACACACCAGGTCCTTCATCGCACTGAAGCGGGCACTTATGTCGGAACCGGTTCTCCGAGCCCCAAGGTGGGATGGTTCTCCATTCATCATTACTACGGATAGTTGCAAAGAAGGATTCGCAGGCGTACTTGCCCAGAGGTTCACCACCATGTTGCCTAACGGTACCTCAGTCACCAAAGTCCACCCAATCACCTATGCATCAAAGCGAACGTCATCAGCAGAGAAGAAGTACCAACCGTTCCTACTAGAGTTTGCAGCTCTCAAGTTTGCACTAGACAAATTCTCGGACATAGTTTGGGGATCACCAGTAGAACTCGAAACCGATTGCCAGGCCTTGCGAGACGTCCTTCTCAATGGCAGGTTGAATGCGGCGCATGCCCGCTGGAGAGATGGAATCCTGGCGCACCAAATCATTGATATGAGACATGTGCCAGGACGCCTCAATGTAGTGGCTGACAGACTCAGTCGCACATGGGATGGCAACCCAGATTTGAAAGAGAACGACAGTAGTGAATGGACAGTTAGCAAAGACTGGGAAAGCGAGAAAGGGATTATTAGTGGCCTGTTTCAGGTGGCAATGGATTCATCGCCGAACATGGAACTCAAACAGAGGTTTGAGAATGAAACAGTGTTCAGGGAGGTCATAGAAGCATTAGAAGGGTTGCAGATCGAAGGTTCAGTGCGGAACAAGAAGAGAGCTCGACACCGAGCTTCAGAGTACATGATAGAGGATGGGAAACTCTGGCGGCTGGTAAGTTGGAATGGGTCCAGGTCGAGGTCAAGAGTAGAATGTGTCAGTAAAGATGAGGCAGTGGGCTTGGCAAAGAAAGAGCATGAGGAGAAAGGCCATTGGGGCCGCGATCTCATCAAGGTCGCATTGCTGGATCGCGTATGGAGCCCGAAAATTGACGAGTCAATTATGACAGCCATCAGGGAGTGTGCGAGATGTAAAAGCTTCGGGGCGGCTTACCTTCATGCCCTTCTACAACCTATCACACGTCGGCATCCATTCGAGCTCCTAGTAGGGGACTACCTGTCGATGACGAAAGGAAAAGGGGGATATCACACAGTAGGCCTCTATATGGACGTCTTCACCCAAAAAATATTCAGCTACAAATTTAAAACACATGGCACAGCCGCAACAACAATAACCAGCCTGCAAGACATCTTTCAGAAGTACCAACCTTACGAAACATTCATGTCGGACAACGGCTCCCATTTCAAAAACAACACCGTATCTGAATTCTGTGGCCGTTGGGGCACTGCGCATCATACAACACCTGCATATGCTCCATGGGTCAACAGGCTCATCAAAGGTACAAACAAAATACTATTACACGTACTTGCAAGATTGTGCGCACCGGAATTGGGGGAGGATTCAGAAGAGCTGAAGAAAATTGATGGCTTCGAAAAACTTCCAGCGAGGTGGCCAGACTTCCTCGACGAAGCTGTTATGATCCGTGCACTTTTCTGGCCCACTGAAGTGTGACAGTCCCCCCAATAATTTTTACCAGCAATCCCCCCTCAATTCGGCCATATACATACAGCTGTACAGCCTCGCAGAGTACTCCTTCATTTCCCGAGTACCCCTTATTTCCCGAGTTCCCCTTATTTCCCAAGTACCCCTTTATTAAATTCCCTGAGAACCCCGTGCTGAATGTACACCTCACCTCGAAATACATACAATAGCCCATGTTTGTTAAATAAGTATATAAATAAGTACATACATAGTAGACTATATAAACTTTGAGGTTTCTTCTCAAAACCTCAACCTCAATATTTTTTACCCACTGTTACCCCATTGTTACCTACCTAGTAAGACTCTTACTACCTATCCAAATCCTCTCGTAGTGCATTGAATATATATTCTGTGTTAACTACAACTGCCACTCTGTGTGAACTATACAATTAGCCAGCTTTCGAGCTTGACAACAATCCAGACAATAGCCTCCAACTACATACATCTTGCTACCTAATCACCCCTCGTAACTTGAATGTGAGAGACTCTGTGTCCTGCCGAAAAGTGAACGAGTCCTAACAGAAGCCATTGCGGCCCTCAATAATCGAATTCTACCAGCATTGAGTTTCACTCCACATGAACTCTTCTTCGGACACATTGTCAATACTATAAGAACACCTATAGAAGAGGCAATGTCAATCCTCACGCCAGAAGCGGCCACGGTACACATGGCATACGTCGCACAACAAAGGCTTACTGGCTACGAAAACGCCATGTGCCATGCAGTCAAACGAAAGGCACTATTCGACAGGAAAGTCCTTGCATCATTCCCGGGCGAGGTCATATTTGAACCAGGCGACCTGGTGCAGGTATACAACAACAGATTAGAAAGCACACATCGAGCAGATAGAAAGCTACTCCCCAAGTGGTCAGAGCCAAGACGAATAGTTGAAAGGAATTTGAACTCATACCAGCTGACCACACTAAATGGATCAAGACTGGAAGGAGAGGTGCATGCCAGGCGGCTACGGCAGTTTCATCCAAAGGAAGCAACAAAACTTTTCGAAGACTAAATAGAAGTATGGAGAAAATTTAACAACGGCGAATGCTGGTTAGAAGGAGACGAGGACAGCCCGCACAACGAGGACGCCATGCAATTTTTAGACGGGGCACATGTAGTAGGGGATAGAGGAAGCAAGAGATAAGCGAAGGCAATATTTGGTTGTATTTGGCATAGATATACGTAGTGTACATGAGGTAGCTGGATGTGACAAGCAATGACGACGACGATTCCTGCTCATTGCCCGATTCACCTCCAATAGCCCACTCCACTGACTATAGAGGAAATTTTGGAAAAGAGAGTGAATCAAGGGAAGAAAGCAGTGAGAAAACAAAACCCAAGAGAGCAGCAAAAGTCGTGCCGCTATATGATGTCAACAATGATGACAAGGAGCAGGGAAATGTTAAGTTTGAGGACGAAGAGACCTAAAGGCTCTACCATGGCTCATCCAAAGTGAAAGTTTGTCCCAAGTTGCAATGTCATCTACTGCCACCACCCACTCATCCTACTTTCTTACATCAAAGCTGGAACAACCCTGACAACTTATTGGACAATATGTCACCTTTACCAATACCAGGTTCTATGCCTTTCACTCCACCATGATTGTCCTGGCTGCCTCTGTCACCTATCAAAGTTCCATTTCAATTACTTGATCCTTTCACTGCAGGGTAATTTGAAGCAATAATTCGGAACAAGAGGTGATAAGGAGCAAATCAACAAGACAGCCAGGAATATGTAGCTTATATTTTGAGTTTGTAAAATTGTCTATAAGATACTCTTGAGTTACAGCTCAAATTCATTTCATTATTATTGTATGCTGTGTGTAAATAGATGCTGAATATGCATGCAACATAGTCATTTTAAGAAGGCTCTTGAAGAGAATTTGTTACATGTGTGTAGATGATGCTAAAGATAGTCTGGCAGAGAGTGAATTAATTTACTTAGATTTGTTTTTATTTCTATTTAGATATATTCATGTTAGTTTTAAATAAGCAAAATACTGTCTATGGGAGTATGCATGGTATGTGCCAGTCACTGTAAGTGTCACAAACCAAATACTCTAGAACTACTGTATCCAACAAGTGGGGTTTTAAAGCTTATGTGGCCAGCACACAAGAATACTACTAACAACAAAAAGCAGACCACTGAGTTGACAAAGTTATTCTGAGATAATTACTTATACACAGAGCACCAAGAAGGCGTTGGAGAAAGCACTGATAGTATCTTTTGGAGTGATACTGAACTCACACAGAGGGGAATGCTAGATAGTACATTTTAAAATAGTACAGAACTCATACACAGAGAAGAACACTTGGTAGTACTTTATGGAGTAGTACTGAACTCACACTGAGAGAGAAGAAGGGGGAAAGGTAAAGGGACTCTATTGAGAGTAGCAAACCAGACTAGAAAAGGGGGTACAAAATAATAAGGCTGGAGATTCAGCCAAGATACATGGAGGTTATATACTACTAAGCTATCTACATGGGGATAAAGCTTAACCAATAGGAAAAACATGGAATAATAATGACTATGGATGACTATAAAAAGCTGTCAAATAACTGTGTAAAGTCATGGAATGACTGTGCAAGGCTGTGCGAACAAGAAAAGTACAGATTTCTAGAATGCCCAAAATGCCCAAAATGCCCAAAAATTGAATTATGGGGATTCCATGAGGCTGGGACATGCCTTGAAAAGTGAACAATTTATAACAGTAAGGTAGTATGTACCAGTCAGTGTAAATTCAATCACATGCTAATTATATAAAAAATATTACTATTCTAAAGTATTTGAACAGACATATCTATTTCTTCTACCAGGCTAGCCTATGGACATCACACCTAAGGCAAGATGTACTTGTCGTCTAACTTGAATGGAAGTTCTATTACAAGTATCTTCATCCTAAATATATAAAACATTTAGATTTAGAAGGTCAATAAACTAGGCTGAATCTTTTGTAAAAGGTCATTTAATTACAAAACTTGAATCCAAAATTCAATCCTTGTGTCTTAAAACTGTCATTCAGTGAACAGGCACAAGTAGAACTTGTTCCAGAGTTGGGTAATCAATAGAGCAAGGGAGAAAATAACCATGCTATACATCTCTGCCTACACCTTGTCAACTGTTGGAATAGCTGATGTCTCCTCCACTTCTTGTATGCCATTGATGGTAATTCCAGGCTGAGTTTGTAACTGGAAGTAAATTGTTCCTTGTCTTGTGCCATTCTGTTGACTAGCTTGGGCAATAGCAGCTCCAAACATTGATATTGTCTGCTGAATACTTTCAACAGATTTTCCATATGCCACCTGAGCAATGACCATTGTAGGAGCAAGACCCTAAGATGACACAGTTGGGCTATGTGCCAAAAGTGGAAACAATTGTGTACTCACAGACATTAAAAGGGAGACAGTTGAGAAATCAAATGGTAAAACATCATTTGTGTTGACTCCCAATTGAATCATTATTGAAGTCAACAAGGAACCTGCATATAGCAATCCAGACTCAACACTGATTTTTTAGTTAGTATAGAAGCTATAGAAGGGAAGTAAATGTGTACATACATGATAGCTGTAATATTATTATACCTTGTGCATGTTGACCCTCGCATAAATTGCCTTGCTTGACGAGTAATCCACCAAATGCAGCCTCCTTGTATTGAAAAAACAATGGTATCAGTGTAGCTACAATATAATGGAGGCAAATGGACTTACCAGTCAAAGATGTCAATATAATTTGAAAAACAGCTATTCCTATTGCTGCTCTACTGTCAATGTAGATCCCTTTCTGTGCAAGGCGATTATTTTCAGGTTTTGATGAGCTGCCAAATTCAATTGCAAAGAAAATAATAGACCCAAGGTCAATGACTGTTTCAACCATCATCAACATATTAGAGATAAAGCACTCAATAATGAAGCAAACCATTCAGAATACTTGCAACCACAACAAGTGGAAACAGAACAAGTTTGTTTGAATTGAAAATGAGATAGCAACGATGAATCTATAAAGAGGTTTAGCTATCACTACATTGTGTCTGTTCAGGAGCTTTGAATGACTTACAAGCATTGTATCAGCTATTGAGCTGAGATTATTGATATAAACAGGTTAACTTCACAATTAACAGTAATAATCTAAATGTGCATACTTCATAAGAGTTGAAATAATGCTTGTAGTTCCACTGAGGTGAATGTATATGAGTGGGAGAGAAAGTAATCCAAATAGTATTACTCACATCCAGGCAATCTTCTGATTATCTCCATGAACATACTGGATAAGTGAGCTATAATCCTTTGTTGTTGCAGCATGGAACTCTATGAAGGTTTGCCGAGATAATGCCCAAGTATTGACAAAAGTGTAGATAGTTGCTAGTACAAAGAGAGCTATATTGCCCCCTTTATATAGTCTGTGAACAGAATTAGCTTGCCAAAAGAGAACATGAATTGATAGTCCAAATATAAAACAGTAGATTCCTGCAAGGATATTAGCATGTCATTAGAGTAATACTGTCAGAAGTTATATATACCATATATGCAGAATTGCACCTATAGAGCAGTAATTTCAGCATTCACTGACATTAGACATATGAACAATACAAACAGAAAGAGTAGAGATTGGTGTAGTGAGAATCATCTCAGCACTAAGGTAGAGTGCTAAAGTCTGTTGAAGTTCATCTGTAGAAGACATGATAGAGTGGGAATTGAGGTTTGCCTTCAATAGAAAGCCTCAAATGATGGTCCAGTAAGTATATAGCTTGACCTTTTATAATGACTTACAAGAGCCAAAAACTGTTGCACAATATATCTTATTTAATATTGATGTTTTTGAGACCAAATCATAAATTTTTACTTGCTTTCAACTCAATAAAGTTAGCTATGCTATAAAGCACTGGAATATCAGCAAAAAGGCAAGCTTACTTCTGAGTAACTTGGGTTTCATTCAGATCTTGTTAAAAGTGATTAAGCTGAACAGTCAGTAAACTGGGATGAAAGTAGTATTGTATGAACATTACAAAGTAATTGAGAGATTAGCTCACTTTTGTTTCTGATACAGATTCACTGCATCATCATATTCCACTCAGCCCCCCAACATCATTCAGATCCATCATATTGGTCAGAATGGATACAGTGATAAATTTGGTCACTTTACAATCCTCTGTGAAATAAGCTAGTAAGCAAAGCATGCATTGTTTCCTCTACTAGATTATCAGACCTTGAGTCTGATGGTAGTCAGTGATGTTCCAAGTGCTCCTTCTGTAGCCCTGGTATTTGATTGATCCATGAGGGACATATTTCACCCATTACCAGCTAAGCAGATTTGAACATGATCCAGTTTAGAAATAACTATAGAAAGTCATCCACTATGTATATCATTTAAAAAAATCATTAAACCAGGCAGTGTTCCTAACTGAGACAGTTTTGGAACATTACACTAGTAGGGAGATGATATAGCACTTCACAACATCAGTACATTGATGAACATAGAAGATATTCATCCCCAAAGTAGCAAGGCAGAATTATGCAGTGGAGTCTCAGAAGATTAAAGCAGGTTATTGTTACAAACCATTCACTTTTCAGGCCTACCATACCCTGCTAACCAGCACACAGACTACAGTACCCCAGTAATACTTCTAAGTCCTAATCTTATCATAAATCTCATTATTATTCACATGTGATATCCTCTCAGCAGCCTTATCTGAGGTACAACACAGTCATTACAGCCTCACAACTCACCCTACACTCTTTCCTTATGAATATTTCCCATGCTGTCTCTTTACTAAGTACATATTTCACCCATATACAGTCACTCTGACTCAATCTCTTATCTTTCCATTCATTTACATAGTAAACCTAGTCACATATAGATAAATAGATGACTCATTATATAGATAACAGTAGAATGAATATATAAACCTGAGGTTTTGACACTAAAATCTCAACTTCAATATTTTTTAACCATTCATCTGTAATCCATCTTATCTCTCATACTAGTGCTGAATTATATTCTGTCTCTGCAACGTCCATCTAGTGTGAAACTAACTACCCCAGCCAGCCTCCAGGCTAGACACCTCCCTCACCATCCAGCTTTTGAGCTAAACACCATCCAACAGCCAGCTTTTGAGTCCAACAAACAACCCAACACTATGTTAAGAGTTGTGCACTTTGCACACTCACTATGACTATCAGGACTAGGTTGGGATTAGAGGCAAGATGTATATAGTTAGAGTATCTTCTTGTACAGTAGGTTGGTGAATGTTAATGGTGATCTTCGCAAAGCAAAAGGTGATTGGATGGTATGCTTGAAGGACTTTGATGCTTATGACAATGGTACAAGGTAGTAGTTGAGGTAGTTCACAGTGAGTGGGCTTATAGGTTGAATATTGTATATTCAGTAGTACAAATAAGAGGTAAGAGTTCAGAAGATAGGTAACTTGGGGGAAAAGGGTACAAAGAATATCTAGACTGAGGCTTTGAGAGGAAACCTCAGGGCTCTTATACTCTACAGTTATGTAAATAAGCACAAAGAAATAAAGGTGAGGTGTACCCTTGGCACAAGTGTTACTTGAGAGAATTTAGTGATGAAAATCTGCCAAGATGAGGTGTACACTCAGAAAGGGGTTTTTCTTGGAAAAATTAGTGAAAGAGTCCTCGGGGAGTGAGAGGTACTCGGCAAGGCTGTACAGGCTGTGTGTATGGCCAAATCAAGTGGGGTTTGTTGGTAAAAAATTGTAAGGGGACTGTCCATTGGTTAGTATGCTTCAGCAGGCCAGAAAAGTGAACAGTTTGTAACACACTATCTCTAACTACATACATCTTACCACCTAAGCACCCCTTATAAGTAGAGACCACAAGTTTAGTATAATGGGTTGTATGGTTGACCTATTTGGCTGATCTTCTTAGATTACTTATAGTGAACATGACAAGGTATTTATAGCCAAGTAATGTACTTTTACAAGTGACAAGAAAGAAGATATCTATCTACAGAAAGTGACAGGGTTTATATACAGAGTAAGAGAGAGACTATAGGTAAATATAAGCAAACATATGATGAATAGTGCCGCAATGCATTCAGTACCATTGAGTTGGCATAGCCACTCTCCTCCTTAGGTAGGCGTTACACCCTCCCCCACCAGGTTGAACCTACAGTTGAATTGTGAAGTAAGTAAATTAATTGGTGAGTGTGAATAGACTCACTGTGTACCTTATTCAGTTGGAAGCATCAGTTGACATCTCAGTCAAAGTTATTGTATCCCGGTTGTATTATCGCACAAATTGGATGTGAGGTGTGAGGGGGCTGTCACAGTCTCCTGCTTGGTATTGGGAGTAGCGATTGGGTTGAGATTTGAGTCGCAGTTCCCGAAATGTCCAAAACCTGTTAATAGGCGAAGTATACCACTCAAGAGTCAACCTAATATCAGAGCTACAGACATAGCACCAACACCAAATCAACCCAAAAACTAGTAAACCTCTGTGTAAAGTCTATCAATAAGTCTACACACCAGGACAGATTGCAAGGGTGGACTGCTTGGCAAAGGTTATGCACAAGATCACAGTCTCAATATCGTATGAAGGTCTTATAAAATCAATGTGCAACTGCAAGTGTAAAACACCACAGCTACAGGGGTTCTAGGGTTTGTAGGGGCTCTGTTTATTGTCCAATGGACTAAGTGGGACTATGAACTTTGGACTAGTTTGAACGATTGAGACTATTGCCCTCGACGGACACAAAAACTAAATCCTCGGCAGACACGAACGCTAAGACCCTCAATGGATTACGAAACAGTAATCAAGACCTCGGCGGCCTACAGACGGATAGTTCTCAAGTTTGACCTTGGTAGTCTCATATGTTCAAATCAAATCTTATCGTATCACTGCACAAAGACAGGGCAAATCACTCTATTGGGTGTCAAGAACAGTTACTCATGGGCAACTCACTCAGGACTTGCCTACACATGGGTAGTACTTGTTTTATCTACAGATACTGTCACGAATTGTTCACTTTCCAGGGCATGTTCAGCATCAAGGAATGCCCCCCAGAAATTAATTCCTGGGCATCCTGGGCATTCTGGGCATTCTGGGCATTCTGGGCATTCTGGGCATTCTGGGCATTCTGGGCATTCTGGGCATTCTGGGCATTCTGGGCATTCTGGGCATTCTGGGCATCTTGGGCATCCTGTGCATTCTAGAATTCTTGCTAGTGGAGCAACTTTTCTATTTCACACAGCCTTGCACAGTTATTCCCCAGCCTTGCACAGTCATTTAACAGCTTTTCATAGCCATCCACAGTCATTCCATGGTTATTCCATGTTATTTCCTATTGGCTAGGTCTTATCCCCATGTAGATAGCTCAGTAGTATATAAACCCCCCTATGTATCTAGCTATTTTCCCCAGCCTTGTAATTTTAAACCTTCTGTTTGTGTTTCTGTCTCTTGTGCTTTCTGCTTTTCTCCCTCTCTCTGTCCAGTTGAGCCATCTCCTGTCCAGTGTTCCCAAGTGTTCCCAAGTGTTCCCAAGTGTTCTTTCAAGTGTTCCTTCCAGCATTCCAGTGCTCTCAGTATTTTTCCTAGTGTGCTTCAAGCACTCCCAAGCTCCCTCTCAGTATTCCCCAGTAAGTATTTACTTTCGAGTAAATCTTGTCACCTCAGCGGTCCCCCTTTGTTGTTTGTTTGCATTGTTTAGCTTGCCACATAAGCCTTAAAATGTTAGGACTCGCTAACTTCGACAATAAAGGTTCGAGAGGTTATTCAAGTTCTTCAAGTATCAAGACAATACACAGGTTTCAATTAGAGGCAAAATGTGAGCAGTAATGGGCTTGAATTGGTTTCTAATATTAAGTACTAGAGTTACAGGTAATTGTTTAGGGTTAATGAGGTTGTAGGTTTAAACAATGAAGTATATTCACAGTTTATACTACAGAGATATGAAATAGGTTGAGAAGTTAATGAGAGGGATGCAAAATATCTAGACTGAGGTTTCGGGATGAAACCTCAGTGCTTTTATACTTATAGAGTATGTACTTATTTGTAGTTAAAATAGCACTTACACAAGTTTAATTGGGTTGAGAGTGTTTAAGAGGTCCGGGATGAGGTGTACATTCGGCATTCGTTGTCGAGGGGTTCTCGGGGGAATAATATTCAATATAAGGAAGGTGGATGAGGTGTTGAGTCGGCAAGGTACATCTGTGCTTTGGAAAATCTATTGGAAAGACCGGGATGTGTACATGTTCTTTCGACGGGATGGAAGTTAGGTATAATTCCTCGGGAATATGTGCTTTGTCGGATTTATCGTCGATGTTGGTGATCCCGGCGATGGATCATCTCCGAGATTTCCGAGATCTCCTATTTTGATGTGATATCGAGTACTGGGAAGGTGGTCACAATGTTGTAGTGTGATCGTGTGATAACAGGTGAACAACTGGGCTCGGATATTTGGCAGTAACGAAAAAGGTCAAAGCAGACGGTCTTTCGGTCGGGATGTTCAAGTTGTAACATAAAACCCCCCTAGTTGGGTGAAGTGGTTCTAAGGTTGAACAGTTCGTTTCAGATACATGGGCTGCTTTTATACTACTTCTACACTAGCTTTGTAATCCTATCTCTACTTGTTTCATCTCTAAAAATAATGCACCGTAGCCATGAATCCATGTGAAATCTTATCGCTAGGGACTGCTACATGTGCAGAATCTCATCTACAGAGCTCTTCTGTATTTGAATCATATGTTTTGGGCCAGTCTAGACTGTTCTTCATTCTTGTTTCAGCATGTAGAATGGATCTATATAGACATACCATGTGGTATTTCCTGCCCACGGACCTTATCCTGCATTTCAACGTTATCAAATCATATGGACTTTGTGTATCCAAGTAGTTCCAGCATATGGATCCAGAGTTCTGAACTGCCATAGCATATGAACAGCGTGGACTCCGAGATCTGTTGTTCATTCCTGCCTGGTTCCTAGGTACTCTATCTGGGATCTGGGATCTGTATTATGTCTTTTTGTCTTTTTATTTTGATCAGGACTCGATCTATGGTCATATCCAATTTCTCCTAGTCTGTGTGGTCTTATATCCAAATTCTTGTCAACTAAATCCCCCGTAGAGGTAGGTACTCCCAGTATGAAGGTCTTTTGACTCCATTAAGTTCTACTATGAATGGTTCTGTGAAGACTACAAGTCTTCTAATAGTACAATCCCTTGATATGCCAGTGCATAGTAGAATGTAGAGAGTAGAACTCAGTGAATTACCGCTTAAGTGCTCTGCTCATAGTGTTCTACAGGTTTCAAATGGTCATACAGTTTTTTGACACGATCTATGGCTCTCTCTAACTGGTCTAGCTGCACCTACGGCACATCCTACTAGCGGCACTAGCTTTAACTAGCAATTCGGGCTCACTCTAGTTCTTAATACAATAAATATCGCTCTGTAGCACTGTTTAAAGTGCAAAAAGAACCTTGTAGCATAGTCAACTAAGTCACATTATCGTAATGGTGTAGATGGTAACAATTTGGTTGTTTTGTCAACGAAATAACAGTTTTCGTCTATTCTAGATGGGATACTGTGAATTTCAAGTGGGGGCAACAATCAGGAACAGAGTTGAGTTTGTTTATGATTGTTGTGAACATCGGGAAGTTGTTCCTGATGCTTGCAACCAGAGGATAGCAAACAGGGCTGTGTCATCAACAACAGCTGGTGGTACGGATTGCATTCATAAGAATTCAGTTAAGGCTAGTGGGGTCAGGTTACTGATATCCCCTTTGTATAATCAATTGTTGGCATAGATTGAGGGAGAGCTTCTCCTCAATAAATGAGCGGTACAGATCAGGTGTCAGTACCAGCTCAACAAAAATTCTTTGGTATTTCATCCAAAGTTGAGGTGAAGTACCAGATTGATGTGTGGGAGAGTGTAGATACAACTCTCAGAAAACTCATAAACAACAGATTGAGAACGACCCATCCTTGAATTGGTGTATCCCAATGGGGCAATTACCAAAGGAAATTCATTTGGAGGCCCACCATATGTATTTCTCAGTGGACACTCGTTTTTAGGGTTGGGGAACTGTGACAAACTAGATATGATAATGCGACTTAAGTTGAACTACAGTGACCCAAAAAACTGTCTGATTTGGTACATAGTCCGAGAAAATCCTTAAATAACTCCATGGAAAATCATTATTATATAAGACTCTAAGTGTATGAAATATAGCCCTACATCCCTGCTACACACCTTATTTTGTTCTGCACAGAAATATTGACATTTGATGAAGTTATTACTAAAGTCCAGTTCAGGTGTGCTTCAGCAAACTTCAATCTTGCCTTCCTATAGTGAATGCTGAGAAAAGGCTTTTTCTTCTCCACTACAGCATGAAACTTGTGTTTATGAAGGACATTGCAGGTGGTTTGGGGAGTAATAGAAGAGGAGAGTGATATATTAAGGTTTTGAGTGAACTGAGTAGCATTCCCCACATGCCCTGAGCACATTTGTGTAATAATATAGTGTTCATCAGCAGGTGTGAGCTTCTTTGGTCTGCCCCCAACAGAGTTCTCCTTGTCAGGTAGCTTCTTGGAGACAATGGTGGTCACTGTAGTCTTGCTACAGCCCACTTGCTGGGCAATGCTACCAGCACTGAGGTCAGTAGCGGTAGAGAGATGAAGAATTTGTTTTTTCTGAGATTGAGTGAGGTGAGGCATGCTGTTGATGGTTTTGTGAAGGGAATATCACATTTTTATATTCTAAAGTGGACAATATGATGTCATATAAGAGTTAACTAATGATGTCATTCAAAATTTAATGATATACAACATGATATCATGCAATATGTCATAATGACATGTGTAAAATAGTCAAGCAAAAAAACTGTCCAGTTGGATTTTTTTCATATTTTAGTAATAACTTCATCAAATGTCGATATCTTTGTGCAGAACAAAATAAGGTGTGTAGCAGGGATGTAGGGCTATATTTCATACACTTAGAGTTTTATGTAATAATGATTTTCTATGGAGTTATTTAAGGATTTTCTCGGACTATGTATCAAACTGGACGGTTTTTTGGGTCACTGTATGCTACAAGGTTCTTTTTGCACTTTAAACAGTGCTCTGGAGCGATATCTATTGTATTAAGAACTAGAATGAGCCCGAATTGCTAGTTAAAGCTAGTGCCACTAGTAGGATGTGCCATAGGCGCAGCTAGACCAGCTAGAGAGAGCCGTAGATTGTGTCAGAAAACTGTACTACTGTTTAAAGCCTGTAGAACACTATGAGCAGAGGACTTAGACGAAGTTCTACTTTCTACGCTCTACTATGCACTGGCATATCAAGGGATTGTATGATTAGAAGACTTGTAGTCTTCACAGAACCATTCGTAGCAGAACTTGACAGAGTCTAAAAACCTTCATACTAGGAGTACCTACTTCTATGGGGGATTTAGTTGACAAGAATTTGGACATAGAACCACCTAGACTAGGAGAATTATAACATGACCATAGATTGGTTCCTGATCACAGGAAAGATGATATGAATGACAGATCACAGATAGAGCATCTAGGAACCAAGCAGGAATGAACGATAGATCTTGGAATCCTTATTGTTCATGCCCCATGGCAACTTGAAATGCTTGATCTGTATGCTGAGACTACTTGGACACATAAGGTGTCAGGAGTCGATCCTTGGGTGAGGTGAGCTGACAATTGAAAGGGAAAAAGGAATGACTCCTAGGTAGGATTGACCAGACAAGAGTGAAGTTCTACTGTACACTTGGAGTACTTATATACTACACTACTTAAGGGGTAAGGAGTCGAGGGGGCAGGGGCCTCCCTATCTATGATGGTCTACGGCGATCGTGAGTTGGACAGAGTGCTCAACGGTAAGGGGCTGAAGGGGTGGAAGTGAGGACAATCACAAGGATTGAAATGATCAAGTGTGAAGGTGGGAGGGGTTGTGATAATATGTGAAGTACTATGGAGGAGTACTCAGAGTACGGCGAGTTCGCGACATTACCCCCCCCTTAAGGGCCTTCGCCCTCGAAGGCTTCGTGGTTATACCATATACCCAAGGCTGACTTTTTCGAGTACTTTTGGTGTAATTTTCTCGCAGTCGAAATGGCAGGATTGCGTTAATTTGTCGGGGAGCACCCGGGTTGGAACGATGGAACTTTTCAATCATCTTCTTACAACCATCACCAAGGTTGTCAACTGGTTCCCATGTGGATTCCAATAATGGATAAGTGAGCCATTTAACGAGATAGTGTAAGACGGAGGTTTTCGTCCGGTGATTGTACACCATCTTGGAGTCCAGTATTTCTTCCATGTCCCACACAGCTTTGCCGTCCTCAACACTTGCTGGTTCTCAGGACACATCTTCTTGTTGGTGCTCGGCGACGGAAGGTCGATGATCAGTGAGGAGTACCATATGGAAAACACTGTGTACTCGCTTCCATGTCACAGGGAGGTCCAACTTGTAGGATGAACTGCCGACCTTCTCAATAATCTTGAAGGGACTGTAGCGTTTATCCCCAAGGTTCACGGATGGCCGTTCTGTTCTAACATTCTTCCCTTTGAGGTAAACCAAGTCTCCAGGTTTGTAGTCCTCTGCCGGCCTTTGCTTGGTGTTGTAGTACTCCTTCATAAGTTCTGCACTGCAACGGAGGCATGCTTGTGCGTTGTCGTGGGCTCGATTAAGCCAGGTAAAGAATTCTTCCGCCATTTCATTGTTCATCTTTGTGAATGGTTCGGTTGCCTTTTGAGGGTGGAAGCCACATGTTAGATAGAACGGGGAGTACCCGGTCGAACTATGGGCGCGATTGTTGTAACAGAATTCCGCCATGGGAATCCATTCGTCCCAATGGTCTTGTCTCCAATTACAAAAGACTTGTAGGTACTGCTCGATTTCCATGTTGACACGCTCCATTTGGCCATCTGTTTACGGGTGATAGGCTGTCGATATGTTCATCTTGATACCCAGGATATTGTACAGCGCCTTCAAGAACTTGGAGATAAATACCATACCCCGATTGCTGATCACCCATTCTGGGAGACTGAAATCTCTCCAAACCCGATCGAGGAAGAGCTTCGCAATTCCTTCGCTATCAACTTCGTTGTAAGTGGGTACAGCGCGTACTCTCTTACTAAGTTGATCAACCACTACCAGTATAGCGGTGTACCCATGAGCCTCCGGGAGCTTGGTGATCAAGTCGCAGGATATGTACTGCCACAGTTGACTAGGGACAGCATTAGGGCTTAAGAGTCCTCGCAGTTTACTGGGAAAAGTTTTCGTTCTCTGGCAGGTGGGGCATCCCCTAGCGTATGCTTTGACACCCCGATAGATTGTGGGCCACCAATAATATTGTAGTATAAGTTCAGTGGTTTTTGCCTGTCCTGGGTGTCCCACGAAGTAGGTGTCGTGATGAAACCAAATAATCTCATGCCGCAAGCTCTTTTCAGGGGGTACATAAAGCAGGTTGTCCTTGGTCAAGTAGTCTCTGTGGTTCTCGACATTGCCCTTGTTTTCTCCCATTTCTAAGACCTTGACTTCCCATTTTGCCTTGTGTCTTTTGATTTCTTCCAGAAAGTGGTCCCCAGGAGTACCTTCGGTACTCGTGGCATGAATGGTGCGAAGGAATTCGGGTTTTAAGAGGACAATGTCTCTGTTATCATTCTCCCCCCTCTCATGGCCCTTTTGTCTCAAAAGTAAGTCCGGTTTAGTCTGTGATTTTCCCAGTTTATGAACCAGTACAAAGTCGTAATTCGCTAGAGTCACCGACCATCTCGCCTGTCGTCGGTTGAGGGTTTTCGACGTCATGAAGTATTGTAAATTTTGGTGATCGGACCAGATTTTGAATTGTACTCCATTCATGAGATAATGCATCCATTCCGAGAGTGCACACATGATAGCCAACATTTTCTTGTCATGGATATCATAGTTTCTCTTGGTTTTGTTCAGTCCTTTCGATAGAAATGCAATCGGCACCCACCCATCCTCTTGCTTCTGGGATAAGATTGCTCCCATTGCAAAGTTCAAGCTATCTGCCTCAACCCTAAATGGTGCATGATTGATAGGGAAATGGAGTACCGGGTCCAAGCATACTGCATCCTTTAGTGAGTCAAATGCTTTCTGCTCAGGGCCTTCCCACTTCCATGCATGCTCCTTTTTTGTCAAGTTGTTCAAGGGTCGGAAGAGGTTGGAGTACCCACGAATAAACTTTCGGTAGAAATTCGTGAAGCCTAGAAAGCTTTGAACATCCTTAATGCATTCGGGTGTTTCCCACTTTCTTATTCCTTCAACCTTTACAGGATCCATATGTAGATGGCCATTCCCAACGATTAAACCCAGGTACTCCACTTCAGCTTTATGGAATTCGCACTTTTCCGGTTTGAGGTATAGGTTATGCTCCTGTAGAATGTGGAGTACCTCGTCCACTGTTTCTCTGTGTGAGTCCATGTCTTCACTGAAGATCAGAATATCGTCCATGTAAACAATAACCTTTCCAGCGATAACAAGATCTGCAAACATTTCGTTCATCATAGTTTGGAAGGTTGCGGGGGAGTTCGTTAGGTGTCAGGAGGGTGAACCGCCTATGCATATGCCGGGCCTTGAGCCCTGACACTGAGAATAGCATACGCCTAAAACAACCCAACACCCACATAGGGTGTACTCCGAGGGGTACCAAACCCCAGTACTCTGACCTACTACGAGATCGTACTCCAGACTAATGCTGGCGGACCATCCTATGGGCCTATCAGCAATAGAGGATGACAAGAGCTGGCGACCAAGGAGAATGAATAATGATGATGTCCAGTATCGTGAATATCCGTGAATCGTGTGGTGAGCCGTACGACAAACTGTACTCCTATAATGAGAGTGGTCCTTTGGCAATGAGAGTGTCCTACGATGAGGACCGTACCCTCACAAGTCAGTACTCCAATGACAATGAGAACATATGATAGATGGTACCCCATGTACACCAGTGTCATGTACCACATACCTGTAACCTAGTCCATGCATACCCCATCCTGTACTCTATCACCAGAGGAGGGACTCTAGGACGAGTCCGGACTGTGATTAGACAGCGAGTCCCCTAATAAAGGCGACCTGGGCGACGTTGAGCGACAGAGTGAATGGGGTAGAGGCAAAGGATAAAGAATGAGGGACAAAGAAGATCAAATTCTAGGGAAATACTACCACTAAGTACTCCTTATATACCTATCTAGTAGAAAGGGTTGTACTCCTATACCGATGACCCCTTCTCTAAGATTAGGAGTACTCTCCTATGAATCGACCTCTTTCACATGAAATCTCCCTTGATCGTATGCTGAGTCCAACTGCAGTTGACTGTATAGGAGGAAAAAGTTGGTGGCAGGTACTATTCCTGGTTCAGTTCATGACATTAGGCCAAAGAACATCACTAAGGGTTCGAAAAGGCCCCAGTTGGTCACAAACGCTGCCTTTTGTTCATCCCCTTCTTTAATCCTGATATTATTGTATCCCCATCGTACATCTAATTTTGTGAAAATCTTGGCATTCCGGAGTTTATAGAGTACATTGGAGATGAGGGGAATGGGGTACTGATTCTTGATCGTCATTGCGTTCAGTTTACGGTAGTCCTGTACTGGACGCAGCTTCCCGTCTTTCTTTTTTACAAAGACAAAGGGCGAGGATATGGGGGACTTGGATGGGCGAATACGTCCAGTCTTCAGGTGTTCTTCTATAAACATGTCGAGTTCCTTCTGTTCCTCTGCTGATAGTAGATACAGTTTACTCTTGAAGGGTTCCGAGCCTTCCTTGAGTTCAATGGCATGGTCCCACTTCCTTCGCTCGGGTAAGGAGTCAAAATCTCCCTTTTCAAATACTGAGCGGTACTTTTCAAGGTACTCCGGGGGTACCATTTCTTCTATAGTCTTTTTTCCTTGTTCCTGCATGTACTGGGCAGCTAGTTCCGCCGCTATGCTCCTTGCTGCGCGAATCTGTTCCGCTTTCTCGTCTTCAAAGCGAATTTGCGTCATGAAGATTTGATCCTCCTTTTCGATATCTTCAGTATCTTCTTCCTTCCATATTTGCCACATTTGGCGACGTTTACACTCTGGCGGGGAAGGGTCCCCTTTTTCCAGTCCACCGTTGGGTTATGATGCTGAAGCCAGTTATACCCTATGATCACATCGCTTTTTCCCGTATCGGTTACAGCAAACGTGGTGACTTCAGTGTGGTCCTGGATCATAATTCGAAGTTTGGCCGTATGGGAAATCCTGCCTGCACGATTAGGAGTACCATCGGCGTTATAGACAGGAATTGGCCGAGCTAACTCATTCAATTCAAGGCCTTTGTCCATCGCAAACGCCTTATTGATGTAGCAACCGGTGGCTCCACAATCGAGGAGGGCTTCAGTAACAAGTCCTTTGTGCGAGTTAAGGGTCTCCAGAGTCATCGGCACTAACACAGAATCTCCTTGAATCTTCCAGATCCATCAAACAGATTCTTTTAGCTGTTTAATGGTCGAAAGTGCATCTTGGATTGTCATCTGGAGAATATCACATATTAAGTCATTGTCGACTTTGGACGTCCTGCTTTCATGCGACCATTTCTTTAGGAGATGTCGTCCCTTTCCCTCATTGTGACATAAGTTCCAATAGATCCAATAGACATCCTTCTTTGATGCGGAGTAAGGGAATTCAGGATTACTAGTTTTAGGGGGTACTCGAGCAGGTACTCGCCGAGGTACTCCATCCCTTTTTGCTTTTGGCAATAAGTTGGGCATGGGTATTTCTGATATGTCTTCGTCTTTCACCAAGTCACTCTTGTTTGTTAAAACACTGAACTGATTGTTATTGGATTTACAGACAAAGGATCCCTTAGATGGCGTATCTTTCTTCCTAAGGGGTTTTAAAAACCCACCTCCTCTCCCATTTTCCTGAACTCCGTTTTCTCTACAGTACTAAACGACTGGATTTCATTAAGAAGTCGAGACATACAATTAACCCTGGGATGAGGACAGTCCCGTGCAAGGTGACTGACTTCTTGACAGTTGTAACACTGACAGTTTGCATTCCAAGCATTAGGACGACCACGGGCTTGATCGATTTCCATAGGTCGTCCTTGACCTCCGAAGGTTATACCGGTTCCTGTTTTAGCTTCTGCAGGTCCTGAGGTCGCAGTTGACAAAGTGGGTACCGTTGATACCTGATTCTGGAAAGGATTGTTGGTACTCCGGGGTACTGCTGCTGCAGGTTTCACTGCCGGAGTACGCACATTATGCTCCACTCTCAGAGTCCGTGCACTGTGCTCCTGAAGGTCGAACCGAATAGCTGCTTCCTTCCATTTGTTGTAGGTCTGCGGCATAGGATCCATGGCGTAGATACGGCTAATGAGGAACGGTTTGTGATTCATTTTTAAAGCATGAGGAGTCCCTCTTCTTTGAACCCGGACTCGGCTTGGTACTCCTCGAACTCGAGGAAGAATTGACTAGCCAACTCATTAGGTTTCTGGACCAGGCTGTGGAGCTTCCTTTGTACTATATCCTTCTGGTCACCACCAGCGAAATCTCGACGGATTTCTGCCTTTAGGTCATTGAATGACACTGGCCACCGTCCGTTCTCAATTTCTCAGATTTTATTAACCGCTCATTTAGGAGGCAGTACTCCATCGGTCATATGGGCAAGGGTTTTGAGGATCTTTGCATGGTCCACAGTGTATTTCTCTGGATTTCTCTGGAAATAAATATAGAGTTGGGCGAAGAAGGGATCGATGCCTTCGGGGGTTCCGTTGAATGCTTTGGGCTTCGTAGCAGACGATTTCTCATTACACTTGCAGTTACAACTTGATTTTATAAGAATCTCATACAAGATTGAGACTGTGATCTTGTGCATAACCTTTGCCAAGCAGTCCACCCTTGCAATCTTCCTGGTGTGTAGACTTATTGATAGACTTTACACAGAAGTGTACTAGTTTAGAGTCGATTTGGTGTTGGTGCTACTTCTGTAGCTCTGATATTAGGTTGATCCTTGAGTGGTATTCTTTGCCCATTAGCAGTTCGGCTTGGGTGAACCGGTTGCTGAAAGCAACCACGTGTACCTGCAATACATGTACCAAGATGCATACTACATCTCCTGCTTTGAGCTCACATTTGATGCCAGCTTTCTAGTGCATCACATATGCAAGGGAAAAACACAGAATATTGATGTATTACTTGTGTATAATGTACTCTCATGAATTCACTTAGAAATAGACAGTATGGCCACTCAAGGGGTGCTACAAAAATTATTAGCGGATATCATGTTGGATTTCCCTGTCAAGGGCGTCCCAGACCCCCCTCCCCCCCTCCTACCATATTTATAATATTATTTCCACATTCCACATGCTGTGGCAGTTCTTTTTAGGTGTTCAGTCCAGGCCAGGTCCACCAAAATATGTGGTAACGGGTCGGTTTACATGCATTTCTAGGTCACAGTGAATTTATTTGAGTTTATGAATTATTTTTGAGTGCAAGGCTATTTTTTAAATGGTTTAATTAAATTAACATTTAATTGAACATGAGCTTTCACAGAGTTTCCCAGTTTCTTTGCTGCCAAAACTAAGCTTCACATTGCTAGTACTCCTGAAGTTTACTCAAACATACTCTGACCAATGAAATTACACATTCTGGAGTACCTGGTTTTGTTAAATCTTTGCTTATTTACTGAGTACAGGGTGAAAAAAGCTTACAAATACATTCCAGCATATGATTTTGGTGCAATTTTAGTCAAATTTTGGTGGTTAAGTTGCTGAATTTCGAAATTGGATGCCTAATGCACTATATGGCTTAATAGGGACAAAAAAATTACCCCATTGTTTTTTTTTGTTATGACCCCCCTGGGACCCCCCCCCTCCCAGCATGATATGTCCGAGTTGTTGTGGCCATGTCACAAACTAGTTGAAACTCAACACAATACTGATGGACAAATGGGATATTGAGAGGCAAGAGTCTGCTACTTGACAGAGTAAAGAATGCTTAGGTTTATAACTTAATTGTTTATATTTATCAAGTAATAAACTTAGGACCTTTTTAATGGTTGATAGGCTTTATAAGACTTAAAGAACAAGAAAAGAGTCTTGGGACATTTAAGAGAAAGGTATTTGACACCTTTTGGGCACTTGATTGATGACTGGAAAGTAGCTTGGGCTACTTTAGGGCACATGAGAATATAGAGAGTGAGAGAAAAAAGATGAATAGAGAGTAGACAAGGACAAAGGTAAGTAAAATATCAAGGCTGGCTTTCCAGAGTGAAAGACAGCACCTTTTATATGATACAGATGACTACAGAACAACTACAGACTGACTACAGATTTATGACTACAGCTACTCACAGCCACAGTGTGCACAGGTACATGACTGACTTGTGCACAGTGTGACTAAAAAGAATTGCTGGTGGTCCTTGTGGAAATCCTGAAAGGACGGACCATTTGATGGGTCCTCTCAGATTGTTCTAAACCACCTCGGCAGATTTTTTGGAGTCTTCAGGACCTGGGAGCGATAAACAGACTTCTATGCCATTTGGACTATTTCGGTAGTGACACTTTTAGGGTAAACGAGCACGGGTTATTAGCGCTCACTGGGGTTTTCTGTTTCATGGTGGGGACTTGTCTCAATTCATGGCAGGCCACTACTTGTAAGAAATAAGTGGCATAAGCTCTCAAAATTGGTGAATAAATGAGATTAAGTGGGTCTTGAGCATATTTAAGCTGGCCAATGTGATATTTAAGATATTTAAAATGGTCAGCTGCTTAATTTAACCAATTTAAGAATGGCTTGCGCAGCCTGTGGCACACATTTACCTACTACGGTATTAAGCAGGCTGTGGCAATGCTAGCCTTATCACCTGTCATAATCTATTTCTTATAATTCCAGGCTTTCCAATCTCTTCACTATGTTTGTCCCTTGTATATGTATGAACTATAGCTTAACCCTCAATATTTGGGAATTCCTTTATGTGCGCAACTCAGCAAACAATATTTCAGTGTAAGTGTACAATTATAAGCGAGGGAATTGAACCAGCTTGCCCCAGGTGAACCACCCATAAGTGAGGTTTCTGTCAACAACTCTGAATTTAATGTATTTAACGGTGACGTTAAACAAATATAATTCAAGGTACTTAGTCAATGGTAGATTTACTGCTTTACTTGTCGATGATAGTTTTGTACTTAGGGTCTGCTTTCAGTTGGATTGACTTCCACTTTATAACACAATCAAAACAGCTAACATTACCCTTCATCTCACCCTTGCTTAAATACAAGCAAACCTAATAACTTTACCTTTGCCAATAAGCATGTTGATGAGTGACTTGGGAAGATAGAGTGAATGAGGAAAGTATCGGTGGGGCACACCGGATCGCTCTTTAAGCCAAAGACTTTTCTCATATTCTTCCAGCCCGATTGAAACGACTTCAACTTCCTTTTTAGATAACTTCTTGGGACGATCCCATCGGTTTGACTTCGATGTGGGTTGACTTGATGGCGGCAGGAAAGGGGAAAGATTCTGGTTAGAGGAAATTTCGAAAGGCCAGGGATCATGGGGAATGTTATAGTGCAGACAGCAGAGATCACAGGGTAGCTGTCACCTGGCAGCAATACAATCAAGGGTGGACACAGAGACAGGTGGATTCTGATAGATGCGATTGATACAGGCCACACAGCATTGTGATTCAGTGAGAAAATAAGCCTTGGTGGAGTCCATAGCTTTCTTGTTTGCTTGCGGGAATCCATTGATGTTTTGAGGTAGAGCTAATGATAGGTGATCAGTGGTGGAAAATCCGAATATGTAACATAAAATTTGCATACCATCAACCACCTTTTTTGCATTGGATAGATCACGACAAGTCCCTTTGCATGAATACCATTTGTGAAAGCTTTTGTTGCGATGGTCACTTGTAGTTCGGGGTCATAATTGATCATCTCAATTGTCTTTTCGTTGTAAGTTGATGTAGCAAGCAAGTTGTATAGACAGATTCAGTGGAGGGGATTTGAATAGCCACCAGAAGCTGCTGCAGAAAAGAGGTGGAGGAAGATTCAATAGCTGAGATCAATTGTCTGGGCATGGATAATGGTCTTGCGGCCGTCATTTAGGTAGGGAAGCAGTTGTGGAAACTCGGAACTGCTGATTGGCGATGTGAGAGTTTCGACGGTTATCTTGACATTGGGGCGTTCGTTTGATCGTCGGGTGAGAGTAAAAGAAGGTCCCTGAAGTCCAAGGCTGGAGCAAACTGAAGAGGTAGAGGGACCTGGCTGTAGTGTGGCAGTCATAGCAAATTTTGATGCCATGGAGGGAAAATAACCCGTGAATAACGAACCAATGTGCCAAAACAGTGGACGGAAGGCAAGGCCCCACTCGTTGACCAAACGACACTCCCCAGCACACCCAAATACAATACCCGAACAGAAGAGAGCTGAGTTCAGAATGGTGAACCATTCACGCTCTCGAAGGTGCTCCAGATCGACACAGATGATCTGGTACTTGCATTCCGAGATCTCTTGAGTAATCTTGATGCCAGATTTCCGAGATGCTGAGATGTTGTCAGCCGTATATGCATATCCTGAGATTCCGAACTGCTGGAGTTCACGTTATCGCGATATAAATTGGAAAAGACCTTAAAGATGCATATTTATACAATTTTAACACTTATAAGTTATAAATTATGGGATTAATAGGACTAGAGTGAGCCCGCACTTCTAGTTAAAGCATGAGCCTCTACAAGAGACTTTATCCATACGAAATGTACAAAATTAGGAAAGATGAGAGACTTCGCTGAAGTTCAGAAAACTGTATGAACTTCGGGAAGCAGCCGTTTAAAAACCTTCGTTCTTTTATTGGAAGGCCTCCTCTTACTCCTGGAATGCTCATAGCGAACATAGGGATTTTGTTATATACTTTATTGAAACTTCAATGAAGTCTGGTTGGACTGCTCGGATATATGGACTTCTTGGATAGAAATCCAAACAAGGATAAAGGAAGGAACAGCCGATTCTCACGAACGGAAAACGGAAGAATAGGAATTTCTCGGAAAACCAAGGAAACACGGACTTCAGCGAAGTGCACGTGTTATTTGATTTCAAGAGAGAAACCTTGGGGACAGGGCCTAGGATCGAGGCCAGATCTTCTCCAAAAAGGAATAGAACAGGAACAGGAAGAATGGATACGCCTGAAACAGGGACTCGTTCCCTAGGAAAAACAGGAGAATGCAGATATGTCGGGTACTTCGGTGAAGTCAAGTCCCTACATCGCAACCAGGAAACAAGGAACAGATATTCATTTTAATATTCGATTTGGCACTTCAGCACATAAAACTCTTGTATTATACCCGATTAAGCGAGTTTCTGTTCGACTGAAAGGGATTTCATTATTATTTACCAGTTTCACTCACATTTTGGACTTTTACTATTATTTATTAGAAAAACCGTATATAAGGAGGGCAGGAAAGAGGGATTTTCCCCAGCAACCTACAAGAGGAGACGCAGTTCACCTACTAGGATTCGCTCAAGATTTGACCTTTGCCCCAGTCTTCACTGAAGTTGGTGTTCTGTGTTTGGAAAGATAGATTTAGATTATTGCAATTGAATTTGGTATTGGCATATTGTCTTGGAATTGAACTCTGGATATTGAAGTCAATTTGGACTTATATTGAATTTGGATTGCTATTGTCTAGTTTGGATATTGAACTTGGAACCGAACTTCGGCGAAGACTTGTAAAGCTTTGTTGAAAAGTCAGATATTGAATTTTGGGATTTGCGAATCATATTGTCACTCTTGTAGTGAAAGAACCTTGATTGAAACTTCTATAAAACCGAAGACCCCACATATTCTATCTTTCTTGGTGCCTCTTAGTGAAAACTAAAGCCTAAAGAATACCGACCTCCACCCCTTACAATTGTGTATACTCTACTTGGTGTGGTTTTGGTTTGCGCACTTCGTGCTTGAGGTGTGTTTGCTAAGCCATATTTAGTGGTGTTACACAGTGTTATTAACGTACCTATTATTTGTGTAGCTAACTGCGCCTAGTGATGCCGATGTTCGGTTCTGAACCACGGTGCGAACACCGAACCGCCGAACCGAACATAAGGTTCAGGTCCGGTTCTTGTTCAGGTTTGGCAAGTTGGAGGAGGTTCAGGTTCGAGGTTCAGGTGTCTGGAGGTGGTCCGAACCTGGTTTGAACCTTGAAAGTACAAGGCCTCAAAATTTGATGAAAAAAAGTTGACTTTGGGGTTGGTAGGGCCTGAACAACTTCTCCTGCATCAGGAAAATGGGGTCTGGTGCTGAGCTGCGTTGAACAGCATCGGCCAATCAGGGAATTTGACACGCTGTCGACGGTCTGAACGCACCCAATGCGCCCCCAATGCGCCCCCAACGCACACCCACAGTGTGGATGGTGTGACACTGTGTTACACTGTGGGGCTGGTTAGATTATTTCCTGACACGCGTTAGCGCAAGTTGAGTCTACAGTGAACGGGCATCAACATTCATTCATTTAGAGTCCCTTTTATTTGTTGATTAAATTATTCTAGACATACTTATAAAGAAGTTTAGCTAAATAATGTGGGGTTGGTATGACTGAGGGAATGCAATGAGGGACAACAACAGTTGAGTGTGCTGACACAATGTTAGCTAAAAAAACAGCTAAGTTGAAAATTGCACTACACTAAAGTAAAATTGTTGCCCTTATTTGAAAAAAAAAACGACTGCGGGCGGCTGGCGGGAAGGCGCTTAGCTCGGACAAGTCGGGGTAAGTTACGTGTGTGGCGGAGTTTGAAAAATTTTCGAATAAGTGTAGGGTAGGAATTGAACAGCTATAGTGATGGTGTGACGCTGAGGGCTGCTCGGTCATTGTGGCCTACAGCACTCATCATTGATCGTAACAATGTGAACACTGTAGGCCGCAATGACCGAGTGGTCCGTGGATTCAGCTACTCGGCTACACTAACCTCATGGCGCGGCGCATTTAAATTCTGTGCATGACTGTTGCTGTCCCTTGATCCCTTCCCTCCCCCCTCTCATCCCACAATATCTTTGTCCCTCTCCCTCACTCTCGATTGACACCATCCCATGTGAGTTTATTTCCTTCCTTTGTACATTCATTGTCTTGACTATGATTCTCCTTCCACTAGAACATGACCCAAGAACATCATAACCCATGTGAGTTTATATCCTTCCTTCTACATTCAATTTGTATTGATTCCTCATTTTCAGACTTTCCACCTTTTTACTTCGAATCTGCTTGCCCATTGAGTTGAAAGTTGAGAGAGTTGAAAGGGCTGATAGTGCCATTAGTTTCTTTTAATTAGCATCTGTTTGTATTTTATTTTAAATGAACAATCATAATAAATGTCTTTGTTTGCATTACTGTCTTGTTCTGAACATAAATGAAGCCCTATTAAATGAGTATACACAGGCAAATTGACCTGTTGAGTGCGTGTACATGTGTTCCCAGTGCACGTCGACGCTGATGTTGGCCACGGCGACCGAGCATTAGTGAGCGTTGGCGCGCGTTCATCTCATGGAATTAACTAACCTACCGCTGAGCCGCGTTGGGTGCGTTGGCGTGTTCGTGGCGTTCACACGTGCGACTGCCTGTAATGCATGCCGACGACGTTCAATGCAGCTCAGCGTCAGACCCCTTTTTCCTGATGTGGGAAGGTAAATATACAATGACCCTATTTGGGAGCATCAACGGGCTCTCGGACGGCTGTTATCAGTTGCTGATCAGTTCATCAGCAGGATTAGGAAGGTGTGACTAAATGTGACAGTCATCTCCTTCACCAAGTGCGACCTCCAGAACGGCTATTGCACCGCGATTGCTGTACCACAAGGCTCACAGAGGCTTGAACAAGGTGAGAAGTATTATTTTTTGACCAAAATTATTGAAATTATTGACAGGAAAACACTTTATATATACTGAGGTTCGAACAGGTTCGAACCTGTTCGGATGGTGCGGTCCGAGTTCGGTCCAGGTTTGGGGACTTGGTAGGGGGTTCGGGTTCGGGGTTCGGGAAAAGTGGTGGGTGAACCGGACCAAACCGAACATCGGCATCACTAGACTGTGCCGGATAATTTAGTTTTGACTTACAATGTTATTGGCAAGTCCCACAGTCGGCATGACAACGATACCAACTGGCTTTTCTTTAATAATGACAGAGAATCGAGGATATAGCTCAGGGTTGCGACTAAGTTCCGAATGGACAAGAACTGGTATAGCAAAAAGGGCCGATTTTCCGTCTCCAGTTGCTGTTATACAGAGTAATTGCTGTTGATCAAGGATTTTGAGGATAGATTGACGTTGGAAGGGCTTGAGACCTTCAGGCCATTGAGGAACTAGCTTGTTAACGATAGAATCTAGCACAAAACTGCCTCTCGGAGAGTAGAACCTGATGGGATCACTCATTGATGAAGGTAACGATAAGAGATTAGATTTGACACGTGGTTTGCTCGCGTGGCATTAACGACGTCATTGTGGGTAGCGCTGTAAACCCCCCGCGGATCCCATAAGACTAAAGTCGACCCCAATTTGGCTAAGTTATGTGCTGCACATCCCACTTCTGACCCAGTCACAACTGACCCTATAACCACTATCATCTGTACTTGCTCTCGAGTCTCCATGATTAATGAGCTTATTGATTAAGGTACCCATATTTATACATAAAAAATATAAAAAAATTTTCGTGACCCATTGGGTTTTTCAGGTCGGACCACGTGATTGACAGGCCGAACCCAGGTTGGTAAACAGGTTTACCAGGAACCCAGTCACCGGCCTGGTGGGTCTTTAAGATGACCAGATCCTCGGACGATTGTCGTGTATAGTCGTCGCTAAGTTACTTTCGCGTCTTCATTTATAGGATCCTTCATTTTTCCGTTTATAGTTGCCATTGATCTTATGATTTGCCGGTGACCTCTTCCCCAATCTTTCTCCGGCAATACACCGAAATATAAAGAGTGAAAAGGACACAAGGAAATCTCAAGCACCATTATCATGCTCCTCAAATTGCTCATTCTAGGGCTCATCGGTGTCAGTCGGGCGTTGGACGTTGTCACACCCTATAACAACAAGGTCATATTCTCGCCCCCAAGCAATTGGCCCATCCCTCGTACCCTCTACGCTCGCTCTGTTCTCATAGCCCAAGATGGTGCGGACCAAAACGTCCTCCTAGCCACCTGGGAAAACTATTCTCCTCAACCGCCCAATGTCTGGTTCCCCGTTTATCGCTCTACAGATCTTGGACAGACTTGGAAGCCACTCTCCAACATCACGGATACGCAGAATGGGTGGGGATTGAGGTATCAGCCGTACTTGTACGAGCTCCCATCAGCGATTGGCAGTTTCCCGGTATGGTTTTGATGCTCGGAACTACGTATCTTTACCTTCTGACCTTATGCGAGACAGGCCGGGACTATCATCGCCGCTGGGAATTCGATTCCACAGGATTCGAGTCAGACGAGGATCGACGTCTATGCAAGTACAGATAAAGGTCGGACTTGGAAGTTCGTGGTGCGTAACCTAGGTCACTTTCTTCCAAAGTACCGTTCCTCACTTGCCTTCAACAGAGCCACGCCGCTTCAGGAGGCCCAGCGAACGGGGGAACGCCCATATGGGAACCTTTTTTCCTCACTTACCAAGGTCAACTCGTAATCTATTACTCGGATTCCCGTGATTCTCAAGCTCATAGTCAGAAACTCGTGTATGTTCCTATTCTTTTCACATCAAGTTGTTCCAGAAACCGACTCAAATTTTGAAACGATTCTCTCAGGCATCAAGTAACGACCAATCTCGTTAACTGGGGACCCGTAGTCGACGATGTTGCAGACTCTAAAACCTCTGACCGGCCAGGCATGGCCACCGTGGCTGCCCTCCCCAACGGCAAATATATCATGACCTACGAATTCGGCGGTGCCCCCGAAGTCAACTTCGCAGTTTATTACCGAATCTCAGATTCACCTCTTACCTTCGCATCTGCCACTGGACACAATATAAAGGCAACTACAGGTCAACAAACTCAGAGCTCCCCCACGGTCGTTTGGACTCCGTATGGTGGTACAAACGGGACTATCGTCGTATCTGCTAATAACAGCGGTGGGCTCTGGATTAACAAGCAACTCGGAGCCGTAAATTCGCCCTGGACACTTGTCTCCACGGGTGCGGCAGGTGGATATGCTAGGGATCTTAAGGTGTTGCCAACGAATCAACAAATATTTCTTGTGGTAGGGGGGGTTTTGAGTGGAACTGCGAATCAGGTGTTGGCTTCTGTTGTGAATTTGCCATGAACGAAGTTCTTGTAATTCGCCGTCCGTCGTTGAAATATTTTCATTCATTCTGTTTCATCCATCCGCGTGAGGTGTTTTACGGGGTGCGCATAATATTTCCTGCTGCAACCCTGCTCGTTAAATTGGCAACACACTCGGTCCGATGCCCTTGGTCGGGGCTCCGTTTTGGTACCGAATGAACCGAAACCGCCGTCATCCCTGTCGTCACGTTTCGAATCTATGGTATTATGTTACCCAAACCGAGGCACCATGGTGGGAGAGATATAAACGAGTAGGAAGCGCATCGTCGTGGACTTAGCGCAAAATACCATCACGAAGTCTATTATTGATACGTTCAAATTCCAACAATTCATCCGGGTTCTCCAAGAAACTCGAAAAACCGAAGAAAAGTCACTCGAGCAGCAGAGAGTGACATAGGATCGGATTTATCGGAGACAATACCCGTAATCTCGTGAGAATTTGACACGTGCTGGGTGCCGTAGGCCTGGGGCTCCGGTTTTTTTTTGTGGTTGACTGTCAACAGTAGCTTCTGCTGCGGCAAGTTGCCATCCTTTTCAACATCTTTCGGGCCCCGATTTTCTGTTAACATCAACTTCCTGTTATCCTGATGCAAACATTCGAATGGGAAGCTCACAATACCGTCAAATCGCGGTCAAATAGCGGCCCTTCTACTAGGTACGCTTCGGGGGCCTATGGTACCGTGTGACGCGACTCATTGAACCCCAGCAGCTTGAGTTAGAACCTGTGAGTAAGTTGCTTCTGCGTCTCGACTCATCGAATAACTCATAAGATAACTCATTTGTCCATTTTTAGAGCCACCATTAATCTTACGAATCGCCAATGTGACCCCTTCCCCAATCTCCTCCTCCGCCAATACACCGAGACATATAAGGAGTGAGAATGACCCATGGGGATCTCAAGCACCTCCCCACATGCTCCTCAACTTTCTCGTTCTCGGGTTCATCGTCGTCACTCAGGCGTTGGACGTCGTCAAACCTTACAACAACAAGGTCGTATTCTTACCTCCAAGCGATTGGCCCTCCCCTCGTACCAACTACGCTCGCTCTGTTCTCATCGCCCAAGATGGTGCGGACACAAACGTCCTCCTCGCCACCTGGCAAAACACTTCTCCTGAACCGCCCAACCCCTGGTTCCCCGTTTACCGCTCTACAGACCTTGGACAGACTTGGAAGCCGTTCTCCAATATCACGGATACGGAGAACGGGTGGGGATTAAGGGCACAACCGTACTTGTATGAGCTCCCAATAGCAATTGGTAACTTCTCGGTATGTCTGTCGTGCTGAGAACTATCTAGTTTCTAACCCCATTTGAAACAGGCCGGGACTATCGTTGCATCTGGGAATTCCATTCCGCCGAATCGTACCCATACGAGGATCGACGTCTACGCTAGTGCAGATAAAGGTCGGACGTGGAACTTCGTGGTGCGTAAATTCGGTCACTAGTATGACTTAAAGCACCGTTCCTCACTTCCCTTAATTTGAAACAGAGTCACGTCGCTTTAGGCGGCCGTCCTATTGCAGTGAATGGAGAAACTCCCGTATGGGAGCCTTTCTTCTTTACTTACGAAGGTCAACTTGTGATCTACTACTCAGATCAGCGTGACCCGGAAGCTCATGGTCAGAAGCTCGTGTATGTTCCTATTCTTTCCTCATTAAGCTTTTCCCCAAAACCGACTCATAAATCACACACCCCTCTTTGTAAACCATTCTTTCTCGATATATCCAGACATCAAGTAACAACCGATCTCGTCAACTGGGGGCCCGTAGTCGACGATGTTGCAAATCCTAATCCCTCTGATCGGCCAGGCATGACCACCATAGCTGCCCTCCCCAACGGCAAATATATCATGACCTACGAATACGGTGGTGCCCCCGAAATTGACTTTGCAGTATACTACCGAATCTCAGATTCGCCTCTCAACTTCCTACCTTCCATCGGACACAACCTAAACGCAACTACAGGAGAACAAGCCCAGAGCTCTCCTACGGTCGTTTGGACTCCATATGGTGGTGAGAACGGGACTATCGTCGTGTCTGCTAATGGCAACAAAGGGCTCTGGATCAACAAGCAACTCGGAGCAGAAAATTCACCCTGGACTCTTTTCCCCACGGGTGCGGCGGGTGGATATGCTAGGGATCTAAAGGTGTTGCCAACGAGTCAACAAATATTTATTGTGTCAGGAGGGGTCTTTGGTGGGACTGCGAATCACGTGTCGGCTTCTGTTGTGAATTTGCCATAAAGGTTTTGTAATTCGTTATGCGTCATTGAAACACTTTCATTTAAGGGTTCATAAAGTTGGACTGTTGTGCTAAGATTGTGCCTGTTATGAGTAGTGGTAACATGTGGAGCTCAAACTTCTCAATGAAATGAGGGCCAGGATTATCATAGATGCTTATGACTTCGGGATGTCAACGTTTTAACTCGAGCTAAGACATACCCTTTTCTCGCCTACTCGCCGATGTTATGCTCAACCAGGAAGGGGCTTCCCGACTCCGTGATATGACCGCCATCTGTTGGAAGTGGCCCTGGACTTGACGAAAAACGATCATAGTCGACGGTAAGATTATATGATTTTTCCGATGGGTATAGCCGCCTTCAGCCGTCAGGGTACGTTCCACCTCATCCATCATCTGCCGATCAATAAGCTAGGCTGAAATGTACAAAGCCGTTTGACTCAGGCTTTTCCTACTCTCAAGGTGCCCGAGACTGCCAGTTCATTTCAATGGTACAATTAGCTTCTGACTCGATTTCTATCATGATGCTGTTGAAATGAACGTACTTCGAAGAGGGGACCACGGAACAACAGTATAACTAGCAGGCACAGATTCACCGGGCATTACTGCTAACAGTATTTAGTAACAAAATGATGGGTACATGCACGGTACCGACAACCTAAGTTACTATGCTGTTTTCGGGTGGAGTTTGTTGGGAATTATGATTGAAACGTCTGCCGGTACTCTCGGGATACCCGGCGTTCACGTTCAGGTACCGAAAGCTTGAACGTTTGCCGCCGGTTCGGTAGAGTCCGGTCCGGCTCGAGTCTATAGTTTACTAAGTAGTTTCCCACGCTCCACAGCCGCAAAAAAACTCAAGCTTCAACCACGATGTTCAACGACTCAAACGGTAATTCCCTTCTTTTTATTCTGGGGTGACATCTTCTAAGGGTTGTAGACTTGACCTCAAAACTTCAGGGAAAGGATTTGATGAGAAATCAACGTCAATATCTAGCTGTACCTCGACGCGACACATCGGGTGATGAACTCTTTCCTTTCGGCGCCACTCGAACTGCATGATATCGGGAGAGCCGGGTTGACGTGAATCATATTCAACTGCTTCGTTTCCCAGCATCTTACCACACATTTCTACGGCGCTAAAGGGAAGACGCAAGCTCGGCATGCCGTTCTCTGGATTCTCAAGTTGATTTTATTATGGCAGGTTGAAGATGAGTACCTGGGAGTACGAGAGAACGGAACGTCGGGGCTAAACTAGCGGGTTGATCTGCCCGAAACACCTGCCTTCAATCCTACCTTGTCAGCAACTTCAGACAGGTTGTATAGGCCATTCAGTAGCGCATCGCCTCCCAGATTGTAACTTGCAGTTACCCCGAAGGACGAATTCCAGCGGCGCAGCCAAATCAATAATGACAATAACTGAATAAAAAATGCTTGAAGCGTGGAATGAATATTGGATGTCAACGGCTAACGTTACTCAGTGTACTATTACTATAAAGATTGGGATTCAGGTATGCTTTCAAAATCAACTTTTTTCCCTTTCTTCCGTTCTTTAGAACACTTCGAACCCTCCTTTAGTATCTCGTTCTTTCCGATGCTCAAAGTTATCATACCGTTCGCACTCTTAGGAACCTGCGTATACGCAATCACAATTGGTCCAATAATCAGTCCATTAACCAACCTTCCCATTGTCAATGCCCAAGTTTCGCCTGATGGTTTCGCTCGTAGTGCCGTACTTGCTGGAGGGACTTTTCCTGGCCCGGTAATCGCTGGTAGAAGGGTTTGTGTTCTCTCTCCTTCCATTCCCCCTTTTTTATGTTCACTGATACTCTATCAGGATGACATCTTCAGTATCAATGTACTTGACCAACTGCAAGACACATCCATGCTTCGGAGTACCTCTATTGTTCGTCGTTCTTTTCCACCCGACCACCCTCGGGGCTCACTCTCTTCAAAAGCACTGGCACGGTTTGAACCAACACGGAACAAACTGGGCCGACGGGTAAGTACATTTCGCGTATTTACGCCCAGGCTTCTATGCCTGACATCTCGTAATTTTACTAGCCCTGCGTTCGTGAATCAATGCCCCATCACACCCGGTAAAGCTTTTGAGTATCGATTCCACGCAAAAGACCAAGCAGGGACCTTTTGGTATCACTCTCACTTTTGTACGTCTGCCTCGTGCCCCCCGCTTTTTTCGTGAGATAACAAATATGTCGCTTAGCAACACAATATTGTGATGGGTTGAGAGGCGTGCTTGTCGTTTACGACCCTAATGATCCACACAAGTCACTCTACGACGTGGATGATGGTGAGGCTGTTCCTTCAGTTCTGTTGAAACGGCCAATTCTGATATCGAACCGATAGAGAGCACCATCATTACGTTGGCGGACTGGTAAGCTCTAACTCTTTTTTTGACTTTGCTTCTTCAAACTCAACTCTCATCGTAGGTACCGTAAGTCACTAGTCACCAACGGCCCCTCCTATTTTCTTCTAACTTACTCTCGTTAAGACAAGCCCGCACCTCAATACGGTGGTGTAGCGTGAGTTCTAAGCTAAGCTGTTCCTCCTACGGCAACACAAGACTCATTTGGTGTTTCTAGTACCCCTGATTCGACGCTGATCAACGGACTCGGTATGCTTTTCTCTTTCTTTCGCTCGGACCCTACAAACTCCAGATCTAGGAAGGTATCCGAACGGACCAGCATCACCGCTCTCTGTCGTTCTCGTCCAACCTGGGAAACGGTAACCGTTCACCTTCCTTCGCTCCTGTGACATTCTCCTTACACCCTCTCGTACTTCCAGTTATCGATTCCGCCTAGTTTCGCTTTCTTGCGACCCCAACTACATTTTCTCCATCGATGGACACAACATGACGGTTGGTCTTCTTCAGGCATTTCAGGTTTTTCAAATTCAGATTTGACATTTTGGGGGCGCCCGTTTAGGTGATTGAAGCCGATGGACATAACACGGTACCCGTGGTTGTGAATTCACTCCAAATTTTCGCAGGTACGAATTGCCCTTGATTATACCTCCGGTAATCGAGGCTGATGAGGAAATGCAATATAGGACAACGCTATTCGTTCGTTGTAAGTCCCATCATTTGTCCCCATGGTAACGAAACGGGGTGTTGTCGAAAACATGATTGACCAATCATTAATCAATTTCCATTCAAATTCAGCTCAAGGCAGAGGCAAATACCGGTTCGAGGCCTGGAAATTTCTGTACGCCCAAAGTTCCGGATTCTCCTCTTAAATTGACTTTTTTAACCAGGGATTCGGGCTCTCCCGAACTTTTCCTCGTCCTTGTCATTCGCTCAGGGTACCAACTTGGCTATCCTTCGATACAAGGGTGCACCGGGGATTGAGCCCAACACCACGGCTCCCGTGACTGATAACCGCCTTGTGGAGACGAACCTTCATGTAAGCGTATTTCGAGTCAGCCATGGATTGCATACTGAACGATGGTTCTTACAGCCGTTGGAAGAGCCCAGTGCGGTAAGTACCCTGACCCCTCTCGAAAGTGTTCGCGAGTTCACCTTCAAATTATTATAGCCTGGAGCCCCAACCCTCGACGGAGCAGAGGTCGATTTGAGTATAACCGTTACATTTGTTCGTGCCTCTCCCCCGCTTTCCTTTCTTCCATTCCGCTTGCTAAACTTACAGATTG
Organism: Marasmius oreades; assembly: GCF_018924745.1. Lineage (NCBI taxonomy): Eukaryota > Fungi > Basidiomycota > Agaricomycetes > Agaricales > Marasmiaceae > Marasmius > Marasmius oreades. Next base: position 252,957 of record NC_057324.1, read on the forward strand.
AACCCTCTTCAGGACTTTGCAACCGGAAAGTTCCAGATAAACGGTCAATCATACGTTGCGCCCTCCGTTCCAGTTTTATTACAGATTCTCAGTGGCAATGCTACCCCTGGTATGAACATTTTGTTGTCTCTCTCTCCTCAGACCCGTTAATTACTTACCGGGTTGACGGTTTTTTCTCAGAGCAACTCATTCCGGCCGGCTCTATATATTCTCTCCCAGCAAACAAAACCGTCCAGCTCTCTTTCACACTCGGTAGTAATGGTGGGATTGGAGGACCGGTAATTTCCCCCCTTTTCAAACCCTGAAACCACTGACTTTGTCAATAAGCACCCGGTTCACCTTCACGGCCACCCATTCTCAGTCGTTCGCTCTGCTTCCAGTAGCACGTACAACTTCGTGAACCCTGTGAGGAGAGATGTTGTGAGTACAGGAGCACCCGGGGATAACGTTACTATCCGGTTCTTTACCGGTACTGGTACATATGGGGGAGGCGGAAAGAGTTCAGGGCCTTGGTTTTTGCATTGGTAAGGGTTTCGATTTATCTAATATGGCTTATTCCCATTGTCGAAAACTGAACTTGGTGTGTGTGTAGTCACATTGATCGTCATCTTGAAGCGTAAGTCATTTTTCCTTATGAATCCCGGGCTGGGTTGAACTGATTGCGACGTATAGGGGCCTAGCGATTGTTTTCGCGGAAGATACTGGTAATACGGCTGCTGTGAATCCTGTTCCAGGTGAGGTCGACTTGTACTGAAACCGATGCCCAAGTCGTTGATACCCATACCCGCTCTCATTAGACGCGTGGAAACAGCTGTGCCCGGATTATCAAGCCGAATTTGGAAACGGAGGAGAGACCGTGACGACTTGAAGCGATCCTAGCTTTAGTGAACCCGGTCTTGATCACATGTCGACATGCCACGAGCGAAGCTGAAAAAGCGGATGAACAGTTTCAGAACTGAATCTCTCTTTCTTGTCTTGGATTTCGGACATTAGACTATCGCGACTTTGCGCACCTTTCATTCTTTTTTACTTGTTTCCCACGGGTTTCTCCTGAATTTGGTTAGGACAATCGGATTAAAGTAAGTTAATCAGTATCTTACAAGTCTATGGGTGTGTGGAATGTACGTTCAACTTGATGTAAACATACTTTAGTAGATGTTCTGTCTTCGAACGCAACTGGATCCTATGTGCACTAAACAAGAATGAAATGCTATTGCGGAGAATCAAAGTTTGCGGCGGTGAGTGCCGGTAGTTCCGGCCGGCAGGTCTCCGTTTTACATCAAAGTGAACGAGCTGTGCGAGAGGAATCAGAGCGATGAACTCATTTTGGGAGCAGCGAAACGCTTTCGTCGAAAAAAATTCAAGGAGGTTCAGGGAGGTTTTATACATAGGTATACTATTCTGGGTAGGGATATGCAACACGTCTGAGATCCATTTACACACACCACATACCGTCTTAAAAATTTGACCAGAACAGTTTATTAGTGCTCAAATTGTTAACCTGAATTTAGCTGAATTTTAGGAGACTTGTACGAAGTCTCGGAGAGTGTCCGAGGGTGGAACGAGAAGTGCAAAACTTTTTGTCACATATCGTCACGTCCGGCAAGACATCGGCAAGACATTCTGCACAGCCAAGCCTCGCTGTCGCCTACCGGTCGTTTGGGGACTTTTGGGACTCGTTTTGCTTATTTTACACTACCTTTCACTCCCCCGTCTCTACAAACTTGTATTTAGCCTTATCAGTGTTGTTTACATCTTGCTATGTCTTAATATTTCTACTCTACAACGAGAATTACACTGTTCCTGGCTTGTCACGCCATGATCACTACAGACACTTCACTGTATTTTAATTGTCTTGTTGGATCCTGTGTATTCCGGTGGCCACAATTGTACATACAAGCTCGTATGTACTCTAAGAAGCTTGTAAAAAATTTTTGAGCCCACAAAACGATGGGAACACTCTGTTTTATGATATGTTACATATCCTGGTGCTTTACACATCGAAACCCAAAATAGTAGATTGCGGCTTGTCGGCTTTTCTGTATTTTTGGTGGGGAAAAAGCCGAAAAAAGCCGGACAAGCCGGTACTGTATGTTTACTGATAGGCTAGTATGTAGTACAAGTGTGGTAATGCCAGTTGCCGTCTGTAAGGAGGAGTTACTTGCTCTGCAAAACGTTAATTTCGATACGCCGCCTGACTTAGTACTCTACGGTATTGATATGGTAATAATAAGATGGCAAGGTCGAATCCGGCACATGAGTCGGTCGACCAGGAGAGACGTTTTCTGCATTCCAGTGGACATGCAATGGTTACTGACATTATACATATCGGCCTCGCTTGGGAAAACCGTTGAAACCCCGATACCCGCAAGGCCCGTGTTCAAAGTCTTCAAAGGTTATTCAAAGAAATTGCAGTAGCTACGGCTGACCAGTGGCTAAAGCGGCTCATCTTCGGCTTGACATCACCGGACAGACGTCCCCCGAATATCAATCTATCCTGCCTGCAGTAGCTGAACGGTACTATTTTGGGTTTCGATGTGTAAAGCACCAGGATATGTAACATATCATAAAACAGAGTGTTCCCATCGTTTTGTGGGCTCAAAAATTTTTTACAAGCTTCTTAGAGTACATACGAGCTTGTATGTACAATTGTGGCCACCGGAATACACAGGATCCAACAAGACAATTAAAATACAGTGAAGTGTCTGTAGTGATCATGGCGTGACAAGCCAGGAACAGTGTAATTCTCGTTGTAGAGTAGAAATATTAAGACATAGCAAGATGTAAACAACACTGATAAGGCTAAATACAAGTTTGTAGAGACGGGGGAGTGAAAGGTAGTGTAAAATAAGCAAAACGAGTCCCAAAAGTCCCCAAACGACCGGTAGGCGACAGCGAGGCTTGGCTGTGCAGAATGTCTTGCCGATGTCTTGCCGGACGTGACGATATGTGACAAAAAGTTTTGCACTTCTCGTTCCACCCTCGGACACTCTCCGAGACTTCGTACAAGTCTCCTAAAATTCAGCTAAATTCAGGTTAACAATTTGAGCACTAATAAACTGTTCTGGTCAAATTTTTAAGACGGTATGTGGTGTGTGTAAATGGATCTCAGACGTGTTGCATATCCCTACCCAGAATAGTATGTCCCTTTGGGGACAAGTCGGTTCCGAGTGTGCATGTGTAAATAAAAGTGAATAGAATGACATGAGGCGTGGAAAGAGTAATTACGGCTTTTCTTATCTATATATAGATAAAAACGTAACGAAAAGCGTCTTGTGACTTGCCTGCCATCAAAAAAGCCGAAAAAAGCCTAAAAAAGGCGAAAAGCGTTATGTCATTTTGCTGATGCCGCCCGCCCCTACACCAATAGCCACTACATTTATTTATTCATTGAAGCTTTGAAGGTTATATCCGATGTTTCACTGGTCCTTGAAGATCTTGAACACAGATGGTTCAACGATCAAGGGACGGCATTCAATCTGTGGTGGAAGATGGTCGTTCAATATCGACTGGTTGACTGCTGTTTCGGGCTATGATGGAGATCAAGGTGAGTACGGGTTTGTACATGGCGGACGATGATAGGGAACGAGTGATGTTAGATGTAAACATAAGGTCGTCAACAGGGTGTCCCATTTCGGCCAACTTTTCTCGGAGTTCCTTCATCTCCGTAATGTGATTCCGGAGGTTTCCGCCTTCCGATAATCGCATGTTTTGAAGTTTCGTCAATAAATCGGCCGCTATAAGCGATCCGCAATTTTCGTTGACATCTATAAGCTTCTTCCAAACGTCGCATGCTGTCGGTAAATCTCGGACCCGTATGAAGAGTGATTTCGGAATGGTTTGATAAATGAATTCTCGGGTCTGAGCCTCCTTCTGGTCGTACTCATCCCATGCATCCTCATTCTTCTCTACGGCCGCTTCTTCTACCGGTAGTAGCAACGATCCTTCTTTGTACCACTTCCCATCTTGTTGTAACACTAATTTTTCCGGCTTCCGTGCGGTCCCGAACAGGTGCCGTTTGAGTCCTTTGGACACGGCATGGTTAACGACTCTGGACTTGTAGTCTGACCAGTTCGCACTTCCCTCCTGTAGGGTAGGTAATTTCTGTACCAGTTTCAAAGCTGTCGAGGACGACACGGTTTCATTGCCGGGGCCCATAACCTGTGATGCGCAGTGTTGAATAGAGTGTAAGAACGGAGAAACGTCGGAGTCCGTCGGAGCTCCGGAGTGCGAGAGAGTGGCTAAAAGGAATGTATAACCTCAGTGGTGGTTTGACACTACGATAATAGGGAATACCTAAAAGGAATGTATACTATAGAAGGTAATATGAGTACTTCCAAAGAAGGGAAAATAATAGAAGACTTACACCTCAGTGGTGGTTTGACACTGAGGTGTGAGTGTACGTATTTAGTAACTATATACTCTAACGGAGATTAAAGGCACGTGTTTATTTGATATACAACAATTCCCGCTGGAATGGACACAAACTTAAGTTAGGTGGCGTATCGAAATTACCGTCCGCCTAGGGCCCCTATGTTGAAACTGAAATGAAATTCGTGAACAAAAATTGGTGTATGGGACCATTATGACACGAAATACAGAGCTCTCAGGTCACAGTATATTGACTGCATTTCAGCCATTACTTACGTCGAAAATGAAGAGAACACCTGAAGCCTCCTGAAGCACAGGTGAAGAATAACGTGAACTCGGCGTGATTGGCTGATTAGTAAGCTTTACTCTAAATCTGGCTACATTCACATGTGTCTGGTTTCTTTCTCCTGCTTCTTCCTCACCACAACCACACAATTTCAAGGCAAATGTACTGTACGTGCCATCTGACTTGAGAATTCTTCCTAAATCACAGCCACTTCTCTAAAGAATCTTCTCTCTGCACCAACATACCCGATACAGCATCAGATATTTCTGGAATTCGTTATATATGGCTAGGATAACACGAGTGCCTACCTACTGGCACCTGCATTTATTCCAACCGGTCACCTTGAACTAGAACTTCCAAAGTTATGACCATGGGAATTCGAATGGACTTGAAGTTTAATCGATAATCAACGATCGTAAAGCATAAGACTCCCGCGCCCGGTATGCATCCATTTTTTTGGTTTCTCCACTGATTTTCAATTCAAAGTTGAGAGCTCTTGACTCAGGACTTCGATCAGGAACACTCAGAATACTGTTAGATATGCATGAACATCTGATGAGCGGAGCTTGTGTGAGATCTGTCAATGGAACGTTACTCTTCCCCTCGTTTTCCAATTTACTAACGGGACGATTTCCCGGGGGTTTGGGCGGTCGTTTGATCACCCTAAATTTTCATATACCTTGGACTCAGTACATGGGTGACAGGAAGAATGGGCAATTATTTCATTATTCTCACCCTGTGATGAAGGAGGCATTAGTGTTTAATTTTGGTCTTCCTAATAGGTGCATTGTGCAGTGTGCTCTGGCCAAGGTGACCAAAGAGAGAAGAAACGGACTTCATTTCACATGTCGTCAATCGCTCGTTATCAAACTCGACAGCGAATCGACCTTTCCGAATGACGGTTACCAAAAGTAGTTATCAAGCCCGTAGTTTGGAGGAATATTGAAGGCCCACTGCCGGTTTGACAGTCCTACTTCGTGAGTACCGTTCCAGTTCATTCGCTGTTAGTAGCTTGCACTAAGTTAGGCTACTATTTGATTCGAGTGGTACCTGTGGCGTACTAGCGGGCTCGAAACAGGATTAAAACATTCAACCTGTTGAACCAAATCACAGAATCCCGCCTCATGTAGAGTAGGTATGTTTTATCCCGGAATCAGTCGCTGACGTGTTGGTCAGCTGCATAGCTATAGACTCAATAGCACACAAAAATCCTCCGCTAACGGTGAATCGTTTTGCTTATAAAGGTGGGAGCGCGAAGGGAATTTGTGTCACCCTCGACCCAGCGTGCTTTTGTCTGATCGTCTTCTACAGCTTCGAACTATCCGAATACTTTGTGAGTCTCTTTCTGTGAGGTAGTTCTTGAAATCGCTCAGGTGAACTGCAGTTTTAGGCCATCATGGATTCTACGCTCTACGAGACCACAGACGACAATTCACTCGAGCTCATGAAGCTTCACACTCAACAAATTATCCGAAATTTTCAACAGCGCTTCGAATTACCAGTGATAACTGATCCTACTAGGGATGAGATCGATATCCCTTTCCCAAAGGTCGATCGAGTCGCTATAGTCGGAGCTGGTGTAGCGGGACTCCTATTGGCGTTGAGACTCGGTAAAGATACCCCAGTCGACGTATACGAAGCTTCCAATCGTGTCGGTGGCCGTCTCTACACTCATCGATTTCCGGGAGGCGGGGAGTGGGATTACTTCGTGAGTGAATTACTTGATTGTCTGTATCTCCGTGGTGATGCAATATATCTGACTCCGACTTACGTGGTAAAGGACGTTGGTGCTATGCGATTCCCCGACACTGCAGTGATGAAGCCGACATACGATCTTTTCGAAGAGCTTGGGATTCCGCTTCTCAACTATGAGATAAGCTGTGACAAGACATGGTTATGTTACAACAACATTCGGGTTCAACGTGGTGACGCATCTGGACAAGAATTTGGCGCACGTGTGAGCAAGGGAGGGAATGTTCCGGACAAGTGGGTGGACAAAGGTGTAGATGCGCTGATGAAGAATGTGTACGGGAGATTCCTCGCCAAGCTCAGGGCAGATTTCGAAGATGGCTATGAGGAGTTGATGAGGTACGACGAATACTCGACTCGAAGCTTCATGGCATTCGTAGAACTGGAGTCATGGAAGGATCCCAACCCTCCAGGCGACGAGTATCCTGCAAAGGAGCGCTATCCTACTTCTGTCGTCAATTGGCTTGAGACTATGACCTCCTCCGTAGGATCGTTTGATATGTCGTTGAGGTATGTGTATTTCGATTTGTTATCTAACAGTTGTAGGCATCTTATCACGCTCGTCATTTCTTCCCTATCTTAGCGAGACTATTTTGCACTACTATTGCTTTGCAGAAGGACTACCAGACACAAAATGGCGTTGTGTCCTGTGGGTATTTCACCTTATGCGAAGAATTGAAGTTAATCATCATCGTGTTAGCCATGGTTCTGAGAGGATAACAGATAAGCTGTACCAGATCTTGACGAAGACCCAGCCTTTCAAGAAAAATGTCCAGTTTCATCTTCGTAGTAGGGTTACCGGCGTAAATTATCATCGACGTTTTGGCATTCCGCAACGCCCAGGTTATCTTCCTCGTGACCCAGACCAGCCTTCTCGTCATCCGGAAAATCTTCCTTCTCGTCCGGAAGATTCCCCTCGTCATCGGGAAGATCCTTATCGTGGTACCCCAATACCCAGTGTGATGACTATCACTTCCGATGGCAGCAGTGACACTCGCCCTATTCTGTTTTCACAGGTTGTCTTGACTGTGTCTCCTCAGTGTATGAGATACATGGATCTTTCAACATGCATGCTCGACTACAGTCAGCGCAGCTCCCTGCTTATGCTTACTCCTGGCCCTTCGGTCAAAGTCGGCATGAAGTTCGATCGCAATTGGTGGGCTGATCAGAATATCACTGGAGGGCAGAGCGCGACCGACCGACCCGTACGTACGACTGTTTATCCGTCGCATGGAGATGGTCAATCCACGGTACTTATCGCGAGCTATAATTGGAGTAAATCCCCAATCATCCGGTTTTAACTTGTTTCATGGCTAATTAAACTGGAACTTCATATAGCTCAAGACGCGAGCAACATGGGGGCTTGGATACACGGCCCCGGATCTGTCGAGGCGAACCAGTTGAAGGATAAAATCCTAGCTGACCTTGCTTTCGTCCACGGTATTGACCTAGAGGACCTCAATGATTGGTACCAAGAAATGTATGCTTTCGACTGGTCGAATGATTCCAAGTTTATGAGTAAGCATATTTATATTTGGCGAATTGTGGACCTTTACTAAAATCACGATACAAAGGTGCATTTGCTGCCTTCAATCCTGGCCAGTTCGGTTTCTTGCTGGAAAGCCTTACGAGGCCGGCAGCACGTGGTCGCCTTCATTTTGCTGGTGATGCTATTAGCGCCAGTCATGGGTAGGTTGATCGTCCATTTCCGAGATACCACCATCAAGTCTAATTTGGTGCTGTAGCTGGGTTGCTGGTGCAATAGAAAGTGCAAACAGGGTTGTAAACCAGATGAACCCGCCGAAGTTTAAACTGCCAGGGGGTCCGTTGGAGACGACGTTTGATCCGGATGTGCAGTTGCTGCAATTGGCAGTCAGTGCTTACCTACAGAACAAAGAGTTTGGTCTGTAATCGAACCCGGAAATGTTTTTGTACATTTTTTCTGTCACGGTAACAGTGTGTTTGGGCTCTCATTAAAGAAAAGCCGGTTTTACGGCCCGGCCCACGCCCAACCTAGCCGTACACAAAAGAGAATCGTTGGATAAGAACACCTCTAAATCGTTGAATATCTGACCGTATGTCGGTCTACCATGCACACAGATGGGCACCAAAGATTAACAGAGGGTTCTAGTATGCCAGTGCGATCGATCATTTATGCTCATAAAGATACATACCTTCCAGTCCGATACCTACGTAGCCACAATACCTAATACTTCGCTGAGAGCCGGCCTAGCTTGACTTTAGGCCGATATATCAACAGGAAAGAAACACAACCGGGGAAACATAATAACATGCCTCCAGTGGCACAACTCCACGAAGACCTCCTACAAATCCAGCCCGGGAATAACCATCCCCCTTTCCTTCCTCACTTTTCTACATCTGGCGGTTTTGGCATGCTTCCTCGGATTCTTCGTAGCTGGACCACCACAGTACTTGCAATTATTGTTAGCGTCGGCGATAGGATGAGTAGAGAGAGCAGAGGTAGGAGACCCGGACTCCGGGACATTGGAGGTATGAGTAACATCAACCGTACCCTGGTAGGCAGAATACAGTGGCATTTGTGGTTGGTCAACGCGACCATTGGTAGTCCCGGTGACAGTACGAACAGGGCTAGTCGTAGGTAGAGGAGAGTAGGAGCCTTGCGTTAGCCGGGGAACGCCTGGCAGAGGATGGACACCATGTCCTCCAAAGCCCGTAGAGGTACTAGCACCGGTATCGGTAGAACCTGAGAGGCGATATCCGAGCTCGGCGGGTACGCTCTGGAAACCGGAGGATTGCTGGCAATGTTTTGAACTGCTAGCATGACCGGTGATAGGGAAAGAACCCGCGTGGACAGGTGAAAGGAGTGAGGAGTGACTGAAAAGCGCGTTCAATTCCTCCTCCAAGCTGGCGTCCCTCAATTCCACTTTTACAGGGAGACCACGAGGTCTTATTGACACTTTGCCTATTACTTTTGGGGTTGTATAAGGAAATCCCTGGAGTAAGGTCGAGGTCAACACCAATTTATGGTGAAGGGTCCTAGGAGGAACGTACTATCGGCCACTTCAGAAAATCCAGATTGATAGCTCCTTCTGCCTTTCCTGGGAACTGGAGGGCTTCGAGCCGAATAGGGTGTATGTCGCCCCTCTTCTGAAGTTGAACAATCTTCTTCGGGACGACAGCAGAAGTCGTGGCTTTGGTTGCAGATGGGTAAGTGCCGGTAGACTTCAACACAGGTGCTTGGTAGACAGGATAGATCCTCTGAACTGAAGGAAGGTCCCGACGTGAAGACGAGAAGCTGCTGGCACTGATGAAGATCAAACTCGTAGTCACGACTGTATACTACTGATGGGACTTACCACGCAACACCATCTTCCATATCAACATCGGTTTCTACTGTGCCTGGAAGGCCCTCGTGCCCCTTCTCCAGAGTTTGCTTAGCTTGCTTAGACAGAGGGTCCTCCCATACACTTCCTTCGCTATGGTCTCGACGAAAGGGTTTTCCGGGATTAAGGAAGGGATGAGGTTGCGATTGAACGACGCCACTTGAGGTGGCACTCATGTCTTCGCAGTGATTCGCCTTGTAGTTATAATTAAAGCTAGCGGATCGAAGAAGGGAATAGTCAGTCTCCGAACGATGAATGTATTATGAGGGAAGTGACATACCCGTTCATGATGAGAGGTAGAAGTAATAATGGTGGCAGTGGAGACACAAGAAAGACGCGACAAATGCAAACAGTCACGCCCCCCAATATATGGACTAAGATCATTCAAGCCCAGGAAAGGTAATCGATCATTCGACTCGAACAATAAGCCACTAGGGCACAGCGGACACGATGGCGGGAGGTTTGTGGCTTGGAGATCAAAGCAAACCTGACGAACAATGCAGTTGGTCGATTAGGTCAAGTCTGATCAATCCCCAAGGGTGCTATGGGGAGCCGCCATATGAACCTATCTTCGTAAGATGTATAAAAGAGGAGGCAGTCTGCTGTCCGAATCGTCGAAGAACCGTTGATGACCTGGATTCAACATTGCTCGGCGAAATCGAATCGATCGTCATGAAGAGGGCCTCAAAGTTCTTGGTGGGACGTTCATAATCAATACTGAATGCTTCGCAATAACAGGTAATGGCTTACCGGTAATCTTCGGGCCTGGAGTCGCAGACGGACTTTGATCATGAGCACCTCGGCACGTCAATCTACCCTCACAGCCAATTCTTCCCACCGCTCAACCTTCTCTACTATTCCACATCTTCATATCCCGAGGGAGAAGCATCGATGAAAATGCATCAACCCTTACCACCGGATCTGCCATGAATGAGATGTAGATAGACGTATTGGGCCGAGGATGACGCTTTGTCAACTGACCTACGAATATAGGTCATCACGCTGGCGTTTGTTGAGGATGTCTGTGAAAGAAACCTTTTTAGCATTGGGACAACGACGGCAATGACGACTATACCTTTGTGCACGGATAGGACAGAACGACACAACGCCAACGAAACCAAGTTTATCGGGGCAGTTGATGGTATGCGAAACAATGAAGAAATAAGGCACGACGAATGGTGGAAACATACAATCCTTGTAAAGACAAAGGAGGGGGAAATTGATAAAAGAAACCACGCGTCAACGTTTCAACGGTGGAAGTTGTAACCAAACAGATTCAAATTCAAACCTCACATGATAACGCGTTGATAACGAAGCCGGCATGTGCCGTCAAGATATCTTATCTGTCTTCCTCATCTTATCGCTTACTTCTCGAACCAGCAGGATGGTCGGCCATCCAAAGCTTCTCCCCTTTTTTTGTGCTGTATACACCTAATCATGCTGAGGTATGTATCAGTTTCCAACGAAAGATTTCGCTTACTTAAATACGGTTAATTGGAATATCACGCTCCCCAGCGCATGGCCAAGACCGCAGTACTGCAGATAATAGATTGATACTGCTGAGCTGTCAGGTCGGCAGAACGCCGTAAAACAGCATAAACAAGCTTAGCTGTCCTGAGAGTTGTTACCTGGTCAACTGGCAGGATGCCCGGTCAAAGTGAGTAAAAAACACGCGTCGCCTCGGCACCCGTACTTATCTGATTTGCAATTCAGAACTTGTTCAGAACGTTATAAAAGACCATCTAAATATACCATATTTCTCCACCATTTCCTTAAATTGAAGAAACCTCAAGGCGTGAAATGGCTAAGCACGTAGTCTTGTATACCATTCCCTCCTGGGGTGAGTACGATACAGTCAAGACTTTTTGAATTCCACTTGACACTGATGAACAACCACCGTTTTGTACTAGGGCATGCTAAACCTCTCGTCGCTTTCATGGTTCTCGTCGCCGAGCTGCGTATGGACGTAGTGTTTACATTCATTGCAAACGTACGGTACCCCAACATCATGGGAGAGCTCGCCAAACTTCCGCGCGAGCGGCTCGAGAATATTAAAGACAGAATCCAGTACGCGACGGAAAGCCTTCAACATCTCAGATGTCTGGATCTAACAATGGCTCTTTTCAACTCTCTCTCTCACGTAACAGTGTAATGAACGTTCCAAATCCCAGCGCTCAAGGTCCCGGCCCAGCTAGAAATGATCCTGGATTCGCGCATGCATTTGGGATCTTATGGAGATCGGAGACTCTTAAATGTGGAACTACGGGGAAGGAAATAAGCGGCCTCCCAAGGCTGTCTCTTGCTATCATCGACGTGTGTAATCAAATTCTTCCTCTCATCGTATGGTTTTGTAATGAGACCCCGCTTGGTTCATTTCAGCCGTTCGCTGGGTACGCAATCAATGCTATACGCTCACTTGCATCACCTCAAGAAACTCCGATCTTCTCGTGGATGTCAGGTCCTGTTGGGACATTCACACTTATGTTTGGTCCTAAACAACTTGGTGGACTCGGAGATATTGGGTCTAAGGCTGAGAAAGAAGTTTCGGAGACTGTTGGGAATTCGGCGACCGAGGTTTGTCTATCTTCTTCTTCGTTTTTCCCCTCCTGTTTTCTTTCCCTTTCGTGTTTCACTTCCTTCTTCCCTCCTTCTGTTCACCTGCGTGGAAACGAAGACCGAAGTCATACGAAGTACTAACGTCGGAAATCCCAGATACTTACGACAACAGGCGAAATTGTTAATATCCCAGGTTATCCGCCTATGTTTGATTATGAATTGTTCCCGCAAGACATCGATTTTAGCGTTGCTATGACTGTCGTTCCCATCATCCGAAAGAGTATACAGTCATCGGAAGGCACATTATTCGTTACCGCGTCTTGCGTCGAAGCTGAGGCGATAGCGGCGTTGAGGGAACACTTCACGAACGAGCTCGGGAAAGAGTTGATTCCAGTTGGGTTAGCGTCGAGCGTTATTCCAGAGCCACCGCTTGCCAAAGACGATGAAGGAGTAGTGCTGTTTTTGGATCGAATTCTGAAGGAATATGGGGAGAAGTCGTTGATATATGTTAGTTTACTTCTCCTCCCTCCGCTCGTTTTTCGGGTATCGATCTAACCACAGATTCTCATCAGGTTGCATTCGGAACAACCTGGTGGCCAAAAGACCCGACGAAGATCTACACCTTAATTGATGAACTTCTCCAAGCCCGAACGCCTTTCCTGCTACCTCAATCATCACCTCTTGCTCATATTCCCGACGACATTATGTCGAAGGTCGCTGCAAGTGGGCTCGGGAAGATAGTTAAATGGGCACCTCAAGAGACGGTTTTGCAGCATTCCGTAACTGGGTGGTTTATCACGCATGGGGGATGGAATTCCGTTCAAGAGGGGTTCCGGTTTAAAGTTCCTTTGTGAGTTCGAACGTTGATTCGCGCTGCCATGACTCGATGCTGACTCAAAGGTTCTTAGAATATTCTGGCCGATGGCGGGAGATCAACCGATAAATGCTTCCCTTATCACGCTCAAGTACCGGGCAGCGTTTGAAATAATCTCGGTGCAAAGTGGGAAGAATATGAAAAGGCCTTATCGATGTGATGTACAGCCTTCTTTTACCGTTGAAGCTGTACGAGAGGAGGTGCGCAGAATGTTGCTGAGGATAGGGAACGGGGAAGGCGATTCAGTTCGTAAGACCGCTTATAAACTCAGTGAAGAGATTTCGAATGTTTGGAGAGAAGGGGGTGAAGCAATGGTCGAAATTGAAGGGTTTCTGAGGAAGTACGTTGATTGAGAATCGTAGAAGAAGTAGATGGTACTCATAACGATCTCATACATATGGTTAATAAATCCACCAACTTCCCTTTAGCCTGGTCGCACGATCTCGACCGTACTTTCTTTGACAGGAAGGGTAGCTGGCACTGAGATATGATTATACTGAGTCTACAGGCCTGTAGGAGGCTACTTGTAATCTTTTCATTGATTCGATGTCGAGAAAGCCTGCACTGGATATAGCTATCATTGGGTTAAGATTCTCAATGGTGGACTCTGGTGAGAGTAACCTGAAAATGAGTTGTGCGGTTCATCATGACCAGTGAACGTTTGAACCCGGATAGCCAAACAGGTCCACACAATACTATGTCTTGCGCCCACAACCACCCACGGCATCCTACGCCTTTCTTCGGTATTGCTTCCATTTGCCACACAATTCAGGAAATCACAACATCCCAGCGCATTATTAGAAGACGGTTGCAGGAAAAGATTCAAAAATAGCAGAGTCCGTTATTTGGTTGGTAAGTACTTCAAGTTCATCGCACTACTAACTTGCTACTAACTCTTGATTACCTCGTAATGATAATCTTAGACGAAAAGCTGTGGAATTCTCCCTTGCGGGTGCCGGAGGCCAACTTCTCCAGGCCCAACGGTACCGAAAACTAATTATCGAACCGACGCTTTCGGAGATGAACTCTGCATGAGTGGTGGATTCGTGATGAAACAGTTTCCGGTGGATCTCCGTGTGTTTTTTCTTGGGCGATCTGCGTTGAAGTTCGAGACTGACTCGCTCTCAATGAAGACTAGCGGTTCATCCTAGAGTTCGGAGATTTATCGCATTGTTTCCTGCCTGTTGTCCTCCAGCAAGAAGATTATCCGATCTATCGCAAGGAGGAAAAAGGCCGAAATCTTGCATAAAAGTCACCACGAACTCTCGAATCCTTCTGGTTCATTTTGGTCGACAGATCAATGGCAAGAAGCTCATACGTTCCATGCAGGTACCATATAACCGTACAATTGACATGTTCATGGAATCAGGTATCGAGCATGCCGCACTTCGTTTTGGGTGCACTATGCTGTCGGTGGTTGGGCCCCTATATGCACTGATGTGAGAGGATCCTACAGGACCAATGCGAGTACTACGTAGAAATGTAAAAACCCCACTCGTGAGAGTGGATTTACTCAGCACCCGTGCAGAAGCCCTTCTCTTGGAAACGCTCACCACGGTTTTGGTGTCCATTCCATCCGATTCGATCGATAGAATCGGAGACCTGCAGGCTGCCACTACCTTACCGATGCCTAAAACACTTGTCAGGCCATCCATCTAGAACTCAATGAAATCCTCTGACTCTCATCAAGGCAAGACATCGACGTAGCTTGAAATGATGTCGTTCATAGCTCGGGACGGTGCCTCTCGTTGTCCAATGCGGTTTAATTACAACGAATGACCCAAAACAACCAGAACTTTCATTGTAAGTAGGAATTTCCCGTCTGGTATAAATATCTGACCAAACACTCTTCCAAAATCCAGAATTCAAGTACTCACTTGAACTGCATATCCTGAGCGGTAAGCCCTCCACTTTGGTTACTCCTATCCAACGAAGTATCAGCCTTTACTTTAACAGAAAGACCACCATGGCCCCCCCAAACAGAGACCAAATCGCCGACCTCGTCACCCGATACATCAAATACGCGTCAAATGATACTAAAACCGACAACAAACTTATCAGCGACATCGTTAAAGCCTACAAATCCTTCTCCAACAGCGATTGGGAATACGACGACGACCACGGCAAATCTGTCGTCTCCTGCTTTCAAGGCCTATCCTTCATCTGTTGGAAATTCAGCAGCATCAACAATTCCGCCCATGCTGCCGAGGCTGCGTCGCTTTACAAGGACCTCACGGTGAAGAACTATAACGTTTGGTTGAAGATGACGGATCATAAGAAGAAGGAGAATTTTAAGAGGGATTGTTGCGCATTGACGGATACAGATACCCTCAAGGATTATCGGGATATTACTCGGAATAAGAAGGAGAGGGGGGAGATCTGCGAGGCGGCGATGACGGTTACTTCGTCTATGTATGGGTCGGGTACTCATGAGGCGGATCAGTCAGAGACGTTGTGGAATCATAGGAATGAGAACTAGCATGCATAGGGAAAGTTGGGATGTGGTTGAATGATCATGACCTATAGTTGTATTTGTCATTTGAAGAAATGAACCTGATGTTGCATTCGATGGTTACCAGGTCTTGTTGACAACAATGTCGCATGGAACGAGAAGTGTGCAACCTCGTATATGGAATTCATTGTAGATTCCGGGAACCTCAGGGGGGATTCAAGGTACAGCTCAACGAAGGATGCGGATCCGGTGGCCGAGATGCCGGTTGAGTTTCTCGTAAGCATTGTCGTATAAACCCAGTGCTGCCGTGAGAAATTGACACAAGTCCCACCGGTCTTTTCCGTTAACCTCAACATCATGTTACTTGACAGAAAAATACGGATGGAAAGCTCGCAATACCGTCAAATCGCGGCCCTTATATACTTCGATACACCGCCGTGTCGTTCAAGAACCCAGCAGCCTGAGTTGAACCTATGAGTAATATAAGTTGCTTCTGCGTCTCGATTTACAAATCAGTCAGTTATCCATTTTTAGGCCGGGTTGAGAACTATTAATCTGCCAGTGTGACCTCCCCCAATGTCTTCTTCCGCCAATATACCGAGATATATAAGGAGTGAGAAGGACCCATGCAAAATCTCAAGCACCTCCCCACATGCTCCTCGACTTCCTCGTTCTCGGGCTCATCGTCGTCGCTCAGGCGTTAGACGTCGTCACACCGTACAACAACAAAGTCGTATTCTCACCTCCAAGCAATTGGCCCATCCCTCGCACCCTCTATGCTCGCTCTCTTCTCATAGCCCAAGATGGTGCGGACAAAAATGTCCTCCTCGCCACCTGGGAAAACTATTCTCCTCAACCGCCCAACGTCTGGTTCCCCGTTTACCGCTCTACGGACCTTGGTCAGACTTGGAAGCCTCTCTCCAACATTACGGATACGCAGAATGGGTGGGGATTGAGGTATCAACCGTACTTGTATGAGCTCCCATCAGCGATTGGTAACTTTCCGGTATGATTGTCATACTCAGAACTACCTATATTTACCTTCCAACCCCATGTGAAACAGGCCGGGACTATCATCGCCGCTGGGAATTCGATTCCACAGGATTTGAGTCAGACGAGGATCGACGTCTATGCAAGTACAGATAAAGGTCGGACGTGGAAGTTCGTGGTGCGTAAACTGGGTCACTTTCTTTCAAAGCCCCATTCCTCACTGGGTCCCTTTAACAGAGCCATGTCGCTTCAGGAGGCCGTGCTGATCCAGTGAACGGGGAAACTCCCGTATGGGAGCCATTTTTCTTCACTTACGAAGGTCAACTTGTGATCTACTACTCAGATCAGCGTGACCCTGAAGCTCATGGTCAAAAGCTCGTGTATGTTCCTCTTTTCCCATTAAGCTTTCCCCCAAAACGACTCAAAAATCACACGCCATCTTTTCTAACGATTCTCTCTCGATATCCAGGCACCAAATAACAACCAACCTCATCAACTGGGGACCCGTGGTCGACGATGTTGCGGACTCTAATCCCTCTGACCGGCCAGGCATGACCACCGTGGCTGCCCTCCCCAACGGCAAATATATCATGACCTACGAATTCGGCGGTGCCCCCGAAATCAACTTTGCAGTTTATTACCGCATTTCGGATTCACCTCTCACCTTCGCATCTGCCACTGGGCACAATATAAAGGCAACTACAGGTCAACAAACTCAGAGCTCCCCTGTTGTCGTTTGGACTCCGTATGGTGGTACGAACGGGACCATCGTCGTGTCTGCTAATAACAGTGGAGGGCTCTGGATTAACAAGCAACTCGGAGCAGTAAATTCACCCTGGACATTTATCTCTACGGGTGCGGCAGGTGGATATGCTAGGTATCTTAAGGTTTTGCCAACGAGTCAACAAATATTTATTGTGGTAGGGGGAGTCTTGGGTGGGTCTGGGAATCATGTGTTGGCTTCTGTTGTTAATTTGCCATAAAGGAAGCTCTTTTACATTCTTTATTCACACTCGACTGGGTAATGACAATGAACAATTCTTCCCTCAGGATAACCGGTGTTCAGATACACGCTTGAACATCGGCCGTTTCGGCCCGGCTTGAGTCCCACGTTCTTCGGTTGCTACGCTTTCTAACGCCCGTGACAACCACCCACAACCACCCACGGCATCATACGCCTGCTTCCATTTGCTACAGGATTCAAGCAATTATAAGTTGCGCCCCGGCTCCCGCACGGTAATTCCTCGTCTAACTTTATCATTACTAGGCAATAAGAGTGAACATCGTCGAGATGCTTTCGCTCTCGAAGAACTTGAACTCTGCGGGCCGTGCCATACTTGAGTAGTGGGTTTGGGTTAAATCATTCCCGGTCCATAGCGTTGTGCTCTACGCGTGGTGCGCAGAAGCTGGAGTCTGTCGAGGCTCGAGACTCACTGGCTCTTAATGAAGACTAGCGGCTTATCCTAGCCCTTGAGAGGACTTCGGAGAATGATGACGTCTTCCGAAGTCCTCGAACCCACTTCGTTCCTGCCTACTGTAGTACACCAGAAGAAGAAGATTGTTCCGAACTATCACGAGAAGGAAAAAGACCGGAATTTTACTCACAATTTTGAATTCATTTAGGCCTTGAATCCTCGGATCCACTGGTCCATTTTGGTCTATTGAGACCGGTCAACGGCATTGAAGAAGCTCATGTGCTCTATGCAGGTACCATCTACACCGGAAATACCGTACATTTCAAAGTTCATGGGGACTGAATCCCATATCGAATCTATTCATTCAAAGTTAACTCTTCGTCGCCTTGATTGAATTCAACGTAACAGCCAAGCTAAAGCATTAATACGGGATATCTTCGGTTTCACGCCCAATTCAGTTTCGAACAGGCCATACCCGAGTATGAGGTCAGGGCGTGATGAAGTGAGGGCATAAAATGGCCTCATTGTCTATTGGAGAAGCCCACGACACGATGAAGACTTTACCTCTAATCTTGACTTTGACTGTGGCTTCGTCGGCGCTGGCGGTAAGTACCCCCATCGCTGCCATCATTCAAGTTTTTATCCGTCATCTCTATCATCCAGTCCCCACAGTTCTTTACTACCAATACCGAAAGTGACGCAGGCACGACCACATGTATCACTTGGACTTTCCTGGATGGCTCTGTTACGACGATTACTGCTCCTGGACCTGGCACTGCGACTGTTACACCTACGATAACGGCTACGGCTTGGAACTGAATTGCTTCCGGTTAGGTGAGTGGAGTGGCGATTCGGAGGGTGTACGTCGATTCAGTGATTCTTTTGTCTTTCTTTACTGTTTCAAGTTTCTATTTGCGCACACCGAGAAGGCTTGCCGCTTGTCAGATGGATCAATATCTTAGTTTGTAGTTTCCGTGTTACTTACATTGTGACGGATTCGGACAATCCAAATGTGTTTCTCGCAAACAGTCCAACAATACCGTGTGTTCGATGATCTTATTTGCAAAGGCAAAGGTTACTATTACACTGTAGATTAAGGGACAGGGCTATCATTCCGAAGAAATCCTTCGCTGCTAGTCTATTCTTCAACGTGAACGTAACCCGTATATGCCTTCATCACCAAAATACCTGCCACGCTGCAATGCCATTGTAGCCCTTACAATCCGCTACATGAGGTACAATACAAGGCAGCAGGTGGTGGGCTTCGACATCTGGTCTATATATATTGCAACAGGCTTGCAACACTGTCGCAAACCCTCTACCTCGTTACAATGCTTTAGGTGATTTATAATGAATTCTGGTGGTTTGGAGCGAGTTGTGGGTTATAGGACAGGTTATGGAATGTGCATCAGGTTGGGAAGGTTGTGGCACATTGTGGGGTGTGGTGTACGGTTGTAGGTGCTATTACGGATGGTAGAGATTGCAGTGCGTCATGAGGGTTGTAATGGTTTTTATATAATCTTCACTGGTTGTGGGCCTAAGAACATATTGTGAGTGTAACAACAGGTTACATGAGTTGCAGCAAGTTGCAGTACTTCCTATGGTTAACAAGAGTCTCATCTGTTTGTATATGTAGAAATGGGTAGTGAAAATAACAATGGATTGGAAAAAATACATTGGCTTGTTACCTTTACATCAAACACAACCAATCGTATAGGAATCCCTCAGGTCTACCCCTCAGAAATCACTCGAAATGTAAAGCACATCATTATCATAATTGCTGGCAATCACAACAGTACAGACATGGACAACAAAAGAGCAAGCAGTCAAAGAAAGTAGTGAGCAGAAATGAGAAAAAGCAGTACAAGGAGCATGAGAACGAAGGGAAACTCTACCCCAAACCACCATCAAAACCACCACCATCGTCGAAATTGTCATTGCTCCCAACACCACTGCCCACATCACTACTGGTGGACCTCCAACCTGCAATGACCGTTCTGATTTCGCTATCGGCTTCGGCCTCTGTGGTCACCTCGTTCTCTGCTGTAGACCAAACCTGTCTGGCACAAACTTATCAGCAAAATGACATAATGCTTTTTGCCTTTTTTAAGCTTTTTTCGGCTTTTTTGATGGCAGGCAAGTCGAAAGACACTTTTTGTTATGTTTTTAACTATATATAGATATAAAAAGCTGTAATTACTCTTTCTAATTCTATTTATTCTATTTGCACATGCACACTCAGAACCGACTTGTCCCCAAAGGGCATAGATTGCAGCTTGTCGGCTTTCCCGTATTTTTGGTGGGGAAAAAGCCGAAAAAAGCCGGACAAGCCAGCACTGTATGTTTACTGATGAAGTTAGGACAAATAGAGGAAGAAGAAAGAAGATAGGGCTTACTTGTTAAACCATTCGAACAGTGCCATCTTGTCATCTTGGGGCATCACATCCAACATCGAGACAATCAACTTGTAAAACTTCTTTAGGTTGAATGCATCAGTAAATATATAGTACCGGCTTGTCCGGCTTTTTTCAGCTTTTTCCCACCAAAAATACAGAAAAGCCGACAAGCCGCAATCTATGTCCCTTTTGGGACAAGTCGGTTCCGAGTGTGCATGTGCAAACAGAAGTAAATAGAATTACATGAGACTTGGAAAGAGTAATTATGGCTTTTCTTCTCTATATATAGTTAAAAACGTAATGAAAAGTGTCTTGTGGCTTGCCTGCCATCAAAAAAGCCGAAAAAAGCCTAAAAAGGGCAAAAAGTATTATGTCATTTTGCTGATGTGAGCCAACCACAGGCTTCCAGTCCTCCCCACACAAGAGAGCAAACCACGTCTGGAGAGCCATATGTCAGAGGGTTAATTGTGATCAGCGAAGGAAACTTACTTGAGTGATGGTGTACGCCAGTGTGCAGTTGTTCACGCCAGTTAAACCATGTATTTTGGCGTTACCACGGCAAGTGGCTTTACCAGGAGTCTCCAAGGTGGCACTTGGAGAGATCCATAACACTCGGAATGCCTATGCAAACATCAATAGTGTTTAAAGTACCGAAAAAAAATAGCAGCTGTCTGACATGGGGCCATCGTGGTAGGGCCATCACCGTAAACAAGTTCACATTTGGATAGGTCAAACACAAAGGCTGGCAGCTGCATGCAGTGTAGTTTGATGGGCTGACTCTGAATCTTAGAGATGAAGCTAAAAGAACGAAATATAAGTCATGTGAATGCAGGAAGACAGGACATGTACTCTTTATGATTGTCATCGTCCTCTCAACAATCAACCAGGGGTGCCATTTCCTTTGACGGGCATAGCAGGGCAGCTGTCATTGGATGATTATGTCTGCAATTAGACTTGACTGTGGCTTGGAGGGCCGTTTTGGAAACAGAGTCATCAACAATCTTCTGCTGAGGATTGTTTGTGATCAGGGTGAGGATAGCACCCATGAGACGACTGGTATCTGTTCAGCATGCACTGTGTGAAGCAGTATTTATCTAGGAAAAAGAGTCAGTCAGGGGTGGCAGACAGCAAAGGGGAAAGCACAGTATAGATGAGAATTTCGAGGACTTCATGGGCTCCATAACAAAGAGCAGCCTTGCATTGGGAGTGTAGGCTGGGATATCTTTCCTTCCATAGACGATATGTTGAAGAGAGGCTTTCCCTCCCCTCTTGGGACCTGTAGATGCGAGTTATCAATGGAAAAAGGGAAAAAGAACGGGTATATGTGTACATGTTCTGTCCTACAGTGAAGATGTCATCCTCTTCGTTTCCATTCGCCTCCTCCTCACCATCCTCAACGTTGTTGTTGTTGTCATCATCGTCTCCGTCTTCCTGACCTTGGGGCCATAATACACCTTCTGTGACCAGCTCTTCCTTAAGACTGAACCTATGACTGTGCTGATGCAAGCTGTAAATGGGTTGATTCCTCATGGCCACCAGCCGCCGGATTGTCGATATGGAGCCAATATGTATTTATTCCTGGGAGAAGGGGCATCAGTGGAGGTAGCATTGAGTCTAAAGGCATACCTTTTGATGACCTTCCTAGACCATTTGATGAACTTCTTGCAACGTTGAGCCTCCAGATTTGCTTGTCTGGTTTCTTGCACCAATCAACACCGAACACCTGTGGGGTAAGGGCCATTGGTGTTGCGAGTGGTGGACTGAGACACTGCTGGAGGCATTTGGAACTGAAAAAGTAATCAGTGAAAGGATGGGAGCAGAGAAGAAGACAAAGAGAAGCAAGAGAGGATGGATGTCAAGAGAGGATGGGGAGGAAAGAAGGCAACGTGAATTTAAGGGGCATATGTTTGCGCATATTTGGTATATGCGTCAGTTAGTTTCTAGCACAGGTGATGAGTAGATAAGATGAGGTAGATCTATAGTATCTACCTACATGTTTGTTTGTTCTAGATAATATGGCTACAAAAGGGTTATGCTATGATACATATGCCATCCAAAGTATGGTAGTGTGATAAAATCAAAATATAGGGCGAATTTTTGTCTTGCGGCCATTCTGTTTGAGGATAGCATCTCAGTCAGGATTCATCATCTCATTGGCCTTTGTCCTGTCCTTCACAGACTCCTTCACCCTCATCAAGTCATGTCTTGGATCCAGCTCGAGCTATTCTTCAGTCAAGCACTCATCACCAGTGCTAGAATCCTTCTCAACAACCCCGACGACAATCCAGTGCTTATCCTTACTCTTCTCACCAAGATGGAAGTTGGATAGGCAACGCACAAGTTTTCCAACATTCTCGCCGCCAATAACCACCATCAAGTTCTTTTTGGTGCTGGGTTTGATGGTGTCTGAAGACCTCTCAATTTCTGAAGAGATTGTTGATGTCTTGGCTACCTGCATTGACTTTGATGTATGGTACAATTTCGCTGGTGGGGTTTCGAACAACAGTGACAAAGGCATCTGCACCGTCAACTACTGCTTTGAGATTGAGACCAGCCACCCTTGGATGGACAATCCAATGAGGAGGTACTGCTACCGCTGCTTCTGAGTTGCCGGTGTCAACAGGGTCTGCAGCAGAAGTGCTGGTAGCCGAGGCATTCCAGTTTGGATCCCAAGGTGTGAACTTGCCTGTTTTGTTTTGTATGGGAGAATGCACATTTGGATCCCACACATCGTCTCCTGTCTCCAGCATCGCTATTGTTTCATTAGATGATGGAGGGGGAGTACCAGGGGGAGTACCAGGAGTATCTGTAAGTAACAGTTCTCTCCAACTCTTGTCTCCCTCCTGGTACATTCTGATCAAGTCCTTGAGTGCTGGCACTTCAGGGTTGGGCAGGATATCCTTGGCATCAATTGCTGTGATGGCTGCTATGGCATTGAACACACATTATGCTTGTTTGTAAGTCCTAACCCTTCATTCTTTGTTTCAAAACTAACTTAATATCTAGATAATGCCTCAATGTATTGATTGCAGAAAGACATATACTGACCATGGGCCTAAAGTACACGAACTGAAGTGCAAGAAGAAGAACTCACCTATGTGCAGAAGAACAAATGCGTCAAGTTAAACTATTCAGAATCAGGACCCTCTGAGGGTAATGGGTTGGAAGTGGAAGTGGGATGGAATTTAGGTCATGAACAGATGGAAGCAGATCAGCGGGAGGGATTTGTGGCGGAAGAACCACTGAGGAGAAGAAGGTGAGAGACCAAAGTATCTGGAAGATTTCAAGACTGAGCTCTTGTCAATGACTGCAGTTCTCAAGGGAAGACGAGGGAAATCAAATGCTATTCTCTCGATGCTTGCTACGCCTCTTGCGCCTCCTACACCTCCAGCACCCCGTACCCCTCCATCACTAGCTTTGTCTCCAGCTCTAGCTACCCCTCTTACTTTTCCTCCTCCCCTGCCCATCATTGAATGGTTCTACTTCAAAACTGAACCAAATGACATTGGGGTATATTGAATCTACAACTCCGATGAACCTACACGATGCCCTGACTTAGATGGGGAAGTATCTTGATTCATTGATGCTCCCACTATCCAACAACCTGCATTACCAAACACAGTTGAACTTATCCACAAGAGCATGGATTTACCCTCGCACTTGAATCAGCTGCAGGATGTACCCATCAATGTAGATCCTAAATTTCTTGGACCATTCGACAACGTCTCCCACCTTCAATTGATGTCTTGGGCAGCCAAGGAGAAGAGCATCAGCATGGCGTCCTTGAACAGACTTGCCATCAATGCTCTCTCTCAGCCAGACTTTGATCCGTGTCATTTCCAAGATTTTGTTAGGACTCGGTCACTTTTCAGTGGAGTCTTTCTCATTCAGGTTACGAGGGGTGATTAGGAAGCAGGATGTTTGTAGCTAGAGGTTGTTGGTGTCAAGCTTGAAGCTGGCTGTAGTTTATATTCACACTTGGTGGCTGTTGTAGATAACACAGAATATATATATTCAATGCATAGGATAAGTAGTAAGAGTTTTACTAGGTAGGTAACAGTGGGATAGCAATGGGTGAGAAATATCGAGGTTGAGGTTTCAAGAAGAAACCTCAAAGTTTATATAGTCTACTATGTATGTATTTATTTGTATACTTATTTAACAAATGTGGGCTATTGTATGTATTTCAAGATGAGGTGTACATTCAGCACGGGGTTCTTGGGGAATTTAATAAAGGGGTACTCGGAGTGAGGGGTACTCGGGAAATGAAGGAGTACTTGGCAAGGCTGTACAAATGTGTGTATGGCTGAGGATTGCTGGTAAAAATTATTGGGGGACTGACATGCTTCACTGGGTCAGAAAAGTGCACGGATCGTAACAGATTTTGATGCGCAGCATGAGTTGAAAGGTGTCACGAATCATTCACTTTCCAGGGCATGTCCAGCTGCAAATAATCCCCAGAAATCGATTTTTGGGCATCCTGGACATCCTTGCCATTCTAGAAACCTTGACATTTGGTCATTTCCAGCCATTCCAGTCATTCCCAGTCATTCCATGGTTATTCCATCTTATTTCCTATTGGCTAAGTCTTATCCCCATGTAGATAGCTCAGTAGTATATAAACCCACCATGTATCTAGCTTTTTCCCCAGCCTTGTAATTTTAAACTCTCCATTTGTGTTTTGTCTCTTGTGTTTTCTGCTTCTCTCTCTCTCTCTCTCCAGTTGAGCCATTGCTCCTGTCCAGTGTTCCCAAGTATTTCCTCAAGTATTCCAGTTATGCTACAAGCGCTTCCAAGCTCCCTCCCAGTATCCTCCAGTAAGTGTTTACTTTCAAGTAAATCTTGTCGCCTCAGTGGTCCCCCATTGTTGTTTGTCCATATTGTTTAGCTTGTCATATAAGCCTTAAAACCCCACTGGTTGGGTGCAGTGGTTCTAAGGTTGAACGGTTCGTTACAAAAAGACTCAACCAATTCATTGAACTACTTGATGACAATGCAACCAACACTCGCTTGCTTCCCTTTAAAGTGAATGATGGTTGGCATCATGGCTCAATTTCCATTGCAATGCCATGCAGAGGCTGTAAGTTCGACTCGGAGGATGCAGCCCCCCCAGCTTGTTATCAACGATGTCTGGTACCGCCGTCCATTGGACATTATCAAGTCTGTTGCAAAAGACAAAGACTTCATGAAGCTTCACCTTCGTCCATTCAAAGGATTTTGGGGTTGGGATGGTCACATTCAGCGGCTATATGAGGAGGCCTACACATCGAATCGTGCCATTACAATTGAGTGAGCAAAAAATGGAGCGGTTGAGGGAGAAGGACCTTCTGGGCGACAATTTGGAGGTTGTGATCCTTTGGATGATGATGGCATCCAACTCTACCCACCTCACAAACTTTGGGACAGCCTCCCTTTGGCCCATCTATCTCTACTTTGGTAATTGCAGCAAGTATGAATGTACACATCCTAAATTCCATTCAGCTCATCACATTGCCTACATTCCCCAGATCGCCAACTTGGCCTGCGATGTATATCGTGAAGCATAGGGTACTAACAACCTCCAGCTAAGCAGACTTAAAATGAAGTCCAGCACAGTCAGTGAAAGTGCAGCACACCCAATATCTGAACCAATTTCCGGATGTGCTGGAACTGGCCTGAGTGTGCTGGACTTGTCTGTGGGTGTGCTGCAATATATACATGGTTAGTTTTCGCTTTTTTGTCACATGACTTAGTTGTACTGAGTAGATATTGTACTGTAAAGTAAAATTTGTAATAAAAAAATCAAAAAAACCATGTAATTAAAATTTTAGAGGTGATGAAAAATAGTTTTAGTTAAGTATGATCAATTTTCATACTGAGCAGATAGTAATGTGCGCTTTGGGAGGAAGCCAGCACGTGCATTCCCCACTGTTCATAGATAAGTCTGCTTATCTGAGATATAGATAAGTACAATATCTACTCAGTACAACTAAGTCATGTGACAAAAAAGCGAAAACTAACCATGTATATATTGCAGCACACCCACAGACAAGTCCAGCACACTCAGGCCAGTTCCAGCACATCCGGAAATTGGTTCAGATATTGGGTGTGCTGCACTTTCACTGACTGTGCTGGACTTTGGGGCCAGTGTGCGGGGGTGCTGGACTTCGTTTTAAGTCTGCTGTGCTGGAACTTGTTGAGCCTGTGAAGCATATGATCAACCTCCTACAGACACTGTTATGCAGCATCTGAAATGAGAGGTTATGCAGGCTGTCTGGAGTCTCATCATGTACAAAGATTTCCTAGATGCCTATGAAAATTCCATTGTCCTAGAATGTTTCGACCACATCTCTCAACACTTCCTTCCAGAATTCTCTTCCTATTCAGCAGACTACCCCGAGCAGATTTCCGTCATCTGCACGAAGTATCTGGGCAACTGCCTTTGTGTTTGTTGCTTGATTGAAAGACATCAAGTACGAATGCTAGGCTCCAAGCTTGATATGCGACGTCGACAGACACTGCATTGTCTCAATAGTACTGCCTGTCAGAACTTAGTCAAGTCCGCACAGTGGCACATATTCAGCAATGGATGTGGCATTGACAGCTCAAGGGTGAAAGATCCCCTTGACAATGAATTGCTCATGCCTGTTGTTAACGCCTTTTCGGAGAAACTCTCGCAGTTTGGATTTGACATCCAGCTTCTAATGGTGGATCTCCTCCATGAGTTTGAACTGGGAGTGTGGAAAGCCATCCTCATTCACCTAGTGCACATGCTCTATGCTCTCAAGGATGGCTCTGTGGATATTTTGGACAAACAATATCGATGTGTTTCCACATTCGGACAAGATACAGTATGCAGGTTTCACAACAATGTCTCGCAAATGAAGAAGTTGGCCGCCTGTGACTATGAAGGCATCCTCCAATGTGCTATTCCATGCTTTGAGGGCTTGTTCAAATCTGAAAAGAGCAAGTCAAACAAGACAGAAGCTCTCATATTGTCACTTCCCTTTGATCTTAATACATGGCATGCATACGCAAAATTTTGTTTGCACACAGATTCCACTGTAGCTTCATTTGAGGAGGCCACCAAAGACCTGGGAAAGAGCTTGAGGTCATTCCAGAAGCATTCCAAAAGCTTTGATATGTATGAGACATCCAAGGAGATGGAAACTCATCAGCATCATGAGGCAGCATCATGAAAGAAGTCTAAAGGCAAGGCAGCTAGCAAGATGGAGCTAATGAAGGGAAAGAAGAACGCGAAAGCCTCAGCAAAGAAGAAAACTTTCAACCTTTTGACAGCTAAAACACATTTTCTTGGGGATTACCCTCAAGCAATCAAGGAGTATGGGTCTATAGATTCATATACAACCTGTAATGTGTGTGCCTTTCCAAACCCTCTGTTCCATGCTGGTTGCTGATTACATTCCCTGCAGAACAAGTGCCAACACCAGCAAGTAAAGCATTATTATCAACAAACCAATAAACAGAATCACACCACTCAGGTCGTTCGCCATGAACAGCATGACCAAGCCCTTTGAGCGATCTGTAGCAACATCCCTGCTCCAAAACAGAAGAAAAAGATCAGCAAACCCAGGAGGGTGAGGTACCTAGCAGGGGAACGTGAATTGCTGCCCAAGACAGACCCCTCCATGTGTTATCACATCATGAATGGACAAGGATTACAGGTGAAATTGTCTGAGTTTGATTGGGTGGACAAAGATGGAGATGAGGACTTACTCTCCTGGTAAGTGTTGCCACATTACTTTGAATACTTCGCTTCCTGACTTTCTCAATGATCTACTTGCTCTCAATTATTTCAACTTTAAATATCTAACCCCCTTCATATTCTCAATCTTTCCTGTCAAGTTGAGTTTGAGTTGAGTTTTAGAGACATTGAGTTGAATTTTTGAAGTTTGAGATTTGAGTTGAATTTTGAGATTGAATTTAATTTTTGAGAGCATGATTGAGATGAGGCATAAGACACTACAACCTACAGGCTTCAAAGCTAATAAAAATGTTTTTTTGCAGTGGGTTCTCAAGAGGTTGCTCAAAAAAAATTTAAACTTTGATTTGAGAGAGACGTCGCAACGTCTTCAGTTTAAACAAAATGCATGAAACATCAGCCAAGCTCCGAGCATACTTCACAAAGGATTCTATCCTCGCCTTTGATTAGTGGAAGCAGGTCACTAAGCTTCACCTTGCGCACTGGGTTGACTGGATAGAAGTGGAAGAACTTAAAACCGAGTAAACCCCTGCTTGGCAGGAAATCTGGGTTGGCGAGTAGATCCAATAAAGCATTCTTAAGGTTCAAGACTTCGTCAGAGTTAGGCAGTACTTGGGAGCAGCTGGGATAGGAATACTTGATGACCGCTTGTTACAGGAAGTACCTTGTGTTCGATATTGGAGGAGAATGCAATGAACACGATTCTGTCTGGAGACTCAGCGAGAATCTTGCCGGAATCAAAAGGTGAATGTGTTGCTAGCGTGGCAAAGGACAAGTTGACCACCAGTGTGGGGCATTGGAAAGACCACGATAATGGGCGCTGGGAATGATATATCTACCTCTATCCTCAAGAACAAACCAACCTATCAGTGCTATGTGTAGCACTAACAAATCAATCAATCCTCAACAATATAGCTATCCCAGTTGTGAAGAGTCTATCACCACTCAACACCCCAGAAGAATTGCAAGGGTGGAAATGCTTGTCAAAGGGTACGCTTCTTATCTCAAAAAGGGTAATACTAAAGACTAGGGAAAGCTAGCTCTTAGTTACAGCTATCTGTGCTATGCACTTGAACAGCTAGGGGTTTTTGTAGTAGGGTTGCTTTGTGTCCAGTGGACTTAGAAGGGAGAGTGGAAAGCTAGAGGTCCTTTGTGGACTATGAAACTCAATACAAAGACTGTTCTCTGAATAACTCTGAAGGTCTCTGAACTGTTCTCTGAATTGCTCACTCTTATCCAATCACTGATTTAACAGGGCAAATCTAATCTCTATTTGGAGGCTACGCGTGGGCAGTTGCTCCGAAACTTTTCTACACACTGGCAGTACTTGCTTGCCTTAACTACAGATACAGGCCTGGTATATATACAATTTCTACACTAGCTTACAAATTGTCTTTGGCTTGGCTGCCCATGCTGGGTTCTTGCAGGTGATGCTATCTAGCTGCATTCTCGCTTGCTAATACTGCTAGCATATGCCTCTAACTTTGCTAGCTCTTTCTGCCAGGCATCTGCACATGGTCTGGAAGAGTCTAGCTCTTAACATCACTGGTCTCTATTCATTGGTTAGTCCCTTAGCGAGAACTCGTATGGTTCGGTGCATGGAATCCGATCCTCAATCCTATACGAGAGCGCTAGCTCTCTCTGACCTGTCCAAAGACAGTCTCTCTCTGATGCTTGCACATGTTCGGACACCTCTCCGATCGCTCACACTTGACTTCACCTCGTCCTTGGTCTTGGGCATGTGTTTTACTTCTTTTCGTAGCATCTGCTCGGTCCATATGAACTGCTAGCGCTCAACACTTCAGCGTGCCTTTCTCTAGGTCTGTCTTTGTTCAAGAGTGTTCACTTCCTCTCTTTAGAAGTCTGTTTAAGACTTCATCCCTCTTAGCTACAAGTCCAGTACTGAAGCATAAGCCTCAACATAATATCCCTTAATCGCTTTGTGCATAATAGAGTACAGAGAGTGGTCTTTCTGAATAGTGACCGCTCGTGTAGTGTCTTACAGTTTTCAGGCTAGCTCTATGGGATGCTCTCTAGCTGTTTCTCAGCTGTACCAGTGTACTCTTCTAGCAGCCATAAGCTTTAACTAGCAGCTCGGGCTCACTCTAGTTCTCATACAATGTCTATATCGTTCCAAAGCACTTAGTATATGTGCTGAAATGGACATAATGTAGCGTAGATGTCAAAAGTTGCATTAACGACGAGTGATCCAAACTTCTTACATTTACTACGTATGTCCTTGTGTGTATGGAAGAAGCTGCCGGTGTCTGGATTTGTCCTTAAGTGATGGGAAAAATGTATTTTCTTAAGAGAGAACTCAGAAAGAACTAACCATAAACATTCAGCTTATACAACTCCACTTGGATATTTTGATCCTCCTCTCTCCTCTTCAACAAATATGGCAGGACGATTGGAAGGATATGAAGAGTGCTGATGTCAAACTGGGATGCAAATCAACTGAGGTCAAGTTCTCCTTCCTTCCGGTAAGACTCGTCTAAAACATCTTCATTTGCACGACCAAAGGTGGCTCTGTCGCATGAAGTAGCTAACGTGTCGAGTTCTGAAGAGTTGGTCATTGTGGTCAGAGTAATAAAACTTAAGCTTCTGTTAGCTCGAATTCTCGGTAATCTGAGAGGGGAGCTACTCACTGTGGCTGTGGAGGATCTGCTTTGTCAAGAAAGAAGAGTTTGAGGTATTCGATAGGGACCTGGACAGAGCGAGAGGTCCAGGGTTCCACTTTTCTGAGAGCTGCATGTGTAGCATCAATTTGCTGGAGGATAACAGACTCCATGACTGTTAAAAGTTAAGGTACTTCAGGGCAGAATTGAATCTCTGAGGAAATTTGAAACAGATCGCAATGGGATTCCATCCCAACTGGAATCCCAACTGAGCCTGAGAATGGTGGTGAGTCACGCTGAGTAGCCAAGCAGCATCAAATAGTTTTAGGCTCCGCACTCGGCTACCCTTTGGTCACTTGATTGCTGTCAAGGTTGAACATGTACAAGTGTCAATCGGGTGTGTCGGCTCTGCTCCACCATAAGAGGCGCAAGACTGGGCCCTTAATCCTCAATTACCAATCCCCCCTCATCCATGTCTATTGCATAAAAGGTTGATATCGCATGTGCAGCAGTTGGGAAATCTGACCCATATGCCTTTGGAACAGTGCAGACCCCATCCCATAACCTCAATTTGTTTTTTGTCGACAAAGCAGACCCTCCAAGGCCTCAGCAAGTGTCCCTCTTCATCAACTGAGCTACCGATTGCTAACTTCAGAAATTAACTTCGTGAAACTTATCAATACCACCCACACTTCTGAACTCGAGACTCTATCTGCTTTGTGCAATCAAGCTACATCTGGCTGGACACATGAGGATGTTTTGGATGAATCCTATCAAAAAGTTCTTAATCACTTTTCTTTGCAATTCGACGTTCATGCAGCTAAAATACTTCTGACTATTCTCCCATATCTATTTAAGGGCGAGGATGTTGAACAAGGCGTAGAAGCTGAATTGCACAAATTGAACATATACGGTCAGTGGTTATGGGATTTCTAACTCTAAACCTCACCTCACCTCCTTCATAGAGGAAGGCAGCTTTTACCGTGCTCACAAGGACACTCCTCGCAGCGAGCGCATGTTCGGATCACTCATCGTAGTTCTCTCATCCCCTCACACTGGGGGTCAAGTTGTCCTTTGCCACAAGGAGGAAACATTCACATTCGACTCTGCAGGATCTCCCAATAAAGTCACCTTCATCGCATTCCTATCTGATGTCGAATATGAGATTCTCCCCGTTATGAGTGGTCACCAGGTTACAACCTCTCCTATTCAGACCCTACTCCTTCTCGACTACTCCCCAAATCAGACAATGCGCCTAATTTGAAATCTGCACTGTCCACTCTCCTTGAAGACCCCAAATTCCTCCCAGACGGGGGATTCTTTGGATTTAGCCTTGCTCATTCTTACCCTGTCACCTGAGGTGAAACAGTGTTGAATGACCTTATTCCAATGCCTAAAGGCGAAGACCGGATGGTTCACGATATCTGCTCAGAGCTTGGATTAGAGGTTTCTATCAAAAGTGCTCTACAAGACACTAGTAGCCATCACAGGTATAGATGGTGCCACGAATCATTCACTTTCCAAGACATGTCCAGCCTCAAGAAATACCTGGAAATTAATTTTTTAGGGCATCCCAGGCATTCCTGGCATCTGGTCATCTTTACACAAAGTTTCCACTGTTCTAATCAGAAGTCTGATAGCCTTCACAGTTCTAATCAGAAATCTGATAGCTCCTGCAAGTTTCCACTGTTCTAATCAGAAGTCTGGTAGCTATTCACATGTTATTTCCTATTGGTTAAGCTTTATCCCCTTATAGATAGCTCAGTAGTATATAAACTCCCCATGTATCTAGCTTTTTCCCCCAGCCTTGTAATTTTAAACCTTCTGTTTGTGTTTCTGTCTCTTGTGCTTTCTGTTTTTCCTCCTCTCTCTCCAGTTGAGCCATTGCTCCTGTCCAGTGTTCCCAAGTGTTCCAGTGCCATCAGTATTTTTCCAGTGTGCTTCAAGCATTTTTAAGTTCCCTCTCAGCATCCCTCAGTAAGTATTTACCTTTGAGTAAACCTTGTCGCCTCGGCGGTCCCCCTTTGTAGTGTTGTCCGTATTGTTTAGCTTGCCACATAAGCCTTAAAACCCCACTAGTTGGGTGCAGTGGTTCTAAGGTTGAACAGTTCGTTTCATATGGGAGGAAGCACTGAAGTTGCCAAAAGACACTCACTATCGTCGTTGCGTGGCGATGGACGATGTTGAGGATCTAATGTTCCAGGGATCTATAGAACAGGAATTGGTTGACCATTTTCTTGAGTGGGGTAAGGGTACCCTCCTTCATCCTTATAATAAGAAGTACATTGACTCCAGAAATCCCATCAATCCCACTTTTTCATTTCTGCTCACTGTTGCTCCCATGCTCGCTGCTGTTGCTACTATGCAAAAGCCCTTTCCAAGGTCAAAAGCAATCACTTGGATCTCGGAGTTGGTCAAATACACAGAGGAAGAGGAAGATCAAGATGAAAATGGTGGATATGAAATGCCTTTTGCTACATATGGAAACTTGGTGACGTTGGGGTTGGAATATGTTCAATTGGCATTACTGGCTGCTTTTGGACCAAGAAATAATAGATGTCATTGGAAGCTGTACAACGGTATCAATGCATTGATGGTCAACACTTTCTGATGTATATTTTTCGATACAATAATCCAGTATCATGCTGAAAATCGGATTTAGCCTTAATATGCACATTTTTAATCATTTTATTAACATTTGAGTTATAAAATAAGGGAATGTAGGACTAGGGTGAGCCCGAACTACTAGTCAAAGCACAAGCCTCTACATGAGACTTTAGCAGTACAAAAAGTACAGAATCAGAAAGACAAGAGACTTCGTGAGGTTTCGAAAATGGTGGAAATTTCAAGAAGCAGCCTCTTAAAAACCTTCATATTTTGAATAGAAGGCCTCGTCTCACTTGCAGAATGCTTGGGGCAAATATAGGGAATTTATTGAACACTTTACTTTGACTTCACAAAGTATTGTTGGACAACTCGGACTTAAAGGAAATAACAAAGGATATATCAGACAAAGGACCTACATGTGGACTTAGGATAGAAATATCCAATGCCCATGAAGTCATAGGAAAAGGAAAGGATTACAACATTCCAAAATAAAGGAAATCTAGACCTCATGAGGTTGACGTGATGGTTGTTACTGGGGACAGGAACACAGGAAATATGTCATGGACAGCGACTGGTTCTTTTCCTTATTTAGAGGACAACAGGACAATGGTGGCATAGGAGATATGTTACCAAGGATATATGGGCAACTTGGAGACCTCAGGGAAGTCTAGGCTGTCAGCATAACATGGATACAGACAAGGGACTCTTGGCTTATTATTTTATTCATGGTTTCTGGCACAATCTCTGGCATTATACCCGATTAGGCGAGTTTCTGTTCGACTGAAAGGGATTTTATTATTATTCTCAAGTCTACTACATATCTCGGACTTTTATTATTTCATTTAGAAAAGTGTATATAAGGAGGGAGGGTAGCAGGAAATTTCCCCCAGCAGCCTATGAGCGGAGATGCAGTTCACCTACTAGGACTAGCTCAAGGATTTTACCTTTGCTCCTCACTTTGTCGAAGTTTGGTGTTCTGTGTTTGGATTGGATTGATTTGGACCTATTGCAATTTGCATTTGATTGGATTGTTATTGGAATTGAACTTGGATTTTGAAGTCAATTTGGACTTATATTGAATTAGAGTTGCATTTGGACTTGATCGGAAATTTGAACTTGAACTTGAACTTGAACTTGAACTTCGTGAAGTCTTGAGAAAAGCTTTGTTGAATCCTTATTGTTGAAATATTGAATTAGTGTTTTGTCTTGTCATTTGATAAGAAGGAATAGAAACTTCATTGAACCTTAAAAACTGAATATCCCTATATTCTCTCTTTCTTAGTGCCTCTTAGTGCAAACTAAAGCCTTAGAATACCGACCTCCACCCCATACTCTAAGAACACTCTTTTGGTGTGGTTGTCACAGATTTCACTATCTTATCCCTATCTAACATTTATCTTATCTGTGCCATGTGTTTATCTTATCTTATCACTAGATATTCCAAAGATGGAGTGGACCATTGGACTTGTTCTAGACCATTCTAGACACTTCAGATTGTAGATCAGGTCCAGGGGGAATTATGTTAGATCTAGATCGCACTAGTAACAGCCTTGGCAGGCTAGATGTCTAGATGTTGATCCTTGTTGCCAAGCATGCTTGGGCAACCCAGAGTACTATATATTTACTCAGTGTTACCCACTGCACCATATGGTTTCCCAGGCTTCACCATGTGGTTTCCCAGGATTACCCAGTGTACCATATGGTTTCTCAGATTGTTGCTAAGGAACCATTGTTCTGGAATGTACCTGAAGTATTCCAATCAGACAATTACCAAGCACACCATGTGCTACTATTCAAATAGAGTATTAGAGGTCTTAGTATAGTATCTGGGGTCCTAGATAGAATTCATGTATATAAGCTAGACAGTCTGAGCCTTAGAGCCTCAGACTTAACAACATCTTTTGTCTTCATACAACATCTCTGTGCTCTCCATCTAAGCTTCACTGCTAATCTCCTTCTATCACTCTTCCATATCACATCAAGAAACTAGGTGAGTTGCAGATTTGTGATAGTGGTTGGTTTGCGCACTTCGTGCTTGAGGTGTGTTTTCCAGTCCCATTAGTAGGGCATTCCAAGCGTTATTACCGGTTTGGACCTTTGTTCAGCCTGTGTAAACTAAAGCGACCACTAAGTAGAAAGTTTTAATATTCCTGTCACTCAGAGTCGACTCCCACTCCATATTCCCAGTTCAAGTGGATGGGTCTCCTTCGGATGATTCAGACTTGAATAGGGGTTGAATCACGTGGTAGTTACACTTGAGCTGTTCAGCTTTGTCCACTTGCTTATAAGAGACTCTTTTGGCCTTCCTCAATTACCAATTTCCCCCTTATTCATGTCTATCGCACAAAAAATCGATATTGCACGGGCAGCAATTTGGAAATCTGACCCATGGACCTCTGGAACAGTGCAGGTCCCGTCGCATAACCTCAATTTGTTCTTTATTGACAAAACGGACCCTCTGAGACCTTAGCAAGTGTTGCTTTTTCTTCCATATCAAAATACGCTTGCTGAATCACCCATGATAGCCTGGTAAAACTTACCAATACCACTCACCCTTCAGAACTTGCAGTTCTATCTGCTTCGTGCAATCAAGCTACTTTCGGGCAGGCACACAAGGATGTATTGGATGAGTCATATCGAAAGGCCGGAAAGCTTGATCTCGAACACTTCTCCTTACCATTTGATGTTCATGCTGCAGAAGTTCTTCCCACTATTATCCCATATCTTATCAAGGGCAAGGATGCTGAACAAGGCGAAGAAGCACTGGAGGCATTTTGCTGTCATGTGGGAACTGTCTTGTCTATGTCATGTAAGCTGTATGTGGAAACACTTATTGTGACCAAAATATGACTCAAACAATAAACATTGATGAAATTTAACCTAAATGAGATCACAGTTTTGTAGTAAAATATAGTAGTTGTTGTGGCCAATGCAGTGATCATTTGCACAAAAGGTGCTGAATGCTAACTCAATGCAGGGTCTTTGTCGCTTCGACATCGATTGTGAAGTCACTAAGTCACGTGAACAGTGACCTTATGTAACATTGAATCAGCATTACAGCGGCTTTTACACAAATATTCACTTCATTAGGGACAATAACTAGTATACTTTACTACAAAACTATTATCCTATTTAGGTTAATTTTCATGAATTTTTATTGCTTGAGTCACAATTCGGTCACATCAAACCCTTCCATATACGACTTACATTACTGCCACATGACATAGACAACACAGTGCTCACATGACAGCAAAATGCCCCCAGTGAAGCTGAATTGTATAAATTGAACGTTTATGGTTAGTTGTTCTGGAATTCTGATCTTAATCATGTCTCCTCACCTTCCTTACAGACACAGGAAGCTTTTTCCGTGCCCACAAGGACACTCCCCATAGCAAGAGAATGTTCAGATCACTCATCGTAGTCTTCCCAACCCCTCACACTGGGGGTGAACTTGTCCTCCACCATGTAGAGAAAACCCTTACTTTCAATTCCGGCATGGTCCTCGCAGGATCTCCGGACAAAATTGCCTTTGTCGCATTCTTCTCTGACGTTGATCATGAAATTCTCCCTGTTAAGAGTGGTCACCGGGTTACGTTGACTTACAACCTCTACCATCTGGATCCTGCCTCTTCTCAACTCCCACCAAACACAGAGGATGTCTGCTTGGAGCTCGGATTGGGGGTTTCTATCAAGAGCGTTATCCAAGACACTAGCGATAGGTACGAAGCTAAATGGAAAAAGCTGAAGGTGCCAAAAAAAGCTCGTTTCCTACCTTGCATTATGATGGACAAACCTAAGGAACTAAAAGGCTGGGGATCAGCTGAAGTTCCGTTGGTTGATCATTTTGTGGAAAGGGAACTCGGAACTCTCATCCATCCATATGATAAGAAGTTTTTCGAGTACACGACGCCTGCCTACAGTGGTTCTTTGCCAGAGTCACCACAAAGGTCGAAAGTGGTTGTTTGGATCTCTGAGTTGGAGGAGAGGACTGGTGGAGGATATGAGTTGCCTTTTGTTGCATGGGAAAATGAGCAGTCGACGATGGAGTGGTCTAACGTAGCGATCTGAATATGATGGACAGTGATGGTCTCGATGACCTCGTCTACCACGCAACTATGCGCCTACATTACTGAACTACACATGATACGTGGCTATGCTCTGTGGGACTCCCTACTCCATGTGCCCCCTTTTTAACCGCGTCTGACTGATCCCTATCCTCTCTCGTTTCCTGTTCAGCTTGTTTCTCTAATCTCTTTTCCATCTCTTTCTGCTCCTCAGCTAGTACTGTTCCTTCTCTAGGTACGAATTCCCTTAGATTCCTCGCACTTATCGGCCCTTCTAACTTGTGCCTGTCTAGCATTTCCAATATGTATGAGTTGATGTTGTGCTCTATGACTTGTTTTGGTGTGCTCCATTTTGGTATGAGTTTCCTTTCAGTCTTGAATGCGTAGTCCCATTCTCATTGGTATATTTGCTCTAAATCTCCTTTTTTGAAGACCATTTCCTTCAGATGCTTCTTCAGAACCCTTCGATCAAAGACCTCCTTCCTCTTTATTGCGTGTCGGACCATTTGGTCGTAGCCATCCTAGCTGCTGTTGGGCCACGTATGCCATTTGTATTGCCACCTCACTCGGGGTGAGTTCTTTTTCCGCTATGTCCTTCGGTGTCCGGGGTGTGTTGACTACTTTTCCCAATAGTAGTTCCTTTGGCGTGAAGTTGAACAATGGCAGTATTCGGTTGTTGAGGCCCTGAACTGCCTCTTTTAGGTATTCCGGCCACTTGCATGGTAATTTCTCCCAATCCATTGCCTTGAATTCCCGCGAGTCTTCTCCCATTTCTGGCGCACACATCCATTTGAGGACATGTAACAGCAACTTGTTTGTCCCTTCCACCAACCTATTGACCCACGACGAATATGCTGGTGTGACCTGATGTTTAATCCCTTTCTTCTCGCAAAATTCGTTTACTGCCTTGTTCTTGAAGTGTGACCCGCCATCTGTCATGAATGATTCTGGTGGCAAATATCCTATGCAGATGTTGTCCAGGCTGTCGATAGTCATTTTTGCTGTTCATACCGTTTTGTACATGTCTGCCCATAGATGTTGTGAGTATGCGTCAAGGTACAGGCCTACCGTATGGTATCCCCCTTTCCCTTTTGGCATTGATAGGTAGTCACCTACAAGTAGTTCAGTGGGTGTCGTCGAGTGATTGGGTTAAGTAATGCATGAATGTATGCACTGCTGAAACTCTTGCAACATGCACATTCCTTGATAGCAGTTATGATTGACTCATCCAGTTTCGGGCTCCATATCCTGTCCAATAGTCCAACCTTCATTATGTCCCTCCCCCAATGCCCACAGTCCTGATGTTCTTTCCTCGCTAGTTTGAATGCTTCTTTTTTTATTACGCACTCGACTCTTGCTCTTGCTCTGATGCTTCTGCCTCCTCCAATTCTCCATAATTTCCCTTCCGCTATTATGTATTCTGATGCTCTGTGCTGCGCCCCCTTTTTCTCTTTCAACATTTTTGACAACCGAATATTTGCTATAGCCTCCACGACTTCTTGGAAAACGGGTTCGTCCTCATATCGTTTCCATAGTGTTTCCAGTTCATTTGTGTCCTCCATTCCCGTAACTTGGAATATGTCGTTCACTATTCCTTTGACGCTTTCCCAGTCTTCACTGACTGTCCACTCACTGCCGTCTCCTACTTCTCTTTTTGTACCCTCCCACATTCTGCTCATTCCATCTGCCACTACATTTAGTTTTCCTGGTATGTGGCGAATGTCGACAATATTATGTGCAAGGATTCCATCTCTCCATCGTGCATGCGCTGCGTTCAGCCTGTTGTTTAGTAGTACGTTGTTGTGTCTGTTTTGCGCAATACTATAAAAGACTTCAATTTTTGCTTTTAAGAAAGAAGAACAGATAATATTTAGTGAAATAAGAGGACTAGAGATAGCCCGATCTGCTAGTCAAAACCCTAGACCTCTGTTTGAAGGAAATTGAATAGAGAGAGATCTTCGAGAAGAGCAATCCGAAACCTGTAGGACTTCAAGAAGACAGCTATTTCCAAACCTTCTATGTTCATTGGCCTCTCTGCCTTCAGTAACATGTTTTGGGTAATCAAGGGATATTATGCTATTTTGTTTTTACTTCTATTATATATTGAGGAAAACAGATTACAGACAGAATTGATAAGACATTAACAGATATTAGAGCGAAGTTAGATCTGGGATTGAAAACTTCTGAATAAGATTAGATTACTCAGAGATAGGATAAGAGAAGTCAGATAAGAGGAGATTAGAAATAGTCTGAGGGAAAGTGTTTTCGGACATTGAGCAGATTAGGAGAACAAGAGATATGAGATTCATTCGATCATGACAGCGGAAAGATGTGGAATGGAAAGGAGCAATTGAATATGCAGACCATGTGTCCGACTTCAGACCGGAAGAAAGAGGGGCTTGGACCTACAAGGATTGCACATGGTAGAAACCGAGAAGACCGAGAAGACCGAGGGAAGAAGAAGATTATACTCAAAAGCGACGAAGAAATGGCTGAAGAAGGAAATTCAATGTCTATTCCAATTCTTTTCTCATCTAAATCAGAGATTCAGTAGAAAATCTGTTTATTATTTACTTTTCATATTTTCTAGTTCTCGAGCAGTATATAAGGAGCCCTGTAAAAGCTAGGATTCTTCAGTTTAGTAGTGCCCAAATTATACGATTAAGCCGGAACTCTCGAAGTGATTGGATTTTGCCCTGACTCCGTCAGTGTGTATTGGTTTTATCAGAACACAGATTTGATATTTGGTTAAGTCCACTTGGGGACTTTTGTCAGATTTGGTATTTGGTATTTGGAATAGTTCACTTGGGAACTTTAGGCACTTGGGCCACAACAGATTGTTCAAGTTTCATAAGCCAAAGTAGGCTTCAGACTGTTAGATTCGTAAATATATAAACAGAAACAGATCAGTAGTAGAGAAATCTACTATCTCAGACCAGACTTCAATATCAGAGTTAGTTTTGTCTCCATCTCAAGAGATCAAAGAAGGCGTAACCTTCAACAAGCCGAACTTTCAAACCCCCACCTTTAGAGAATACTAAGAGCAATAGATTCGTTGATCTATTTGCTTGGTGTGTTTTTCTTGCATTAACGTCTCATAAGGCTTGGCAGTCTGTTTCGATCTCTACTGGCGAACCCCATACTATGTCGGAAAACTTGTCTAATCCGAATTTCAGCGCCGCGAACTCGAGTAAAAAAGGTTTGTACTTTCTTTCTGTGTTTGATGTTCTTTTTGATGCGAATGCAATGGGGTGAATTTCCACTTTTGTCGTTCTGTTGGCTCGTTTGCATTCAAATTTCTGTCCTAAGACTGCTGCAAACCCCTCTTGACATCCATCTGTGGTTATGATGAAATGTGTTCCATCCCACTTTGGTGCTTTCAGCACTGGTTCTGACACTAGTCGCATTTTGAGTCCGATGAATGCTTCTGTGTGTTCCTTGTTCCATATTTCATCTAGCTTGAATCCTTCCATGGTGGTTCAGTATGTCGATTTGTTGCATCTTTCTGGAAGCTTGACTAGTTTGAGTAAGTCCCTTAGTGGTTTTTCTGCTCTTGCGTAGTTCTGGATAAGGTCTCGAAAGTGACCTGTTAAACCTAAAAAGGATGCTAAGTTTAATGCTGTCGCTGGCTGATTCCAGTTAACAATTGCTGTCAACTTAGCTGGGTCCGTGGTGACTCCATTTTCCCTGACTTTCCCTCCTGTGAATATTCCTTCTTCGACAAAAAACTCGGATTTGCTCGCTGACAGTGAGAGATTCTTTTTTTGTACTCTTTCTAGTATTATTTTCAGTTTCCCGTACATTTCATCGAATGTGTTTGCTGCCGTTGCCCCATTGTCTACGAATAGTTCTATTGTTCCGTTCCCAACTAAGTTGCCCATGTGTTTTTCTGTCATATCTGCAAACGTAGACGGCGCTCCTGTCAGTCCAAATGGCATTTTTGCATACCAGAAATAACCTCTTCCTTCAACATAAAATGCCATGTACGGTCAGGCTTCTTGTGCCACTTCTATGGCATAGAATCCTGATGCAAAATCGAATAACAATAGGTATTTGTGTCCACTTAATGCTTGCTGCTTCGTCCTTATGTCTCCTTGTGGCATGGATACAATCTCGGTGAGCTTGTTCACCTCTCCAAAGTTTTGGCATATCCTCCATTACTGCGGTTTGTTGCCTTGTTTCTCTTCCCTTTCAGCTTCTATTCCTTCGTCTGGGAAATACGACTCCATTCCTGCCTTAAAACACTCTGCATTCAGTCTTCTCTTTAACTGCTCCAATGTCAGTCCTCCGCCTTCATATGCTTTCTTTGCTAGTATGGTTGGTGCGATACATTTGACTTCTTCTGGCCCGCATTGTTCTATGACCCCCGTTTCCAGTAACTCATCTATTTTTCCATGGAAGTATTCCTGCTCTGGTTGTGAGTGGCCTCTGATGGACCTTCTTTCAGAATTTTGCTCCCTCTGGTACTTGGAGTCTGTGGACCACCCCCTTGACTCGCTGATGGATAGAGCAAAGCAATCTGCATACTCTTTCAACAGATTTTCAGCCCTCTCTCTTTCTTCCTTTGTTAGATGCTTTCTGATTTTTACTTGTTGTAGGACCTCTGTTATTCTTTCTGGTCTGAAAGCTCTTCGTTCTCCTTCATTCCATGTAAATATTCTGTATGATGTTGGTTCAGTGTTATCCAGCGCCTTGGGTATGATATCAGGTCCTAATTCATCATCGTCCACTAGGTCAGTGACCACACAGACCGGGGTTGCATCTGATGTCGACGTTGGATCTGTTGACATAGCATGTGAGCTGTCATCC
Source organism: Marasmius oreades (assembly GCF_018924745.1). Taxonomy (NCBI): domain Eukaryota; kingdom Fungi; phylum Basidiomycota; class Agaricomycetes; order Agaricales; family Marasmiaceae; genus Marasmius; species Marasmius oreades. The sequence continues at coordinate 295,211 of NC_057324.1, forward strand.
TTGTTGTTATTGTTGGACACTTCCTTTGTGTTGTTTTCCTTCTGTGCGTCTTTCACGTCTTCCGTTTCTTCTGATGTACTTGCCACTAATGGTTTCATTTCGATTTTCTTTCCTAACCCTTCATTGAACACAGTTCTCTTTTCCTTTCCTTTCCTGATTATCATGGTGTCCTTTTCATAGTCATGCATGGCCTTGAATTGTTCCAGCAATGGTTTTCCAAACAAAAGTCCCAGTGTCCACCACTGTCGAAGACTTCCAATGATACTCCCACTTCGATACCATTCACCTTTACCGTCCCTTCCCAGTTTGCTATCCCTGGTACTAATGCACCGTCTGCCATTCGCATCCACTTTTTTGAACTCCCCCATCCTCCAATTCTGTTCTTGTTTTCTCATATACTTCTTTACTCAAGCCTATGACTATTGCACCATTGTCCACCATTCCTGTCACTACTTGTACTCTCTTATCCCCGTCAATCAATTCCACCTTACACTCAAAAGGTTTGCTTACACAGCTTCTGACTCTTTGCACAAGAAACATATCGATGATATTGCTTTCATTTGGCAGTACATATGTTTTGCTGCAAGTGTCCAAGAAAGGAGAATTCGTCTCCTGGATCGTACGGTTGCTGTCTACTCTGTCGACCCTTCCACTTTTCCCGAGCTGTATCCTGCAAACATCCATTCACTATCTTCCATCTCCACCACATTTACTGCTGCAATGGCTTTTCGGTATGCTCCTAATTCTGTTTGTATGAAGTTCCTATATTTTCCCTCTAGATCCGTTATAGTCGTTGTCGAGGTACATGCAATTCCCCTGCCATGGGTAGCCTTTCCACATCGAAAGCACTCTCCTGATCCTGGTGGTAGTGTTCCTGGTGCTATCAGGAATATCATAAGCTCGTTGGATGGCGTGTGGCTCCTGTCACAGATTTCACTGTCTTATCCCTATCTAACATTTATCTTATCTGTGCCATGTGTTTATCTTATCACATCACTAGATATTCCAAAGATGGAGTGGACCATTGGACTTGTTCTAGACCATTCTAGACACTTCCAGATTGTAGATCAGATCTAGGGGAATTATATCAGATCTAGATTACACTAGCAACAGCCTTGGCAGGCTAGATGTCTAGATGTTGATCCTTGTTGCCAAGCATGCTTTCTCGACTCTGATCCAGTCACTATCCACTGCTTTAATTTCCTTCACAAAATCAGTCCAGTTCTTCGCCATGTCCTTTACTTGTCTTCACAAGATACGTGGCAAGTTTCTGTGGACGCTGAGAATGTCTGTCGATGTCGTTGCAATTCCTGCTGCTCTAGCATATTCCAGTAGCGTATCTGCGAACTTGCAGTGTGTCCACTGTTTGGAATTTTTGTCCTTGGTTCCAAGTTCCTCCGTTGTTAGCCTCATTGCCAGCAACTCCTTTCTCATTTCTGATTCTGACACTTCCGCCATTTCTTTAGCTGGGAATTCCTGCAAGAATAAATCTCTGAATGTGTCCCAATCCTCTCCTTTCGATGTGTCCTCTAGTTTGTCGTACCATCGCTGGACTCTACTTCCATCTTTGAAGAACAGGTGTACCTTTTTTGTAAACCGATTCTCTGCTATGTTCATCATCAAGAGCCATACTTCTGCTTTTTTTAAGAAATCTCTTGAACTCATTTCTTCTCTTATCTCTCCTTTAAATTCCAATGCTTCTGTTGCTAATGACATGTGTGTGAATGTTGGTCTGCATGTGTTTCCTGGTAATGGTACTGCTTCTGGTTCTGGGGTTGTTTGTCTGCTTGGAGCAGTGCTTGGCCATGTAGATGGGATTCTCGAGGGTGGTGTTGATGGTGATACGTAGTTCAGTCCTCTCATTGTTGCTGTGTAATCAATCCACGTTCTATGTCCTTCCGGTAGGGTGCTGGTGCTGGGCTTGGCTGGCGATGTTGTTGGTGTGTCCGTTACTTCTTCCACTGATGAAAACCTGAACGACGATCCTGGTGTTGCTACCGATGATATTGTAGGAGCGTTTGAGCTTTCACTTCTTGTGAAGTGACCTCTTTTGTCTCTTTGCCTTCCCGTCAATGCCTCTTTTTGTGAATCCATTATACCTGTTCCTGATGCCTAAGGTTGTCGAATCACGCTCTCGTCACCAAGATGGAGTGGTCTAACGTAGCAATCTGAATATGATGGTCAGTGATGGTCTCGATGATCTCGTCTACTGCACAACTATGCACCTACACTACTGAACTACACATGATACGTGGCTATGCTCTGCGGGACTCCCTACTCCAATGATGAAGTTGGAATATGTTCATTTGGTCTTGATGGCTGCTTTTGGGACTAAGGGTGATAGGAGTAACTGGGAGATGTACACCGGCATCGGGAAAGTGTGATATCTTGATCTGAGGAATCAATGTTCTCATATGGACTCTGTGATTACCAGTAAATGCATACATTTCGATTAATGATCTCACTGTTGTGATGTTGCTCTCAACCTGAGATGTCTTGAGATATCTTGAGAATATCTCAAAGATCTCAATAAAAATTGGCCTTCCCATATTTTATTATCTCAACAGTACATGCCATTATCTCAAAGTTTACATCTAGTTATCTCAAAAAATATCTCATTATCTCAAAAAGAAATCTTAATCTCAATATCTCAATCTCAATATCTCATGAATCAAGTACCAATTTCTATGTTACTGAGATTGCTATTTTGTATATTAAGCTAAGATTGAGCATAATCCTGGTGATAGCAATTTTGATTGTGTTACACCCATGTGTAGGCAGAGGGTCATCCGTTATATGCCATTTGAGACCTTTGAGATATTCTCAAGATATCTCAAGACATCTCAAGTTGAGAGCGACGTCGCAACAGTGAGATTATTAATCAAAATGCACGCAACAGCAGTTATTACTATTAGCTTCTTGTTCATCGTGTAAACCTGCAGTGAACTTAAATGGAAATTTTCTCTCCATGAATCTCCCAAGTTTCATTCCATGATACGAAGTTACAAGGGTCAACTTTTATTTTGGCGCCGTGGTAAGAAGGCATGTGTTATGAAAAAGACAATGCCGTATTCTGATTGGAGCAGCCCTCAGAGATATCCGTCTGACCGAACGCGGGCCTTGTACCTCTGGATCTCCTGGTTGTCCGGTTGAAATTGTAATATGGGAATCGTAACGTTGTCGTAACGCAAGGCCAAGGCACGATGATGCCTGTCATTAGTTTTCTACCTTTCTCTTTTCTCTCGCTACCAGACGTTGGGTCTAAGGAATGGACATTCGATCTGATAGAACTGTCAAGTTGACTTTCTATGACAAGACAAGTGTAATATCGATGTCGGTTGTTTTGCCCCGGGGTCATTCATGATAGGTATCGATATCGACGATGATCACCCCAAATCAACTTGACATGGATCATGGAATCTAAATCACGGTCATGTTGTCGCAATTCGACACCCAAACTGACTTTCGGGCCGGTTAAACTCCACACGTAAATTGACAATCGGATTGACAGGGTGCTCGAAGCTAGGAATTCCAGAAGATGGAAGTCGCCATCCTCTAAACTGGGAACAAAGCAGCCCAAGATGTATAAAAGCCTGGCATTGAATCCCTCCTCAGTCTAACAAACATCACTGATACTCCTTGACATGGCTCCAAAAACTCTCCTCGTTTTTTGCGACGGCACCGGTATGGATGGATCACTGTCCGGTAAGCTGAAGTGACTTCAAGTTGGGCCATGGATCGAACTCAAAAATCCACCCACTTTGTAGAAGGCTCTGGAGACACTCAGGCTTCTCGTATGTTATTCCATTATAGTTCTCTTTACCGTCTTCTGAGACCATCTTTAGAAGCAACTGGTGGCCTTCTTGGTGGAGCCTCGCTTGGTGGAGCCCCGCTTGGTGGAACCCCGCTTGGTGGAGTCACTACCTTGTTAGATTCTGTAGATGGCGGTCCTGTCCACGCGCAGTATGCCACGAACGTCTTGCGTCTTTGTGTGTTTTTCTTTTATCCGATATCCTGACATGCCATCTGATCCTTGTACAATGGATAGCGCGCTCCGTTCTGCCTTACGACAAGTGAGTAGTGCTTGGGGAAGTAAAAGTCGACGACTCACTAAAGGGAATACCACGCGACTGTACAGAAATGGGAACAAACAGATTGTTTTCTATCAGAGTGGCGTGGGTTCCGAAGCGAACTTTGATGGAGATCAGGTGACAGGGGCAGATGTATTACGTGGGTTCTTCCGCCTTACAGCAAACTATGATTTCGCTAATACCACCTCAACGACACAGAGGCCTTGGGTACCGCCGTCGGTGAGGTTACTCCTTCATCGAACCAGAACCATTCATTACCATACCACATTCTACAGCGAGTAAGATTCGTGATGCCTATGTTTTTATTGCGCAAAACTTCGAGGATGGAGACGAAATCTGTATTTTTGGGTGAGCACCTATTATCTTGCAGACAACCCTCTAGGACTTAACCCTCTTCTCCAGGTTTTCCAGGTAAACGACACTGAGATTATCTTCGAATTCATGTCCTCACCACCTTCCAGAGGTGCTTACACTGCCCGGAAACTTTCCGGATTGATCGTGAGTACTTTACGCCTTTTGAGACGCGGAGGTCATTTGGATTCTGAGCTTAAACAATCAGGACGCCATTGGCCTGTTGAGTCGCCAAAATCTGAGTTACTTCTTCGAGATTTGGCGCCAACTCGTTGACAATGAACCCACTCAGAAATTCCCGGACACTCGCTTCCCTGATATTAAGTAAGTTTTTTTTCAAACGAACAGTGGGCAACCTGTTTGATTGATTCTTTCGTCACAAAGATGCGTTGGGGTGTGGGACACTGTCGGATCCGTTTACGGTGAAATTGATGCTTTGAATATCAAAGATACAAGTCTCCCGCCCACCATAAAGGTTGCCCTCCATGGAATTTCTCTCCAAGAAAATAGGAAAAGATTCCTCCCGACTTTATGGACTATTCCATCCGGAGGATTGAAGGATGGTCAGGTTCTTAAGCAGGTAAAGACGAGTCTTCCAGACGCCGGTGCTATCCCTCAAGCTTCCATAGGTTTGGTTTGCCGGAGCTCACTCTGACGTTGGCGGAGGATATGAGCGTCATGAACTAGCAGATATCAGCGTCTATTGGATGGCGGTAAGTGTGAACAGTTCCGGCCCGAACTATTTATTTAATCCCGCTACGATTCTTCAGGGAGAGATCCAAAATCTCATTAATTTGGACCTCGAGTTCCTACGCTCCTACGCCCAACCTAATCCCGACCCTTGGGGCACTTCCCAGCCTCACAATGCCTACGAGGAGACCTCTACAGTTCTGAAACCAATCATAGGCCATGAAACGCGCCTCGAGAGTGGCCAGCTTACCCCACAGGCAGTGTTCCATTCAAGCATCCAGTTCTCGCCCCAGAAACTCGATTCTCCTGACTATATGATCACCATGTCTATCGTTGAGAAAAAGTTCGGAAGTGGATTCCAACCTCAATACCCCCCGTTGAACGAATTTGAGCAATATTGCAAGGACCATTGGGGAACTGGGGTAACTACTCCTTTTGATTGCTAGATGTTCTTCCATTGCTGATTATGCTTTCTTTAGTTGAACGCAGGACGCCATGGTATCGAAAGCCCTCAAATTATTTTGCAACCACTCGCTGTTTTGAAAAAGACCTTGGGGCTTTAAGCTTTAATAGTGGTAATCCGATCTTGACTTCTGGTATGTTGCCTGTGTACTTGTTAAATCACCAAGAGAGATATGTTCTGAGGTTTCGACCGCTATAATTGAATATGTTGGACGAATCATCCTGCAAGAAGCTCATACAATCCTAGTTCTCTCAACCATCCTTCATTACGATTAGGTATCTTATGAGAAAGCAAGCCTAGAAACTTGGGTACATAGAAAACATACATCCCGATCTCCCTATGCCTATTCCGCCTCCACCTTTCTTACCCTCAGAGGTACCTTCGGTCCTAAACCTTGGCTACCTTCCACCGTCGGGCGTGGTAGAAGAGCACGAGCGATTGAAATCTTCGTGTCTGGTCCATTAGGGAACTCGAAACTGTAGTTCCGGATAAGAACAAAGAGGACCGCCTAAACGCACGTTCAACTCAACCATACCTCGTGGCAGATTGAACCGGTAGAGACAAACCTTAAACTCAGAAAGCGCAAAGTTCCTTCCTAAACAGATCCTCGGTCCATCGCTGAACGTCAACAGATGTCGATGTCCCTGGATCGATTTCGCACTAGCTGGGATCACCTCAGACTCTTCGAAACCGTGATTCCCAGCTATCCAACGTTCGGGGATGAACTCCTTTGCCCGTTTCCCCCACACCAATTCGGAGCGATTCAGGCATGAGATAGGCGAGGTGAGGTGGGTACCTTTGGCTACAGGTAAAGACGTGAGTTCCTTTCCGTCCTTAGTGATAATGGGCATCGAGAGGGGGAGCACGTCTGTTTCGGATGCCTGCCATGTGTCAAAAAGAGATGAGTATATTATATATCGACCTGGAGGATAGGGTGGATGGAAGAAATGGATACTTTACCATTCTCGTCGTCTCGGCTACTGGTGGATGTAATCTCAACGTCTCGTGAACGACTGCATCCAAGTAGGGATATTTGTCGGCTGTCATGAGATCGTCCCATTCGGGGTCATGTCCGTCGTTTGTACCGAGAAGTTCCTTACGGAGGAGGTCTTGCTTCGCAAGGGATTTACTTAGTTCGATGAGCGCCCACTGTGAGATTGGGTGTCAGCGGGGGGCTGGTTTTCAACGACAATTATACATACCGTGAGGCTGACTGTGATAAAGATGGTAGTCTAACTTTAGAACGGGTGGTAACGCAAACACAAGTGGTCAGCGTACTGGAAGTGGTTTCGTATCCTGCGTGTGGGGAAAGTGAGTCTCGAAAAATATGTATTGAAATACAGAACGAAACCACATACCTGCCACGAGGAGCACATTCTTTACGCAGGAAGAATTTGAGGCGATTAATTAAACGTAGGAAAAGCGATTCTACGCACCATCTAATGGCGATATGTGTTAAGCAAAGGTAAATGTAAAAATGCGAAACATGGGTACCTGAGCTGCAACTTCTTCCGCTGTCATGTGCAGTTTATTATCACCATCACCCTTTTTGCTCGTGTTCTCTGCTTTGACTACATAGAAGCAAAGGAGAAGTTAGAGCTGTTAATAGTATAAGAACAGCGGAAAGGAAAAGCGCACTCAATAATCCAATGATCGACTTATCTCCTCCTCCTGAACTCTCTTCCACTTTCTTATTCTTCTCCAGCATCTCATTCGCAATCTCCTTCATAGTCCTTTTCATCTTCAACAGCAGCACATTCCTTTCAGTGGGTATATAACCCGCCCACGGAAACACAAATTGGAGTAGGAATATCATTCCAGAAAGCTTAGTTGGGGGAGCTCGCCCAAGGGCTTCGAAGGCGTCACCGATGGCTGACCGTTTACCCTCCAGAGACTCAAAGTTGTGGGAGAATCCGGCTATACCAAGGCTGTCGAGACTGGAGGAACTTAAATCAGCACTTCACAAGTGACTCGTGATTGGCACGACTCACGCGACACGATTCATCCAATGCTGCACTTCGATAACGTCACCGTCAGGGTTGTTTTCTAATTCGTTATCCCAATATGATTTGAGCTGGTACGAACCGGATGTCAGTGATTTCACGGTTGGGTTGAACACGAAGCAAAAAGGAACCTTGTATGCTGAGTCATAGAAAACGCTGGTAAGTCTTCGAAGTGCAGCGTTACTGAAGGCTGGAGTAAGTGCTCTCCGTTGTCTAACAGCGTCAAAGAGAATTAGTCCCAAATGAGACGCAGTATCCACAAACGAAAATTCTACTACCTTTTATGGCTCTCCCCTTCAGCCCAAAGCAGCCCTTTTCCGAACTGTGGTTTGGTTTTCGAAAAACGGTCAGCTAAACCTCCACTGAATCGTACGTCTGAAACTCACAATCCTTGCAATAAATCTCTTCGTAGACGGTGCCCCCACGTATACCGTAGTTTCCTTTGCATAGAACTGGCTAAGCGCCTTTGGATCCAACAGCACAATCTTCGATCGACCAAAGAGCGTCGGAACCTTGTATACGGGTCCATACGCCGCCGCCCAATCTTCATACAGCTTACCAGGATCCGGAGAGGATTGTATCTCGTGCATGACCCCGAATATCTTGCTCTTGTTTGATGGACCGTTGAGTGGTAGAGCATCGGCGGCTAAAAGGTGTTTGAGAACGATGCGGTAGACGAAGATGCCGGCGAGAGAGCCGGTGACAAGGCCAAAGACAAGGCTTGTGATATCTGCGAAACCCAGGTGGTTAACGAGAATCATGGTGGTCGGGAATAACGACTTTATCTCACGGCTCCTTTCAATCAACTATATATAAGATGGCGATTGATGTCTGACGAGTTTTATATTTGGTCATTTTTATCCTGATTTTGGCGCGCGGGTATTGATTCGCACGTCAAGAACTAACAGTTGTATCAATTTGCATGCCTGAAAAATGACGATTGCGTGGCTTACCGGCAAGGTGCTGTGCATTCTATCCTTAACATCCGTTTACCCCGAGCCCGTATTCAAGTTGTAATCCGATTACGGCGAATCATTAGAACTGGGATTGATAAATGATCAGCTTTTAGCTTGGATCGAAAAAGGAGAAACACTGAGGACGCGCAGGGAAAGAAAGGAAAACGCTTACACTGTCTCTATGGGTAAACCCAACGACTGATCCTGTCTCCTCATCGATTCAAACGGTTCCGAAATCCTGTTCGCAGCAGTCAGATGGCATCAGTGTCACCGGGATTATGGATACAGAACGCGCCATAACTTACCTAGACTCGTGCGGGATCGTGGCAGTTCGAGCGTCCTAACATGCTGAGACTGAAGATATTAGTTTTGTAGGACTGGAAAAGACGCCGTGCTATTTGAGGCTTGAGCCTGCAGGAAAAAATCAAAGCCTAGACACCGGCGTCGACATATGCACACGCTCATGCGCTCAAGCGCTCAGGTGGTAGCCCAGGAGCGCGCTGCACAACACAGATCCGGGAACAAGTGAATTGAATTTGCGCTCGACGAAAAACGGATTGAAACTAGGCCCATTGGAATGACTGAAGCTTGATGTCCTGGTACAATTAATAGACAGCGAACGGTTCAAACGAAAAATCCTGTTTGGGAAGTGTGAGAAGTTGTTACTGTATTCAGTTTTGCACGTGAACGAGCGTGTCACGGTCACTGGCCCCACGACTTTTGTTTTTCAACCAGCGTGTGCCGAACCATCGTGCCGTACTTCTCAGTACCGCAGTCAGTGCCGCACGGATATTACGCTACATATACACGTACAATCCACGTACAGCTGTCAACGAGCTGTGAGCAGTTCTTTCTCATGATATCATCATCATCTTTTCCATTCACAGCCCATTCACAGCTCACCCTGGAATGCACCAGTCGTTTTCTATTTCAACCAGACATGCCATTCCCAGGCGGCCTCGAAGTCGTCCAATTTACGGATTGCGAGTCCTAGGCGGGGTTCATACACGAATGTTGGACGAGTTCCCGAAAATAGGAAACCAAAACAAGGCACCTTTGTGCAACCTCTGTAATCCTGTCCGTCACCCGCCGAATACCGTCAGATACCGTCAAAACCTACGATTTAAGGCGTCAATGAGCTGGGAGTCGCTCGATCTGACGGTGCCGGTACGCCATTAGTAGGGATGGGGACGATTAATGCTCCTTTTAACTTACAGCCTCCCCGACACCACACGCCACTCGTTCAAACAGTTACTAACGTTCTAGGTTACCCACTTCCCGCATTTCGAATGAAAGTCAGTCTTGTGTTCAACTTGTGTTAATAACACGACTGACCGCAACTCTTTGCACAGGCTTCTTTGGTGACCTCGCCAGCCACAATCGGCAACAACTTGAAAGCCGGTTCGGGAGGCTGGGAATTCATTCACATCACGTAAATGATAATTGAAGTCCCCACGGCACGCCTGGATGAGGTTTTTGAACGGTTTTAGCTGTACAAGATATCATAATAAATGGGAAAAGATCAACAATCCGTTCCCAAGGACCCACGCGACCTACTTCCCGTCTCTTGCATCGGGTTTTGAGCTCCTGGCAACACACGACTGACATATTCTGTTCGTGGCGCAGGGAAACTGTCAAAGACGGCGTACGCTATTGATACTTTTTATATTGTCACGCGATCTCAATATCGATTGTGTCAAGAGCTTAGTAAGTGCGGAAAGTATCTATTCCTGCGAGTTTGATTTCCCCGATTCGAGCGACTTGGATATCAAACCTTGTCGCCGCCAGTCGGGTATAAATTCAAATTGGGTGATAGTCAATTCACTCCCCACTTTGTTCCCCCCCCTACACAATGCCCAGCGGCGTATTAGTCGATCCTGTTGAGGATTATCGACTGTAGTGAGTAATCTTGTCACCTTTGCTTGCATCCTGAGTCTACTCTAACTGCTTGAACTCGTCTTCGTTCTGGTTTGCAGTTTTATCACCAACGTGAGTCATCATGTCGAAATTAATATAAAAAAGAGGGAAATGTCCATCAATTTTGGATGTTTGAAGTGTGTCGGGTTTGCTGGTTTCACTGTTATGATATGGGACCATGTCGATACTTTTACTACAGAGGTGAGTACAGCTTGTCCCACTCCATTTCACTCAAAGGGTCGCAGGTGCCAACGCTCACCAACAGGTTCAATACATCTGGTTGGGACCAAAGGGACTTAGTGAGTACGAGTGCTCCAACCTCAATGCCAATACCCGTACTGACCGACGCCCTGTTGTCCGCCGAATAGTCAGCTATCTATTCTTACTGGTCAGTTCATTCAGAATGGCTTTCGATTGGGAACCGGGTTATGACGGACGATTAGAACCGATATCTTACACCGCTGGGGTTTATCGTTAATCTCTTCGGTATCCCCCCTCTCTTACTTTGCCCCGGTTCTCTCTGTTCTCAGTTTGTCTTCTTGCCAGCATATTTGTCGCCTGTGTGGGATGAAGAGGTACGTTTCAAAGATCTCTCTTCTGAGTTCTTAGCATGTCTCACTGCTGTTCAGACGTTCGTTTTCCTTTCCCCACATGTCTTGGGAATAACTGAATAATCAATCCACGGCAGGTGCCGCCATTTCATCAGATACGAAGGATCCATGACCTTGATAGGCGTGGACGTAGTCGGGTTAATGATGCTTCTACGGTGAGAGCCCACCGTAGCAGCCTTCCTCACTCTCACATACCTCACCTTCCCCCCCTCCGCCCTCCGTAGAATCTACGCCCTCTACAAACACCGACTCGCCATTGTATTCGGTGTCGGATCCATACTAGCCACACAATTCGGAATCAACGCATGGTTACTCACGAAGGGAATACGTGCGTTCTCTGTCTATTATAACCTATTCCTCCGTTCATATCTACATATCTCTGAAACCGGATTTTGGATCCTTTCCCTCCCTGCCCACCACCACTCCGTGCAGCGGTACACCATACAAATCGAGATGTCCACGGTGAGTCGTTACGTGAACTTTTGTGGCCGTCTGGTGGTTAACGGGGGAGAGGGGTCTTGGCAGCATGTACAATGATATTCGACGCTAGGAATAACGCTGAAAGTGTCCTGGCATCTTCCACCGCTTGGCTTCCGCTCGTATACGACACGGTGGTTATTGGGTTGACGTTCTACAGAACGTACCCGTCTATACGTGGGGAAAGTCGGTCGAAGATTGCCAAGAGGCTTTTGGAGGATGGGCTTTTGTATTATTCGTGAGTGTGTCGGGTGGAATTTTGTCGTAAATTAATCATTTTTTAATCGCCATTTTAACCCTTTTTTCGTGATTATTTTCTTGTGCAGAGTAATATTCTCGGTGACGCTGGCATTGACGCTTATGATTGTATTCGCACCGGATGGATTGAAGAATGTTGCAGCCCAGTAAATTATACGGGTTTTCTTCTGGCTGACTTTGCCAGTACTTATTCGGTTTGTTTTCCGATTTCGTAGATTGGAACTGCTGTGAGTAATAAGCAGTATCTATCTATCCGTTCCCTTCACATTAACATAACCCTTTTCCGGGGCCTTCTATATCATAACAGGATCACGGTACGTATTTCGTACCTCTCCGCCACTTCAAGTTATCAAATTGCGCTTACTGCCAACTTATATTATACAGTTTCTCAACCTAGGTAACCATGATGTCCAGAATAACCCTCAATCTCAAGAAGTTCTCCAAAAACGAGTACTCCTTCAACGGCTCTCGTGCATTGACTTGGCCAACTTCCCCAGCGGTCAACTCTCGACTGGTACCTCGGTTCATGCGAAGTAAGGATGTAGGCCGTACGACTCGGCGCTATCAAACATTTGGAGATGCTGAGACTGTGGATACGGTTGAGTTGGTGGCGTTGCGGTCTGAGAGTTGAAACTTGTAGGGTTTATGTTTATCGTAAATTTTCCCCCGGAGTGGAACTCTCAGGGTGCAGCCAATGTACATAGTTATGAAACGGGCACCAGACAAAGGGAACCTAATTATAAGGTTGTACTTATCTTTGTACTTGAAACGAACAATTGACCATGACGAACAACGACAGATATCGATGTGTCAACCCGGGAATAATATCTCCACAGAAAAATGCGTGGTTCCCCGAGGACCCCGGCGCATGGCAATTCGCATCGGATATACAAATTGAAATTGGGCTGGAGGGACCATCCAGATAGATCAGACCAAAATTTCACCCATCTCTGGGTGAGTTTTCCGGATGCCTGAGCCTAGTTTATGAAACTGTCCGGATGAAGGTAGGACGGCTGCAGACAGCGAAAAGTTCAAAACGAAAATCCTGTTTGAGAAGTGTGAGAATTTGCTATTATATTCAGTTTTGCACGTGAACGAGCCCGTGCAGTGTCACGGTCACCGGCCCACGCTTCAACGCTACCATGATATTCGAATATGACCACTATCTCTTTCATTCACAGCTCACTTGGATCAGAGCGCCAGCTGTTCTATAGTTCAACCAGAAATGACATTCCCAAGTTGGCCTCAAAGTCGTCCAATCGATGGATTGCGAGACCTAGTCGTGGTGGTGTGCTCCTATTTTTGTTTTTCTTCTAGATCTTCTATTGAATCCGAATAGGAACAGGTTAACATTAGCGTATTTGCATTTTGGCCACCTAACTCCCAGGAATGTCAATTCACGGCGTAGCACGTAGGAATGGAGACTAGAGGAGTGCCGTACCATAAGGAAGTTTTAAAAGAAGTTGGGCTTTTGACCCTGAAACATACCGACATTACTTGCTTCTCTCAATGATGGGTTGAATATTTTATGCATGGTGTACGTACCTTTACTTGTGAGCAAGTATACCTCTCCAAATTCCCTCTGACCACTTTTTAGATTAGAATTCGTTACTCTCAGGTTTTGGGGCATCGGAGTAGAAAGGAGGGTGCGCGCTCTCAATCAAATTCCAAAGGAAATTTCGGTCGACGGTCGACCCTGAATGAAAGCTGAAGCCGACGTCATTGGTCATTTTAATTTCCTTCAAATTTCAAAGGCTCATAACCTTTTGACAGTGACATGACATGGGAACTTGATGTGGAATTGTGTGCTTTAACAACTGAAGAATGACCAAGCTGCAGTCGGTAAACCGTAAGGCTTTTTTTATTCCTCGAGAACATCATTATCCTTTCCCCCCCCTTCTAGCGCGAGGGGTTTCTGCCGCGAGTGACATTACATGCATGCCGCGATGCGAATCACTTGCGATTGCCGTTCTACTTCTGGTGCGCGCATGTTTTGACGGCGGTACTACGTGCTTCTAAATTCTCACACTGTAAGGCTTAAAAATCCAATTCGTACGGCCTTTTGCGTGGCCGGATCGCTTGATCAAGAATAGTGCATTTTGAGGCGTTTGTATGGGTAGTTCATAAGAGTAAGTATTAAGTAAAGAAACTTAATCTTTCGGCTATTAGCCTCTCTTCCTTTTCTTTCTTTCCAGAAGTCTTGTGAGAATCCCCAGGAGACCCTTACCGTTCGCGTTTTCACACCTTGCGTCTGAAATGATTTATAGGGTTACTTTCACAAACACGACGTTCCCCTTATCCCCCATAACCTGTCGTTCCCCCACAAGATCGATTTTTTTCCAATGTCTTTGACCCTGGTAGTACTACCGGAACACAACTTTCTTCTCGAAACGTGAGTCATGCCCTCATCTGCACTCCTTCGTATTGACTCAAGATCCCATCGCACCTCGCGATTATTAGTATGGGTGTTTCGCTTTTCGGCGTTGTGATGGCAGCGTTGTAAGTACCCCGGTCACTTCATCTTCAGTTGCAGATTTATTGAAACCCACCACAGCCTCTACGGTAGTAAGTGCTTCAATCGACGTCTCCACGCTCCAACCCGTCGACTGCAACTTCGGTTACTTCACGTTTTCAGTAACAGGCGCCCAAGTTATATATTATTTCGTATGGACCGTTCCAGACGCTCCGCAAGACAGGCGAGACGGGTGGGTATTGAAGACACTCGTGAGTTTTGACTTCATCCAGTCCCCCCGTCCATCTCACAAACATTGAACACGCTTTCTCAGGTTTTGTTCGTCTTTGCATTCGATACTATACACATGATGTTGATTACGCATACCAGTTAGGCTTTCTGCACGATCTACCTCGCATCGACTCAGAACCGATTTTCTAGTGTACTATTATCTTGTTTCACATCACAACGACCCCGCCGCACTTAATGAATGTGTTTGGTGCGTTCAGTCTTCATAGCGTGTTCGATTGACAGTTACTGACCAGTTCTTCCCCAGGAGCCTCCTCGTAAGTTTTGTCATGAACTATCCGACGAGCTCTTCGCTGACGGAACAAATCAGCTCGAAGTATTGTTCAATGTGAGTTTATCCTAGTAGTTATTCACTCGGGTCGGAACCGATACTCACAAATGTTCCACAGGGTCTTGTTGCTTTGTTGGTTCAAGGGTGACTGTCGCCTCTTCGCTCCGCTCAACTACGACCCCCGCGCTGATCTAACCCTCCCCTCACACTTTTAAGTTTCCTTACGAATCGTGTTTGGCGACGTAAGCTACCTTCCCTTTCCTTGCCTGGCGGAAGTTGTTTTGATTACGGGTTTAGTGAGCAAACGTGTGCCCCTCACCGGAGTAGCGTGTCTTTTGGTGTTGGCGGAGTTTGGTGAGTTCCAGGCTCCTACTTGATGTTCATCTATGACGACCTGGAAGCCCTGACATCGTTGTATTAGTATGCATATTCAGTTTGTTTCTTATCGTTCTTTGCCTAGCATTTCGCACTAACCTGCTCTTAATACGAAGCTTTTGCGGTTGATGGGTGAGCCTTGTGTGGATCGTTTTCCGACCTTCCTGCACTCACTCTTTCGCTACAGTCTCATTCGTGTCAAAACCTTTGAAGACCTCGCGAAGATGAAGGTACCTCTTGTCCCTGATTTGTTTCCTTGCTACGACTCATACTACCTCTTGTCTATGTCTACTAGGGACTCTCAATCACCGTCAATGCGCTTGCGGCTATCAGCGACCTCTACATTGCCCTTGCACTTTGTTGGCTTTTGCACTCATCGCAAACCGGATATCGAAAGTACGTCACCATGGACTTAAACATCCATTTGTTACTGATGGGAACACCTGCCTTCTAGGTCGGATACACTCGTTCGAAAACTCGTAACTGGCACCTTTTTACTCTTGTTATCTCTCTTTCGCTAATATCTCTATGTGTAGAGCATTTACGCGCTCAATACCGGGGCTGTGACAAGGTTAGTTACCCTCTTCATCTATTCCTCCGGAAACGGTACTGCGGCTAACCCGATACTCGCCTTGTACCCTCCAGTGCTTGTGCTCTCGCATCATTAGTCTCGGTGCGACCTTACTGTCCTCAATTTCTACCTCTCGACAACCAAACTCACAGCGGCGTCCGGCCCTTCCCCTTTTTAGATCATTGCCGCCCCCAACACATTCATTTATATCATGTTCTTCTTCTGCATCGGTCGCCGTAAGTCCAAGTTTTCAACGGGCTACACTCCCCCACCCTGTTTCGAACTCTAATGTAACTGTTTTCCCCCCCCTTTTTACAGTATATGCCAATTCCCTCCTGGCCAGTCTCAACATGAGACCCCACGTCCGGACTCTGGCGGAAAATAATAACTTTGGTAGTAGCTTATTCGACGATGTCAAGTTCGCGACGATGACTTCTACTCGGGTGAGCCCCCTTCCACACGTTGAAGTTGAACTAGTACTAAACCACACACACTCTCTATCCCTTCTCGTTTGTTAGACAAAGAGTCGCAACTCGAATCGTGAAAAATGTGGGTGCCATTGTCATTCCTCGAGTGTGGACGAGAAAGTCAAGAACGATAACGACGGTGAGAAACGAAGGTCGCAGTCGTTCTCGATTCATTTGAGCGATATTATCGAAGAGGTTTGTTGTATTTCGACTTTTTTATCTCCCGTTACCGGTTGTTCTGACGTTAGTTCTCCGTTTCTCTTTCTTAGGGTTCCGATACCTGTGGAATTGTCAGCGTCAACGTGGTGGCGGATGCGGGTGCGGGTGCGGGTGCGGATGCAAGTCCTGCAAGTCCTATGGGTCTTTCGTCGACGTGCCCTCCGCCGCGGACGGTCTTGGTTGGAGAACTAGCTGTGTAGGGAACTACTACGGCTGTTCGTGGACGACTTGTTTTGGCTTGTAGATCGCGTTGCGGGAAGTTTTTCTTTCTTTTCTTGTTCTATTTCGTCGGATTATCTGTATCATCTTACGTCTACTTTCCTGGCAGCATTTTTCTTTTCGTTCTTTCTTGCTCACTGTGGTGCTCCTTCCCCAGGCTGCGCCCCCTCCCCACACTCTCTATATCTCATCTTGCTATCATCGATGCATTGTCTTTCATTCGTTCTTGGGAGATACCCTGACATAGTTGTACTCATATCATGTATTTTTTGACGATACCCACAACCCACAACCCTCACATTCCCTTATCCATCTTTCTCCCGTGGAAAATCCTTTTTAAAATCGTGGACACTTAGTAGTAGTAGTATGGTCTGTTTCGGAACGGAAATTTGTAGCCGTCAATTCAAGTTCGTCATGGTACCAAGCCTGATCATATGCATTGATGAGTACTCCCAAAATTCGGAGGATTTTGAGGTAAGTACATACGAAGGAATCGTGAAGTAAAAAGTAAAGTACTGGTGTAGTAATTATCAGCAAGGTATAACACATCTTGTAAAGTAAATTTCGAAAGTACATTTCGAAAGTACACTGAAATAAATATGGTTTCGGACTCGAAAGAAAACAAAAACAAAAGGAGAGCCAGGCATGTAGCTGAAGCAATAGCAAATAATCAAAAAACATATGTGTCGGGGGTAAGTATCAGGAAGCGAAAACGACGTAAGTACAAGGAAGAGAAAAGCGTGTAAAAAAAAAAAAAGTAAAAAGAGGAGTGAAGGAAGCGAACCGCATTGGTTTACGCCGCAACACGGAGTCTCTGGGCCAGCCTCATCAACCTGTTCTTCAACATCTCCTCCGTCTCATTCGCAAGTGCATTATATCGATCAGCATGTTCCTGTTCGTAATGGTGCAATTTCGCAAGAACGCATCTTCCCAACCAATCCCTCTTGTTGACTTCTTTCTTCGCCCTAAGGGTAGACGAAAAAGCAAACATGAGTAACGAAACAACGGGTAGCAGTGGCGGTGAAACTCACAAGCAAATTATACACCGTATCCTTCCTTTGAACTCCGTGAACATCAACTTAACCAAAAGAGGTCGTACATTCTCAGGTGGGTAATGAGAAAGAGGGAACCTCTCGGTTTCGGATAGTTCCTTTTTCACCTCGACACCTCCGCCAGCGGAATCATCGACGGCCATATCCATCCCTGGCTCTTCCTCCGGCTCCGGATGGTCATGGACACTGACATGCCTTGAGATATTCCCGATGGGCTCCGCCTTCTCCTTCGGGTTCGCACTCGCACTTAAATTCGCATTCGCATCCGGCTTGATCTCTTGAATCTCGTCATCCGTATCCTCGATTATAACAACCTCGACCGCTTTCGGTTTCCGTCCAAGTTTCGATCTTTTCGCATCGACTTTAGTCGTGCTCTCTTCGCAATCAGAGTCCATCGTCAGATCGATAACTTTGTCCACCGTACCCGATCCCGGTGCTGACGATTGCAGTAACAAAGGCTGAGTGGGAGCGTGTTCTTCCTTAACCTTGACTTCGACTGGTTGCGAAGTGGAAGTAGAAGCTGAATTACTGGGTTTGGATTTTGGATAAAGGGTAGGCTTGCGTTGGTATTGGTGAGCAGACGTCGAACCGGTAGGTGGTCGTGCTGGCGGAAGCGGCGCCTTGGCCACCTTCTCCCTCTCTTGCTGCTTCCCCTTTGACTTGACAGTAGAAAGCGATGCCGGTGCCGAAGTCAATAGACGCGAAGCTCGTGCAGATGAAACCGACTCTACCGGTAGAGCGGGTTCACCAGCCGAGTTCGGATCCCCACAAGCCGCTACTACTGCTGGCATGGGGGCTGCTTTAGCTACTTCCGCTCCACTTGACCGCGTAATACGACGCTTCTTCAACGCAGGTGCAGGTGCAGGTGTCGGCGTCGGTGAAGCTGCACATGAGTTTTCGATAATGGGTGACGGTGGACACGGCGTAGTAGGTGGTGGAGTGGGAGAAGGTACCGTCGTCTTTTCGATTTCGAAAGGGGTTCTGTAAGCTTTAGGCGAAGGAGGACATGGAGGTGGGGAAGGTGTGAATATCCTGTCGAGTGGTGGACCCAACGCCAGCGCCATTGGTGATGCAGGGCATTCGGGGGGAGGGAAAGGTGGAGGTGTTGGAGAGCGTGGTAGCTCAGTAGACGGTGAAGGCAATCGAGGTACAGGACGTGGCGTTGGAGCGGTTATAGGTGGCGATGGGGACCGTTTTCTCTTTTGAGACGCCGTTCGGATTCGAAGAGTGGGAGATTCGGCACAAGGAGCTGGGGAATATGCGACGGAAATGGAACGTGAATGTGAAATCCCAGGATGTGCGGAGGGAGGTGGTGATGGGAATGCCATGCTCCCGCTCTCGTTAGTGCGGATAGTGGGCTGGCTCGGTGCTGCGTTGACCTAGGAATGATAAGCTTGAACGTTAAACTGGAAAAACTATGAAGAAAGAACAAACACATACACTGCGCAAGCGAACGTTTTCTTCTTCCATCTCTCTCAGCTTCCGTTGCAGGGCCTCGTTCTCTTCATGTAGACGCCGCGAACTGTCTGCGTTCTCGCCACCAAAAATCCAGTCTAAGCCTACGAGCGGCTCTATTGGCTGAGATGGAGGTACAGCGAGCTGTGTTGGTGGCGGAGAAAGCTTGGAACATGGTTTGGGTATGGGATTGGAAGCAATGGCTGAGGTGGGTAGCTGCACGGACGATCGATTGAAACGGCGGCCAATAGCTGGAGGTGCAGTAACTGGTGCAGTTCGGCTGCCCGAGTATGATACACTGTCGTTATCGGTATCGATTAGGTCTTTCACTGGTTTTCGCTTCGGTTTTGACTTTTGGACCAGATCTCTGACAAAATCTTTCGGAGTTTCTTTCATAGAACTGAGTAAATATTCAAGCGAAAACGACAGACAAAATAGAAAGGATAGAAAAGGAGGGGACTCACTCAAAATTCTCGTATTCCGAAAACGATTCTCCAATCTCCTTCTTCTCCACCAACTCGCTTCTCCATGAACCCACAGAATTGAATCACGATGTTCTGGATGTTCAAGAATGCTTGCCCCGTCAAACTTGGTGGTACACCATGGATACCAACGTTCCTTGAAACCGGCAAAATCGTAACATGCGTAGAGGGTGAATCCAATCTTGTCAACGTAGATATCGCCAGGGGTTCCGAGAGAGTTACAAGGTTGCTCTTCGCCTCTGTACTCCGTGAAAGAAACAACGAGACTGCTCTCCTTTTCGTCGCCAGGCTTGAAGTCACGCCGCCTTCCTACAACCCCTGGGAAGCCATCGATCGCTTCAAATTCCATGAAATATTGAGAAGAGAAAGGAGTCAATTTTTTGGCGTATGATGTGCGACAACCAGAGGTATGATGTGTAGCGTTTGGGTAGATGATGGTAGTAAAAGGGAACAAGCTAAGCGAGCTTTGGTTCGTGTGGCTGTGACAGGGACGCTTAGGGCAGGTCAATTCGCGACTTGCCTTTTTGGTCAAAAAACGTCTGGGTCATTTTTAATGACCGGATCGACATTACCAGTACTCGGTACCCAGTCAGTACGGTGGTCATCTTCTGGTCAGTACCACAGGATGATATAAGTAATTACAGTCCTTGCTTGAAACGAGCAGAAAATCGACGGAAACTTTTCCAAACCAAGGCGGTCAACATACGTGGGAAATGGCTAGTATGGCCCTTCACAATCACGATGAATATGCGTGAATTAGTAGACGAGCGCGCTTGAATCGACACAATCTGTGAAAAAATGAATTGTGCCTGAATAAGCGTCAAATTAAAGGAGTGATGAATGTCCCGTGGCGGCGGGTGGGTTTTAGGGCAGGCTCATCGCCTTTGACAGAAATTTTGTAGAAAGTACCCAGGGCCATATATCACGTATACTCACAAGCAACATCAAACTTCAGATTCCTGAATCCACTCGAGTCTTAGATTACGCCCATGCATCGAAAACACTAAATGGATGAAGCAAAACAACGAACGAAAAAAATAATTCAATCCCACACATCATGATGTAAGCCAGGAACCCTCCTGATGGCTCTTGGTCACCAAAGAACTTCAGGACTCTCCACACCATGACGCGCTTCCAGTAGCTAGTAAGAGCAGAAATTCAGTGAATGAAGGACACTGGATTAACCTCAAAAGAAGAGGTACTTACCCCTGTTCCCCAATGGTCCTTGCAGTATTGCTCGAATTCGTTCAGTGGAGAGTATCGAGGTTGGAATCCTGATCCAAGTGTTTCCTCAATATCAGACATCGTAATCATATAGTCAGACGCATCGAGCTTCTGCGGCGAGTACTTGACGCTTTCATGGAACACCGACTCTGCTGAAACTTGGCCACATTCGAGACACGTTTTATGTCCAACTAAGAATTGATAAATCGGAGCTAATTCCATGTAGCTGTTGTGTGGTTGAGAAGTACCCCAAGGGTCGGGATTAGGTTGGGCGAAAGAGCGTAAGAACGTGAGATCTAAATTGACGAAGTCTTCGATCTCTCCCTAGGGAAATATGTCGCTCAGAATGGGTTACAGAACAACTATGCAGCGTAAGAGGCAAGACTCACAGCCATCCAATATAAACTAATATCTGCTAGTTCATGGCGTTTGTATCCTCCGCCAACATCAGAGTGAGCTCCAGGGAACCAAAACTGTGGAAGGTTCCGTGAAAAGTTAAGGCCCATAGCACCGGCAGCAAGATTTCATTTACCTGTTTGAGAATTTGTCCGTCTCTCAGTCCTCCAGACGGGACCATCCATAAGGTAGGAAGGAACATCTTTCTATTCTCTTGCAGCGAGAGGGTATGAAGGCCGACCTTCACCGTCGCTGGGAGACTGGTATCTTTGATGTTCAAAGCATCAATCTCACTAAACACTGAGCCGACAGTATCCCACACTCCCACGCATCTGATTCAGAAAAGGTTCAGGAAATAAATCGTGATGAATGTCGGTATAAGGGGCTAACTTGATATTCGGGAATCGAGTGTCAGGAAATGTTGTAATAGGCTCCTTTTCAATTTGTTGACGCCAAATCTCGAAGAAGTAACTTAGATTTTTGCGACTCAATAACCCAATTGAATCCTTTCCCGATTGACTCAGTGTCATGACCGGCTAGAACCGAATCCACTTACAATCAATCCGGAAATTTTTCGTACGGTGTACGCACCCCTCCGGACAGTAAATGAGTGAACAGGACTCCCCTTCAAAATGATCGTTACCAGTACCTGGAAAACCTGTAAAGGAACGTCAGTTCATCCAACTCCAAAACGGACATCTACACTCTGACCCAAATAGGCATATCTCATCCCCGTCCTCGAAATTCTGAGCAATGAAAGCGTAGGCATCGTGAATTTTACTTGCTACAGGATATGAGACAGTTAACATCAACTTTACAGCCAAATGTACGCATGCATTGCTCACCAACGGCGGTTCCCAAGACCTCTGTATAGCGTTCAGGTATCAATTAGCTCATTACCAGCCCGGAAGATTCAGAACCCACTCAGAAAATCTGTCCCCGCTAGTGGACCACCGGCAAAGTCCGCTTCGGAACCCACGCCACTTTGATAGTAGACGATTTGTCGGTTACCATTTCTGTAGTACGGCCCGACGTTCCCTTGGTAAACAAACCGTTGGCTCCTTCTCCTTGCATATTACTTACTTGTCGTGAGGCAGGACAGAGCGCGCTGTTTGTGATAGAAAGGTTAGATAGATTGTTACATCAGCCTGACGGACGGAAAGAGAATTTACAAAGGCGCAAGACATTTGTAGTATATTTTGTATGGTCGCCATTATCTTCACTTGCCGCTGCAGAATCAAAGGTTGCGTCGACACTGAGTTGAATACCATACATATCGTCGCTAGCATCTTCTAAACAAAGTCGTTCGGAGGCCGGGTGTGAGTCGGATGACCCAAACATTCCGGAAACGAGGCCCTCCAGCTCAGAGCTTTCTATCGGGTAGATCATATTTAGTATAAAGTTTGATGAGGAAAACGTCGGAATTCTCTTACTAAGCGGTGCCAAAGTTCCATCCTTCCCACTGCCATCGCAGAAAACGAGGAGGGTTTTTGGAGCCATGTCAAATGATAACTGGGCGCTTCTATGGGGGCGGTGAGGAGTGTTTTTGACCTCTTACCAGTGGGTGGGCAAAAGTTATATAGTTATTGTTCTTCCATTAAATAGCTCTACTTCCATTTGGCCCGGTTCTTGCTGTTCTAGCCTGGATTTGCCACAAGCAGGACGTCCACGTAGGTTGGAATGGATTTGGAATGGATGGACCGTTATTTTGAATATTTATAATTATATTACTTGACATCTAATTGATAGGCCACCTAATCAAGCAAGTATGGTTCAACGCTGTGTGATGGTTCCCGACTCTCATGGGGTATACATAGTTGTAACTTGTAATCCGTTGGGTGTGCCGGAAGTTAAAAAGCGCTCGTTTAGCGTCCAGCACGTGCACTTCCTTGTCCACCACGATACTTACCTCAACTAAATCATGCTGTAAAGCATAGTCCTCCTGATAACACGACAAAATTCAAACACAAGACTGGAACAGATAATAGTGAAGAAACGTCAAGTGAGTGCACCAACCTTCGTTTGTAATACTCCGTGCAAATAAATGTTCAACTTGTCCGAAATGCAGTGTCTCAGCACGTACAGCAATATCTGTTCTTGAGTCTTCTAGAATCTGACCTTCCCACCCTCTTTGCCCTCTAAAATCCGACCTCATGCACTACTGGTGGCCTTCGAAATCTGATGCTGTGCTTGAAAGCACGAGGATGTCCACAGCACTTTAGACGATCCCGGATGTCCATGATCATGCACATGGGCGGCACAGAGTGATATTCAGGTACGATGTTCTTCGTTCTTCCAATTTTTCTGAATCCACTTACAAAGATTTTCTTCAGAGCTTTGGAGCACTAAACGTATTGACCACCAGAAAGGATTTTGGCCAGCAGCTCATCTGATGGACGTGTGGTTTTGGCATGGTCACTTCATGTTCTGTATTTTGACTCGGAGTTCACTCAATCACATGGAACAGCATCAAGTGCTATATTCGTTCCTGTGTTGACAGCTATCCTGGAACAGCCATGCATGGGAGAAGACCACAGGACTGAACTATTCCTTTTACATACACATCAACTTATCCCTCTGTTGCCATACACTTTCTTCTTCACCTTCCACACTCTTCCGTATGAAGGTTCTCTGCATAGCCTTTGCCCTATGCACCAGCAATTGGTGTACAATCACGGAACGCATTTGGCCGGCAGCTCATCTGGTCGACATGCGATTCCTAATAATGTTTGCCTCATGTTGTCTATTTTAGATTCACTCAATCGCACGAGACAACATTTAGGGCCGTGTTCTCTCCTCTGTTGACAGCTATCCTGTGTCATTGGGGAGGAGAGGGCCACGAGGCTGAAGACCTTTTAAACATGCCTTCGACTCGGCCTCTACCCCACACTCCTTCTTACCTTCCTCCCTCTTCCTCCTACCTCTGGGACACCTCTTGGAAGGTTTTCGACTATCAACCCCATCACTTGTATAATGCCTTTTTTCGAAGGGGCATCCGAAATTTCGATTCGACAGCCTGTTTTCAACGAAGTCGGTAGAGATCAGGTCAATAATCACTACCATGTTATTCAGGAGGAGAAACAATATACTATTTATGATGAGGTGTGTCATACCTTAGTCGAAAAATCAGTACAAAGTTTCAATTTACCTGGTATTAGTTCAGAACCATAAGGCTTGGAGATGTGGAGATGATCCAGAAGCTCGGGGATGTAACTTTTCGCAAGCAGGGTGGGGTACTCAGAACAACGTTCACTGCCACTGTTCATTCTGGTCAAGGTTCAAAATGTACAGTGTTATCGTATAGCGGACCTGATGCAGAGGAGGTGCATATGATGTTTTTTAATCCTTTCTAATCCCACATTCAACTAACAATGCTCCTTCAGCAATGGGAGAGGGACTTTAGACAGATCTCTGGGCTACAGTGCGTTCAAAACATTCCTGGGGATTCTCCTGAACTAGCGACAGAAATACACAAATAATGCAATTGTTTGGAATTAATCGGTCACATGTTCCTTTGTTAATATTCCACAGTGGTGGGTTTACTACTACTGTCTCGTATTTTTTGGCTGAGAGATAATGATATTAGAACTCGTGCCTCTTGGTCATGTTTGGGATGACCTTCCCATTTTGGGATGGGCGTACTTCAAAAGATTAGCATGGGTAAGTATGCAATGTAAGATCTATGTCTGTATTTCTGACTGGAATCCCAGTGCGAATTCGGATGTGATGAAGGAGAGCTTTGGATAGATCCCAAGCAAGGAACATTGATTTCTGGACTGGAGGGGCCAGAGTGTGCCTATGTTAGAAAATTCAAATTGGAGACCCTGCCAATGTCATCAGATATTGACCTTCTCCAGGAGGACGTTTTCTGGCGCTATCTCTCAGGGGTCGAGCCGAAGGATAGGAGTTTTGATGAACGCGTTATTAAAATGCTTGCGTTACAGTATGGTTGGCCTGCTTGGACACGGGCCGATGAGCCTTGTGCCACCAGTGTATATTCGACCTTGACGGGATCCACAATTGCAGTCACAAGTGTGCTGTGGAACTCGGATAAATGCTTCGACGACAGAGGACTTATGCCAGACGGTGCAACAAGGTGAGCTCAATGGAAAAATGGAAGGTGGCATATGACTCACCCAAATATAGATTCACTCTGGTCAATGTTCGTGAGAATGTCTTTTTCTGGCTACACAACCATATGGACCACACTGCATGGCTCTCGCAAGCTTTGGCTGTGTTCCACAAACTCGGAATATCACTGGACGAAGATCTCCGTTATTACCGTGAGGTCTCTTTCTTCTGGTTCCTGATTGACACCGACCCGTTCCGAAGGTCTCAGTGGGCCAGATCTTGAATTGGAGGGACGGATCGATGGCGATGAAGTGTTTTGGCAACGACGTCATCAACATGGACCAATCTATTTATACATCTTTCCCCCGAGTTTTTTGGTCTTCCGATGAAAACGGCAAAACACAAATTTCAAATAGGACATGCAGATATCTTGGCCTTCCCAGGCTTTGCGTCGAAGTGGGGCGCTGCTTGTTGCAATTTTGCTGGCCTACCAAAGTATACAAAGAAATACCAAAGTGGCAAGTCTCTCGAGGCTTTGACCCGACAACAACCGACTTTGCTCGTTACCTCGGACATCCCATTTTTGACATTGTACAATCCACCACATCCCGGTTTGAAGAGGTCGACGAAGGTAAGCATTGCTTCATCCCCTTGAGCTGTTGCTGATATTGCCTAAATCCCATGCTTTACTCGGAAGATATGTCCTTAAATGTACTCTTCTATGACACACAGGATGTGACCGGGGAATCTGTTTCTATTCATGGATCCTCGATGTCAACGTCGACAGATACAAAACCTCTAGAAGCCAAACAGTCCTGTAGGTGTAACCGCTGCCATTATTCCGTCTTCCAGTCACTTAAACCAGTCAGCTCCTTCGATTAACTCATTCTGGGCCACTGCTCACTGGCACCGCTCCTTTCTCATTCAAAGCCTTCGATGGCTCGGGTTTCCTTGCGGTACTAATTTAGACGTCGGGCTCTAGATCAACTGATTGTCCTGGTTATTTCTCACTGCTTAAACACATTCCTGTAATGATTCGGGTGTGTAGACCCAGTTGTAGCACTGCCGATTACTTATGTACTACAATTTCGAGCATTATTACTTATACAGGACAGAAAGTCCGTTTTGATACATCGGGATATCAATGTTATAACGAAACAGGATAAAAAAGAATCGAATAAAATGCGTCCACCGACTCAATCACTCCCCCTCCACTACGAACCAAAAATTGTCCTCCAAACCCCTCTCTTCCTCGATCGTGTACACTTTGCAGTACTGACCTATTGTATTGGGTTACATGCAGCCATAGTAGCTGCAGCAGCTACTATTCGGCGTCGACAACGTGTAGAGGATGAGTAGAGCTGGACGGCGCAGTGCCGTAAAATATTCTGGCAAATGAAGCTGCAGTTCCTCAACTGGGATAACGGGTTGAGTGGTCGAGGACTCAGTGAGGCCTGAGGCCTTGAGGGATGGTAAGAGTACGCGCTGGTTGACGATAACACTGGTAGTCCAATCGCAACTGCGTTGTGAATGGTAGCGAATAACAATGACACAATTTGCCAGCCTCTAAAACCCGTTGTGGTACCAACGCCCGGGCTGGCAATCTTCTGTTGATTTCCGGACGACTTCCCTGGATAAGATTCAAAGTCGAATCTCGTTGAAAGTCCGAGTATGTACTCAACATCAGCAAATCCACCACGCCGTCCACCTTCCAGGGAACTGGAGGTTTCCATTGCCAACAGAATAGACGTCGTTCTGTCAAGGAACATTGACTAAGAGTTAGAAGGAGGACGGTCCTATGGTTCTCGGTGTTGCCATTACCGTAGCCGGAGCGCTACACCTGGCCACCTTTCAGGGAGCTGGAAGTTTCCGGTACTAGAGAATAGACGCCATGTTCTCTCCGGCTGACGTGGTTCGGAAGAACAGCTGTGATTTTGCTCCAGCAGAAGTCGTAATCGCAATAGTTGAGCTGGTCTAGTGTTCTCCTTGGTTAACGCCTCAGACTTTTTCGGGAGTTGAAGGCTTTCAGGATGGGTCATATAACCATACGCAAGTGGCCTTGGTTTAATCGAGTGGAGGGCCGGGTGTGGTACAGAAAATATACAGCGATGAAACTTGTAATAGAACTGAGGGATCAGAAGCAGCGAACAGACGGAGAACAGAGGGGAAAAGGGGGGAAAGGCATGAAAGTCATCGCTGCCACTGTATTTACCATTCGCAACGGTGACAATGATAACAAGGAGAAGCTATATAGCACCACATGGTCAAGGCACCAGACTCCAGAGATCTTTGAAACGTGAATTAACATAGAAACCGTCACAGACGGTTCAAAAGATTGAACATCGGAAGTTTGGCATATGAGCAGAATGCGGACGTGGGTATGGCGATCGAAGTCGATGGAGATGTTGAAAAGGAGGGAGTCTACACTTAGTAGGTCTTCTGAAGGGTTAAGTGGTGTTTGAAATTTGAAAGGCTGTAGATGACAGAGGTTAGCAGAGATTTAACGCTGACAAATTAAAGGCCCACGTACCTCCAAGTCCCAACCTCAAAAAAAACACCAGGTACACAAAGAGCCTACATATCGACCCCAGAAGGCAGAAAGTCCGCGTCATTGAGGGTTACGTATGATCAGCGAACAGCCAGGCGTTGCCATTTGAAAGGCAATGGAGAGGGTCCGAAAGGTAACATTTTGGAGCGTAGGTTAGGGAAATCGACATGGCACTGAGAAGGGTGGTCGACACGAGCGATAGGGTGACCAGAAATGAGATGCGTTTGAATCGCTGTAGATGACGGAATTTAGCAACAGTGGAACACTCCCAAAATCGAACCGCACGTACCCCCCAAGTCCTATATGCACGAATCATAGCCATCATGCACTCAAGACGATGCCCAGAATCAACATTCTGCAACCCAAAGAACGACCATACCCACTCAAAATGTACTACAAGTACTGCAAGTCTGGAAAAATGTTAAAATTCCGCCGAATGACGATGATTCTAAGCCATACATACCTTGTCCAAGATTCTTCCGTGGAATTGGAAAACCCTTCCTTGCCTAGAGGTACGTAGGATCCGGATTTTCTGACGGTTTGGGAATGTTGAGAATGGTGCCTGTAATGTCGAATGTCGGATGTTGAGTGGAGGGCGGGTAGGAGGAAGTGCAACACACGGTTAAAGAGGTATTGAGGTACGTGGATGTTTATGGAGCCTAGCTTGAGTAGATCTGGCGTGACATGGGGGCGGAGGAAAAGATTGGGAAATCGGATCAGGCAGCGGCTTTGACGAATTAGGAAGGTAGACAGGCGCCCACCTCTTTTTCAGTAACCATGACACTATACATTCTCTTGATCTCTATGATTTCTGAACCCAAGTCTGTTCGTCATCAGTCACTTCTTCAGCTCTGGCTCGCACAATTGGAAATCCGTATAATTCTCGACGAATCACGAAGCTTCAGCTAAATTTACTCTCTCTGTTGGCTTTCGAACGGTGGGATTGTTTAGTGCTGGTATGTCCTACTGGTGAATTTTTTCTCATTCTCATGTGCTCACCTGTCAACGTTTCAGTTATCCAAACTCCAAGCATACCCGAGTTTCTTCATGCGGTCCAAGCGATGTTTTGTCCAGTCGTCCCATCGCTCTTTCCCTCCATGACTGGCGTCGGAATTTGCAGGAAGCATTGGCAAAGTGTTCGGGATTTGAAGGATCGAGGGATGACGTCACGCATTGGGGATTATCGTCAGGTGTGTTATCGTTCCTTCGAATCCCCCAGAACAAAAACTTTACAATTTTCCTCAGACTATTACAGACCTGGCCGCCGAGTGGTATTCTCTCAAAATGCTCAGCTGTTAAACTCGTTACTAATGAAGCAGAAGAATACTGACCTATTTCAGTCAATTCGGATGGTCACACGTCACAGGCTCTCAAATTTCCGAAAATTTTCGGATAGTCACAGGTCACGGGGGGCTCATGCGAAACGGCAAAGGACTATGACTAAACCCTACAGTGGCCCCTGGCGGCCCGGGGCCGAGTACTTCCGAAAATTCTGGGTCGGTCACAGGCTTGTGGCTGCCCATCCGGATTCCCAATTTCGGATGGGGAGGTCACAGGTCACACCCCCATCCGAATTGACTGAAATAGGTCAGTAACTGTCGAAGAGGGACAGCAAAACGGACACGGTCGACCGTCGACCTCAGTCCTCTCAATCCTGCTTAATACTTATCGATGCTGAACCTCGAGAATCTTAGAAGGCCTGGCAATCATTGTGGGAGTAATGGCGTCCCACGAAACCGCAGGCGAGAGGGGTCAAGACTCGAATGGCTCGAAACCGGTCGTTTCAAGTACAAAATTATACTTGACATCGGTGTTACGCTTCCTGTACGAGATCTGGATCTGGTGGCAGAAATCGCACCCGCCGTGTTCAGTGGGGGCTAACGAAGCTTGAGAAAATGCTATCCACAGCAACTACGAGAAATTGAAATTCCAAGGTCGGTTACCAAAGAAAAGAAAAAAAAGGAAAGGACATGGTAATTCTACGAGCAACCAAAATGAACGAAGTCCAAAACCAAGCAGTGTCCCTTACGCCAACAAAAACACACCAACAAACCCTAAAACCACCATCCCAACCCCAACCCGCACCCCCACCGCTCCACCAGTCTGTTGCGCTCTCTGACCCGTCCCCGTCTGCGTCCCACCTCCCAACCCACTACCACTACCACTACCCGTAGGCTTCCCCGCACTCGCACTCGCAGATGTCGACACCGTTCCCAACTTTGCATACAACGTCTGACTCTGATACTGCGTACACTGCGAAGACGCGGGAACCTTCGGTTGATACGGCATCGTCGCAATAACACCCAACTCCTCCGGTGGCTGCGTATACGTCATAACCTGTCCATTCTGCGTATAAACCCCAGGGAAATCTTGGTTATCTCCCATACAGGACTCGAATGTCCCGTTTTGAGCTTTGTTGGGAGCGTTATAGGCACATCCGATACGATCGAAGATGTGTTCGCAGAATTTACGGTCGTTGGGTTTGGAGGGGTCGCAGGCTTTGAGGCAGAAGAAGTTGGCGCCCATGAAGCTATAGGGGGAATTGAAATTCAGGGGGGATGAGACAGGAAGAAAAGCGGGTACGAAGCGTACTTGTGCCATTGAATAACCTGTTTGAAATCCCCCCCACTACTCCACGCTTTCGAATAAAGCAAACCTCCCATAGGATTTCCTCTCTACAGGAAATGAGATTTGAAAAACAACCCGAATTTTAAACACCCAAGAAACGCACCAAATCAGCCCCATGAGGATCCATCTCCCCACCGTAATCATCGCTTCGCATGTTGATCTTTGTCTGATCGATAAACCCAACGACTTGGATATAATCTGGTGTTTTCATGAACTGCACGCCTTGGAGCGCACCGGGAGGAATTGTCCGCGTTCCATGGGACGGGTCGGTACACCAGGCTACGGCCTCGCCTTCTGTGTTGCCTACGAGGGAATCAGGGTCGGGTGGACCCCAAAGACAGAAATCTGTTTTAACCGGTGAGTGAGAGAAAGGAGGAGGGAGGAAGGGGAGGAAACCAGACGCACCGTCGATTGAGTTGATAATGGCAGTTTGACATTTAGATTGAGCACCAGTGGTTGTGGAGTTGCAGATGTTGTAACCGTATTGAACGCCTCGTTCCAATCCGACGTCAGTGTCTACTTTGTATGGCTAGTCAAAGGAGGGTTATGAGTAAAGGGTAACGAAATCAACGGAGTGAATGACGGACCAACTGGTTATATTCGAAACGCTTATCGTTGAGAGGAACTTGAGGGAATTTGTTGCCCTGTGCGACAACAGAGACAGATATAGCTGCGATGGAGGCTGCGAGGAGTGAACGAGTGACTGAAGACATTTACTAAGAAGGGGGAAAAGGGTAGAAACCAAGACATGACTCGTTGAAATATAAGAGAATGGGTTTGTCTTGGCCTGGGCTTGTTCCGAACGGCTAGTGTCTTGAGTGTTTGACAGCTTGGCGCTTGAT
Source organism: Marasmius oreades (assembly GCF_018924745.1). Taxonomy (NCBI): domain Eukaryota; kingdom Fungi; phylum Basidiomycota; class Agaricomycetes; order Agaricales; family Marasmiaceae; genus Marasmius; species Marasmius oreades. The sequence goes on from NC_057324.1 coordinate 326,609, forward strand.
CGATGCCCTAGTAAGAGTAGATCCGCAGCACGAAGTTGGGAAACTCACAACCATCATCTCAAATTCAGTGGTAGCGGACTTGTAAGTTCTCGTTCAAGAAAGGAACGGACTCGCAACGCCGGAAGGCCGGGAATTTGGGCCCGGTGGTTTAAACCGACCCAGTTGACGGAGAACAACGTGTTTAAACGACTCCTGCTTGGCCTTGGCGGTGTAATAAACTGCCACCAAGATTGTTGAAAATTTTGAGCTAATTCCAAGCTTTTTTGATAACCTGGGGTCGGATGACCGTTTGAAGCAAAGAAGCAAGCCCAAGAAACGCCCTTGACTCTCACGATGTGTTTTCCGTCGTCTGACGTTATCATATTCACACCGACAGCGTGGGATCCAGACGGTTATGGCGAAACGTGGCACGAGTTTATTTCCGACCGGTTAACTCGGCCAGGTCCTTCCGGGAGTGCATAAATCGGTTGGGTCGCTCCTCACAGCACAGTTAAAAGTACAGCGATGTAAAAACGAACTATGGGGGAGTTGTCTCTCACTGAGTAATTTGGGACACAAGGCTAATTATAATTTTATGAACAACAGTCTATTCCTGAAGCTGCGTATATATATGCTACTTATCCCGTATTATTCTTCCCAATGTCCACATCACCAGCACTCAAGAGACGATACCGAGGTTTGATAGCACACTCGTACGGGGTCATGTGAGTAGTAGCCCCGGTTATTGGGTTCACCACCGGCTCAATCACCTTCCCATCCTTCCCCACCTTCTTCTCGATGTCGAACACAGACAAAATCATAGCTGCTGTAATGAAGAACAACGTATCTGCAAGATATCTCTCAGGGAAAATACGCTTTCCGGTACCAAATACATATAGACGTGGATCCGGGGGGAAAGTATAGCCTTCTCGGGGAAGAAAGCGCATGGGTTCGAACTTCGATGGCTCGGGATAGACTTCGGGCTGGTGCAAAGGATTCAGTGGGCAGTATGCGTGAGAGAGAGGGGAGGTAAACTTGCCATTGGTTGACGATGCTACAAGGATTCTTAGGTATGAAGTAGCCGCTCTGCATATCATCCTCCATAATTCGCCGGAAGGTACAACTACGTGCCACTGTAGGGCTTCCGTCACGAACGCGTTAACATAAGGGAGGCTCTCGGACTTTGAAGGTCGGAAGCCTGTCTTCAATCACCTCATCGATTTCGGCTTGCGCTCTGTTTTTTACGTCGGGATTGAGGTCCAACGCGAGGATCAAGGCGTACAGATATGAAACTGTTTGGCCAGATTTTGATTCGTTGGAAGTTCGTGTGTCTCTGTTGTGTCGTGAATGATGTATACCGGCAGGATGGGATTTGTTAATAGTCAAGACATGGGAAGATCAATCTTGAGGACTACAACGTTGACGGTTTGACCAATCTATCTACGTACTCGGTTTGTACGCGGTCAGTTAGCCAATAAAAACGTGAGAACGCGTAGTTTGACACAAAATTATGGAAGAAATGGAGACAAAAAGGGATAAAAATTCGGTCCCATCATTCAAATTTTCACCATATCGGGTTTTTTTCAGACATTGTCTTCTCATCCTCCACACCACGGCCTTCCTTTTACCCCGCAAAGATGATGGTCTCATCGTGATACCTTGCTTTCCCCCTCTACTAATCTTGAATTTGCTTTCCGCTTCCGTTTAAGTTTCTCGCACTGGTTCATCAGGTTTTTAGACCTCGGATCATCGCAAACCTTGAACCGACGTCGACTTCCCTCCCATTTTCTGATAGTATGTGTGGGGAGTTTAATTCTCACAATTTATTCTTGTTAGGTATGATCTTCCCACTTTCGCAATGTCCGTCCTTTTCCTCAGGGACGGTATTTTGGACAAGCACTCTCACATCTCTTCTGAAAGGGCAAACCTTCGCCTCATAAATTTGTGCGTACTGTTATTCCATATAGGCCTCCTACCGGATCGGATGATCCGCCGGCATCCGAGCGATGGAATACTACAGATGTGAACTTGTCTTGACCTACCTCTACGAGTGCAGCCGCTTGATCAGCAATTCTGTCATAGAGCTTGCCATGGTACCCGTCGTTGGCATCCCGTGTTGCGATCTCTTTCAAGACTGCCTCATTGAGACCATAACGGTGGGTGTCTCACAGGACACGCTCTGCAAGAAGCGGTTAATTTTAGACTTAACGTCGAGACTAGCGCAGGGAACCTTCGCAGAGGGAAAAAGAAATTAAGTTTCTGAACGATAACAAACATACCGGAGAGGCGAGAGTGTATCCGGAGGGATCAGGGGCTACTCGGAAGCCTGATATGAGCCAAAATCCGGTTCAGGAGCGTCATTTTCCAGGCAAGGTGAGTTTGAAAGGAATACTTCTGACCCTCGCTACGATGTGAATACAATAGTGGCCCAAGCTTCCACGCTCCGACTCGGATATCATGGGAATTGGGCTGGCATATCTGGCAGATATCCTGTCTGCTTCTAACTTCATGATGAAACGATGTGTTGCAGAAGAAATAGCTCGAACTAGAAGACCGCAGGTGCCCTCCCGCACAAATTCTCAGCTCGTTCCCAATATCACACCAGCGAAGATTGAATGTCCATCAAAATTCATCCTCCACATAACGGCCTTTCAAAATTCAAGGTTGCGGTCAAGGCGACAATAGCTCACTGGTGATCAGGCCCACCCGGGCGACGATGAGAAATGATAATATTCATGAGAGATGAATCCAAAAGTATGCCACCTCGACTCGGAGAAACTGGTTGGGTTTCTGAGAAGAGGTAAACGGGTCGCAGCATCATCGATGCGAGGGGAAACCAAATATAGGCCGCCAATCGCAACGGCAAGGAGGCTAAACCGATTCAGGGGTGAGGACTTTACGGTCGTGAGCTTCTGACTGGAGAAGAGGTAAACGGAACATATGATTGATGCGAGATTAAACGAAAGATACTATGCCTCCAACTTAGCAACGAGGTGTGTTTCTCAGGCTGAGACGAGGTAAACGGTTCGTGCTATCGATGTGAGATGAAACCGACGGCATTCACTGAGCACAAGCGGCGGAGTCCCTTCTCACGCACTAAGAATATCACTGACCAAGGTGGATCGGAAGGTGAACGACGAACAGAACCAGTCCGGTTCAGATTTAAAGATGGAGGTGTGGTTCGGAAAGTTGAAGGAAGTGGACATTTAAAGAAGGAATGCTTTGTGACTGCCATCATTGAAACTCGCAGACCAACTTCTATCACTAAAGCTGCATTGAAGTAATCACCATGACTGGAGCCTTGAATGATACAGAGGTGCTTCTTAAGCAGTTCAATTTCAACTCTGCAACTTTCATCGCGGTTTTCGCCGTGTCCTTGCTGTACTGGATTGCGGTCAAAGGGAGACGGAGACTAATGGTTCGTCTCGTATCTACCCTCAAGCCGTGTTGACTAACATCCGTTTTTCCCCCAGTACTATCGTATACCTAGCGTCGGTTGCGGAAATGACCCACTTACCTCCTTCTGGGCAGCAAAAAGGTTCAAAACAGATTGCAAATCGCTCATTCAGGAGGGATATGATAAGGCAAGTGCATAGGCAGCTCCGATCTCTATCTGATCAGCTTACCCGATTCTATTCTGGCAGTTTAAAGGAGGGTTATTTAAGCTCGCCATAGCTGACCGCTGGGTGGTTATAGTTACTGGAAAAGAGCTCATCCGAGAGCTCTGGTCTGCACCTGACGAGAAGCTCAATTTCCACAAGGCTATTGATGAGGTATTTTGAGCTGGTAGGCTGCAATGAAAGGACGTTGAAATTTTATTTTCAGGCAACCAAATCAAAATTCTCCTTTGGCACAGCTGTGACAGAGAATGCTTATCATGTCAATATCATCCGCGGGCGTTTAACGAGGAACATTCCGGAGTTGTCTCCTGAGCTTCTAGATGAGGTGGTTTGTAGTTTTAGTAATGAGTTTCAACATTCAACTGGTGAGTGCCTTTGGATGTGAACCTGCTGGTTTCTCTGACTTTCAAAATACTTAAAAGAGTGGAAGACATTTTCCCCTATTCCTCATATTCAGAGAATTGTCTGCCGAGCCAGTAACCGATTATTTGTTGGGTTGCCCATGTGTAGGATTGCACAATCTCATTTGAGTTTACATTAATGACATTTGTCATAGGCCGAAATGCTTCCTACATTCGATTGAATATTGGATACACGCTTGAAGTCTGGTACACTCAACAGACACTCAATGGTTACCCTGCTTTTTTGCAGAGGTATGATTATAGGCTCCTCACTATCTGCACTGCAGCTGACTGTGACCCAGTGTTATTGGAAGGTATATTACCAACATCGGTACTCGTACCAAAGAAGCAGTTAACCTTCTTACACCAATTATTGAGGAACGCCTGAGCATTCTTACATGTTCCAATGCTGATTATTCTCAACTCCCTGTGAGTGAATACTTTCCTGGGGAACCCATAGTAATGCTGTTGAAATATCAAACTACTTAGAATGATTTGCTTACATGGCTAATCATCGACACACCAAATAAGAAGGGAAGGAATGTTCTTGAACTTTGTCAGCGTCTGCTGGTGGTCAATTTTGGTGCCATCCATAGTGCTACAAATGTGAGTCATCATCTCTCCCTCTCTCCCATTCAAATTGTTTACATTGGTGGATAAACCTCCTCCTGAATGCAACTGTCCACAGACATTTGTGCACCTTCTCTTTCATCTTGCAGCCAACCCCAGTTGGGTCAAAATATTGCGAGAAGAGGTGAAATATGCAACAGAGGTGGATGGATGGACCAAGACTGCATTGGATAAGATGCAAAAGCTGGATAGTATCCTGCGAGAAGGTTTGCGTATGGATGGTGTGAATTTGTGTGAGCAGCATTTCCCGTCCTAAGGCTGATTCATTCATTGACAGTCTTGTAACTTTCCTTTTGAATTTAGGGTCTCTTAACCGTGTTGCAATGGAAGACTACACTTTCTCTAATGGTGTAACTGTTCCAAAAGGTGCTCTCCTTGCAGCCCCAACATCCGCTTTACACACTGATGGAAGCACGGAACAAATTATGGGCGAACAGCCACCTGACGTGTTTGATCCTTGGCGGTTCTCAAGAAGTTGCAGGTCTGATTCTGAGGGTAAGCATCTTGAAGGACTTGAAACCCACTCAAATATGGCCCTGGCAACGACTACAAGTTGGAATTATCTCCCTTTTGGTCATGGGAAATTGAGTGAGTACATGCATGGTCATCTGGCCCTCAGTTGTACCATTCTCCAGATTCTCACCTTATTTATATCTGTTTGCACTTAGGTTGCCCAGGTCGATTTTTTGCTGGGATCCAGTTGAAGCTTATGATTGCACATTTTATCCAACACTATGATGTGAAGCTTGAGAAAAGGTGTTCTGGGAAACCACCCAATGTGTATGTTGGATATAGTTGTGCTCCAAATCAGCAGGCAAGGGTGATGGTTAAAGCACATCAGAATATGTAGGCAGAAGTATTGTTGGAGGTATTGTTTACCTCCAGCATATTATATAAGGACATAGCTACAGATGTAAAAAGCCTTGAGAGCTGAACAGTTTTGGGGGTACTTACTAGTAGAACCTTTTTGTATTTATTGAGCTTCAAGTTGATGTGAAGGCTGTTCAGATGGAAGTGTTAGGAATTGATAACTTTGACAACAAAGGTTGAAGCTACAAAGTTCTTAAATATCAAGACAATTCAAAGGGTTGATTAGAAGCAAAAATGTAAGCAGTAAAATGTTTTATATTGGATTCCAATACTGGTCCTTAGAGCTACTGAGATTGTAGAGTAAAACAATGAAATAGTCTTACAGTTCATACACTACAGAGGTATGGGATAAGTGGGGAAGCTAAAGTGAAGGGTTCAAAATATCTAGACTAAAGTTTCAGGATGAAACTTCAGTGTCTTCTATATGTATCTATCGGTAGTCCACTGGTAGAATGTAAGTGGTTTATTTATCTACAAGAATGTAGCAAATTGAATAGTTTTCTGGGGTTTTTGTATTCTTCATCATTTCTTGTTATTGGGAATTTGGGGAAAGCAGGATGGGACGTTGGATTGGCCGTGTTGTTTGGAAAAATTTACTTCACTGAGTGTATGAGTCCCTTTGATAGGAACAATGTTTTGGATGTTTGGCAATATATTTTGCAGTTGCTAGAGTTTCAGTGTCATGCCAGCACATTGATTTTAATGAAATATAAAATATTTTCTACGTTTTATGATGATAATATAGGTAAATCTGAAGAAATATACAAGTTCTAGGGCTGAGTTCTGTGTTGCTAGTAGAAGGCTTCACAAGTTAGCATACCCTGACAATCTTACTGCTGAGATAATAAATAAACCAGCTTCAGCTTCGAAAACTGTAGAAGTGGACCTCAGAAGTAATGGTTGGTCTTGTAGACTTCATAGCCATATTCAGAACCTTTTAGGGTCTTTTCCATTTCAGAAACCCGATTCCCACATTTCACTGTAAGTGAAGGAAACTGGTAACAATCAGTGTCAAAGGCTGGCAGGAGAATACTGTGTATCTGGAAGGTGGGGAGGGCTAAGGGCAGCAAATTGTTAGATTTCTATATATCATACATGTTGGGAGAGTCTCATCATTTACACAAAGGGTGTCACGAACTCATTGTACTCCGAGTACTCCTCCATAGTGCTTCACGTGTTATCGCGACCCCTTCCATTTTTGCACTTGATCGTTCCAATCTCTGCAATTGCCATCCCTTCGATCCCTTCAGCTCCTCACTGTCAACCACTCTGTCCAACTTGCGATCACCGTAGACCATCGTAGATAGGGAGGCTCCTACCTCTTTGACCCCTTACTCCTTAAGTAGTAGTGTTCTTGTCAGTTCGGGCTAGTGCGAGTTTGAAACCGAACTGCGAACCGAATTACTGAAATGGTGCCATAAATGGTTTGCCGAAAAAACCAAATATAGAATGGTTTTGGCCTGGGAAATCCTGTTTTCGAACCACATGACCCAGTGGGTCGCTTGTCCCTGTTAGTCACGAGAAATGTCACTCCAGAGCACCATTACCGTCACATCAAAGTGATGCCATCTGCTATCATTATCACAAAAGTAATCAAAAAGTTTGATTTATTTTTCTGGGAAACATTTACTCAGGAACTATAGTTTAACCGGTTTGGGTCAAGTTTTCAGCCCGAACCGTATCCCTGAATGGTTCCTGCCGACCCATCAAAGCCCAGACTTGTACAAACCACGCCGAACCGAACCAAATGCACTGACAAGAACACTATTAAGTAGTGTATAAGTACTCCAAGTGTACTGTAGAACTTCACTCTTGTGTGGTCAATCCTACCTAGGAGTCATTCTTTTCCCCTTTGATTGTCAGCTCGCCTCACCCCAAAAATCAACTCCTGACAATAGACAAGAGTACCCCAAGGGTGACCTGACCCTCTCTACCAACCTTTAGTTTGGAAACCTTTAAATCTTGATCGCTGTGCATATGTCTGCCACCTTAGATCAGGACACTCACATGGACCCCAACCCTAATATCTCTCAGCATACTGGACTGGCGCTCCCTGATCCAGACACCCTGGTTCAAAGAACTGAAGAATGGTTCCAGGACCTCAATGCACAACAGCAGGATAGGGAACTCAATGCCAACATTTGGAGGCAACTTAGCCAGTTGAACAATCAGAACGAAATCATTGCTAGGTTACTCGAGAAGAATTATAGCTGGAGTAAAATCCTCTGCTACAAAGCCTAGAGCTTTCAACGGAACCTCCAATGGCATTGACCCTTTCTTTGCCCAGCTCTACATATAGTTTCAGAGGAATCCCCAGAAATACGCTGCCAACCATGCGAAAATTCTCAAGACCCTTGCCCATATGACTGACGGAACACTACCTCCTAAATGGGTGGCTAATAAAATCTGGGAAATTGAGAACGGACGGTGGCCAGTGTCATTTAATGACCTGAAGGCAGGAATCCGTCGAGACTTTGCTGGTGGTGACCAGAAGGACATAGCACAAAGAAAACTCCACAGGTTGGTCCAGAAACCTGGCGAGTTGGCCAGTCAGTTCTTCCTCAAATTTGAGGAGTACCAAGCTGAATCCGGACTTGAAGAAGAGGGACTCCTGATGCTTCTGAAAACGAATCTTAAGCCATTCCTCATTAGTCATATTTACGCCATGGATCCGATGCCACAGACCTATGACAAATGGAAGGAAGTAGCAATTTGGTTCAATCTCCAGGAGCACAGTGCATGGGCTCTGAGAGCGGAGCATAACGTGCATACTCTGGCAGCCAAACCTGTGGCAGCAGTACCCTGGAGTACCAACAACCCTTTCTGGAACCAGGTATCTACGGTACCCACTGTGTCAACCATGACCCCGGGACCTGCGGAAACCAAGACAGGGACCAGTGTGACCTTTGGAGGACAAGGACGACCTATGGAGATCAATCGAGCCCATGCTCATCCTAACGCTTGGAGTGGGAACCATCAATGTTATAATTGTCAAGAAGTTGGCCACCTTGTATGAGACTGCCCTCATCCTAGGGTTAATCGCATCTCTCAACTTCTTAATGAGATCCAGTCGTTTAGCGCTGCAGAGAAAGCAGAGTTTAGGAAAATCGGAGAGGAGGTGGGTTTTTAGAACCCCTTAGGAAGAAAGATACACCACCTAAGGGACCCTTTGTCTATGAATCCAATAACAATCGATTCAGTGTTTTAACGAACGAGAGTGATTTGGTGAAAGATGAAGACGTATCAGAAAAACCCATACCCGATCTGCCATTGAAAGCAAAAAAAGCTGGAGTACCGCAGCGAGTACCTGCTCGAGTACCCCCTAAAGCTAGTAATCCCAAACTCCCTTACCCCGCGTCAAAGAAAGATGCCTATTGGATCTATTGGAATTTATGCCACAATGAGAAGAAAGGACGGTACCTCCTGAAGAAGTGGTCACACGAAAGTAGGACGTCTGAAGTGGATAACGACTTAATACGCGATGTCCTCTTAATGACAGTCCAAGATGCGCTCTCGACCATTAAACAGCTGAAAGAATCTGTTTGATGGATCCAGAGGATTCAGGGAGACCCTGTACTGGTACCCACGACCTTGGAAACCCTCAACTCGCACAAAGGGTTTGTTACCGAAGCTCTCCTCGATTGTGGAGCTACAGGTTGTTACATTAATAGGGTGTTTGCGATGGACAAAGGACTTGAATTGAATGAGTTAGCTCGGCCAGTTCCTGTCTATAACAACGATGGGACTTCTAATCATGCAGGAAGGATTTCCCATATGGTCAAACTTTGGATTATGATCCAGGATCACACTGAAGTCACCACATTCGCTGTAACCAATACAGGTAAAAGCGATGTGATCATAGGGTATAACTGGCTTCGGCATCATAACCCAACAGTGGATTGGAAAGGCACTCTTCAGTTTAATTGATGCCCACCAGAGTGTAAATGTCATCGGATGTGGCAAATATGGAACGAAGGGGATACCGAAGATATCAAAAAGGAGGATTGAATCTTCATGACGCAAATTCGCTTTGAGGATGAGAAGGCGGAACAGATTCGCACAGCAAGAAGCATAGCGGCACAGCTAGCTGCCCAGTACATGCAGGAACAAGGAAAGAAAACAATGGAAAAAATGGTACCCACAGTACCTTGAGAAGTACTGCTCAGTGTTTGAGAAAGGAGATTTCGACTCCTTACCTGAGCGAAGGAAGTGGGATCATGCTATTGAGCTCAAGGAAGGTTCAGAGCCCTTCAAGAGCAAATTGTACCCACTATCAGCAGAAGAACAAAAGGAACTCAATGTCTTTATAGAAGAACACTTGAAGAATGACAAACTCCCCTGCAACTTTCCAGACTATGATGAACGAAATCTTTGCAGATCTCGTCATCACTGGGGTTATAGTCTATGTGGATGACATTTTGACCTTCAGTGAAGACATGGACTTGCACAAAAAGACGGTGGACAAGGTACTCCACATTCTGCAGGAGCACAACTTATACCTTAAACCGGAAAAGGGCAAGTTCCACAAAGCTGAAGTGGAGTACCTAGGTCTTATCATTGGAAATGGCCGTCTACGCCTGGATCCCATGAAAGTCAACAGAATAAGAAAGTGGGAAATGCCTGAATGTGTTAAGGATGTTCAAAGCTTTCTGGGATTCACAAATTTCTACTAAAAGTTCATTTGTGGGTACTCCAACCTCTCCCGACCCTTGAATGACTTGAAAAAAAAGGAATATGTGTGGAAGTGGGAAAATTGAGAGCAGAAAGCATTCAATTCACTGAAGAACACAGTATGCTCAGACCCAGTACTCCATTTTCCTATTGATCATGTGCCATTTAGGGTTGAAGCGGATAGCTCAAACTTTGCAACGGGGGCAATCTTATCCCAGAAACAAGAAGATGGATGGGTACCAATCACATTCCTATCAAAGGGGTTGAACAAAACTGAGAGAAATTTCGACATTCATGAAAAGAAAATGTTGGCTATTATGTGTTCACTCTCGGAATGGAGACATCACCTGATGAATGGCGTACAATTCGAAATCTGGTCTGATCACCGAAACTTACAGTACTTCATGACATTGAAAACGCTCAATCAATGTCAGGCCAGGTGGTCAGTGGCACTGGCAGATTACAATTTTATATTAGTGCATAAACCTGGAAAATCCCAGACCAAACCAGATTTACTTTCGAGATGAAAGGGCCATGACAGGGGGGAAAATGATCACAAAGATATCACCCTCTTAAAACCCGAATTTCTTCACACCATTCACGCCGCGAGTACCGAGGTTACTCCGGGGGATCATTTCCTGGAGGAAATCAAGAAACACAAAGCAAAATGGGAAGTTAAAGTCTTGGAAATGGGAGAAAACAAGGGTAACATTGAGAACCATGGGGACTACCTCACCAAGGACAACCTTCTTTATGTACCTCCTGAGAAGAGCTTGTGGCATGAGATTATTCGATTTCATCATGACACCTACAGATGGCCAAACAGAGCGTGTCAACATGGAAATCGAACAATATCTGCAGGTCTTTTGTAATTGGAGACAAGACAATTGGGACGAGTGAATTCCTATGGCTGAATTCTGTTACAATGACCACGCCCATAGTTCAACTGGGTGCTCCCTGTTCTACCTGACATGTGGCTTCCACCCCCGGAAAGCGACCGAACCGTTTACAAAGACGAACAACGAAATGGCAGAAGAGTTCTTTGCCAGACTTAATCGAGCATGCAACGACGCTCAAGCATGCCTTCATCGCAGTGCAGAACTCAGGAAGGAGTACTATGACACCAAGCGGAGACTGGCAGAGGACTATAAACCTGGAGACTTAGTCTATCTTGAAGGAAAAAATGTTAGAACAGAATGACCATCAGTGAAGCTTGTGGTTAGATGTTACGGTCCTTTCAAAATTATCGAGAAAGTCAGTAGTTCATCCTACAAGTTGAACCTCCACGTGACGTGGAAGCAAGTGCACAATGTCTTTCCTACAGTACTCCTCACCGGTCACCGACCTTCCATCGCCAAGCACCAAGAGGAAGGCATGTCCCAAGAACCGGCAAGTGTCGAGGACAGCAAGGCAGTGTGGGACATGGAAGAGATATTGGACTCCAAGATGGTGTACAATCATCAAACAAAACCTTCTGTCTTACACTACCTCGTCAAATGGCTCACTTATCCTTTATTGGAATCAATATGGGAACCAATCAACAACCTCAGTGATGGGCGTAAGAAGATGATCAAAAAGTTCCATCGTTCTAATCCAAGTGCGCCATGACAGATTAATGCAATCTTGCCATTTTGACCGAAAGTACTTGAAAAAGCCAGCCTTGGGTGTACGGTATAACCACAAAGCCTTCGAGGGCAAAGGCTTTTAAAGGGGGGGTAATGTCACGAACTCATCTACTCATTGTACTCCTCCATAGTACTTCATGTGTTACCGCGACCCCTTCTGTTTTCGCACTTGATCATTCCAATCTCTGCGATCGTCATCCCTTTGATCCCTTCAGCTCCTCACCGTCGACCACTCTGTCTAACTTGCAATCACTGTAGACCATCGTAGATAGAGAGGCTCCTACCTCCTCGACCCCTTACTCTTTAAGTAGTGTAGTATATAAGTACTCCAAGTGTACTGTAGAACTTCACTCTTGTCTGGTCAATCCTACCTAGGTGTCATTCTTTTCCCCTTTGATTGTCAGCTCGCCTCACCCCAAGGATTGACTCCTGACACCGTCCATGTGTATGCGAGCATCAAGCTCTGACACTGAGAATAGCCTATGCCTATAACAACCCAACACCCATATAGGGCTTACTCTGTGGGGGTACCAACCCCCAGTACTCCGACCTACTATGAGACCATACTCCAGACTAGTGCTGGTGAACCATCCTATGGGTCTATCGGCAATAGAGTGACAAGAGGTGGTGGTCAAGGAGAATGAATAGTGACAGTGTCCTATATTGTGAATATCTGTGAACGGTGTAGTGAACCATGCAATGAACTGCACTCCAATAGTGAGAGAGTCCTCCCACGAGGACCATATGTCATGAGCTGAACCAGGATTAGTACCTACCGCCGACTTTTCCTTCTATACAGTCAACTACGGTTGGACTCAGTGTACAATCAAGGGAGATATCATGTGAAATAGGTCGATTCATAGGAGAGTACTCCTAATCTTAGAGAAGGGGTCATCGGTATAGGAGCACAACCCTCCTACTAGATAGGTATATAAGGAGTACTTAGTGGTAGATATTTCCCTAGAATTTGATCTCCTTTGTCTTCCTTTTATCCTTTCCTATCCTTACCCTTCACCTCTGCCCCATTCACTCTGTCGCTCAACGTCACCCAGGTCGCCTTTATTAGGGGACTCACCGTCTAATTGTAGTCTGGACTCGTCCTAGAGTCCCTTCTCCCGTGTTAGAGTACAGGATGGGGTATGCATGGATTAGGTTACAGGTATATGGTACACTACACTGGTGTATGTTGGGTACTGTCTATCGTATGCTCTCGTTGTCATTGGAGTACCGGCTCGTGAGGATACGGTCCTCATCGTAGGATGCTCTCATCGCCGAAGGTCTACTCTCGTTATAGGAGTACGGTTCGTTGTACGGCTCACCACACGGTTCATGGATATTCACGATACCGGACATCATCATTATTCATTCTCCTTGGTCGCCAGCTCTTGTCATCCTCTATTGCCGATAGGCCCATAGGATGGTCCGCCAGCATTAGTCTGGAGTATGATCTTGTAGTAGGTCAGAGTACCGGGGTTTGGTACCCCTCGGAGTACGCCCTACATGGGTGTTGGGTTGTTTTAGGCGTATGCTATCCTCAGCGTCAGGGCTCGAGGCCTGGCATATGCATAGGCGGTTTACCCTCCTGACACCATACTCCAACAACAATGAGAGCATATGACAGGCAGTACCCAACATACACCAATGTAGTGTACCACACACCTGAACTGAGTGTATCCCATCCTGTACTCCAGCATAGAAGAAGGGACTCTTCAATGAGTCCAGACTCATGACTAAGAGATGAGTACCCCTAGCGAAGGTGACCAGAAAAGCGATAGAGCAGCAGGATAGAGATGGCAAAGGCAAAGAACAAGACAAATGGACAAGAACAGAAGATTAAATTCTAGGGAATCTACCTCTATTAAGTACTTCTTATATACCTATCTATAAGAAGGGTTCTACTCCTATACTTGCTACCCCTTCTCCTGAGATCAGGAGTACTCTTCTATGAATTGGGTCTTTCATATGATATTCCCTTGATCATGCACCAAATCCAATCATAGTTGACTCCAAGGGTGAATATTTGAAGGTAGGGAAGTATAGAACTGGGAAATAATGAGAGGTCAGTAACTATCTTTTATAATGTTCTACATCCCTTCTCGTTCCCTCCAGTCCCTCCAATGGCTGGCCTTTGAATTGACCATCCCCAGTTCTGGTTACCCTAAGCCCTAATCTTGAAAACCAAGGATCAATAGGTGCAATATTGATTCCTGTTCAAGAAAAAGCTTCAAGCAAAATGAAGTGTTAGTGTGGGACAACTCCTACAAGGTACAGCTGCTAGAACAGTCCTCCTACACTGGTCCTTCATGCAATGTGGTCACCAACTATTTTACACAACAGGGTTAATTGAGGATGGGAACGAAGACTTCAAATGGGGGGTAATGTCACGGATCATGTCAGAAACAGCTGTCCATGACCTCTGAGACCCTGTAAAAAATTTTAATAAACCTGTAAAGTGATCTGTACTTGACCTTACAACTGACCTATTTCTCGCAAGTGCACCATAGGATTATTTTACCGATATATCATGAACTCACCGTACTCCAAGTACTCCTCCATAGTACTTCATGTGTTATCACAACCCCTCCCGCCTTCGCGCTTGATCATTTCGATCCTTGCGATCGTCCTCTCTTCCACCCCTTCAGCCCCTTACCATTGAGCACTCTGTCCGACTCGCAATCGCCATAGACCATCGTAGATAGGGAGGCCCCTGCCCCCTCGACTCCTTACCCCTCAAGTGGTGTAGTATATAAGTACTCCAAGTGTACAGTAGAACTTCACTCTTGTCTGGTCAATTCTACCTAGGAGTCACTCCTTTTCCCCCTTCAATTGTCAGCTCACCTCACCCAAGGATCGACTCCTGACATCTTTGGTCCTCTCTTGCAATCTATTTCTGTGTTTCCTCTTTATCTCTTGTTTCTGTGTGAATTTCCTCTGAGTCCCAGCAAGCTTTCAGTGTTCCTGGACATTCTAAAGTGTCCTTCAAGTGTATAAGGTTATTGTTATTAAAACATAACCTACAAGTTGTCAATATTCAAGTTTCATGTCAATTCTAGTTACTACAAAAGTAACTAGGGTCTTTATCTAACTCTAATGTCAATCATTTTGCCCTCTGGTCCCCTTGTATTAAGTGTTGTTAGCTGTAGCTCCCCATGTAAGTCTTAAAACCTTACCTCATTAAGAGCAGCAGTTGTCTTGAGTTCGGTTCATGACAGATAGTACCCCTGGTTCAGTTCATGACATACTGTAAGGAATATTCTCATAGTTTTGGACAATAGACCATTGATCAGTTAATGTGGGGCCAAGGTCAACTGTTCATAATACAGTCCTTAATGTCCATACAGTATGTATATAAGATCCTTTGGAACTATTATAGTATATTATCAGAAATTCTAGCTCTCTAATATCTACATTACAACTGCAGGAATATCTGACCCCTCAAAGGCTTCATATGAAAAGGGAGCTGTGAATAATGTCCAGACAGAGTTACTTGAAGCTTCTGTCCTTGATGGTTATAAAACTGGTCAGAAAGTGAAAGAATAAAATAATATCCACCTGCTTGTTTGTTCTTTTGAGATGCTGTAATAGTGAGTGTTGAGATCTGAAAACAATTTATGGAAGCAAACTTCTAACCTTTAAGTGTATCTTGATGAACATCAAAAAGTAGATCTAAATTTTTGAGAATCAAATAAAAAAAGCAGTGATTGGATAACTCACCTTCATTGAGCTCTTCAAACTGGGATGTGTCATATTGTATAACATCAAATATAGGCCATTGGAGGTGATGAGCAAAGCTGGTGGTTGTTGGATTAAAGCCCCGAGAAACTTGCCATCTGTGTACATCTTTATATACTTTAGTGGGCCAGGAATACTGTTTCAGATTGTTTTGTACTCTGATACAAAGCCCAGTAGGAAGACCAAGGTATTTGCATGTTCTGTTCGAAGTATGGCTTTGCCCAGTTTCATCAGAAGACCAAAAGACTTGGAATCCATGTGTGTGTTGGTGGTGGGTAGATCTGAAAGGTGGGGGAAGGATGTGCAAATAAATTTTTCCATGTTTCTGCCGTCGAGTCTGAAACACTTTATTGCCATTAATTGACCCACTTAGTCGCAGGTCTGGGATGATAAGCTCTTTGAAAAAAGTTAGTGCAAAGCAGGCACTAGTAGCAAAGGAGCTCACTGTAATCATTGAGATCTTCATCCAGTGAAATTCCCAGTTTGTAAAAAACAGATGAAGCTTGGCAAAGCCAGGCACATTGGTCTTGGATGAGTCACAAGTACCTTCTTTATTTTTATTAAACCCACCTTACTGCACCATCTGGCATCTGTACTCTGCAGTCAAGGCATGAACTTCCAAGCCCCCACCAGACCATACCTCCAACTGCAATTGTGAACCCTGTCAAGGCTGAATGAACAATTGGCTGGGATTTCAGACTGGAAATGGGCTTTCCACCAGACGAAAACTGCCGTGCAAGTAAAACAACAACATTTCCATCAAATTCCCTATCCAATGGTTTAATTCCTGAGAGATAGGTCCAGAGAACATCATCCTGGAGAAGGTCGAGACTTGACAACATTGGAAGAGTCTCCATTAATAAGTGAAGAACATGTTTACAATGTGGTCCTCTCAGTCCATGGATCAATGCTCCCTGCTTGGGATCTATCCACAGCTCATCTTCATCACATCTGAATTTGTGCTTGGAACCAGGCTAGTTGGAAACAAAAATGATTATATAGATTCCACATTTAATTACTTACCTGTGCTAATGATACAAAGTATGATCGTCCTAAATGATGAAGATCATGCCAGACATGACTAAGAGGCACAAGCTCTAATAACATCCTTTAGTTAAAAAATGAATGAACTATGCACACTAATAGAAGCCCACCATTGTGGAATATTAATAGAGGAACTCTTGACCGATTGATTCCAAACAGTTGCATGATCTGTGGATTTCTGTTGCTAGTTCAATAAATTGCCAATAGCAGAATATCCAGGGATATCAACCCACCTTAGCTGAGTAATTGACTGAAAATCCTTTTCCCAATGCTAAAGAAATACTATTAGTTGTCTATGAATTTCAAAAGCATTGTTACATGCCTCTTCAGCAGCAGGTCCACTATATGATAACACCATACATTTTGAACCTTGACCACAATGAACCAGAGCAGAGGATACCATTTTGACTACTCTAACAGGGGCTTCCTTATTCCAACCAAGTCCGTACTGTGTTTCTATCTCCCCAAGTTCCTGAATCATTTCCACATCTCCTAACAATATGTATTTAAACTAGAACGAGCCAAATCAAATTTGTTCAACTCTTTAACTAGAATATACACACCTCATCATAGATTGTACGCTCCCTCTGCTGAACAGCATAGTGATTGGTGATCTGATTCCCACCAATCTCATTGAAAACAGCTGTTTGCATTGAAATGCTAGATGCCCCTTGAAAATTTCTCATGGTGTAGACTTTTAGAGTGGTCCTTTATTGAAAGGGAAGGCAGGAAAGGGCTGGGGATAGGTGAAAAGAAGGACAATGATGAGCTGGGAAGTGTAAGAGAGGTAAGAGAGAGGGAAAGCTGAAGCTGTGTTTAAAAGACAGTTAGCCTTGAGGGTCCCCCTTCTATATATTGCTAATCTAGAATACAGGATAGTATTAGTTTCAAAAAGAATGCAGACCTCAATGTGTGATTGGGTGAATGAAAATAGACAACATGAGGAGACCATGAAGCAGTCACACATTGATCATCTATTGTTCTCATTGCTGATTTAGGTCATGTTGGGTTGGGTTATACCAGTTCAGGTTATCAGTGATCAATGGGTTGACCAACCCTCCCAAACTGGTTAACCTATAGGTTCAGTTTTTCTTCCCCTCTAGTATTTGTTTACATTTACAAGTAGTACAACAGTGCTGGCAATTACTAGGATTTGTATACCAGGCATTGAATACTCTACCTAGTACATTTTCAATTGCATCTACCCCAAGAAGATCTGACATACTTTCTTATACCATCATTCTGGGGTAAAGACTGCTTAGTCATTATCAAAGATTGTTTAATAGAAAAAAACAATTAGGCCAGATTCATCGGGTTACCCAGGTACAAATACTTTGATAACCGGGTTCTTGACAAGCCATATACTTTGGCATTCAGGTGTGATTTTGAGTTTGAGGACCGAATGATTGGCTGGTGTAAAATTCTCATGAAGGTTGCATGTGGGGCAAGGCTCTTTGGAGGACCTTTGTAGCAAAATCTAGAATGTCTGATGAAGAGAACCAAGATGACGATACCTCAATACCACCCACTGAATATTGCTCCGTGCTCCCCATGACTCCCACAGCCCAGTCGTGTAAATTGTGCTCCAGTTCCATCATTCCCGCTCTAATAGCATTATCTGGGGGTAAGGAAAGCTCCGGGAATCAGGGTAAATATCAAGTGAACAACTTGAAGATGGGTCAAGATCAGGCATTGTACTAAGTAGGAGTACAAGAAGAACCTTAGCCATACATCATTACGGCGGGTAGGGAGAAAGTAAGGTGCTACGATGTTCGGACCAAGTTCATTGGCGGTCCACCTGCTCAATAAGGCTTGCCCGACTTTGAGCGAGTAGTTCATTTGGCTCTCACGCTCCTTCAATTTATCAGTCAGTGGAATCAACGCCATGGAGAATAACAAGAATCTGGAAAACAGTGAAACAAGATGGTTCAGTTTAGGTAACAACTAGAGTTTAATTATAGTGAGCCACAGACAGCGAGTTTGAATTGAATTCTTTTCACCTTTTCAAGTAGAGACCGACGAACTCGCACTATTTCCTCTCAGGCCGTGTTTAAATATACCGTACAAATATAGGTCAGACTAATGCGCGTCCGCCGTGGACAAGATGGGAGTGGACCCACCAAGCACCCGACTCAACTGCATTGTCTTCGAGCAATCTATACGTAGGTTTTAGCGAGGTGCCGCCCAGGATATTATATAGGTAAGCATGCCCAATCCTTTGTAGGAGATTGCGATTTTCTGCATCACATGAAGGCAGAAGACAACGAAAACTTCAGGTATGGGGTCATGGGCCAAAAATTCAAAATTGACGGGTGAGCACACGACAGACGTAACTGGATCCATATGGAGCTTTTAAATGGTTCTTGAAGGTGCAAATAATAGAGTATTTGAGGCTGGTAGTGAACCATGGCAGCAGGCAGCGTGAATCGCCTGGTTGACCACACAAGAAAAGTTAAAGGTAAGCACTTACCAGCTAATGTTGCTGTCCTTTCATCGCCATTCTTTTCGTGAGTAGAATAGGATGTCTATTCGACGAGCACTTTAGAATAGGAAAGATAAGTAAAGGAAGCCTCACGCATTTCATTTATAAATGAAATAGACTACATGACATGAGTCAACTTGAGGTTTGATATTCCAAACTGACGATAGGAGTCAATCTCGATCGCACGGGGGGAAAATGCAACAGGAGGACGTACCAGTACCATCACACAATGCAAAACAATCCTCAAAAGTCAGCACGCCGTGTCATTTCATCTTTGCGGTTCATTGATAATCCCTATGCCTCCCCAGAAGGACAGTAAGAGTATGCACATAGCCCCGATCACAATCGCGTTGTGAACAGCATTGTACGATGGTAGTGAGCCTGACGTTTCATGCATTTTGTTTAAACCGAAGACATCGTGACATCTCTCTCAAATCAAAGTTTAAATTTTTTTTTGAGCAACCTCTTGAGAACCCACTGCAAAAAAACATTTTTATTAGCTTTGAAGCCTGTAGGTTGTAGTGTCTTATGCCTCATCTCAATCATGCTCTCAAAAATTCAACTCAATCTCAATCTCAAAATTCAACTCAAATCTCAATCTTTAAAAATTCAACTCAAACCTCAATGTCTCTAAAACTCAACTCAAACTCAACTTGACAGGAAAGATTGAGAATATGAAGGGGGTTAGACATTTAAAGTTCAAATAATTGAGAGTAAGTAGATAAGTCTATACTAGAGTCAATGATTATTATAGAGAACAAAGGTAAAGTTATTAGTGTTGCCTGTATTTAAGCAAGGGTGAGATGAAGGGTAATGTTAGCTGTTTTGATTGTGTTACACCTGTGTGCGTGCCATATCACGTACTTATAAAAAATTTGCTAAGTACTTTGTCAGGAGTCGATCCTTGGGTGAGGCGAGCTGACAATTGAAGGGGAAAAAGGAATGACTCCTAGGTAGGATTAACCAGACAAGAGTGAAGTTCTACTGTACACTTGGAGTACTTATATACTACACTACTTAAGGGGTAAGGAGTCGAGGGGGCAGGGGCCTCCCTATCTACAATGGTCTATGGCGATTGTGAGTCAGACAGAGTGCTCGACGGTGAGGAGCCGAAGGGATCGAAGGGAGGATGATTGCAAAGATCGAAACAATCAAGCACGAGGACAGGAGGAGTCGTGATAGCACATGAAGTACTATGGAGGAGTACTTGGAGTACAGTGAGTTCGTGACATACTTGGTGTGGGAGAATTTTTATAAGTACGGGATATGGTGTGCACGCAGGTGTAACACAATCAAAACAGCTAACATTACCCTTCATCTCACCCTTGCTTAAATACAGGCAACACTAATAACTTTACCTTTGTTCTCTATAATAATCATTGACTCTAGTATAGACTTATCTACTTACTCTCAATTATTTGAACTTTAAATGTCTAACCCCCTTCATATTCTCAATCTTTCCTGTCAAGTTGAGTTTGAGTTGAGTTTTAGAGACATTGAGGTTTGAGTTGAATTTTTAAAGATTGAGATTTGAGTTGAATTTTGAGATTGAGATTGAGTTGAATTTTTGAGAGCATGATTGAGATGAGGCATATGACACTACGACCTACAGGCTTCAAAGCTAATAAAATGTTTTTTTGCAGTGGGTTCTCAAGAGGTCGCTCAAAAAAAATTTAAACTTTGATTTGAGAGAGACGCCACGACGTCTTCGGTTTAAACAAAATGCATGAATTTACTGAGTGAGCAACAACAAGACAACTTGTTATGCTCTAAAATCCGTCGTAGTACCAGCACTCAAGCTGGCGTCTTCCGTAAAAATGGCGTCGTGTCCGATGACAGTAAGACATATCCAAACGAGGTGTGAGTTTTCGATGTTGGTATTGTACTACGCCGCCAGGAATACCACTTGGTGTCGCCTTTGAGGGAGCTGGAGCTTCCGGTACTAGAGAATATACGTCTTCTTCTCTCCGAGTGACAGCTTCGGAGGAACAGTCGTGATTTTGTTGTAGCTGGTGCCGTATCGCAACAGTTCGGTGTGGAAGCCGCCCTCATCTCGGTCAACGCCTTGCCCTCGTACTCCGAATGGGGTGGTATGAAGAGCAAGTTTAATCGTACAACGACGATTGTCTCAGGATCATGGACCGCTTGGACGGCCATCCCATTCGAACATTGACAGCGTGTGGCATGAGAACGGGAAGGACAACGCTTGAGCGAGCGCCTTGCTAGAGCCTTTTCCGTTTTTCCTAGGCAGGCGGAAGGGCAACCAATGTACCGAGAGACATCCTCAATCGACACTCGCGAGGAGATCCGGTAACTCTGCGTGAGCTGTTGAGAAAGGAGTATAGGAATGGGTGGGAAGAATTTGCGGGAAATCGTTTCAGCAACTGCAGATGGATTCAACACTCTTGAAAGTCTGAGACCGTATTGATTGACATGAATGTACAGGGTACAAGTTTTCCCTTAATATGGTGGTCACTATTGAATGTTTTGAGAGCAAGGGAAACGTACAATGTTCTTCCAGAGAGGATGGATGACGTCGAGACAATCGGCGTTTCTGAGTCAATATCCTGGCCTTTCAAGTCATCCTCCCTCGAACACTTGACCTCCTCAAAAATTTCATCTTCTGTCCGGCCCTCCCGATTCGTCGACGACTGTACCCTTGTGAGTGGCAAAACTTCCATCAGATAGCTGTGCTGGTGGTAGGTGTGACTGATTGTCCTAGTGCCATAGTATAAGTAACTTCCAATTGTGCAAGTTCGAGCCGGAAGTACCGACGTTGAAGATCTATGGAATAGAAGAGTTATAGAATAGTCAGTTACCCCGTTAAAGTAATAACGACGTACCGTTGACCGACAAATAAGGAGATTCGCCATGATGACCATAATGAATGTTTGAGGACATGGGTACGTGGACGAGGGAACTCATGCAACATCTTACTCTACCAAACAAAACAAAGATATTGGTGAGAAAAACTGTGCGGGAGAACATACTTACCTCGTACCTTGACGATGAGGGTAAAAGCCAACCCACGGAAGCCGTAGCCAAACAGAACCATACAAAACCTTGCTTTTTCCGTTTCAACGTTCACAGTCACCCACACATCAAGAGCTAAGTTTTAACACTTCAAGAGAGTCAGTGGGAACGAATACGTACGTGTCATCAACCACGAGAAGGCCAATCGTCAATGGAGGTTCGCTTTTTTTTTCATCCGTCTCCCGCAGTTGTAAAACTTCAACATGCACCAAACATGCACCAGGATTCCCACTCGGTGTTGCTGTCCAAGCGACAGGTGGCTTGTCTTTCGTGCTCATATCCACTCCAGATCCAGAACGTCCAACTATTCTGGTGGTCAGCGGGACACGAGGATATGGCACAGTTTTAATGAATTAGGCAGGTGGATAGATGCCCTCCTCTGTCTTCCTGACTGTTGTGCGTCGTTGGTGCGCCGTGTTGTTTTTTTTTTTTTGCGCCGAGGACTTAATTTTGAAATCTGGTGCGTGACCCTCCGCTTTATGTTGAACGTTGAGCAACTGCAACCTTCAGTTATGAAAGTATGGACGGCACTACGCCGCCCACCTTCCCCTCTTAACGTTACTGACACCGAATGTCCTGTGGCTACCGCCGTGGATAGACCGAAAGTAACCCCATATAACATGTCAATACCATACAGTGTACACGATCAGCCACGGGTTTCGGAGACTAATTTTCGGTTCGTCGTGGAGGGGAGTTATTGCGTCGGTGGACGCAGTTTTGATTTGATTCTTCTGTTTTTATCCCTTCGTTCACATTCATGATTAGCTTTTCACTTTTCTTGATAACGGTGATATCCCGATGGATCATCTGTCAACTCTCGACCGTCCCTAACAATGCTCCAAATCGTAGTACATAAGTTAAAAGTTATGGGCGTCTACGTTATCGACGGTCTTGCAAGCTATAGAGTCTACACATCAAACAACCAGAATAATCATACAGTCAGCGATCATAGCCCGAGGTCCAAATCGGTGCTGCAAGAAAACCCGAGCAATCGAAGACTTTGAATGAGAAAGGTGCGATGCCGGTGAGGAATGAGCCAGGATGAGTAAATCGAAGGAGCTGGTGTAATGACTGGTTTAAGTGATTGGAAGTCGGAATAACGGTAGCGGTTACACCTACATGGCTGTTTCGTTTCTAGTAATAAAGGTTCTCTCTCTGTTGACGTTGACATCGAGGATCCATGCACATGAGTCAAAACCGACTCTTCGGTCGCATCCTGAGTGTTGTGGAAGAGTATATCCAAGGATAGATCTTCAGAATCTGCAGGCATCAAGTGAAGCACGGGAGTTGGCAATATCAGTAACAGCTCAAGGGGGTGAAGCAACACTTACCTTTGTCAACCTCTTCAAATCGGGATGTGGCGGATTGTATAATGTTAAAAGGGGGATATCCGAGGTAACGAGCAAAGTCGGTGGTTGTCGGATCAAAGCCTCGAGAGACTTGCCACCTTTGCATTTCTTTGTATACTTTGGTAGGCCAGGAATATTGCCACGGGCACCATGAATCTACTTTGACCCAAAGCCCAGTGGGAATACCAAGATATCTGCACGTCCTGTTTGAAAGCCGTCGTTTGCCGGTTTCATCGGAAGACCAAAAAACTCGGTATTTGTAACAGCATCGCGATCGGTGGCAAGTGGATCGGAGAAGGGGAACGATGTATAGATAGATTGGTCCATTTTTATGACGTCGTTGCCAAAACACTTGACCGCCATCGATCCGAATCATCTGATTCATCCGTTTATTCACCTCAAGCCTTGGCACACTGAGCACTTTGGAAAGGGTCAGTGTCAATTAGGAACCAGAACAAAGGAAACTTTCCGAAATTATTGAGATCTTTGTCCAGTGAGACTCCGAGTTCGTGAAAGACAGCCGGAGCTTGCGAGACCCATGCACGTTGGTTGTACCACCAGTCCGTTTTTAGCTCGAAACAGCCAGTGTCACGAAGATTGTGAAGAGTAAATCTATATTTGGGTGAGTCGCACTTCTGTATTTTCATTGACCTCACCTTGTTGCACCATCTGGCATCAGTACTGTGTCATCGAAACATCCATAGTGCCACCCCGTACTTATCACTGCAATTCTGGATGTTGCCAAGGTTGAATACACACCGTTGACCCCAGCCAGATCAGTTGAGCGATCAATATGTTGACACCAATCATACTGTTCTGAAAGTTCATGGGTGATCTGATTATCATATTCTCTATCTGAGGGCTTGATCCCAGAGAGATAACGCCAGAAAACGTCCTCTTGGAGAAGGTCGGTATTTGATGACATTGGCAGGTCCGATTCTAAGCGTCCGACATACTTAGAATCTGGCCCCCACATTCCATAAATCAATGATCCTCGCTTGGGATCTATCCACAGTCTTTCCCTCTTACATTGGAAATGGAACTGAGGACCAAGTTAGTCGGAAATAGATACATAAATCTGACATTGCATACTTGCCTCTGCTAATGTTGCGAAGTACACCTGTCCCAAAATGGGAAGGTCATTCCAAACATGACCAAGAGGCACAAGCTCTAATATTATCTATTAGCCAAGAAATATGAGACAGTAGTAAACCCACCATTGTGGAATATTAACAAAGGAACATTTGACTGATTGATTCCAAACAGTTGCATCGTCCTTGGATTTCTGTCGCTAGTTCAACAACTCGCCAGTAAGAGAATCCCCAAGGATATTAACGCACCGTAGCCCAGTGACCTCTCTGAAATCCCTCTCCCATTCCTAAAGGAATTTTGTCAGTTGAATGTGTGATTAGCAAACATTATTACGCGCCGCTTTAGCGTTAGGTCCGCTATATGATAACACCGTGCATTTGTAACCTTGACCGCAATGAACCATGGCAGTGAACAGCCCGCCCCGATTATACTTGCCAAGCGTAAGCTCCCGGATCATCTCCACATCTCCAAGCCGTATGTGTCTGAACTAAGACCAAGTAAATCAAACTCCGTACTGTCGCTTCGGTTACGATGTACACACCTCATCGTAGATGTTACGATCCCTCTCCTCCCGAATGGTGTAGTGATTAGTTATCTGATTTCCACCAATTTCGTTGAAAATGGCGGTTTGCATCGAAATTCCGGATGCCTCTTGGAAATTCTTCATCCTACGTATTTTTGCAGTGGTCAATCTTGAAGTGGTCAACCGACGAGAGTAAAAAGAACGGGAGGAAAATGATGGTAGGAACAGAAGGGCAGAGGGCGAATGAAAGGCGTGTTTAAAAGGTGTTCAACCTCGTGACCCTCTCGCATCGACGTTCCATGATAGCTGTCAACAGAGAACGCGGCCCTAAATGCTGTTTCGTGTGATTTCGTGAGGCTAAAATACACAGCATGTCAGGGCGAACACGAACCAATCACATGTTCATCGCATCAGCTACCGGTCCAAATCCATTCCGTGACCGTACGTTGAGTGTTCGAGTGTTGAAGGAACAAAGAGCATCGTACCTCAATATCACTCTCTGCCGCCCATGATCCTGGCGCCCGGTATTGTGTAAAGCGCCCATCTCCATGTCATGATCACTGCCGCCGACATCCGCTTGTTTGACCGTTATTCTCTTTCAAATTAGTAAACGAGGTGGGATTGACGTAGAGAGCGTACGATTCAGTTTGTGAACCAAAAATGACTAATTCGCCTGTAGTCGTTTCATATCGAACGTCTTCATTTCTCCTCTTCAACAAGGCCTCGACGAACACGCACTGTTCCCTTGCGGGCTGCCTTCGAGTGTATCATACCTAAACAGGTCAGCCTAACGCACATACGGTGAGAATGGGACCGTACTATGCAGTGCGATTCGACCACGAAGTCTCGACCACAATTGCTGACGAGAACCCTCGCGGTATCGATGAAAAGCCTAGACCGATAAATGAATCACTACGAGAATATCCGTTCCGCTGAATGCAATGGTCATTAAGTGCCTTGGGATGATGCGATTTATTCATACGCCCTCATCTGAGCTATGCGTTACGCTGGTCGGTAGGTAACATACGTTCATGAGTATCTATAACCACAACAAACGTGAGTTCAATGACAAGGCCGAGGGAATAGGTACGGACCTACCTTTCATCCCCCCCAGACTACGTCCAGTTTCAGCCTTAGAATATTGGGAATCGTCTCTCCGCCAGTGCCTTCTGAGATTCTCGAGGGTTGGTATCGATAGGAAGAACCGAGAGAATCGAGATGGACCTGGGTCCATTTTCACTGTCCCTCTTCGACAGTTCTTTTTCTGCTTCATATTTGACGGTTGAGAATTTTGAGAGCATACCACTTGGCGGCCAGGTATGTAATGGTTTGAGGAAAATTGTAACAGTTTCGTTCTGGGGGAGTTCGAAAGGAACGGAAACACACCTGACGATAATCCCCAATGCGTAATATCATCCTTCGATCCTTCAAATCCTGAACACTCTGCAAAAAGCCTCCCTGCGGATTCCGTCACCAGTCACCGAGGGAACTATTACCGTCCTGACTCCGCTGGCATGAACAAACGACGTGTATCCGATGAACACCTTTTTGGATGGTCTGAGCTGACAGTCTGAGTCGCAGAGAGAAAATGCGCCAGCGTGACGTACCAGTACAATTGAACAATCTACCGAAAGCCAACATCAGGTAACGAGACGACTGTCTGAACGCTGAAGGTGTATTCTTCCTCGAGCCCTATACGAATGTTCAACTGAGCAATCAAGCGCTGAAGGTGTGACTACTTGACAGACAGTCAGTCGTGGGTTCAGAAATCATAGAGCTAGAAGGCCAACGCACCTAGAACACAGTCGTGGTTGCCGAAAAAGAGGTGGGCGCCTGTTTTCCTTCCTAAATTGTCAAAGCCGCGGCACGATCCGATATTCCAATCTTTTCGGGCCGACGGATATCTCCGAGGGTGGCTTCAATGAAGATTAAAAACCCGTGCGCCGTGTCACTTGCTAAGCTCTTTGTTAATAAAGAATAAATTGAGGCTATCCGACGGGATCTGCACTGTTCCAGAGGTCCATGGGTCAGATTTCCCAATTGTTGCCCCATGCAATATCTATTTTGTGATAGACATGGGGGGGGCACCTTTCCCGTCGCTTACTGAACGAAATTTCCGCACAGAAACATTGAAAGATTGGATCAAGAATCATATTTAAAAAAAAACATTGATCATCGTCACCGAATCATCGACGCTTTAATACCCTTGTACACCTTCCAATTACGCCTATCGTTCTTTGGCCCTAAAGCAGCCAGTAAAATTAACTGAACGTATTCCAACCCCAACATTGCCTCATTTCCATACGTAGCAAAAGGTAACTCGTATTTTTCATGGTCTTTTTCTTCTTCCTCCGAGTCTGAGTTGTTATCCTCCAACTCTGAGATCCAAGCAACTGCTTTCGACCTTGGGGAGTCGGTCTTTCGCATAGTGGCAGCGGCAGCAAGCATCGGAGAATAAGCGAGTAGAAAAGAGACAGCAGGATCGATGGGCATCGTGGAGTCGACATACTTCTTGTCATAAGGATGAAGGAGAGTCGCGTTCCCCTGTTCAATAAAATGGTCAACCAACTCCTGCTCTATAGATCCACGGGACGTTAGGTCCTCAACGTCGTCCATCATGATGCAACGGCGGTACTGATCTTCTTCTGGCACTTTCAGTTTACTCCATCTATACTCGTGGTGGCTACTAGTGTCTTGCAAAGCGCTCTTGATAGAAACCCCTAATCCGAGCTCCGAGCAGACATCGCGAATCATGCAGTCTTCGCCTTTGAGCATTGGAATAAGGTCATCCAGCACCGTTTCACCTCGGGTGACAGGGTAAGAGTGAGCAAGGCTAAATCCGAAGAATCCTCCATTCGGGAGGAAGTCAGGGTCTTCAAGGAGAGCCGAAAGTGCAGATATCAAATTAGGCGCATTGTCTGTTTTAGGGAGTAGACGAGAAGGGGTAGGATCCGAGTAGGAGAGGTTATAAGTCAACGTAACCCGGTGACCACTCGTAACGGGGAGAATCTCATATTCGACGTCAGATAGGAATGCGATGAAGGCGAGTTTATCGGGAGATCCTGCGAGAAGGGTGCCGGAGTCGAATGTGAACGTTTCCTCCTCATCGCGAAGGATGACTTGACCCCCGGTGTGAGGGGTTGGAAAAACTACGATGAGTGATCCGAACATGCGCTCGCTGCGAGGAGTGTCTTTGTGGGCATGGAGAAAACTGCCTTTGTCTATAAGGGAGGTGAGGAGAAGCTTTAGAGTTATCGGAAATCCTATAACGACTGACCATATGCCAGACCAGAAGTAGCTCGATTGCACGAAGCAGATAGTGTCTCGAGTTTAGATGTGTGGGTGGTGTTGGTAAGTTTTACGAGGCTAATTTCTGAAGTCAGCAAGCGGTAGCTCAGTGACGAAGGGAGACACTTGCTGAGGTCTTGGAGGGTCCGCTTTGTCGACAAAAAACAGATTGAGGTTATGGGACAGGATCTGCACCGTTCTAGAGGTCCATGGGTCGGATTTTCCAACTACCGCCCGTGCGATATCAACCTTGCGTGCGATAGGCATGGATAGGGGGGGATTGAGGGAGATCACGCCTCTTATAGTGAACAGAGCCGACGTGCCCGATTGACATTCTATCAATCTTGACGGCAGCAGAGCTTAAAACGAGACATTGCCCCTTCGTTTCAGCCGAGCTGGGTTCAGTTAGGATGGAATCCTCAATTTCGTGTCGTCGAGCTATACAGATGTCCAATTGTGCAAGCCAGAGCTGAAAAAGTGACTGGTTGCGGTCAGAATTGGGTTCAGATATCATAGAGATGAATGCCAACGCACCTAGACGCACCGTTGACGGACCAACGAGAACACAGTCATGGTTGTTAGCGAAAAAAAGAGGTGGGCGCCTGTCTACCTTCCTAATTTGTCAAAGCCGGCCGGATCCAATTTCCCAAATCTTATCCTTCATGTTACGCCTTCCGTGCTCAATTGCTGTGCTTAGAGTACATCAATCTTCTTGAGAGGCTTCAATACTTTTGAACGTGGTTTGCACTCCCCCCTAAGGTCAATGCAAAGAGTGTACTCGGTCACGAGCACGCCGGACCGCATGTGCATGTGATCAAACAACTCTTCCGCTCACCACGAGTATCGTTCCTTCCTCGATTCATGGTTCAGAGCCCCTTGGCTTCCTCGTATCAGACCACCGTTATACTCATTTAGGTCCTCAAACTTCAAGCTTCAGTTCCTAGGTAAGTATCTCTCGATCTGATCGTCAAAAAGAAATTTTTTTTTCACGAAATATCTGTGTAACTGGCTTTTCCGCTCAGTTGCCAATCGCTCGCATGCATAACCGCTTCAATGCTAACAATATGGGCACGGACAGATTTCTGGCGAAGTTATCGTGCTTTTAAACTCCGTTAGATATCAGGTGGGCGTGTTTTTTACCGAATGTCTCGACCTTATGTTCGACTCATATTCCATTTCTTCAATTCAACCTCCTTCATGCACCTAGGACAGAATTGAGAACCGGGTACGTGTACTTCTGAAAATGTTCAGTTGGCAGCTTCCAAATATTTCCTCGGTTTTCAGTCCTTTCCCTACCAATACTGAGGTTTGGTTGTTCCGAAGGTTGTTTTAAAGGTGTTTTGAGAACTGGAAGGACGTGGTTCGGGTATTGGGACTTGGTCATACGTGCGCCTCCATTTCACGAGCGTTACGCTTCTGCTAATTTTCATCAACTACAGCGCTTTATAACTCGTTTCATTCCAGAAGAGCTATGCATGACTCAGATAAACACTTACCCGACGCCTCGCAGATAATAGTCGGCTTGACCCTCGCCCGCCTTCGCTTCACCGTCAAACTGCCGACGTTCCACTCTATGGTCCCAGACAGCCCTCCACTACAGCTTCTGTGGGTGACGCATGGCCGACCAGATGATACGATAATCGAGAAGACCAGTGACACGTGTGTTCCATATAAGTCAAGAATTTGGACGTGGTATGTACTTTGCCGAAACATGTTGATTCGGCCGCCGGTGTTCATCGTTTTCTGGGTTTAGAGAGCTTCATGGAAGTCGCGGTCATTCCAGAAGTCACTCCCAGGATGACAGAGGCAACGACTTCGGTCTTTGGACGGTAAGTACTCCTGGTTGCTTGTTGATTCGGTGAATTTCGGAGGTCAATCGTGCTGGCCAACAGATGATACGAGATAATTTAACCAAGCCGAAGAAATATGTGGACATATGGAGCCATCAATAATACTAAACGATAAAAAAGTCTGTGGTATGGACTACGTGTGGGTTCACTTTGTATCGTAAAATCTCAGTTTATGACCGAGTATCGACGCTGTTTAGAACCGGAGGACACGGGAGGCTTGAGACATGCATTCAGTCGTGGAAAGTCAAGTTGGACAGCGGCTTAATCTACCAGTCTTAAAGAACAAGCATCATGGTGCCGCCGCATTACTTTCTCATCCAAGGCCAATTTTTCCAATTCCATCTAGCTACTATGAGCCTCCGGTGGAGACAACATTCGAGGTGCCCTCGGGCTCGCCCTCTGTGGGAATTGAGTTGC
The DNA here is from genome assembly GCF_018924745.1 of Marasmius oreades. Lineage (NCBI taxonomy): Eukaryota > Fungi > Basidiomycota > Agaricomycetes > Agaricales > Marasmiaceae > Marasmius > Marasmius oreades. Next base: position 357,215 of record NC_057324.1, read on the forward strand.
CTACAGTGATGCATAATGTCAATCTGAGAACATCAGGGCCCGACAGAGCATTATAAAATGGCCTCGACTTCAAAGCAGGTAAGACAGTCCACCTCCCCACCTCCCTCTCTCTTATTGAGCACTAAAGGTCAGTCGTGTCTGTCACATACAACCAACGACCTCCCCCAATTTCCTGATCGTGCTTTCCTTCTCAGCATCCAGCGCAAACGACCTTGGAAACTCAATCTGATATGTCAAACCCAAAGGTAGATAGATGCCTTCGGTTATGATTCTTACTTAGTGGCTAATCTTTGCACGTACTCCAGTTCCTCGTCGACATCGATGGTAACGCCATCACCACCGATCAGTGGTACAAGATCATGCTCTCCGACGGTACTGAGCTTGGTGTTGGTGCCATACCAGATCACCCTGGTATGCCCAGTGGGCCTGTCCCTTCTGGACAAGGGATGGTTGTTCGCTATCGCCTCAAAGAAAATAACGACACTGCACTCTATCGCTGGGTCGAAGGTGAAACCGGTTTCATTCGAGGACTGAGGACGGACCTCGATGGAACCCAAACCCGCAAGAACCTCAGCTTGTCGTACGCCTTGAACCCGACGGTCCTCGCTTGGTATGACCCCTCCGTATCGGGGGCATCGTACGGTATCAAGGCATACCAGCTTCCCGGCAATAGGATCGCATTGTATGGACTTGACCACCAAGGAAAGGCTCTCGGACTCAGAGTCTATCGAGAAAGCACCGGGGTTTTATCGATTCGGTCGATGGGAGGAGACTGGGCATTGAGCTTGGATGTGGCGTTTGTTCGTATGGATAAGACTTTTGCAGTGAACGGTAACCCGTATTTCTAAGTGCGTATATCAGCCCGTTGGGTGCTAGCAGTCTTGCAGCTCCACGGCCAGTCCATACGCGTTCTAATAGCTCCCTCTCCCTTTCCCCCCTTTCCTTGAAAATCATATAAATAGATATACAACCATTCTCTCACATTACTACATACCGTTTCATAGTTCTCTATTTCATCCTTTTGTGTTTGTTTACAACGCTCGAGCTTGATGCACGATGGCTTCGGCTTCGGCCTGTCGTTTCATGCATTTTGTTTAAACGAGAGACGTCGCGACGTCTGTCTCAAAGTCAAAAATTGAGTTTGAGATCTCAAAATCTCAATCTCAATTCCAGTATCTGAGTCTCCATAGTAGCTGAGGTGAGGCATACAGTAGTCCATAAAATAATGTTATAACTTATTCTCAAAATTTCAACAGATCTCAATATATTTAATGTCTCAATTGTTCAAATCTCAAAATTATTTTACAATCTCAAAAACTTAACTCAGGCTCAAATTTGAGATAAGGTTGAATTTAAGGTTCTGAGAAGTATATGAGTTTAAATATCTAGAGAGAAGAGATGAGACAGGTATATCTATGTATGTAGAGTAGATAACTTATCAATCTGAAGCATTAGAATTGGTGTTATTTTCCTTAGGAAGGGACGAAGAGTAGTGTTAGCAATTGTGATTGCGTTACACGCGCGCGCACGCTATATCACGGACTTAGGAATTTTTTTGACTTCCCGAAAAATTCCGAAGTCCGTGATATAGCGTGCGCGCGCGTGTAACGCAATCACAATTGCTAACACTACTCTTCGTCCCTTCCTAAGGGAAATAACACCAATTCTAATGCTTCAGATTGATAAGTTATCTACTCTACATACATAGATATACCTGTCTCATCTCTTCTCTCTAGATATTTAAACTCATATACTTCTCAGAACCTTAAATTCAACCTTATTTCAAATTTGAGCCTGAGTTGAGTTTTTGAGATTGTAAAATAATTTTGAGATTTGAACAATTGAGACATTAAATATATTGAGATCTGTTGAAATTTTGAGAATAGCAATAATCTTGTTTTATGAGCCATCCCCCACCTTGGCTATTCATTGGGACTCAGATATTGGAGTTGAGATTGAGATTTTGAGATCTCAAACTCAATTTTTGACTTTGAGACAGACGTCGTGACGTCTGTCGTTTAAACAAAATGCATGTATTTACTGCTTCGGCTTCGATCTCGAAAGGAGATACATTATTAATAAACGGACTCGGAACTGTTGGCTTTTTGGATGACTTAGGCAAAAAGTCGATTAGGCTTGTCATCGGCAGCCTGAAATTGCCGGTTCAAGGCTTAGGGCGGTTGTGCGTTACTGATAAGGTTTTTTTTTGAGTTCCCTGGGAACTTCTCCTTACGTCCACAAGAAAGAAATCATCTGGTCATGACACCTTTCATTCATGAGGGAGTTAAATTGGCCGGGTTCAGAGTTCCCGGCCATCGTGGCAGCTTCGTGGAAAACAGAAGCTGGAAGCCGGGAAGCCTAACAGTATCTTTGTTTTGACGTCTTGCACACAACTTTGCTACAACTTTTTAGCAGGTGAGGTGCCAATTGCTTCAGTAAAAAACAGGCTCGCACCGAAACGAGTTCACCAGTCGAGATGAAGATATGCATACTGGGAACATGCGATCCTGACTGTCACCTCACTCAATACCATCCATGCATCAGGATTTGGCAAGCATCATAGTACCGCCGCATTGCCTTCTCATCGAAGGACAATTCTTCCAATTCCATCTTCACCCAGGGAGTCACGGAGCGTGTTTCGTGGTTTGTACCATCACGGGCCGTTAAATACATGGAATTCGGCCTGGTGACGGAAAATGAACCGTTATCAATTAAAATACACGGCCTTTAATTGTGCAAACAAAATAATAGGTCAGACTTCCATGACAGGTCACAGAAGTGTAAGATCCCTATCAAACACCTACCTATAGGATTGAACTTTACCTGCAAGCCGCTTTCGAGAATGCATGTATGCCCCTATAATGGATTCCATCAATGCTTCCACCCGTCTGTAAGATACGGCGGCGGAATCACCGGTCTTCCAACCCCTCCGAGTCCCTATGTTTTTCTATACAGGAGTCCCCAAGATCTAACGTACGCTATCCCACGCATCCTTGTACTTATAAGGGTTCCAATATCAGCCGTCGGCCAACTGGTACGGCTTTTCCCGCCAAAAGTGACGTAAACCCGATACCCGCAGGTTCGTAGGTTGTCATTCACGCCGCGAGTTGGTTCCAGGCATCTGCACCTACATTCTGCCACCTCTTGAATCATTATAAGTGAAAACATTGGATTGACATAATTATTTGGAGCACACTCTGGTCCAAGTTCAAGATATCAGCATGTACATATCGCCGTGACGGGACTTTTTTTTTAAAGATATTTGGGGGGCACAGTATTTATAAGGAGTTGGAACCTAGCAGGACCTTCAGAAAAGAATATCCGCTATACTCCAATGTACATCTACAACGGGAAACTCAATTGGTATGAGTACGCGGTCAATGAAACCATTACCGTCGTCTTTCCTGCTGGCTTCGCCTTGAACGATCCAGTCTGTGCCTTTTGGCAATGGACGGTGGACGGTGCAGGGAACAAGAAAGCAATGACAACCCCGGTATGCAATGTTTTTTTTTTCGCTACCAAACCACATTCGTTCTAAATCTTTCTTCGTACTAGTTGGGTTTCATCAATACTGTCGATACGAGCACCGGTTAATACAAGCTCTCCTTTGCATTTGGCTACTACAGCTTCGACGTCACTGTCGCAAGTGACAACAATACAATCAAAGCGAAAATGTTCAATCCAAAGGGCGATAGCTCCAATGCTACGACGTTGGACCGACGGTACAGCGACCTGGTGCAGCATCGCTCTACAGCCGTGTTCACGGGAAAACTCAACTGGTTCACATACGCGGAAAATGAGATGGTGACTCTCGTCATCCCTCGTGGCGTGTCCAATGGTGCCCCCGTTGGCTTGTATTACAAGTGGACTGTGAATTCAAAGGGAGTTCGAAAGGCTAATCATGCCGTGAATTCCACCTTCCACGATGTCACGACCCGTGCGAATGGTGAAACTGTGGGGACATTTGGTACCAGTGATGGTCACTACACGTATAAGGTCACTGTGCGGAGCGACGGAGATGCTGCCGAACTACATATGTCCAACCAGACCCACGACGAAGCCACAGCCGAATTGAAGAAATCCTATGGTTTCTGAAGAGGCTAGTCACAGTAGGATTTTTGTAGCCGGAATCGTTTCGTAGAATAGCGAGTCTCCCTTTTCTCGTTAATGACTACTATGGCCTGTACCTTCACTCTCTTTGATCACGCTGAATTTCATATTGTTTTGCAAAAAACTCAGGAGTCATTTCATTCTAGTACGGCCCTACGGACAAGACCTTTTAATTCTTTTTACAAGTTAAGCAAAAAAATCAAAGTTCGAAACCCAGAGTCACCGGTTCATCAAATATTTAAGTTTACATGTCTAAAAATCTAACGGCTCGCAGTGCTACTACGTACAACACACGCAGCCAGTTTGTGATCGTGTGTGGCGTACTGACCTGAGGGCCGCCCGGGCCTTCGGTTCCGCCTGAGGACCGGGACTGATCCGCTTCCCAGGTCAAAATTAATTTCCGCCTTAGAGGCTTTTTTTGCCCTATCGAATTCTCCCAGAGCTCGATAGTTTTGCCGAACTTTCGGTCCCATAGGCTGTTGGCTCAAGACCGTATCATGGAATCTGTACAACTTTTGCTCCTCGCCAGATAGAAAGGCCAGTTTGGGTACAAATCCCAGGTCAAGCCGCTCGGACAATACTGGAAGGTGATACTATGTGGCGCGTGACAAGTTAAAACAGGTTGGACGTGCCATACGACTGGAATGGTACTCTGACTTTACGTGGTCGTAAAGATCCTGAGAACTGTGCTTTAGACGAGTCCGGAGATTCGTACACAAAACCCTAATCACCCTGTCCATGTACGGGACTTGGCGATAGCCATCTATCTTTTCGAAGTGAGAAGTGTATAGTCTTGAGTCTGCACATTACGTCAGTCGATTTCTTTCGTGATTGTGTTTACCGTTCATCGTAGTTGACTCATTTGATTAGGCGGCGATCGTTTCCGTCGATACGTGTCGCGGAAATGCACTCAATCCCCAATCCAACGTCCTTCGCTTACGACATGATTTTAGTTCAAGCCTTGGATCCGTGACCGTTGTATGAGATAGAAGTGTAAGCTACGGGTTTGAAAACCCTATCACTGCCTGCCACCTGTCGAGTTGTTCAGTTATCCGTCTAAGATACCGGCAGATTCCAAAAGCCGATTGCCGGGACCGGTATTCTCCCGATCCATGCACTAAGTTCCCGATGTTGACGCGTGACGGTCAGATGGCATCAAGGCATGGAAGTTGTGGTATGTGGGAATGGATGGCGTCATTATTTAGGTTCTTGGCATAGGGCTAATCTAGATTTATCGTTACCTCGGTAACGAACCAAGGGAGGAAACGAGTGGAGGTATCTGGCGCCTTCACACGAACAGGCCGCCCACGACAGCTTGGGCCGACTCAGCGCACGACAGGGTCAGACCACCTTCAGGAAATCCTCGGTCACCCTAAGCTTGTGAAAAATTAAGATGCATTATGTCAATCGATAGCGGTATCTGTGAACATAGAACATGTCAGAACTGGGTTGATTAAGATTGACAGGATTCATGTTAGGAACGACGTTCCAGGCGTGGGCCTGAGGCTGCAGGGCATTGCATTGCTTGCAATTTTTTGGCTTAGTACGTGTTGCCAACGGCCGGCCTACATCTGGAGGCATTTCTAATAAAAGTAATATGTCAAACCCCTGCTGAGGGCGGAAGAGGTACGTAGCGGTTTGTGGGATTCGTACCTGGATTAAATACTACCGATCAACTCAAGGCTGGGGAAAATTCATCATGTCAATCGATAGCGGTATTCATGACAGGAACGAGGTTGACATGGCGGGAGGAAGAAGGGACCGAATTGATTACCTCGGCTTTCTTTCGACTCCGGTGACTTGACCTTCTGACTTCCCTTCTATTTGTCTGAATCAGAACAGCAAGATAAAAAAGCCAAAGACCACAATCATCGTCTTATCAGTCCTCTTTGCACCCATCCTAGTTCCAGACAAACTCGAAGGAAACACTATCGCAGGACACTATGACCATCAAAGCCATCCTATTTGAAGTCAAGTACGCTCTGTTCAAAACTCTTACTGAAGCTCCTTCCATTGACGGATTCTCTGCGCACAGCGACACTGTATGGAGCGGCAAACTCGACCCACACAAGTGGGGGAAAGGCGACTCGGCTCGGGACAAACAGGAAGACAACCTCAAACGGGACTCCTCAGATAAGCACGTAATCCGCGATGTTAGGTGAGAAGTTTTGATCTTCAACCTTGGACCAGTGAAACTGACAGTTTCCTTTACTCATTGCCTCCAGCAACCGCTCCCACGAAATACGTCTCTTTGATGACATACCGAAGATCATTCACGACATCAAAGAGAGAGATATTCCCCTTGGTTTCGTCTCCAAGGACTCGAGCCGAAAACTGTGCGTTCCTCAATCTAGCTATATAGGGCTGAGAACCGTTCAAATATCAAATATAGGTGTGACCGGGCCCTCTACTATTTTGAATACCCGGACGAAAACCATCAGCACAAGCCAATCATCAAAGCTGTGAAATATGACGAGACTGGTAGTGGTAGGTGTACCTTTCATAGCTCTTAAATCACAGCCATGTAGACTAAGAACTCTATAGGGGACTACACAAATATCTTCAAGAAAATTAAGGGCTGGGCATCCGCTCAAGGAGATGAGATTGTCCGTCTGTTCCTCTGGTTCTTCTGTCTCAGCTCTCTGAAACGTCTCTAGCTCTTCTTTGACTCCCATGAGGAAAGTCAGAGTGTCCATCGCGAGCTAGGTGGGTCGGCATAGCATTCCTACCAGCCTGACCACCAATCTGACCTATCCGGATAGACGTTTGTGTTGAGATCGTTAACCGACATACGGGAGTAACATGGGAGATATACAATCGTGCACTCCAGAAGTATGGAAACGGAAACGGAAACGGAAACGGCGATAATGGAAATGGAAATGGAAACGGACATGGACACGAGTATACCCACGGAAACCGAGGCGGAACTCGACACGGGTATGCCGACGGAAACAGAAACGAACAGGAACACGGCGATGGAAATGGAAATGGACACGGGCATGAGTATTTCCACGGAAACGGAGGCGGGGCAGGACACGGATATGCCGGCGGAAACAGCAGAAACGAACAGGGACACGACGAGGGAAATGGACACGGGCATGAATATTTCCATGGAAACGGAGGCGGACCAGGACACGGATATGCCGACGGAAACAGAAACAGTGACGATGGGAATGGAAACGGAGATGGAGACGGAGACGGAAATGGACATGGACACGAGTATTTCCACGGAACCGGAAACGGACAGAGGTATCACTAAAAAAATGAAGACATTTTCATATACCTTTCCCACGGGTTTCCAGCGCCGACTTGTAGTCCGATCCAGTTTTCTCCTTTTCATGTTATATCCAAGCCATGTTCCAACCTATCAAAGCATCAAAGCCAACATTCAAGTAGACTCGAAGATGGTTCCCAGTGCAAAGCATTAAGTATGTGGTAGAAGCAAATAAATCTCTCTGTAACGTGTAAGAACAGATTGTTATGAAGATGATTACTTACCATCAAAATTCTCTTAAGACCAATAATGAATGATTGAATGCCTTTCGTAGATTGTCCGTCACCGTGCCACCCGCGGCAGGTAAACAGCAGTAATCCGCACTGCACGCCTCGAGATTCCTGCAAGTACTGTGAGTCCAGGAGAGCGCCTCATTCAGAGATTTGCCATCGAGAGCCACTTTTAGTGAGCTCTCATCAGGAAAATGCAGATTTATTAATTAGTATGAATTAGTATGAATTAGTACTAATTAATAATAATCGATACTAATTGGCACTAATTCAATTAGTATGAATTAGTATGAATTATTATGAATTCGCTAGGTTATCAAATTAATTCGTACTAATTACTACTAATTCATACTAATTAGCATGTAATTAGTATGAATTAACACAGCGATTAGCACAGATTAACATACAAATTAGTACCGATTAGTGGAGAAATAGCACAAGATTAATACCAATTAGTAGAGAAATAATACCAATTAGTATTGATTAGTAGGTTCAGGCTTGGGGTTCTTTCAATTCGAGTAAACGGCAATGGTCATTGACAGTCAAGTATACTAACGACAAACGATAAATCTATACTAGTCCAAGTCCTACGCCAAACCCACATTCAGTCATCACTTAGCTGATCAGACCCAGAATCGTCATCCACCTCATCCACATCAACTTCCACTTCCTCACTACCACCCTTAGCAAAAACGGTCTGGAGAGGTTCATCGTCACGGCGGGAATGCTGATTACTACCTTCCCCTGCCCCTGCCCCTTCTTCAACGTCATCGTTGTCTCCGTCCTCTCCATCCGAGTCGGAGTCATCACTGAAATTATAAGTCTTTTCGACGTGGCCTATGAATGGTCCACCCCTGCAGTTGTATAAATGAATGGTTAGCGGGCGGTCGAAAAACAACAACAGGAGACGTTACCGAGCATATGCATATATTTGCTTCATGATGCTATGGAAATGTTCTTCGTCCTTCCCATCTTTCATCTGAGTCAACAACTGTACCTTCCTTTCATATTCTTCCCTTATGAGTTCCTCGTTGAAAGGAGGTTTGACTTTAGCCGTTATGTTTGTATCCTTGAGTGCATTATGTATCTTAAAAAAAAGAACCTTTCAAGTACCAGTAACACCAACGACGAGTACCACAACATACCGCTGCAGCAGAAGCCGCTAGAAGAGGAATCGAAACTTCACCACCCCGCTCAGTAAATTGCTTCTCGAACAATGTCATGATAGAACCCGATCCTCCGTGGTTGAGCCATTGATGACAATGGTTCATCACCGCTTCGTGGAGGAAAGGCTTGCTCTTGAGTGGGCGTCGGCTATAAGAGGTCTACAAAGTATGAACAAATCAGATTCCGTCGTCGCCAACCAACACAACTTACGACGCACCTTTTTCCCGGATTTGGCTTTTCCCTCGGTCTTGGAGGGGTATATGTATAGGTCGTTCCTGCTCTCGACATCAGCGATGGCACGAAAGTTGGTACCATGCACGTTATAGTGTGAAGTAACAATGGACGTTGCGATGGTCTTGCTGCGGGCACGGAATTGAAAGAAGCGTGTCATCGGCTGGAGTAAACGCAGTCGTTAGATGGTAGAACTGTGGAAATCCAAAGCCGGATACGTCACCAAACTAGCCAGATTACGAAGGAAAGTGGGGTCCTTGTCAAACTGTTCGAATATTTCACGGGCTTCGTCGGTAGTCTGCTGGTCCACCCCTTTCTGCCGTCCAACTTTGCGCGCGTTCTTCAGGAACAGGTTCTTCACGAACGCGCCGGGAGCCGCATATTTTGGAAGCATGTCTGTGAACACGGCGTATTCGAGTACATCCCTGATCGTATGTTTGATAATCTTCTTGAGGGTTGGCGGTTGATGCTTTAAAGCACACTTGCCATTGCCTATGACAGCCGTGGCCCCTTCACTCCAAACGACTTTGTTGTGTTCAGCAATTCCTCGAGAGATCCCCTGGATCACCGGGCGCTGATTCCGTAGTTAGACAGGATGTCACAGAATTAGTTAAAACTTACTTCTTTGGCGTGATCCTGATGGCGCTTTGATAGCTGCTTAGACTCAGGGATAGTCAGTAGTGAGGCCCGCTGTACATGATATAGGTTGTTATACATACATTAGTATTGATCGTTGGGGTGTTGCGTGAAGACTCCGCCGTAACCTTTTGAACCGCTTTTCTTGTAGTTATTACCTTTTTTTGAATCTTTTCAGCTGATGGGGGGGGACTCGCTTTCCTCTGAGGAGATATCGGACGCCGGTGGAGGGGACGAGCGGTCAACCACTGCACCCACATCATCGACGTCTGAGTCGAAAAGGGTATCAGTATTATCTAAAGTAGGGAGAACTGTTGTGGACGCCTTGATGACTGTCGCCTGCTAAAAAAAAAGTATAGGGAAGCAGTGAAGGTAACAAACCATTAAGACATACCTCGTAACTGAACTGTTTGGCGTTAAGAGGCGTGTCGTCCTCATCATCACTGAGCTCATCTTCTTCCTCCGACTGCGAACTGCCGTCCTTTCCTTTGCCAGTTTGACGTCCGAGCTCTTCAGATGAAGAACTATCGTCAAGTCTTGGGGGATGCCCTGTGGAAAGAGATAGAGGAACCTCTGCAATACGACGAAGTATCGTAGAGGTACCTTGTGTTTGCGGCTGGGGTTCTCCTCCCTTTCTACTGTTGGACGGTTGCACTGCGGTGACTTTCGTGGTACCGGACACCTTCTCCGGAACCTTCTTTGGCTTATTGTTGGGGGCCACCACCTTTGTAACCTTTGCCTGCATGTTACTTGCTGCAGGCTTGGGTGACTTAGAGGCAACTTTGCTATTCTTCACAGCTGGAGAATAGCAAGTGCATCAGTTACATTGTCATATCAACAAGCATAGAAACTGCCTGGCCTGAGGTATCCAGCACCTCTATCATCGGAATATCTGTATCCGATTTATCGAAACTAGGCGGTCGGGCGATGCTATCACCTACGCCGTTGTAGGAAAAGTGAGCGAGATTTATCACATGAAAACCCACGAACAGACCTGAAGCTTTTAGACGTTTCACCTCGGCTTCTTGAATAGCACTTGAAAGGGCACGTTCGCGTTTCCGATTCTCAAATGCTGCACTCGCACCCAATCCTTTGTTACGAACGGCAGTCATCCAAACTATGAAACATGAGGGCGGCTAAGAAGGGAGGAACCAAAGAGAACGACGAACCGCCTTCCTCTTGAGCTTTGCTTTTACTCTGACGAGTAGGGAGAGCGCGCGTAGGAGCAGATTCATTGGGATCTGTCTCGCTGTTCTTCTGTTTTTTGTTCTTTTTGTTCTTGGGCACCGAGTTGTCTTCACCTTCGACCTCGTCAGTTTCGGTAAGAAGCATCTTCTTGCGACCTCTACGAGCACGAGGAGGTGCCACTTCAACGTCGCGGCTGTCATCGTTTGGATCTATGTCAACATCCATATTATTGAGCCTGGCATCATCTGTAGGGTGCAGTTAGTGCAGAGACTTAGAGTAATAAGTATACAACCCACCGTTTATGGGTGTAATTTTCTTCTTATTCTTTTCTTGCTTATTGGTAGGCTTCTTACCTTCTAAGTCATTAGCAAAAAGACAGACATGGCTGGAGTACGAAGATAGATCTCACCCTTGGTAGTTTTGGGCATGATGATGGTGCAAAGGCAGAAACCAACGAAGCCTGCTCCACGGGTCACCTACATGGCCAGACCATAATTGGTGAGTTGTTTCGTTACTCATCGATAAAACTTTTCGCGAGCCTGACAGTGAAGTAATCCAATGAGAAAAACACCGACAGGTGAACTACGCGATTTGCAAACTGGCGAATCAGGGTCGGGTTAGCCAGGCGTAGTTATCTCCTTCCTACAGCTAGGAAAGGGGACAGACTGCCGTACTGTAGAGAACGTAGGGGGGGGTTAACAGATATGCCTGTAAATAAGCGAATTTTTTTTGTCGTAGCAACTCCACGCAACAGCAGGGAATGAAGGTTGTAATAGTATTGTTTTGAATGCTTCCAGTCTCAGTAGGGGTGTAACAGAAACGATCTGGTAAGTAATAAATCCTAGAACTCTTGTATCCCATGCCCAAACGCCGACAGCTGGCGAATGGTGGGGATTGTCGTGGTACGGGAAAGAGTTTGCACATGGTATGTAACACTCGTCACATATGGGGCGCAGGTCCGCGGGTTTCTCGGAGTTCCCTCACACATAGTAACACAGTAACACAGTAACACAGTAACACAGGTAGCCAAAATTTGAGATTTCTAGACAGATATAAAAAAATACACTTGCTTCACTAGTGGCTACATAGATCGTGTCCAAGATATACAAGAAATACAGCGTTCGAGTATCACAATCTATATGATACGCTCCAAAAACAAGCGCGCCATCTGGCGGTTCTTCTCTACAATCTTTGGAATGGTGTACGTGAATGCAACGGCTTTTCGCCACCTAGTCGCGTTCATAAGAGAGCCCTGGCCGGAGGAACACTCTCGCAGGCGATTAAGGAACCATTTTTCACAATCTTTTGACCAAAAGTCAATGTTGAGTCCGCCGGCCTGGAAAGGAGAAGGGCGTGGCCACCAAGACATATGAGAGGCTTCTGACGGGTTCGGATTGGCTTGATCTGGTAGTACGCAATTAAATACTGTTAGAATAATCATAAAAGCTGGAGACTTACCTTTCTCCACCATATATACGCCGCAGATCATGTCAACCTCCACAGGTGTCAGGAAGTCGTCCCAGTACCCCGCTCCCTTACTCTCCCAAAAACATCGACCTTGCCTGTACAGCCAGTCGGGGTCCCCACCAAATATGACATTCTCCTCTGGTACCGTTGTTGTCGCCATCCTCGCTATTAATCCACCAGCTAACACCGCTGCGCGGCCTCTGTCTGAACGGAAGAAGAGATCTCGTTCTCTTTCATAGCCTCGCCAATCGTGGATATCCGGCTTATAGCCTGCATGACGATAGCCGAGATGGCAGGTCGGTACCTTCTCATCCCTAGCTTCGCGAGTCGATCGGGGCAGAGGTGGTGGAAACCCGCGAACAAGGGTGTGGAATCTGATGCCGAACTTTAGCAATTGAGATGCTATGACGTGAAGTTGTGGGCCCCAAGCACAGCGAACGATGTGAAGAATGGATACGGGACACTTAAGGAGCAAAACCTTGTCCGGGGCACTACCGTCAGAATTCCTGCGTACAACGTACCAGTTCTCGCCATCGACAGTAATCGGGATGACAGAGAACTCCCAGTTTTCCATATCCCAAATATATGAGGAAGGGTCGGAGAGGTCATGGCTTGGCAGATGGAACGATGGTGTCTGTTCCTGCGATATCAGGTGGAAGAATTGACGCAGTTTCTCCATGACTTCAGCTCTAGGGTCAGGTTCGGAGAATAAGGCGTTTGCTGGGTTGCTTTGCCAGCGACCGTTGCCCAACAGACGTCGGGTGGTGTCAATGTCTTCCATCCCGACGTTTTCCCTGTCCCATTCGTCGCCAGTGAAACCATATTGTTCGTAGGCGATCTCTTCCATTGTCATAGGAACAAAGAAGGGCGGGACCTCCTCTTCTGTTCCTGTATGACCCCCAATGGTTTTGAGCGCCTCGCCTGAACTGAGTTCTGGCAATTCAATGGTTGGAGGCTCATCTGCGATTTCGCCTTCCTCATCATCTCCTTGCTCCTGACCTCCCGCACTCGGCGCTAAGTCCACAGGAAGTTCCCCATCGTTCTGCATTGCATCGATCTCCCAATCTTCGTCCGAGTCGGGATCGAAATCCCCAAAATCGCTACAGAGATCCCAGGTGTTCGAGAACCCGTCGTACCTCTTTTGCTCATTCGAAAGACGATCCCACTCGCTCTCTACTTGCCCGTGAGTGAGACATGTCCTCACTCTGAACCCGCTCCGATTATCCCAATACCAACATACAGCACCTTTGCGACCAGGTGCGTGAAATTTGGCAGCCTCTCGTTCACGATTCTCGCGGGCCTGTCGCTGACCGGGCGTTTCCAACGCCATTCGTTCCCGATTTCTCGCCTCTCGGCTCGCAAAGAACGCACGCCAAGTCTTGCCAGGCCGCTGACCGGAGTTTTTCTCAACATTAGGCGACTCTAAATCGGGTACGTTGAAGTAGCTCTGATAAGGTGCATATTCGTGTCCAGCAGGGTCTGTGAACGCCGTATGCTCGACGGAACGTGTTTCTTCAAGTACCGACGAGGGGACATCGTTTTGGCCCTTGAACAGTCTCCAGAACTCATCGTTTGAAGGGAAAACATCTACCAGACTCTCAAATTTGTGGCGGTAAACAGACCATACACCATCTTTCAAGATACTCGTTCCTGTCTCGTTGTATTTACCCTTGCTAACTGCGTTCAAGTCCGAAATTTCACCCCAGTGAACACACAGTGGCACGTTCAGCTGCCGGTAAAAGGACAACAACAAAGGCATGGTGGGATGTGTGGCCTCGATTATACCACCTGTTCGCAGAACGTCCTTGTCGTTGGCGTACGATCTCTCAAACGCCCCAAACCACTCAGGATGTATGCCGTTGTTAGTTTGTAAACGTTCTCGCCAACTGTAATCTAGATGAAGCCTTTCTTTGCGCTTTATCCACTGCAGACCGAGTGTTCCTGCGGCAATTAATGGTAAGAAGGCATCCCTGGAATTCTGTGCGGCTTTTTGAAGTAACGCGAGCGAGTCATGACCATGGTGATATCCATATGACGCTGGATATGTCCATAGAGAGATAGTCGGGTCGATCAAGGACGCATCCGGCTTTCCCTCTGCCAGCAAAGCGAGCACCAGCTTTCGAAGATGTTTCTCTAGCTGGTCCCATGCATGCATGACATCTCTAGCAAGAAAAAACCTACGTCCGCCAGCAGCCTGGCGAACATAAGGAAAACTATCATCTTTGTGGTCAAGGCAGCTGAAAAGCGAGCCTTTGAAGACATTCCACTGAGGTACAAGTGGCAGGAAGGGATGGGATTTGTGAATCCAGTTGAACTCCTTGAGGTGGACAAGGGCGCGGTGGGTCGGGTTGGAGAAATGGAGGGCATTGTGCGAAGGTAAATGAGAAGGGGATGTTTTACGAAAGCGGCTGATGACGGTGAACAGGCGTCCATTCGCGACCAAGTGAGTGTGCTTGCCGTACACACGCGTAGAAGGCTCGTGCAGTGTGATGTTAGGCTGGGTGGAAATCTACGGTGGGTACATATCAGCTTTTACAGTTGCTATGTAGCGTGTTTTCATACTTACGAAGTCTGTACAAGCCATGATCTTGTCTTGATCGCACAATGGATGTTCGTCAATTGAACCGCTAAGTCTGAAAACTCACACCTACAGCTAGGCGAAGTATACGTGATAAGGAGTGAAGTGTATGGAGAGAGTGGTGGGGGTACAGGAGAGACCAACGATAAGACATGTGACTTTTGACGCGTCATCCATATAAGGAAGCGCCGGAGCCGGCGCTTCCTTATTGTTGTGCTATGCCTCCACCTCACGGAACGCTGTATACCGTCCTCCACAGAGCGACGGATACGCATATCGATATCAAAATCTGCCCACCCAATTGTGTCGATCACGACGGGGATCCACAGCCCCTCATAACGATGGGAATAGATGCCGCCCGCTTCAACCAGCCATTCGTAGGTGACAAAGTATTACCGTAGTACGGACTAAAACTATCTATATAGATTGTGAGACTGCTACCGACCATGCAGTCTCCTTCTCCAACCGATGACAACCCTGCCGACTTCGAGAGCATCACTGAGCCAGAGAGCGATCCCATCGGCGACTTTGACAGTATCACCGAGCCAGAGAGCGATCCCATCGAGGACAAACCACAGGATTGTGACTGGATGGAACACAGGGATACCGTCGGTGACCATAAGTGCCCTACATGTTCAACTTTCATGAAGAGCATCGCAGTCACGCAAGTCTCGGAAAGCGGGGTGGATAACATCGACATCCCAAACGAATCCTATGATTTTCCGAGCCCATGGAAATTCCTTACAAGCCATCAACGGGAACAACAGGGTGTGTACACGTTTGACACCCAGAGGTTTCGCCCTGACAGATGTGTAGAACCCGCCACTCCTACCAAACAACGATCATATGGACTCGGGCAACCACGAACGCCCACCAAACGTAAACCGGCCGATGACCAGTATATGGGAGTTGATCCGTACGATTCAATGGCCATGTATCAGGGTCATGTTGGAGGCATGTTCTAGAGGAATACTCTGTTGATATGTAGGAGAGTTGCATTGCGTAGATCATTCTGTTGTAGATATACACCTACACGACAATTACAGATTAGTGTGACCCTCCACCCTCAGCCGCTAGACACTGAGTAGGATCTCGTAGTGCAAGTGAAGATCACTATAAGTAGTGATCAGTATAACGATAACATGACGGAAATAACAGACACACCTCTTCAGTTCACTAACTCTAAGCGGCCACACCCAGTTTTCATTGCTGGCATTCTCCCAGATCGCAAAGATGGGTCCACGCCAAGGACGACGCTCGTATGCGTAAGATGGGATCGATGACTGGCTCGGATTATCCTGGTCGGCGAATTCACGCAGAAAACACTCAATGTAGGGATTTGGAAGGAAGGGGTTGTTCTCATCTTGACAGAAGAAATACAAGTTGTAGCCGACTCGCTCGTGTTCTACGTCGACCGGAGGCGTCATTTTGGCGAGCACCAGAGTTGCATGTGGATTGGAGCTACACATGTAGCTATGCGGATACCGTCGGTGTATGGTGGGCACAGGTACGGAGAATAGTACTCCATCACCCGAGATGAAAATGGCTGGCGATGCGGGCTATACACGATGATTTTTAGTGCTTGTTGTTATATACATTCAAAACACACTTACTATGTTATTCGAATACCAATAATCTATCTGTTCATCCACTTCGTCCGACAGTGGAGGGCTATCTGGTACAGGCATAATAAAAGAAAGTTTGGATCGTGCAGAAGCTGAAGCCGGTTCGTTCTGAATGTCTCCTAGAAATAACCACTGTTCCGGGTACTGAAGATGTCGACAATCATTGTTTCGCGAACCTGAGAAGTCAAAAAGCGCAAGGAGAACCATAATCGTGGGGGATCTAAGCGATTGAAAACGAGGCATCCATCCAGGGTCAATAAGGCTGAGACCGTCCGACTATCGCACTCCTACATCCAGGAATGAAGATAGAACAACCCCCTAAGCCTCTATCCTACAGCTAGGAATAGAGGGAAGGAGGTTGGATGACGATGATGGTGGTGGGAGGAGAACAGGTGTGACTGAGAGTTGCGACACTTTGTGACGCAGTTACTTGATGTGACTCTGTTACTCAGTGTGACTACGTAACTCAATGTGACTCCGTTACTTCATGTGACAATGTGTTTTACTTAACTACCACAACGACCCCCATGCTGTTGACCGGCCTCCCTACGTCTGCCGTTAGGAGGTGGGTCAACAGTATACTCTGTGGAGGGAGGTATCTAGTCGATATAGCTTGTTCAACGGTTTATCTTCCTCTGTCTGTGGAGGGAGGTATCTCGGCAGCATCGATATGCCTCAATTTTGCGAAGGTTGTGGTGGAGAATTCACCTCAGCCGGCCTACACCACCACTTCAATCAAACGACGAATCCCCTCTGCATCGACTATGGTAACTCCCTGAGTGGAATCCCGACCCCCCCTGCCTTTTCCGACGATATTGAACTTCCAGATGACTTTGCAATACCCTACTCTATCGACAATCTACATTCTTTTGACTTTGACAGTGAACCGGTACATTTCGGTGGGGATTTCTTCGGAACAGACTACACTATGCAGGACTTGGGTCAAGCAGCAGATGCAATGACCGACGAGGACGCTCACGATGAAGATGGCGGAGATTGGTTGACCCATACTGTGGATAACGATGACGGCAGAAGCAGTTGCGCCGAAGATGAAGAAGAAGAAGAACTTGGACAACATGGCTTGGATGACTTTGATGAGGATGAGGTGAATGCGATGCACGAGCATGATTGGGAACCCACCCGAGAGGGACAGAGCGATGAAGACGATGAAGATGTGATCATCGATGAACGACTTACCGACTCAGATGATGAGGCGACCCCATTACCTGAAACTACACAACGATTGAAGATCGAAGATCGCCTTCGCCAACCCCCGTTCATTGTCCCGTTTCCAGGCCACGCAGGACGCCCGTTGGAGGGAAACTCCGAGGAAGCGAACATTCACTATCGGCGGAAATTGGGTGGTGGGACAGCGTTTTGGCGACCGTTTGTCTCTGAAATTGACTGGGAGGTCGGTAGATGGGCGAAGCTACGCGGGCCCGGCTCTAATGCATTTAACGAGTTCTTGAAAATTCCAGGGGTACATTTCTTTCTTTGCATAGGTCTCCTTCATTATGTTAATCTATCTGCTTAGGTGGTAGAGGCACTCGGCTTATCGTTCAAGACAACGCAAGAACTGAACAAAATCATCGATACTCAACTACCCGGCCGCCCTCCCTTCAAACGCGAAGAGGTTGTTGTAGCCAACGAGGCATTCGAGTTCTATTACAGAGATGTTATAGAATGTATCAGAGCACTCTGGAGAGACCCGGACTTGAGTTCATACCTTATTGTCTGCCCCGAACGACACTATACCGACAACACCTGTCAGACAAGACTGTACCATAGTATGCATACAGGACGATGGTGGTGGTCTACTCAGGTGATTTCTACATTGTAAATACCTGAAACTTGGTCACATAAGACTCACATTCATTCTGTTTAGAAGGAAATTGAGAAAACACATCCTGGCGCAACAATCATACCCCTTATCGTATCCTCTGACAAAACGCAACTTACAGTATTCGGTAATAAGACAGCTTATCCTGTATACATGAGTATCGGAAATATACCAAAGGAAATTCGTCGAAAACCATCCCATGGTGCATATGTGCTTCTCGCCTATCTCCCCACCTCCAAGCTCAGCCATATGACCAACAAGTCTGCGCGCCGACGCGCTCTCGCCAATCTTTTTCATTCCTGCATGCGACACATCCTTTCCCCTTTGAAAGAAGCAGGGCTGCATGGTGTGGCAGTCACTGACGGGAAGGGTGTATCTCGGCGTGGTCACCCCATTCTAGCTGTCTACGTTGCCGATTATCCAGAGCAGACTCTAACAACGATAGCAAAAAGCAACTGTTGCCCTGCACTCTGCCCAACGGAACCCGAACAACTGGGCGACGACGGCATGAACGGACCCTTTCTAGATCTTCAAGACGCTCTCCATGTCCTCGAATCCATTGCCCACGGTCCGACCGAGTTTCATCGCCAATGTAAAGCACATGGAATGAAGCCGATCGCGGAACCGTTCTGGAAAGACTTACCCTATACCAACATCTTCCAATCAATCACTCCTGATATCCTCCACCAGCTCTATCAAGGTCTCATCAAGCATCTTGTTGCTTGGTTGATTAATATTGTTGGTGCAGCCGAGATAGATGCTCGTTGTCGACGATTCCCACCCAACCACAACATATGACTTTTCATGCGAGGGATATCCGGGCTCTCCCGCGTCACAGGAACAGAGCACCAGATGATTGGCCGACTTCTTTTAGGGCTCGTTATTGATGTTCGACTCCATGGCGCCGCTTCATCTTCTCGCCTTTGTGGGGCTGTTCGGGGTATGTTGGATTTCGTATACCTTGCCCAGTACCCTCTTCATACTACCGACACCCTTAAACTCCTCAAACAGGCCCTCACCCGTTTTCACATCAATAAAGATATATTTGTTGAGCTAGGAGCATGCACCGGCTTCAAGATTCCCAAGCTGCATGGATGCCAGCACTATGATGTCCATATCCAGAATTTTGGTACTGCCGACAATTACAACACTGAATACACTGAACGACTACACATTGACCTTGCCAAAAATGCTTACCGTGCAACCAACCATCGCGATGAGCTCCCTCAGATGGTTCTTTGGTTGGACCGCCACGAAAAGCTCCACCGCCATATCAAGTACATCCAACACAAATTATCCGGCACCACATCACCCCCTCTACTATACGATGTTACGCCCGGAGTGACATTCGAACGCACAATGAAAATGACAAGACATCCTACCAGAAAGGCTGTCTCGTTTGAGATCCTGGCATCAGCTTACGGTGCCGTCCACTTCAAGGACGCTCTGGCTCGTTATGTTACCAGCATACGTGGACCTGAGCTCACTACACGAGCCCTCATCCGGGAGTCACAAAATTTATACATACCTTTCACGCGAGTATCTGTATGGCACCGTGTTAAGTGGACTACTCCCGACATATATAACACAAATACAGCAGCTTCTATTGTAGTCGACAGCGCCCATATCAACCCTTCCCGTAAGAATAAGCGTGAACATGTTGTACCAGGACGGTTTGATACGGTTCTGGTAAATGTTAAAGAAGGACAAGCACTAGGTATCAAAGGTTTGTTTCGTTGTTTCTGCCCAGTGCCGTGAACTGACTTTTTGTACAGGTTATCGTGTTGGCCGTGTTCACGTCCTGTTTACTCTATCTGATAACCATAAGAACCTGCTCTTCCAGGCTGATGAGCAGGAAAATGTAGCAGACCATCTCGCATACGTTGAGTGGTTTACTACTTTCCCTCGCAGACCTGAACCATCTCATGGACTTTACAAAATTTCCCCTTCTGTTGACGGTGTCAGTGGTTATCGTGATGCCAGCATTGTTCCGGTCTGGTCATTTAGACGTAGTGTTCACTTATATCCTAGATTTGGCCCAGTTGTACCACCGGAATGGACCTCGAGTACTGTTTTAGATCAGTGTTCTACTTTCTTTGTAAATGCTTTCAGTGATAGAAATGGTTACTACACTATATTCTAATATGATTATGTTTTTCCCCCTTCATTTCTGTGTGATAAGTTTCGCAGGAATTAACATCAATTAACATCAATTAGTGCCAATTAGTGCCAATTAGTGATTAGTAGTAATTAGTAGCAATTAGTATTCAATTAGTTCCAATTAGTTCCAATTAGTTTTACATTAGTATGAATTACTACTAATTAGTACTAATTCATACTAATTAGTAAAGTAGGTTTTTTCTGATGCCTTGAGCCTTCTTCCGGCTCCAATTCCATCATTGGATTTCGCCTGCGTCATATCCATGGCCATTTGCGAGAAATGCTGCACTTGCGCAGCCAAAAAAAATCGAATGTCGACAGAGGAAGAGACGTTCCAAATTGACTGCATGTCTGCAGCCATTATTCGTAATGCCACTTCTTCACGGTATGACAACGAATCACAATGGGTTGAGTGCTTGAATCCTGGAATTCAAATCTATGCCGTTTCAAGCCGTAAAAAAAAAAAAAACCCCTCATCCCTAAACATTAATAGTTCGAGTCAGAAGAAAGTTAACAAAAAAGGGCACGACCACGCACTCAATTCCTCAGCAACCGCTGAACATTTATTTGCCCGAGGACAGATGAAATCTCAACGAATGATGAGGCTTTGAGGCCCTGGTGCAGGTCAGAAGAGGAAAGACAGCGACAGCCAGACGTCAAATTAGTAATTACTGACCTAAATCCGAGCCTAAGTGTAGTATGTCGCTGGTATTAGAGGAGGGGGGGGAGAAGTCAGAACTGTAAGTGAACGAGAAGTCTGCGAGTAAAGTCTTAGTCTACACAACGATGCCGCGAGTTTGGGCATGTGTGGGTGATTGTGGGCGTTGGAAATGAAAATGCATTGTGTATGGTTTTATTTGGTTACAGCTTCAGCAAGTTGGCTTTTACCGTCATCTGCCGCACGCTTCCCTCACGAATATCTTCGTCCCGCAGATCACTAGCACTGCGTGAGCTTTGGTATAAATCATGTTCGTGGCGGTTATTATGGGACAACCGACTCAAGAGTGCAGTCATTTACCGTAAGGCTTAAACACAGTGGTACGTCGTTATTACTATTCATTTTCTATAACTCTGGTTCTATCCCATAAATCTTCAACGTCAATGCTTCCAGCTCGCGCTGTCAGAATTGGAAAGTACACTATGGTAGAAGGTCAACTAGTTATGCCCACATCATCAAAACCCAAGACTCTGGAACATGAATGGGAGGGCTTTACATGGTCAGTAAGGTTGTTATGTCTGTTACATTTGACTTCATTATTTTAATTGAGTTTACAGAATTAATCATGATGTTATTGGAATGTACATAGCTTACAATATGTGTCTTTAATGTGGATTTTGGTGCATTCTGGACCATCATGTAAATAAACATAGAAGATGCAACTAAAATGTACATACCCTGAACATTATAAACCACCATGTAGAGAAATGGACAAGATGTAAATGACATGTATTAGTTATGTACATGATTAACAAGATGGAGTTAAAATGTACATGACTGTATATCATGTAGTTGGCTGTATAGGCTATTATAACAATTTTGAAGGACTTATTAATGGTGTTGGGATCTGTAAATGTCATTGACATATTGATTGATATTGTAAGTAATGAGGCATGATTTCGATACATGTACAAAAGTTATAAGTGTGCATAACCCTCAGCACACAGAGTATCTATATGTTTCTTGACTGCCATCGTAACCCTGTGGCAGGATAACTTGAAATACTGGTAGAAGTTTCAATATTTTTCTGAGCCTTGCAGAATGTAGTGTCTTAATCCTCAATCTTTAGTATATCTCTTTTCTTCTTTTCATAACCTGTTCTCCACATCCCTCAATAATGCCAGGCCCAGTTCCTAACATTACTTTTAACCAAGGCTGAGATTAAGGTGTGTTAGCTGTTTTGATTGAGTTACACACATGCACACACCCTACCACACATGTACTTGACTTAGTACTTTAAGAATATATTAATTTCCACTTTTTTGTATTCTTTTAGTAGAGAGGTCAGCTATCACTCATAAGGTCTGATAATTGGTGGCTATACCTGTCAGTATGTCTAAACTCTACTCCCAAACCACCTGTGATTCAATTTTTGTTCTACTCTTTTAATTATTATTTCTTGATAGGGTGATATTCAATATCTTTGTAGATATTACCACAGGGAGAAGTCCCAGGCTCAAACTAAGTGGAAATTTGGATTCAGCACCCAAAAATACATACTCCCACCTATCTCTAATATTTTTATCACCTACCATTTGCCTACCTATTAAGACAGTCTAGAATGTGTCATATGTCTATTTACACAGTAATATCAATTCACACAGTGGTTAAAAAAATTATATAAGCTTGAATTTGAATTCAGGGTGTATGAAAACGCCTAAAACGACCTAAGGACTGTCCAAAACCTCCTAAAACTGAGCACAAGGGCGGGATTGGTGGGGTTGGTGGTACTCAACCAAAAAGGGAAGGTACCGGCAAATCGGCAGTGCCACCGGCAAATCTCCCGCGCGCGCGCGCTAGGTGTATTTAGAGCTCGCAAAGCCTTGAAATTTATGGCTGGGTTGGCTCGGTTGGTAAATTGCCTGTCAGTCATTCACACTTTGAGGTTGCAAGTTCAATCCCCGGGTAATTATTCTGTCATATCTTTAAATTAAACCAACTTGATAAATATAATTATTCTAACTAAAATAACTAAAATAAATAAATATATACCATATATACAATGTGGAAAAATCCCATGGGCAATATACTGTGTAGATTTTTACTTGTATACATCTTTCCAGCTTTATGTACATTTTAGTTACATGATGGACCCTACTTGTACATTTTAACTATATCTTGTAAAGTATTGTACATTTTCAATACATGATGAGTGCAAAACTGTACATTTTAGACACATTTTGTGGAATACTGTACATTTTAGCTACATAATATACAAAGTTGCACCCAATGGGGTGGTCACATCATGATGGTACAGGATGCCCATCCTGTCCCAACTGTTCCAGGGATGTGGGCCCATACCATTCATGATACAGACTCTTGGGTTTTGCTGATGGCCAACACCAGTGTAGCTATCTGAGGGAAATTCTTTGGAGGCACAGTGTCCTAGATATCAACGTCATTGGGCCCAAGGATGTTGATGGTCAAGGAAATGCAGATCGTATGTTTCCCTTGCTCTCTCTCAAACCATCCAGTACTGACCACTATATTAAGGAATTGAAGCAAGTTGTAGTTTCACGTCATACGATTTCAAGCGCTGTCAAGAACGTTCACATCAATATTGTTAGAGCCAGTCTCTCTTCAGACCTTAGCTTGGTATACCCAACTAGCAATATTAGTATGTAGAAGTTGAGATGTGTTCAAAGGTGATACACTGACATTGACATTCTCATTTATGAGATGTATTCTTTGAGATGATGAGCCTGTTTTTTTCGAGATTTTATCATTGAGATACTGAGATGAGACGGTGAGATTTTCTCACTGAGATACTGACGTGAGACAGTGAAATTATTTTTTTTTCATTAAGAAATGACATGTATTATTTGAGGTAATTAGATATAGGAAGGGCAATTTTTTTGAGATCATTGAGATAATCTCAAGATATCTTAAGATGTCTCACGATGAGACAGACGTCGCAACATTGAGATCCATGAGCAAAATGCATGCAACAGCAGGCAAGGTCATGATCGTTGTCACTTCCGTTCTCATGCCACGTGCCATCAGCATCCAACTCTATATGATTGCCATCCGGGTGCTCCATGATCGTAAGGGCAGTGGTGGTCCACATTCGTGCCATTTTCTGTTTCTCCCACCACAACCCACCAATGCTACTTCCCTCCTACAGTTGATCATGAAGGGTAAGCTATTGCTTTCAATTTTCAAATATCTTCATTGTCTGGAGAATGACTTAGTTTTTGTCCGACCTATAGGCCAATAGCTAAAGCCATAGCTTCAATACAAAGCCTGTAGATGGTCGAAACTTGCATGGCATAACTGTCACCCACTCCTTGAGGTCGCGCTGTCAATGTTGGAAAGCCTCTCAACCAAGTTTCAGATGAAGGAAGCGTGGATCAGGTTGCTAGGGGCCAAGAAGAAAGTGTGCCTTTTGCTATACGATCATCATTACATGTTGACCATGCTCATCACAGTGCCTCCGAGTCCCACCACCCAAATTCCACAAGCCGTTAATGAAGCAATCTTGTGAAACCCGTTTCTGCTCTGGTAGCCACAGCAAAAAACCACAGTACCATTGTTCCTCCAAACTCAGTCAATCCTGCAAGAGAAGATGACCTTCGTCCTGTCCATACTGGAAACCCTACAGCTCCCTGAAAGGCAGAGGGTGCTGTAGATTTGGGCTGGTGGTGAACTCCTACTTGGACTTTAGCGAGAGTTGACCTTGAATGTTATCCAGGGGATTCCTCTGGCAAGGTGAAATAGTGACAGAAACTGCGAATTTGCAGTCTTTATCCATGCCAAAGAAATTCAAAGATGCATTTCGAAAGATGTTCAGGGTGTTGTTCTGTGTGGTGCTTCACTTCTCAATGTGGCAGTGGTACTTCTGCCAGCGTAGCACAATATCAACTGTGTTCCTTGTTCGAATGTCCTCAACCTGTTAGACGCGACGCCAGTTTTTGGAACATGCCAGCTCAGGAACTGGTACCACAACAGGCTTTTGAGGATAGCAACTTGCCACCCTTCCACAAGTGCTGTTGTTACCCATCGTATGATGTCATTCACAGTGCAGCACATCGTTTTTATCCTTCTGTTTATCTCTCTTTTCGTTCACTTCTTTTTTTTCGTCTCTCATATCCCGATGTATTACCTTTCAGCAGACTTCCTGTTCTGAACTACACTACCAAAACTGGTCTATGTCATACATATATCTGCTACTTTATGACATGAGAATATATTGATGATCTGTCACCGAGACCGGCACCAGCTATTCACCATAAAATCGGATCATATGGGACAGATATCAGGCTGGCAATATGGTCATCATAAATGATCTCATATATGGAAAGTATCACACTGATATCTACACGATATCTTGAGCCCGACACATGTCACTTTGACTTAGCGTTTTCAGCATTTGTCCTGCATCAGTAAAATAGCAAACATCCTTATGAGGTTTTTTGAGGAAAATAAGGAGGATAAGGAGGTAAGTACATGTACTTTTCCAAGGAACGTCCTATAACTTGAAAAAGTTCACTTTCCTTGAAAAAGCTTGTCAAGGAGGATAAGGAAACAAAAAACCAGGGCTCCTTGGCCCACTTTTCTCAGTTTTTCTGCACACTTTCTGTACAATCAGACATCAAGATTGGTCAAAACATAGCACATAACATTTTGTTCTAAAATATTTGAGTACAGATAACTAATGATCCTTTGTAGTACTAGTAGAATATGATTGTCATGCAGATAACTCTAGGTTGATGGAGGTGGAAGATGGTTAATATTGGTAGAACATATGAATAGAAGGGGAGCTCACATTTAATCACAATAATGTACACGACTGGCTCACCCAGTTCAAACTGCCAAATAGAACTTCATCTCCCCCAATGACGTCCAAGTCTATTCTTCCTTCAGCCAAATGAAATCCATACATCATCTAATGTATGAAGTTAGTACCAAAGTCATCATAGAGAGGTAAATTTCAAACACGCACCTCTGGAAGTCCATGCTACAGTCAACTCATAAGCCAGACAAATCAACATGCTTGATAGCGACTTGAGAAAGTGCTGTCATCTTGGTGAGAACAAGGCTCGAATACATGATTAGAAGAGCGCGCACCTTTGATTGTAGGGTTGGTTTACTGGTACTTCGAGTATCATGGAGGAAGAAGGAGGGAAAGAGGAAGACGCAAAAGAAAAATTTAATCGTACGATTCATCAACAAGACCATGTGATGTGCAGAGTATTGTCGGACTTTAAATTGACTTAGCTACTTTTACAAAGTTCGCTTCCCTCATTATTTCACACGTTCTGGACAAGTATGATAAGGATATAAGTAACGGAAACCTCCCACAACCTGAGAAAAGCAGGCTTCAAAAAACCGCAAAAAACTTCAAGTTTGAAAAAGTGCAAAAAAGGTTTAAAAAACCTGTTGCTGTTTTACTGATGTGCACGTGTGTTGACAGGGTGTGACAGTCACTTTCTGGTTTGTTTTTCAACTCCCACCTTCCGTTGACAGTTCCTCCAGAGTCCCCCTTTCTGCCTTCAACCAACAGCAAATCAGGAAGAAATGTAGAACACTTAGAGATGAAGGTATTTGTTTCTTCTCTTTCGTTCCACGCGTCAGTACAAGTATCCTCACCCTCATTTTCAGGACTGCCATCTGCCATTGTCACTTACACATTCTGTTCCCCCCCTCTCTCCTCTATTCCCTCCTAGGATGTGGAATTTAATCCTTGAATAGAGCACACCCAGCACAAGTTTATGGCCATACTTTTGTACCACTATATAGACAAATACTTTTTATTGATTCTGAAGTGATCCTCTGGCTGCTGCTCTACAGAACTAAGGAAATACCACAAAACAGTGCAGAACTGTCCTACAGTCACTGGTAGCTCACATATCTCATATATCTTGGTGGGTTGCTCAACATGTGTTCCAGATATCTTCACTATATAATGAATTATATAATGACCATATTACTAGCCTGATATCTGTCACATATAATCTGATTATATGGTGAGCAGTCAGTGCCGGTGTCGGTGACAACTCACATATATATTCTCATGTCAAAAAGTAGCAGAGATGTGTATGAGATTGGCCAGTATTGGCAGTGTAAGTAAGGATGGTTGCAGCTGTAGTACATGAATTATGTACAAGCTATACACATCCAAATTACTTTCGAACTAGATTGGCCCGATGTCTAAATTGGTACCGCAGGAATACCCGAGCCATCGAAGGCTTTGAATAATATAAGAGCGGTGCCAGTGAGCAGTGACCCAGAACAAGTTACTTGAAGGAGCTGGCCCAATGGCTGGGTTGATTGATCAGAAAATAGGATAACAATGACACCCACCTGGCTGTATGGTTTCTGGGTGTTCTCTCCATTTAGCATTGAGTTTTTATTAATTTGGAAAACAAATCTCATGTTTGGTTGCCTCCTGAGTATCGTAGAAGAGTAGATCCAAGGAAAGATCTTCAGGATCTACAGGCAGCAAGTGAAGCACAAGTTGGCAATATCAACAACAGCTCAAGAATATGAGTAACACTTACCTTCATCGAGCTCTTCAAATCAGGATGTGTCAGATTGTATAACATCAAAAATGGGAAACTGGAGGTACTGAGCAAAGTTGGTTGTTGTTGGGTCAAAGTGTGAGGATTCGATCGGGCCAGAACACGAAAGCCGATCAATCAGTTTGGAAACTCTGTGAAGAGCCTAAGGGTGAAGAAATGGGGAAGATATAAGAGTTGATTGAACTGAGTATATAGACTAGATACATGGAAACTTATATACTCAGTGAATAAAGAGTCTGCTGAAATAGATAAGGAGTCTATAGAAACCAAAGAGGAGAAATAAGGGGAAAGTTAAGGAGTTCTAAAGGAGTTCAGGGGACATAGGAGAGTGCTGAGGCTTGATGGAGTGCAGCCATAGCCCGGTTCATGACACTATCCCCCATCGAGGCCAAGTGCCAATGCATGGAGGACTGATCCATAAATGAGAACTGTGCAAGGTGCACAACAATTAATGATGTTCGAGTAAAAAATTGGATCCAAGTGGTCCTAAGGTATGGAAGTTTGGCAGGGGGGTACTGTTAACGATGAAGTCTGCATAGTGTTAGGAGTCGTGCACTTTGCACACTCACTACAACTATCAGGACTAGGTTGGGATTAGAAGCAAGATGTATATAGTTAGAGTATCTGCTTGTACAGTAGGTTGGTGAATGTTAATGGTGATCTTTGCAAAGCAAAGGTTGCTTGAGTGGTGTCTTTGAGGAGTTTGATGCTTGTAACAATGTTACAAGGCTGTAATTGAGGTTGTTCACACAGTGAGTGGGCTTGTAAGGTTGAATATTATATATTCAGTAGTAAAAACAAGAGGTAAGAGTTCAGAAGAAAGGTAACTTGGGGGGAAAAGGGTACAAAAAATATCTAGGTTGAGGTTTCAAGAGGAAACCTCAGGGCTTTTATACTCTACCGTTATGTAAATAGGTACAAAGGAATAAAGGTGAGGTGTACCCTCAGCACAAGCATTACTTGAGAGAATTTAATAATAAAAAACTGCCAGGATGAGGTGTACACTTGGAAAAGGGGTTTTCTTGGGAAAATTAGTAAAAGAGTCCTCGGGGAATGAGGGGTACTCGGGACGGGGTACTCGGCGAGGCTGTACAGGCTGTGCATATGGTGGAATTGAGTAGGGTTTGTTGGTAGATAATTATAGGGGGACTGTCCATTGGTTAGTATGTTTCAGTGGGCCAGAAAAGTGAACGGTTCATAACACATAGTATAAACCAGGGGCCCAACCACTGTCAGCACAGCACACTCAAAACGAAGTGCAGCACATAGCACAGTGAGTGCTACTTGCAGCACACTCATCTTCCAAGCAGCACACCCAATCAGAAGTTATTTTCTGGCTGTGCTGCATTTACCTCTGGGTGTGCTGTAAAAGGGTTAGTGTGATGTACATTTATACACAAAAATTTCGGGAAATGTACTAGTAGGTGACAAAAAAAAAAAAAAAGTAGTACAAATATTATTTTTTTACTGGCTTTTCTGTTTACTTTGGCATTCTAATACTTGTAGGTAGTTTTTAACTACTAAATGGGATGTGATAGATATAAAATAAAATATGTATGAGCTACAGTGAGTGTTGTGAACAACGATGAGGAGGGATGATGAAGGTAAGAGGAAGAGAAGCAATGCTGTGCTGCTGTGTCCCACACTCACTTATAAACGGCACGAGGTTTGGGGGGAAGAACTCACATGTGTTATTCTCACAGTAAGTGGCATGATCTTACTTACTGTGAGAATAACACATGTGAGTTCTTCCCCCCAAACCTCGTGCCGTTTATAAGTGAGTGTGGGACACAGCATTCTAATACTCGTCTCCTTCTACAGTATAATAGTCCTCATATTGAGGGTTACTCTGACGTCCTCTGCGTGAGTAGTTTCCCCCTCTATAGGAACCACGGCCGCTACCTTGGTATTCTCCCCGAGAATAGCCCCTACATCCTCCTTGAAAACCGCTGTCGTTTCCCCTGTTGTATCCACCATGATAGTTGCCACGGTGATTGCTGGAGCCTCTTGAGCCTCTTGATGCATTACCGCGCCTGTTGCCTGCCCTGAAATTCGCCCTGAACGACATCCCTCGAACCAAGGAGAATCCATCATCTGGGAGAGGGTCTTTTTCCCCTCTTGCTTTCCTAGCCTTTTCCTTCTCTTTCTGAGAGGCAGCGCTTTGATCCTACCTCATCGCTTCATTAAAAAATTTCTTCATCTTGTCATCGTTCATTCCGAGAAAACCAGGGGTTTGGGGGTAGGGGCATGTGAAGCAAGCATGGTTTGATTGACTACACCACACGCACTTGATAATTCTCTTGTCGACTGTGAATTGGCTAAACCAACATTGAAAACGATCTTTCTAAGACATTCAGCGAGGAAGTGGAGTTCCTTTGGGTTATCGGTAGGTTGGCGACCATGAATTTGATATCGAGCTTCGACTTTCTTCTGAGCATTGCCACTTGTAATGTAAGTGATATGGTACGACTTTGTGACGTCGTAGAGGACTTGTTCAACCATTTTGCCCATCAGTTGAGGTTCAGACGACCGAGTCTGGATGTACTTCTTGAACCAGCCAAGAACACCTTTGTTCTTCCACAGAGTCTCTATGACTACAGCCAGGACCTCCTTCATGAACACCAGGTCGTCGAGTACTTGGCTGTTGGTGCCTGCCCCACGACATGTTCTCTTTGTCGAAAGAGTGAGCGAAAAAAGTAGCGCCTGGAGATGCAAGGGAGAGCACAGTGACGTTTTCGATCCACTTGCGAATGTCAGGCGTTGCCCCTTCGAGAATGATGGTGTTAGGAAGTTTGAAAGCTGAGTAAACCTTCCGTTCTGCTGCTAGAACATGGACTTTGAGATTTTTCGATTGCTCATCCAGAAATTCCGCGTCTCTGAGCCACTGTTGGAGGACGAGGTGAGACTCCTTGAATGTTTCATGTTGACGGTAGTATGCACCACCACCGAAGATAGTAAGGGGAATGTAATCCTCAGGTTTTGCCAGTATCATAGATTTCTGCGTTGCGTTGACATTCGCGAGGAGTTCTCCAGCGGGAATGTAGGGGTGAGGAAAGGTAGCTTCACACCAAACACTCTTAAAACCGCTCGGCTTTACTTCTATATCCTCAGCTCGAGTCATGTGGTTGTAAGAATAGCCGTCATCATCGCTGGGGTGAAAGGATTCGTCCCTGGGATTGGGGAACATGAACGGTTGGGGCATGATGTGGGATTCTTTCTATTTTTTCCTCGGGGGCTGAGTGATGGTTTTCTGCATAGATTTCAGGTGTTGTGAGATGTGAGCCACTTTGTTGATTTGGGTAACATACTTCAGTTTGGTTGTTTTCACCCTCTTTGTCTTCAGAGGAGTCATCTTCGGGGTTAGACCTCTTTTTCTCTCTGCTATCCATGCTAATGTATGCGGTAGGGCCAGTTTTGGGACCAGGCTGTTGTGCTGTGGTAGACGACAGGATGGGCAGTTATGCGTGTTCGTAGAGAGTAGAAGAGGGGAGAATGTTTTAGACCATTCAGTCATGTGTGGATCCTTTATTGGATTTGATTGTAGTCCCTTTACAAGTAGTTTTCACCCCTTTGTCCTTTCTTAACATGAGGCAGGCTCGTGTATGACAGATCCATATTCCTAGGAGTGGCGTTCTGTGTTGTGACCCAGTGGCATACTGAGGGGTGGAAGGTTGTGTTTTGGGGTTGTTGACGTTGTCGAGGCCAGTGTAGAGACAGTACCGGTTGAGGTGTATACAGCTCTCGCACGTGTAAGGACGCCCACACATTTCCTCTTCTGAGATTAATCCTTCTGAAAGTAGTCTCATTTATTTCAATCCAAAAATTCGATACATGTTTGTGTTTTGGCTAATATCAGAGGCTGCACTGAGCACTTTTGCTCTGCCCTCCATTAAACCACTTGAGGTGAGATTCTTAGTCCAGGTGGAATTTTAGGGGGTTTCGGTAATTATATACCATTCAGCATTGATTCATACTATTGCTCTATGTTCTAAGAGCCATCTACAATCCTGGTAGACGTTTGCTGTTCAGTTCAAGACTTTACAGCACGACTATTAGCTTCCCTATCGCCTTTGGATAGGTACTAGTCCCTTTCACTACTGAGAGGCTAGCCGCTGGACCCCGGTTCATGGTGGTCCTTGTGAAAGGGCATGGTAACATTTTTGCATCAAGAAGTTCTCTACCAGAAGTACTTGAGTACAAATGGCTTGGGGTTCCGGGGTCCAACGACTGCAAATGCGCTTGTAACTAATTTCCTCTGTCGGTTTCAGCAATATGGTGTGAGGCCTTAAAGAGTCGTGGATAATTTTAAATCGACGCACCTCAGTGTATATTGACCATTGTTGATGGTGCGTTGATGTATGGCAGTGTAACGAGCCAAAAAGCAAACTGGTTGAGTTTGGCTGAAGCTACCGCCCAAAGGCATGGATCTTGAGAAATAGGCAGTTGAGAACAAATATAAATGGCTAGCAAAATACGGTGTTGAACAGAGCATTTGGAGTCAGAACCTCGAAACCGCCATGATGGTCGAAGATAACATGTGATCCATACTCTTCTGCTCACCACAACCATGGTTCTCCATGGCTCAAGCTCTCAGCACTTCAGCATCCTCATACTAGAGGACCTTAACTCATTTAGGACTCTGCTAAGTGAGTTTCTCTACTGTTGCTCAAATTATCATGAAACATCTGTTGAACATCTGTGTCAAATCCGTGTAACTGGCTTTTTTCATCCTCAGGTTTCGCACCATCACACTGATTCAACGCTAACACTATGAATATGGATTGATTCTCAACGTTGCTGTGGATTCATTGGATTTCCTTGGATGTCAGGTATGTATCTTTCTGCTGAAAATCCATTCCCTGCCTACGACTCATATTCTACATTTCTACAAAGTTCCTTCAAATGAGGAAGACTGCCTGCTATTGAAGTGTACATTTGGAGGTCAGTTGGCAGGAATCCATGGAACGTTGTGGATTAGGGATGGAAGTGAGGTGGAGTTAAAATTCGACGTTCTGAAGTTTGTAGCATTCTAGTGACCTCAGAAACTGCGATTGGAATGGTTGGTCGCTAAAGGGTGATAAAGGGTTTGGATTCCAAGGAACTGGGTTCTGGATGGTTGGCTGTATAGCACCAGATGTTGATGTGCTCTTCACATAGTCTCAAACATATGGAGCTTTGGGGAGTGTGTCTAAGGTCTTTACACCTGTGGAGAGAAAGCTCGAAAAGGAGCAAAACCTTCCATTGACAATCATCCTTCCAGTCCTTGATGACACATATTCACTTCTCACAAACTCCCATTCATCAGTCCAACAAGAGAGGTTTCTTGAGTCAAATCGTGTTGCCAGCATGCAGATTTGCATGAACATCTCGGATTACGAGGAATGTACCGTTCAGTTCTCTTGTATGAGACTTCAAGTTCCTCTTTCTGAGCCACCTCCGACGTCCGGAAGGTGATTTCGATTGATGAAATGCCATGTCTTGATCTAACAAAGGTTCTACTCTCTTCTCAGTACATGCTCTACAACATTTCAACTCCTGTGTTCCCGACAACTCCACCTGACAACTCCACTCAACTCCACTTTGATACGGTGCTGCACAATATTTGTCCCATAATTGAAGAACAAGTCCATCTGGAGAGGGGTTAGAAATTATACCAGAAAACATATAAAGACCTCACTCGAAGGACAATATATTCCTCACTCAAACACTCCAGCAGTCGTCTGTTCAAGCTCTACACCTCTCTCATCATGTTGTTCAATAACTTCATTGCTCTCTCTGCCCTTACTACCCTTGCTGCCGCTGCTGCCCTCCCGGGTGACAGAGGAAGAGGATCAAAAGGCTCTGATGTCAAATGCTGTCAACAGGTTCGAAAGGCAAGTGACTCTACTGCAGCTGGCATCCTTAGCCTCCTGGGTGTCATTGTACAGGACCTCGATGACTTCATCAGCCTCAACTGCAGCCCCATCACTGTCATCGGAAATGGAAACAGTCCTTGGTTAGTCTACACCCGCTTTGTTCTCTGAGCGCATGCTCTTGACTAACAATAACCCTGATTTTTAGCTCCAATGGTGGAATTGCAGTTACTTGCACTGACATCAGCTTCAGTAATTGCAGATTGCTTGGAGAGTGACCTGTTTACTTACTACATTTTCTAGGCAATCTCATCAACATCAGATGCGCCCCGTCACTTTGTGAACGATTGTCGGCCAGGAAATTGAGGCCTACCCTACTACTTTCATATAAGGTTTTATGGCCCAGACAATGCTTGTACTACATGCAACATGAACTATTAAGTTGAATCTCTTGTGTCCCAATCAATGTATATTCGCACCTTCACGATATTATGCCTTGCAATTGATAAAGAGAGCTGATCGTATGTGGAGGTTTGTCTATGGTTCATGCAGGGGAGTTTTCCACCTCAGCAATTGTTGGCTTTCTGATGTACATTCTTGCAATTACAAATTTGTTTTATAGCGATGTTGGAAAAGTGTTACATCTTCAGCCATGTTGTCCACATTCGAGCATGCAGATGATCTCCCAATTTCGACAATTTCATTTGTAGTATTGCTAACATGCGAGTCGTGGATCACTTGTACTATGCACTCCAAGGGCCCGCCTCAATGGCCAAGTTAACCGGTCAAAATCATGTCGATGTGCCACGTTCACGTTCAGGGAATACAGCAGCTGCCACTGGAGCTCTGCTATAATCCGGTGTCTCTAGCCTTATCTCTATCTGTCCCATCCAAACACACGATATGACGCATCTCGACACAAATCAGGTTACAGGCATACTAGGCGTAGAAGGGCTTTCAATAAAGGGTGATGGTGGAGTGGGAAAAGGTGGCGACAAGGGACAGAATGGGAGAAGGAACTGATGGCTTTACGAGAGGAGTTCCGACAACTTGAGGCAATGAAGGAGGGTGAAGGTGTGAACGCGTCCATCGAATGGTACACCCAAAGCCACTGGGGATGCAGGACAATCTGGGGCAGGTGGGGGTGTTGGAAAGTGCAGTGGCTTAGGAGAAGGAGATGGCGATGGAGGTTGAGGCATTCATAGGATTGTTTTCTCTCTTTTTTGGATTCTGAGAGGAGGGATTGACGGAAGACTGCTGGAGAATGGGCCGATGGCAATGGATGGTGGGTGGAGATGTGAATGCTATGCTCTCATTCAAGGTGCAATAGTGGGCTGGTTCAATGATGTATTGGCCAGGAACAGATGATCGCAAACATTAGAATTTGAAGTTTCAAGGTAAAAAACAAAACAACATACATAGTACAAGCGAACTTCATGTTCCTCCATCTCTCTCTGTTTCCTTTCCAGCACCTCAGTGTCTTCATGTAGATGCAGCAAATGGCTATTGAAGACCTTTCTGAGCCTATGAACAGCGCTACTGGGGTGATGTCCAGAGAGCAAGCCATATCACTGGCAAAGAAATGTAGTTAGGGCATGGAGTTGGAAGTAATGGTTAAAATAGACTGCCGATTAGGCGATGACGGTTGTAATATAGATAGATAAAGGGGCAGTAACTGGTTTAGGTTGGCCATAATCTACAGTCACTCGACATTGATTGCTTTTTGACTGATTTTTGCTTTGATTTTGGTTTTTTTGGGCAATTCTTTTGGAGATTTTTTTCAGATTTCCTGTCACAGAAATGACCGAATCAACAAAGACCACAGACGAAAGGAGGGGAAATAATGAAATTAACGAAAACTGCTTACCCACTCAGAATTGTGCATTCCGAAAATTCTCCACCCAGCTTCTCTATAGAACCAAAAACTCATGTTTTGCACAAATTTGGTGGTATGCCATGGTCATCAACAACCATTAAAATGGGTGAAGTCGTCACAAGTGTAGGGGAGGTAAACAAGCAGTTTGGTACATGTGGGTGCGGTCACAGTGACTTTAGGGCAGGTCAACTGGTGACTACTCAAGATGACACCCGCAATTTCAATTGATTCAAGTAAAATTGACCTGTGTTTTCATAGAAGCCCAGACCATATTACATTTACAAGCAAGAGCTTTGAGACGATAGGGTGAAGAAAAAAGAATCCCATCGTAAGTGTAGCCCCCAAGTGTCAACAAGAAAAGATAACCTCATGGAAACGTAGGCTACTGGATACCTGTCAAAAGGGGTGTGAGATGGGGAAGCATAGGGTACTAACAACCCCCAGCACACCAGACTTGAAACAAAGTCCAGCACCCCCGCACACTGGCCCCAAAGTCCAGCATAGTCAGTGAAAGTCCAGCACACTTGCTGGACTTACAGCACACCCAACTTCTGAATCAATTTCTGGGTTGCTGCTGTTGTCCCGAGTGTGCTGGACTTGTCCGTGGGTGTGCTGCAGTATATATATTACTTTTTACTCAGTACGAAAATTGATCATACTTAGTTAAAATTCATTTCCGTCACCTCTAAACATTTAATTACTTGCTTTTTGGTTGTTTTTCTTATGAATTTTTACTTTACAGTACAATATCTACTTAGTCATGTGATGAAAATTGAAACTAACCAAGTATATACTGCAGCACACCCACAGACAAGTCCAGCACACTCAGGACAACAGCAGCACACCCAGAAATTGATTCAGAAGTTGGGTGTGCTGGACTTCACTGACTGTGCTGGACTTTGGGGCCAGTGTGCGGGGGTGCTGGACTTCATTTTAAGTCTGGTGTGCTGGAACTTGTTGAGCCCAGGAAGTGTAGGTGTGACCTGGTAAGTAGAAAAAAAAATAGAATAAAACAAATACCTAAAGAAAACAAATCAGTAAGAGAGACAGCAACTGAAGACTCACCTGGCAGATTGGCCAGCTAATGAATCCTTGCCTACGAAACTTCTGGTACTCATTACCAGACAGATAGAATGAGGTGAGTAGTTTCCAAGAGCTCGTTAGACGGTTTCTAGGAGGGGAAAAGACTCTCACATTTCAAGGCTATCTATGGCTTTTATACTACTGATTTTATTATGTAACTACATACTGCGGACTGCGGAATGACTGCGGAAATTACTGCGGAATGGGTTTTAATTAAGTTTTAATGAATTCCGGTCCGGTGAACCAAATCGAAAAATAGGGAGATGGTGTAAGCAGGATTCAATGAGCAACGGTCTTTTGGCTTGACACAAGTTAAATGGGAACACTCCTGACAATTCGTGGTCCCCAAACAGCTTCAGGATCTTCAATACCATGGCGCGCTTCAAGAATCTAGAAAGAGCGGTAATTCAGTGAATTAAGGACATCGAATTGATTGAGTCAAGGTAAACGGTACTTACTCCTCGGACTCCCCAATGGTCCTTACAATACTGTTCAAAGTCATTCAACGGAGAGTATTGAGGTTCAAATCCAGATCCAAACTCTTCCTTAATGATAGTCATAGTGATCACGGAGTCAGGTGAATCGAGCTTCTGAGGAGAGAACCTGATGCTTTCATGGAACATCGATTCCTTAGTAATCTGGAGACTCTCGAGGCGCGTTTCGTGTCCAACTAGGAATTGATATTCTGGTTTGGTCTCCATATAAGCGTTGTGGGGCTGAGAAGTACCCCAAGGGTCGGGATTAGGTTGGGCGAAAGATCGTAAGAACTTGACATCTAAATTGACGAATTCTTCTATCTCTCCCTAGGGGAATGACACTCAGAACGAGACGACTATGCAGCGTGAACATCAAACACTTACAGCCATCCAATAGACGCTGATATCCGCTAGTTCATGGCGCTTGTATCCCCCGCCAATATCCGAGTGAGCACCGGGGAACCAAACCTGCGGGAGATTTGGTGAAGAGTTAAGGATAACACTGGCAAGATTCCCTTACCTGTTTGAGAACTTGACCATCCTTCAATCCTCCAGACGGAAATGACCATAAAGTGGGGAGGAACACCTCTCTATTCTCTTGCAGCGAGACTGCATGAAGGGCGACCTTCACCGTGGCCGGGAGACTGGTGTCTTTGATGTTCAAAGCATTGATTTCGTTAAACACGGAGCCGACAGTATCCCATACTCCAACACATCTGATTAAGAAAAAGTTGAGGAAGCAATTCGGGGACGGACGTCAGTATGGACCTACTTGATATCAGGAAATCGAGTGTCAGGGAACTTCGTAATGGGCTCCTTTTCAATAAGCTGACGCCAAATCTCGAAGAAGTAGCTTAGATTTTTGCGACTCAACAACCCAATGGCATCCTATTTCCACCACCTCAGATTCGTGGCCTGCGTGCACGACAATCAGGCTGAAATCACTTACGATCAATCCGGATAACTTTCGTGCGGTGTACGCACCCCTGAGGGTAAATAAGTGAACAAAGCTCCACATCAAAACGATGAAAGCATTGTTACCTGGAAAATCTGTAGAAAAAGGTCAGCTCATCTATCCAAGAAGGAAGTATGCACTTTCTCACCCGAAAAGGCATATCTCATCCCCATCCGCAAAGTTCTGAGCAATGAAAGCGTAGGCATCGCGAACTTTACTCGCTGCAGAATGTGACGGTTATCCCGAGTCCAAACTTGATCAATGTGTGAGCTCACCAACGGCAGTTCCCAGGGCCTCTGCGTGTCGTTGAGGTATCCGTTAGTCGTACTTTTACTGGATCAGACATGAGGTATAGAATGGCCTACGCAGTAAAGCGGCGCCTGTTACTTGACTACCAGCAAAGTCCGCTTCGGACCCCACGCCGCTTTGATAATAGACAATTTGTCGGTTACCATTTCTGCAGGGAGGGTGTGTATATCGTTTAGTAAATCATTGGTTTCTTTCTTTCCCGAATGCCACTTACTTGTCTTGAGGCAGGACGGAGCGTGCTGTTCACGATACATGGATCAGATGGCATACTACGATAATGGATGGGAGGAAAATAAAAAACATACAAAGACGCAAGACATTCGTAGCGTACTCCGTATGGCCTCCACCATCCGAGGCTGCACTTTTTGCTTTACGATCAAGGCTTGCGC
Organism: Marasmius oreades; assembly: GCF_018924745.1. Lineage (NCBI taxonomy): Eukaryota > Fungi > Basidiomycota > Agaricomycetes > Agaricales > Marasmiaceae > Marasmius > Marasmius oreades. The sequence goes on from NC_057324.1 coordinate 395,900, forward strand.
CACCTTCTCGGAGATCCTTGATATCGAAGCCGGGCATGTCTAGAGGGAACTCGTCCGGAAACCTTGAAAGATGGGTAGTATAATGGAATGAACCATACCGGAAACGAGATGCTTCATCTCGGAGCTTTCTATCGTGTACTATTAGTATAGAGCTCGATGAGTAGAAGCGAAAAAAACCTCTCTTACTCATAGGCGATGCCAGCGTTCCATCCTTCCCAGTGCCATCGCAGAAAACAAGAAGGGTTTTTGGAGCCATGTCGAAGGACCTTTGTCGTTGGAAATTAGAGCGAGGGGGATTTGATTCTATGAGGGAACTCTTTATACCTCTTGCCAGTGGGAAGTGGCCATCCAGCAAAGTCATCTTCCATTGAACAGGTACATCTCATTTGGCCTTCCTATATTCTAGCCCGTTTCTTCCACAAGCGGGGTGCCTATATACGTTGGAATGGATGGATAGTCGGCGCCCAGCGCCTTCGATGTTTCAGCGTTCAACCTCTAAGGAGTTCGTTAGTTCTTGGGTTCCAATAACTATCTGAAAAGTACGCCTTGAATGGCTATGGAAGAGATTCTTGCAACGACGACTTCTGGTGACATGGAAGTCGAAGGAAAGCACACCTTTCTCTAATAAACCACTCCTGGTAGTCGCCCGATATCATGCTGATACTTGACTCTGACGCTGGAGTCTTGGACTGCGTTCTTGAAGGAATCACGCAGTTCTACACGCTTCCCAACCCGGCACGGAGCGTCAGAAGTAACAGCTTCTGGGACAGATGACCGAGTGACGACACTAGATCACAGAACCGAATCATGGAGAAACACGCACAGGAATTTTGAACTGAGAGAACGACCTGCCTATTTTCTTCAATCCGGACTCTTTCGCCCACCACCTTCACCTCACCTCCTTCCGTCAACGATGTTTTGTTTGCATTGTGCTCGGCGCTGTCATTCAATGTTCCCAGTATCGATTACCGTCTAACAACTCACGTCAATAAAACCTGCAGCTTTTGATTCTTTCAGATGCTTTACCCTTCACCTTCTGTGAGTCTAAACCGCGACGCACGCTCTCACTGCAAAATTCAAAGCTTGTCAGGGCCGTGAATCCGAGTCTACGCATCCTCCACGGTCAAAGAGTCCTTTTGATGACTGAAGAAATGAATCAAGGTTCAAAAAAACTTGCTATGAAGATCTGAATGTAGATTATTATTCAAGTACTCACCTGCGACCTGAAGACACGATGGAAGAGACGGTAGACCTAGTGATTTACTTAGTAAACGTTTGAACCCGCGCGTCACGTTCTTAATTCCGGACAGGTGACGGTGGGAGACAGCCAAAGCTGGATCACGGCCGGGCGGCGTTTCGATATTAACCGAAGTTATTTTTGCTGCTTAAACCTGAACAACGACCTCCGCCATTGACGGCCACGACATCGCCGACAATGTCGCCAAGTTTACAGTTAGAAGAGGTGATATACCCGCCTCACGATGGATATCCACTCTATCTGACAGCAAAACGGTACTGGCTGCCTGAAATTCTGGACGAAACGGAGGATGCATGGACGTTAATTTTCCTTCATGCAACGAGCAGTCATAAAGAATCTTGGGAACCGACTTTGCAGAAAGTTTTTGAGTTGGCGCTGAAATATAAGAAGAGGAAGAAGGGTGTGGTGAAGATACGAGAAGCGTGGTGTTTGGATTGTCCTAATCACGGTGCAAGCGGGAGATTGAATGAGAGGGTGCTGCAGCAGGAAGAGTGGTATCTCAATTGTGCGTTTTGAATCTTCTTTTACCAGACTTCAACGTGTAAATTGACGGGAATGATACAGTTACATGTGAGAAGTATGGTCGCGCAGTACACCACTTCCTTTCTGCTGGTCCAAATTACGGTGCAAAGGTCGACTTTTACAAGCGCAAGTTATGCGGAATTGGGCATTCTTTGGGAGGGAACGCCATGTCAGTACAAACTTTGCACTCTTATACTCGAAGTGACGTTGGTCCTGCAGGTGTATGCTTCAATCTTTTTCCTCTCCAACTTTCCCAGATCCACGACCGTTTAAATCTCTTATCATCGTGGATCCAATGCTCAGTGCAGACGGACCTCACCATCTAAAAAAGCTGCGTGCGCTACTCATCAAAGGTGCATACGAACGACGTGATGTATGGCCAGATCGAGCGACTGCTATGACTGCTTTGAAGAGGAGAGATAGAACAAAAAAATGGGACCCTCGGATCCTTGACGTGTTTATTGTTGAGTTTGACATCTCTTTTCAATTGTTTTTTGCTAACCTTATTTATAGAAATACGGCGTTGTACCTCACCAGGGCTCTTACTTCAAGGAAAGCCCTTACCCTGGTGTCACTCTTGCATGTACGAGAGATCAAGAAGCGGTAAGTATCGTTTTCCACGCGAATATTCTCCCCCTTTTACCCTGCTCCCTTCAGGCAATGTATAGGGATCCTGACGGTGCAACGAAACCTGTTCAAGATCTTAACAAAGCGTGTACCGAAAAACCTGTCCACCTGATACTCGGCGGCATATGCGACTTCATGCAAGTCAATTGTCAAGTGGATCCTTGTGGAGTTGCACTCAAATTTGTCGTCATATTCTAGGCCAAAACGTACACACGACGCGCTGATTGACCCCAAGTCTGGGAGAAATTTTGCTTCAATTACCGTCATACCTGACGCCGGACATTTAGTACGTGTCAACGAGAAATCACCGCCGACGCCAGGTCTAACTCCCCTTTTCAGGTCCCTTTGGAGGTGCCGGACCGACTAGGAGAGATTGTTTTTGAGTCTCTTGTCAAGAACGCGGCTATCCTGTCCTCCGGGGGAACCAACACGGTGAAGAGCAGGTTATGATTCACAACTGATGTTACGAACAATGGACTAATATACGGATTTTGGATTGTACTCTTTTATTGTTTGGCTTGGATCTCAACTGCTGCGTATCCAGTTTCATGTACCATAACCCACAAGTAACTTTTTCCCGACTGTAGGATCGATTTAACAATCAGAAAGCTGGGATTCGAGGGTGGAAAACACCTCCACATATTATATTTCGCGAGGCACGACACACAAAAAAATATCACAGTTTGCGTATTCGATCTACCGACAGGTAGCCACAACCTCATCTCCAGCAGCAATCGCGTCCTTGAGCTTGTTCAACGCGTTCGTCACCCCCGTGTCGGTGCTATCAATAAAACATGTTAGCTCTTAAGTCTTCAAGAAAAAAACCCCCAAGGGCCAAACATACGAATTTAACCCAGTCAACGCCTGCAAAGTAGTCCCAAGCCCTTGATCAACTACCTTCCTGCCATCCGCAGGTGGGGTCGTTCCAGATATCAATGCAGTAAGGATACCCTTGATACCTTCTCCTGCGGTTTGGACGCCTTCTCGGGCGCGAGAGACGGCTGTGGCGAGAGTTTGGCTGTTGGATCTGAGGAACCGGACGAGGTTTGAGTTGGTCGTAATAGATGAGTATACTGTGTCGGTAGGTACGTACGTGTCAATTTGTTGAAGAAGAGCGTTAGTTTCGCCGAGGTCTGTAATAATTACTGCACGGGCGATATTGCATTGGAGACTGTCAGTCTTGATAGCGGTGCTGTTGGTGTTGCCAGTGGTGGTAGTAGTCGTAGTATTGCCATGATTGCCGCTGGTTCCGTTGCTCGCCTGTGACAATGGAATGACGGTGCCAGTATCAGTGCTTGCCCGAGGCAAAGGAACTGGTACGAAAAACAGTCAGCAGAAGGAAGGTAGAGGGTTTTCTGAAAAAGTCATCCCCTCACCTGATTGAGAAACGTTGACCGACCAGGCGGCCAGGAAGATATAAACGAGTGCAAGGTTGAAACGAGTCATGACGTAAAAAGAAGGAAAAAAAGGTTCGAGAACGTGAAAAACAAAGGCAATCGACACCAGGTCGGTTAGACAGGAGAAGAAGTTGAGAGTTGGAAGAAGCTGGAATGAAGAAACTCCCTTCGCCTTCAACACGATTTATAGTACATTTCCCGACAATTTCAAGTTCGATATGATTGTTTTAAAACCGCAGCAATCCTCTGGAGAGGCTGCGGGCAAAGCCCAAAAAACTGCGCGGTTGATTCGTTTCAAGACTGTGGCGGTAAAGCCACATTGACAACCAGGCGACCACATCAAGGATCTACGCATCAGCGCGCGGTCGGTGCGATGGAAACAACAAAATGAGGCATGCACAGGAAATCAAACTCGATTCATACGCGGGAAAGATAAACACAGGTGGTAAATTATAGCAACGCTACTTCCTCAAAAAAATCCATCACAATCGTCTGGTTTCGCCTTGTGGTGACTCAAAACCCAACTAAGATGCCTGTTTGCGGATCGCGTTTGACCACAAGGCGATCCCCAAGGGACCTCTGAAGATCGTTGTGACCTGCGTTAATCGGGCTGTATCAGATACAGATATCCACCCCCATGATGCCCGAGAGTGAAAGGAGGGCGAGTAAATATGTGTTGAAGGGGAGGAGAGGTGATGAGGAATGCAGATTCCGTAAAAATCCATGTGCCTCGAAAGCCATTACCAAGGTAAACTGCACAACCAAGCCCTCCCCCCCCTTCGCTGGCCTTTAGTTAAGCAGAAGGCGGAACCTCAGCAGTGGGGGTATCAACAGAATCGTCCTCGCTCCTCGCCCTGCCATCACCAACCCCTTCCTCCTCCTCCTCCTCCTTCTCAACCCCAACCCCAGAAGGTGACGGCGGTACGGGTGGAGGAGGCGTAAAGAATCCCTCCGCTGTAATCCCCACCGCTTCGACCCCAGCACCTACACTCTTCCTCGTAGTAGTACCCCCTTTCATGGTACCCCTTCCCACAGAAATCGATCCCTTTCCGATAGTACCACCAAAAGCACTTCCACCACCTTTCTCGATAGATATCACAGATCGAGCCTTCCCAGCATACGAAAACCCACCACCCCCGCTACCAGAATGGATGGAGGAGGGTGTGCTCGTAGGATACGAATGTGATTGAGAAGTACTTGGGGCATAAGGATTCGCCGCTCGTTGTACCCTCGACTTGGACTTATACGTCGCGTAGTTAGACCCAACAGTCGTATAGTTATACTTGTGGTTCTCCCATGAGCTCGGTGGTCTCGCAGGAGACGAGGGTGATGTGGGCGAAGATATGTGGTTCGGAGAATGAGGTACGGGTGAGGGGAAGGCGGAGGTAGGCGATTGTCTGGGACTAGGAGGACCCAGCGGCATGATCAACATCGCATCATCAATCTCTTCATCATCCGTCGTGCCAGTACTCCGCATACTATGCCGGCCGCTACTCTGTCTCCGGTGATGTTGAAGCTTGGCAAACAAAACTTCATCCGTATCGAAGTTATAATCAACCCCAACCCCTGGAAGAAGCCCACCACTACTGAGCTTCCTAAACGCACGGCTGACTGTACCGGTGGTTGTAGCACCGGCACCAGCACCAGCAGCACCACCAGTCCTAGTGTTCAAATTCCAATTCCAATTCCGACCTTTCACCGTGCCCGTGCCCGTGCCCGTGCCCGACCCCCCGTCGCCAAACCGAAACCCCAATAAGTTGTTGCCATCCTTGACTTCAACTCCTCCATCATCACTTTCACCCTCACCCTCACTACCACTCAACTCTATATCCATCCCAAACCCGAACCCTCTCCCAATCGTTCCTTTCCCCGCATCACCCACAAACTCCGCTTCTTCAGTGTGAGGAGGGAGAGCAGTAACAGCAGTAGCTTCCGTAGGATCACGGACCTCATCAAAAACTTCGTAGTATCGCTGTATACAAAGTTTGATGATAGTCCCAAGAGTGGTGGTATTGGTATTCACATCCGGTGGCCGGGGCGAGGTGTCGGGTGTACTGCTCGTAACGGATACCACGGGCGTTCTGGGGTCCGCAAGGGAAGCCGCAGATGTGGGTGTTTGCGAGCGCGAGCGCGGCGTCGGTGTCTGAGGAGAATGGGAACCAGGGCTGTCCATAGGAGGGGAAGGAGGAGAATGACCATCAAAGAGTGCTGGCGCTCCTTGCGGCATACACATCATCACATCCCGAGCGGGATTGTTGCTCTTGACTAGGTTGGGAGAGATAACGACCGCCAAGTTGTAGGCGTCCATTCGGTTGGAAGAAGAGTGGAGGGAGATTTCATGCAGTAGCTCTGGATACAAGAGGAAGAAAGCCCCCTTGTCAGCTGGGTGTCCCATACTATAGAGGAGTCCGACGTACGTAGCACACAGCTCAACAGGATATACGCACACGGAGGCAACTCTGGTAGTAGCACATCCCGCACATACATCACGGCTGCCATATCTGTCGGGTCTGTAGGCGGAGGGCACCGTCGGATGGTGGGATACAGCGCCTCGGGGAAGATAGGCTCAGGTAGATCCCGTAGGTACTTTTTGAGCAGAACGGCTGCGAGATGTGGGTCTGCGAAGTTTTCGAGCGAGACAACGTTTCCTACAGTGAAGGAACTCATGGGTATAGAATAGGAAAAGGAGCGGCAGGCTCATACCTCGGTCATATGCCTCCCTCGCAGCTCTTAACATCGTACTACTTGGACTCCTCCGGAATATCCCTTCTTCTTCCATCCCAGTTTCTCTAATGAAGGCAACAGCGTCCTTCACTACTCTCGGAACGCCCCCCTTTTCACCTTGATAGCCCATGATGTCCTCTAGGGGCACACCAAATATGCTTGAAGGTATCGGTGTAGGTAGGGTAATGGTGCTCTCACATTTGAGATTCTCCGAGTAAACTGTAGGTGGTATGTCGATTTGGGTCAAAGGAATATGATAGGCCAATTCGGAAAGATTGGAGATATAAGTTATTTTGCGGAAGAATTTGGGACTATTGACGACGGTTGTTTAGGGTGGTGTTTGGAGATCGGAGGTAGAGGACGAACCTGATGACAGCGCCAGCAAGCGAAAACAACACTGTGGAATGATTGAAGTATTAGCGAACGACGTGATGAATGTTCCGTAATGAAAGGATGAAACGAACGTACTCTTCGAGAAAAACGTAGAATGGACGACATACTGCAGGAACCGTCAGCGACTTACTTGCCTAAATTATGAAATACTCACAAGCCGTTTGAGGTTCTTCCTGTACTTGCGGCTGAGACTTCTGTAAGCCTTCCAAACCCAGTTCCAGCCTGGTGAATGGCTTCCTCCTGCAGCGAAGAAGACAACCGTGTAATCGGATTCAACTGTCGCAATACGGATAAGTTTCGGGCGGTGGTAAGGAAAGCTTGATAATACCATATAGATCTAGGTACAATAATACTCGTCTAGAAGAGATTTCAGTAGAAGCACGTTTGTGAAAAGTATAGAACGCACGAAAGTAGAATATCATAATTTACTTGTCGCGGGTCTGGCAATGCAGAAGCATTCACAACAACCCTATAGGGCCCATCAAAACCACTTCTTCAATATACAGAAACGACATACATTGGCCGTGTCCTATCAAACAAGGCTCTTGAATTAGCACCTGCGAAATGGTGACCGAATATTGGCTCCTTACTCAAAGTCAACACCAGCTTGGAATATCAGCTTGGACATGGCTTCCTGAACTATCCCAATCTCCTTGTGATCGGATTCCGTCTGTCGTCTTGACCAGGGAGCGTGGAAGAAGGACCTTCTGGGAGTTATTGGCGACTTGAGCGACTGGTCATAGTGAGTAATTGGAGAAGAGGAAGCAGTGGAGAGAGCTGCTAGTCGTTGATGGAGGGATAGACTGTTGTAAGAGGGCATCGTCGTTAGGCTTTCTTCGTCGTCGTCCTCGTGGTTGACGTCCAGGCAACGTTGTGGAAGGAGGTTAAGGGTCACGGCGTGAGAAAATGATTTGCAATGTGACGGCAAGCAACTTGGACACTGGAACTCGCGTCATTTTTCACTTCACTAACAAGATCTGACCTGGAGTCAAACTCTACTTGTCGACTTCGGTCGCTTCCGAACCTCTTTCTTGCGTGGTTCATACCGATTCCCACGGGCCGTTAGGTGACTCCTCGGTGGTGCTATTTCAACAAAAGGGAATGTACTAGTATTTGACCCTTGAGCTCATTCGGGCTTGAGAGTATAGCTATCGGTCCAGTGTAATTACAAGGAATCATGCAGGTCCGATCCAGACGCTCAAGCCATCGACCTTGTCATAAGAACCATCCTTCATTTTCGCGGGAAGCCTCGCATTCATTCAACGAATGCAATATACGACGTCCTTTGCCGGACCCGATTTTCAAACTCATCATCAGGGCAGCGGAAGCGCCATTCTTCTCTCCTACATACACGAACCTTCTCCGGGTACTCGGAAAGGCTACTACGAATAAGTAAGGAAGGGGACTCCGGTAATGTTGGATGATGATCCTGGATTCTTGTGGCCGCGCGCTTTGGAGTATCAAAGCAAAGCATTCGCAAACGAGCGGTTCGGAATTTCATCTGCCTCATGTACAGTTGCATAAAACATGCTGTGTAGCTCCAACACATTCGAAACTAGGGTTCAAAAAACATTCAATACTGCAAGTGGAGTATCATACAGCACTTCAAGTAAAGTCGTACGATAAATATCGATCGTGTCATGAATTGTCGTGGATTGTCATGCACGGTACCAAGAAGAAAAAAAAAACAAGAATGCAAGCAACGATAGCGAGTAACCGGACGATAATGTTACATGTACATAATGTATTATCCATCGGAAGGAAATAATACTATCCATCGAACACCTAAACCCGACAAAATAATGAAATGAAATACTTAACAAAACCACACCACCACAGCGACAAAACGACACGAAGAAAAACGTGCATCAACTTTTTTACGAAAAAAGCCACCAACATCCGCGACAGTCCTCGGCCACGACTGTTCATGGTTTACCAAACACCAACTTAGCGACACCCGTCTCACTCGCCGCTTTATCAACTTCAACGCCAATCAACCTCGTTTTCTCACCCAACCAATCAATCCTCTTAACACCCTGATCCCATCCACCGCGCAAGGCACGACATCTCCGCTCATACGCTTTCGTCACCTTACTTTGCGCCCGACTACCCGAACCAAGCGCATCCCACTCCTCCTTGGTCACACGAGTGGAGAGTGTGTTGTGTATCGCGTGTATGAGATCGAGATTGCTAACGCGGGTATGAGCAGAGAGAGAGTTGGAATTAGAATTTGAAGTTGAACCACCACCGCCGCCGGCGAGGTAGAACTTTGCAGGTGACTTTACAGGGACTGCGGTACCGGTACCGCTCGAAGCGATTCCAATTCCGGCATGAACGACTACGGCCCATGGGAACTTATCGCTTCTCAATACCAACTTTCCAAGCGTCGGAGGATCAGTGCATGGTTGACCCAACGTATGTGATGGAACGGTTGTCCTTGTGCTTCGGTCAACGATAGTCGAGGAGTTTGGTGAGAACATCACGTCGTATGAGATGGGAGCGCGGTTATGGGCACTTGATGCGAGGAGTGGATGCATGTTCAGGGTTCTCGGTCGCTTGGGGTTGACAAAAGATACGTGAGGACCTACACAGAAAAATGAATGAGAGGAATGCGCAAAAGTGAATAGCTGACAATAACGTACGGGGGCCATCTTGCTTAATACCGCCATGCCACGTATGAGTCTGTTTAAGCGCAGGACGAGAAGTGACGCTTCCTGAGCTTGAAGTGCGAGGGGGAGCCGGGGGATACTGGCTGTGATGGCTGTGATGACTGTGCTGGCTATGACTTCCATGGCTTTGATTGCTGTGGTGGCTCGAGACCGAAGAAGGATAGATGGAAGAGTTGGAGTTCGAACGCGAGTTGGAATGGTGGGATGATGATGGTGTGTATATGGGGTATGGAAAGTCTTGGTTGAGATTGTCAGATTGAATGTAAACACAGCAGAACGCGTTCAAAACATACAATTGTCTCCTGATTTGTAGCTGACAGTCCCAGATGGTGAACGCGCCGAAACAGAAGCGGATGAGCCTGACGAGCATGAACGGTCGTGATGCTTCAGGTTCTTCATAGTAGAAGCATCGTATGTATTGTAACGTAAAGGAGAAGGTCTTGTCGGCGGACACGTTGGACTATGACCATGGTTCGAAGTGGAGGAAGGAGCAACGGTCGTATAGATGTAATTGGGAGGTACTGCTGGTCCACTAGTATTCGTCGTTTGGATTGTTGGTACAGAGTGTGAACGAGAGTGGGATTTGGAGCGGCCTTCAGAGGATTTTGAGGACGAACGCACTCCGAAAATGCTTTTCAGGTAGGAAGTCATGGTCGTGTCGTGTGGGTCGTTAGAAGGGGGAGGAAAAGAAGGAGAACGAGAATGATTTGCGTTACGGCCTGGACTTCTTATACTGCAAGGCCAGGAAACCCCGAGCCTCGTGTGTGTCTCCACGAGAATTCCAGGGTGGCATTTGTAGACGATGTGTGTCCATGTTATGAAGTAAAAATTGAAGCTGAAATAAGCAAGTTTTAGCGATGCGATGCAATTCGCGGCAGTGTTTCGATGTCTACGGACCCTTATGTCGACCCTGAGTGAAACTTCCATCCGCACTGCAACCATCCTATCAGAACCCGAGAATTGATAAGTATCAACCGAAGAAGCAGCGAAGGAACCTTATTATGCGGTTCCCAAAACGTGCTCGCTAAATTTAACCATTCAAAGCTGTTCCTATTCCAAATTGTCCCGAAGAGAGGCCTACGAACGCTGAACGGGCAAGAAAGGCCATTGCAAGAATGAGAGATGAATTTTCTCAAAGGAAGCGAGAAAACGTACCTGAGCTATCAGAAAGCGTTCGGTGTCCAAGCGAGGAAATTCAAGTAAATATGAGGTAAACTCTTCCGGTCCACGTCAATTTCTTAAGTAATTTTCCACAACAGATTTCTGGGCATTGATGCAGACCTTGAGGAGCCTCAAGGCCTGTCCTATGATCTACGCGAGGCGTTTTGGGGGTGCTCCTAAGAACTTTGTCGTGTGATGGGAATAATTGAGCTTTTGCGCATCAATAGAATTCTATCGTCATGATTTGCAGGAAACGAGGTAAAGGAATAACATCCATTTCCCCCATTATACCTGTCATTCATGAACTGAAGCTTGGATTCGCGTCAATGTCAAATACCCGCCGGAGGAGTTAGCGCACGAGCACCTTTTTGACTCTTCGAAGATGCAGGGAACATCATCGTGAAGCACCTGCAGTCCAGGGCATTCATGAGTCAGTACATCGAACATAAGTACTGAGGCACTCAACGCGGAATATATTCTGTCGAAAAGCGACGCGTGAATCATCTGAGAGTAACCGACGCCCGAGTCCCCCACACGGCAACACCCTATGGTTTTATGTATACTTCGCATCTAATCGTCGTTCTTTTTTTCTGAATCGAGCTTCTAGCCTCGTTTCGGGTCGGTATACGCATGGCGCGGGAGGTTGTGAGGATAATACGACAGCATGTCCTGGCATGTCTCGTCAAAAGTCCGCCGTGTAATAGTTTTTTACCGACGCGTAGAGCAGACCGAAAGTTGTTTTCACACCGGCGACACCTGAATTTACCGCGGAATGAAAGAATCATAATAAGCCTTGCCTGGTGTCATTGAGAATGTTCACATACCTTCGAGTCAAAAGTCGGGTACACGAATTGGGGGAGCCACGAGCGTCCTTTCTTTCTCCACGGTGTATACGAGTTGGGCAATCCTTCAATAGCCTTGAGTACTGATGGTACCTCTAGCCCGTAATTAGAGGACCCCCGATGTTCGGCCTGTATTGAGGGGTTTCCCGTCCCAGTAGGAAAGTGACTAGGTATTTGGAGAGACATCTTCCACCTTCGTGCGTCCATCACGGACGTCGATGAACTGCTGTTCCATTCAATCCGCTTCTACTGCGCATACTACGTGTGTGAATTTAGAATGAACGATAAGACGGTAAGAACGGGTTGCTCGGACTCACAAAGATCGAAAATGAGGGGCAATTTCACCTGTGTCTGCAGGTTGAACCTTTTGGAGGGGTACTACTATACCGGAGTCGGGAGCGAGGATCGTTGGATAGCCGTTCGTGACTACAGTTGCCGATGATTCGAAGGAGTAATGGGAATGAGCATGGTACTCCTTGCCCTATACGACAAAAATACCGCAAAAACCTTTCAAGTTTCTTCATCGCGAGCGCTTCTCCGTTACTGCTTATCGGAAGACAATCGAAGGTAGATAGCTTCGATTCGCATAGTAACCCACTGAACCCGCACTGAACAGAGCAATATTTATGCAGATCTGCATCCCGACATGTATCTGTTATACTAGCACAAAACGCAAATCCACAGTGATCAGTAGAAATAATGAAGTGAAGCCAAAGCGAAACTCACCATCGCCCGGTATCCTATTCCTTTCTTATTTCTTCTGTATTCTATTTGTGGCGTCGTCATCGAATCCAGAACGCAGCCCAAAATCCAAACTCAATGCATGGTTCTCGATGCGGTCGATGGTGAAACGGAAAGGAAATGAACCCACGTGTATATCACGTGGGCGTGTCGTTACACTTTTCTACACACTTTGTGACATCCTGTTACTGTACATTACTACCCTCGACCTCGAAAATTTGTTCTATATACTTACGGGCGGCCAGTTATCGGAAATGAATTAATGACCGCTCATACAGGTACGAACTCCGTTGCTTATCGTACGAGATGACTTATTAACCCGTCTTGACAGGAAAAAAGATTGCTATCGAATCCAGAAATTTTCTTGACGCAGGTGCTGTAGCCTGTAAACCACATTCCCCCAACGGAAGTAGTGATAGCGGTCTGGACCCTGGGACAAAACGCGAACGAAAGTCAACGTATTAAGAACACCAACCCTAAGGCGAAACGCTCTGACTGCAGGCTTTCAGGTGATAAAGAAAGGCAGTAACGTGACAACGAAGCGTCGAGAGGAACGGTGTTGGATGGTGCGTTTTACGGGGTTTACTCTTTTCGTTGGGGTACCGACCGTATTTTGCTTCTATACAGGATCGGCTTAGGCTCCATCTCCTGTTGGCAGGCTAGAAGTAACATTTTATACAGCAATCACACAGCATTTGCTGCTTAGGCCCACGACTTGTGTCCACCGGTTGTTGACACATTGACCTGCCGGCTCATTCGGCATGCTCGGAAGCTGCTTTTGGGAGGAGGAACAGCTCAGGTATGTTCATGTTCGCAAGGTCAAACCTCACACTCTGATTCTGAACGGACTATTAGATAGATAGCTGGGGCGATCCTGGAACCTATCAAACCTGGCTCTCGTCATCTTGAAATACAATGCAGATATCATGACCTTTCCCCTCCAACCACCTCATCCACATATCTCGGTATTCAGTCGTCCATTTCCACCTCGGATCGAAGACGACTCTGTTCGGGAGTAATCGTGTAATGCGACGCATCTCCCGTCTATCACGGTTAGAATAGAAATATCTCAATTTGGATGCTTGTGACAACGTAAGCTGCTGCTATTGGAAGCAGGGAGGGGAGGGGGGGGGCTTCTCAGCATCCTGCTTATCGATTGCTGGGGAAGAACAAAACGTACGGAACTGGGAGGATATACCATCCTATGCCATTTACAGAACGTTTTCGAGGGAAGAACGTATTCGGTTCCTTCGTCAAGGGAGTCCCTTTTCCCTTTCCCTTGCTTGGAGAAACGCGTAGGGGGTAACGCTGGTTGGTACGCGGTGATGACCGGGATCGTCGCCTCAATATCATCGTAAACCTCGTTGCTCGGTTTCATCCAACCTCCACCTCTTCCCATATCAACACACCTGTCGATGTGTTGGAACCTTGCATCGCTTTTCTGCAACTGCCTTCTGTACCCCCTCGCCGAATCCCAGTACTCTTGCTCTTTTTCTGGCGTCTCATACACCTCCTGTCCATATCCTCTCCTCTTCTTCCATCTCAACCCTCTACCAACCCAGTCCCACACCCACGCCCATGTCGTTCTCGAAGCCAACGATTTCAGTTGCGGAAACGGGAGAAGAAAGAACTGGGCTATGCGAGATTTGAATATCGTTACTATTAGGATGGATACAAATTTATGGGTCACGCATCCTGACGTTCCTGTGGGTCGTGGCCGCGGTGCGATGGCAACCCAGAATTTCCCAAGGGTGTGATGGGTCCGATGGTCGTTGTCGGATGGGCACGATGTCATCCATGGAGCGAACCTCATGGTGTTGTCCATTGGGTTTGAGAGAAGAGCTGGTGTTGGTTTTTATCCTCTCGTCGTGTTGTTTGTTGTCGTCGAAGTTTGGGCATGAGATGTTATCGGATTGCTATGATTGGGAGGGACGAAGGAACATGGCGAGCCTTTATCCGTTCCCGCCCCAGATTGCTTCTTGTTGGGAAGGCATGCGATGTACATGAGGTGAGTTCGTGTTTGTTTTTGAGGGAATGGAGTGGCTCATTCATGGGTATGGATGGAACGAGTGACGACTATGTCGTGTGACTGGAGGACATCTATGACATCACCCCACGGGAAATTTATTTATGTTTGTTGTGTTCTCGTTCACATATAGTGGCGTCATCGCTGGATGTGCATATCTTTTTTTCCCAAACCCCCACCATGTCACAACCAGTGCCAAAACGCAATCTCTCGCATCCTCTTATCAGGCGGAATGGCGTTCCTAATACGTTCTTCAGTCGTCTCGTGTTCTCTCTCTCTCGCCTTGCAGACGTTCCACTTCAGTACCAGATCCTCCGTTATGGTCTTGGTACTCCTACTATCGAAGCTTTAGGGGGACAGGTTCTTCTTCCTTACCTCCCCGCTGCGACCCAACAAGGTGCTATCACCAGCTTCCTTGGTCTCTCGCCGTACCGCACGGTGCTGCTTGCCATGTCAGTTGGCTCCATGTTGAAGCAGAACTATTGGGTTTTGCGGGTTTCACGTGACGAAATGTCTCCATTCCAATCTATTGGAGTTGGTTTATTCAACGGGTTCATGAACTCTCTCAACTCGCTTGTTTTCCTGAACACTGCCACATCCGCCATCTCCACGCCTCCTGAAGAGTGGGATCTTACTTCACCCAGACTATTGGTCGGAAGCGCGTTGTTTGTGACTGGCATTGCGTTGGAGTGGATCTCAGAGGTGCAGAGGAAAGCGTTCAAGGATGATCCAAGGAATCAAGGGAAGGTGTACATGGATGGATTGTTCGGTATGGCTAGGCATATCAACTATGGAGGATATATGTTGTGGAGGGCTGGAGCTGCAACTGCGGCAGGAGGATGGACCTTTGGTGCTGTGATTGGGCTCTTCAATTTCTTCTTCTTTGAAAGGAGCTCTATCCCTGAGTTAGATGAGTATTGTTCTCTGAGGGTGAGCATTTCAATCCTTTACGAACTTTACGGCTAGCTGACATTCGCTTTGGCGCAGTATGACAGAGCATGGGCAGAGTACAAGCGAAGAGTGCCGTACAAGCTTCTCCCTTATATCTGGTGATCGACTGCTCACAGCAAAGCAATGTACTTCAATTCAACTGTTTCAATTGTCACTGCCTCGATGTAAATCGCGATACATCAAAATACCATTTGTTTCGGGCGTTCAAAAATCAAACTCGGGTTCAGATGACACGATTTGCGTTTGTCTTGAGAGTCATTCTTCCCCGATGACCGGGCGGAACCCCACTCGGGTGGGTGTCAGTGATAGCTGTCTCCGGTGTGCAGAAGGCGTCCGCTGCCAGCGCTGAGCGGCGCGCGACAGGGTTCGAGCTGGCATTTCACTAGTCAGCTAACGGCGGGACCTTCCCTCGTACATGCTTCGCTGTAATGCGGGGGCGGTAATGTTCTGTTCGCAATATCGCGCAACTAATTTTGATCATGGTGAATCCAACGAAGGCCAGGAGGTGCCGGTGAAGCTTAAGGCTTGATAACTTGATAGCGAGCCCCCTGTTCATCGACGGTATCATTTACAAGGACTCTTTCATTATGCTCGAGATGACATTCCCATACTGTACTCAGCATTTTTTTCCCCGCTCATATGTAACTGGGATCGGCGTGTACAGGGTTGACAGAATGCTTATATACAGAGGCTAATTCGGGTTTTATTCTCGTGAGAGCGGTTGCGGTACCAACCAGAAGTGGAAGCGTCGGCAGAGGGGGCTTCTTTGGGGCGAGTCAAACAGAGCGCTGCAGGTAGATACATGTTACACCAGCTCATCCCATTCATATACGGGTACAAGTGATTCAGATTTTGATGAAAATCCCGTTAAGGTAGGCCCATAGATGAACCCAACACATCATTATCCTAACGAGCTTACTTTTAGAATCTATGATGTGTCCGGGTGCGTCGTATCACGGACTTGCGGGAAGGGCGGGGAGTGTAGGTATATAGATGAAAGCTTTTCAGCTAAAACGACAGCAGCTTTCTAGCTTTGTGCCCAAGTCTCAAGAGATGCCTTCTTCAGAACCATTCGAAGTCGAGTTCGTGTCACCAATTCAAACGACTTTCGTCGATCCCGTACGGGAAGATCAAATCTTCAACCAGTCGGAGAAGAAGAAGAAGAAGCATGCAAAGGGCAATAGCGATGAGACGGTGACGAGTGTTGTTATTAGAGATGTGGAGGAGGGATATAAGGAGGAAGACCAAGGGGTAAAGGTTGTTTCGTTCACACCTGGTACGGGCGAAAATCCCAAAGAATGGGGAAAGGCAAAGAAATGGTGAGTCTTTCTTTCTTCCGATCTTCTAAGGACAGAACATAGATTGACGTCGACATGTCAACAGGTACATCACCATTACAGTTTCCTTCCTCTGTTTAGCCGTAACTCTTGGAAGTTCAACCGTTACGGGAGAGTGAGTGTTCAGTTTTTTATAGTTTCCGTCGGAGGAATCATTGATTGACTGTCTTTTACAGCATGACGGGCCCCACTAAAGAATTTGGAACCTCTCAAGAAATTATCAATCTCACCATCACTTGTTTCGTTATCGGCTTTGGAATAGGGTAAGTTGATTCTCGGCAATTGGAGTTTGAGTTCTAGGCTAACGTTTTTTCTGCCTAAGACCACTCATTTTTGCACCTCTATCCGAACTTGTTGGCAGGACACCTATGTACCTCGTCAGCATGTTCTTCTATTGTATTTTCACACTTCCGAGTGCGCTGGCGCATAATGCGGCTACCCTGGTTATCGCTCGACAAATAGCTGGACTTGCCGCCTCTGCACCCATGTGTAATGTTGGTGGAAGGTAAATCAAATTCAGCGCTCTTTCTCGCGAACGTGTGCTTACTCCAATTGGTATAGTATCGCAGATATTTGGTCCGTTGAAGAACGTGGTATTCCCATGGCGTTCTTTTCATTTACCATCTTGTGAGTGGGATCTTATTTCTTCGTTTTTTTGGACACTCCCTAACCCACTTATTCGTAGCATGGGACCCTGTCTAGGCCCTGTAATGGGAGGCTGGATTGGAGAACGTGCGGGTTGGCGATGGCTATGTGAGTACTGTTTCCCCGTTCCCTTCACGGTCTTTACGGATTAAACGCGTGTTATTCCCCTACAGACTGGGTCCTCTTCATCTTTTCCGGCTTCTGTTTCGTCTTGACATTGTTCCTTCCCGAAACGCTCGCACCTGTTGTCCTCCGCCGGAAAGCCGCCAAGTTGCGCAAGGAGACCGGGGACTCCAGCTATCGAACTGTGGAAGAAATCGAGGGGAAACCGTTCATGCAAAACCTGAGGGTTGCGCTTTCGAGGCCTCTTATCATGCTGTTTACTGAGCCTATTGTGATCATGTTCTCCATCTGTATGTCTCGACTCCTTACTTTATCCTTGTTCTGTCACTGATCTATGTTCCAGATCTTTCCTTCGTCTATGCACTGCTCTGTAAGTTTCTACAGTCAAATTATGCAATTGATGCATGGCTGACAGTTCATACGTAGATCTGATGTTCTTTGCGTTCCCCATCGCCTTTGCGGAAATTCGTCACTTCAGCGGGGGCATGACAGGTGTTACCTTCGTCAGTATCATCGTGAGTACCGTTTCTTTCTCTCTCTGTGTCCACGGCTGAGGCTTGTCGATAGATCGGGATTGGCATTGCTATGTGTTTGCTGCCGTTCAACGAGAAAATTTACGCAGCTCTTACAAAGAAAGGAACCTACCCCGAAGCCCGTCTTTATGGAATGATGCTTGGAGCTATGTACGTCTGCTCATTTATCTTGCAGGTGTGAATTCATCTCATGGCATTATCATTACTTTAGAGTTTTGCCCATATCGTTGTTCATGTTCGCCTTCACCGGAGCCTTCGCCCGTATCCATTGGATAGGTTCGTTCCTCCTCTTTTCCCCGATATCGAACTAGAACTCACAGCTCTATTTTGTAGCTCCTTTGATCTCTGGTGCCGTCTTTGGGTTCTCGATGATCGTCATCTACGTCTCCGCGAACTCGTACATCGTCGACAGCTATTCCGCCTATGCTGCTTCGGCTATCGCAGCCAAAACACTCCTTCGATCTGAAATTGCTGCTATGGTACCCCTTTTCGTCGATCAGATGTTCCACGGGATGGGATTCCAGTATGCTGGACTGTTGCTTGCGCTCGTTGCTGTGGCGATTGGACCCATTCCGTACGTATTCTTTATCTATGGAGAACGTATAAGGAAGAGAAGTGTTATGGCTACGCAAGCTGTTAGAAGGCGTTGAACGCACTGGCACCAGTAGTTTGGGATGTAACCTTTAATTGGGAAGGACGGGATAGACATGCGCGCATACACACACACACACCCTTTTTTATTTTTGTTTCAATTATCCGTAGCGATATTCGGTATGTAGGTTTCTTCTATAGTAGTTAGTTAGTATCATCTGTAGCGAATTGTAGTCTAGCGTGCGGTGATTAGTCTGTAGGCCACCGCAGTGCCAACAGGAAACATCGTATTTAACCTAGGACTTTTCTTAATTTATGTAATTCATTTTACCCATGCAAATTTACTTACTTCGAGCTTCTATTCGAAATTTCCCAGCTCAAGCGTTTGATCGATCAATATGAGCTTGAGCGCTTGAACGTTAATTGATAAACGTCATCCGACGATCCCGTGATGGCCTTGATCTCGGACTTCCGCCGCTGTAAGTACTTATAACTGAAAACTCCTAGATTTGAGCCGAGGTACGAGGCTCAAATCGGAGGATAAGATAGTGGCAGTGAGATAAGCGTAGCTGACGCGTCAGATAATCCTGACGCGTCAGTCGACTTACCTCCTGCGCTCATCTCACTGCTCTCGACATTTTTGTTGTATTACTCTTCATCATGACCGGAATCGAACCTCCTCAACCTCTCACTATTCAACAAAAGGAACTATTAGTCAAACAAAATTCTTTATCCAATAACGAGCGACAATCTCGAACACGCGTCTCAGACCTCGCCAGAACTCTTTTCAGCAAATTGGCGATAATTCCGAAAATTAAGAAGATCCACGAAATCAAGGCCAAGAACGAGGAGCGTAGGATGAAAGATTTAGCCTTTTTGCAAGGAGACTCCCCGGATCCAGCCTCCCCTCAAGCCTCGGTATGGGATCTCTCGACAGACGAATATCAAGAACTGGTAGATTCGAAGGAAAGACTAGAGGAGGCGAAGCCTTATCTTGAAGGCAAGGTATACAAGGAGCTGCTAGAAGAACAGAAGAAAATGGAGCCAAAGGCTTCATCTGACGAGGGAGACCAGAGCAGACTATATGCTCTCGATTTCGAAGAAGTCGAGTACAGCTCAATGGATTCTCCCGAAATCGAATTTCCTACAGACCTTATTATCTCACTAAACCACAATCCCAGAAAATCCCCTCCTCTCGGCATCTTCCTCCCTGACAATCTCAAGATCATAGTCCGAGAACTCGCTAGTATCAAGACAAAAAAAAGTCGCGTCGATTCTTCGCTCAGACAAGAAAGCCACCATCCTCGACCTCGACGACCTCCTCAGTAAACTCAAAATCAAACCCGACGACGCTTTCGAAGGTCTTCCCGACGCTTACGACTGTATTGAAGCCATGGATGGCCTCTGCAGATTTGAGGCCATCAGGGATTCTAAAGGAGAGAAAGGCATTCACTATCTGTTTATGCACGCTCACTGCCTCTATTTCAAGAACAAGCCAGACTCGAAAAAATATTACAAATGGTGGAAGCCAGTCGAACTCGAACTTCGACAAAAACGTTTCGAAAGTATGGTGAAGTTCAGCAGACAGGCATACGATGATCAATGGATCCTCATGCAGGCAAAAGCGGACGGTGAGATGGCTGCAGAGGCGAGGTGGGCTGACCTCGAAGCGAAGATGGCGAGGTTCCGTGAAGACGAGTCACGAAAGCGCAGGTCATATCCAAACCGCGACGACGACTCAAAAGACTTTCGCGCTCGCAAGCCCTTTCGGTCTGGCAATGGAGGCGGCTCTTCCTCGGACCTTCATTGCATCGCTTGCTCACTCCGAGGACACTCAGCGAAGACGCACGGCACTTCGGACCCTTCCCCACTCTGGGCCAGCCTCAGATCGAAGATCCTCTATCACCCGACCTCTAACAAACCTCTCTGTGGCAGATTCAACATCTTCGGCACCAGCAAAGGCGACCGAGACGGCAAATGTTCCGACTGCAAAGCAGAGCATGTCTGCTCTTTCTGTGGAAAATCGGAGCACCACGCTCTCAGTTGGAAGTGCGTTCAGAAACCCAACGAACGTCGTTGAGTGGCTCAAAATGGCTCGCCCTTCACGTTTATCCTACACCAACTTCTCTTCTCTCATCCATCCTCGTGTACATCCCGTCTCAACCCCAATAAACCTTATGCAGCATTTCTTACGCATCGTCACCCCGTACGACCCTTCCGCCTTCCAGCAAAAACTACAGCATCACAATCTTGTTCAATACTACCCATTACGCTTGACAATCTCCGAAACGGCTTTCCACTAGGCACGATGCCTATCCTCAACTCTACTATTATCATACCCAACAACAAATCATGTCTCGAACACCCCGAGACGGTCAACGAATACATCGCCGACGAGCTGAAAGACGGCCGTTTCTCCGGCCCCTTTACGAGAGAAACGATGGAACAGATCATGGGCGGTGCATTTTATGCATCCCCTTTCATTGTAGCAGTACAGGATCAAGGTCCAGGACTACCACCCAAGAAGAGAATCTGCAGGCATCTTTCAAAAGACTCGAAAGCTCTGCCGGCTGTAAACTCTTTCATTGACAAGATTGACTTCCCCACCCATTTCGACATGGCGACGGGCTTTGCTGACATGGTGAGTCTCTTTCTCTCACTTTTCGAACATTCTCTATTCTTCCTTTCTACCACCATCCTTACGGGATGCAAAAAATCCGAACATCTTCATAGCATGACCACGCTACATGATGATGTCCACCCATTTCATCAGACCCGCAGTGGGCTCTACAGCTCCATGCCGTACTCGATAGACGAGTACAGGGCACTATTCAAATCTCGCCGTACCCTACAGAAGGGTACAGGGCCCCACGTCGCCACACTCCACAGAAGAGTTCAGGGCCTTTCTTCGCCGTACTTGATAGTCAAGTATAGGGCCATATCTCGCCTAGTTTCACAGAGTCCACAACCGAGTACAGTAACTTACTCTCTCTCCCAGATCGCCTGCGCCCCAGAAGGGTTCCAAGCATGTACAGTAGATATCGCCAAATTTCATCGAACATGTCCAGTTTTACCGCATCATAAACCTTTTCTGGTAGTCCAAGGGAGACCAGCAGAATTTTATATTGATCATAACTACCCATTCGGAGCAGCGTCAGCCAGCTCAAACTCCGGCATGATAGCTAACGCCATGGTTGACATCTGGCGAGCCGAAGGAGTACAACCCATCAAAAAATACGAGGACGACATCATCGTTGGTCGCCGCCCTCGCCAACGCAAACTTACCGATGGGTCATACATTAAGATCAACCTCTTACAACACCCCCATTCGTCTTCAAAATTTTCCCATCAATCCCTCCTCCCCTTCAATCCTGACACTCCCGATGAATCACTCTTCCTGTATGATTACGATAAACCGCAGATGATGGACCGCATCAGCAGTCTTCATACGCCGTGGCACATGTCCAAGGGTGACCAGCACTTCGTCTGGATCACCATATTCCTCGGTTTTCTATGGGACCTTCCCAGACGTAGAGTCTCTCTCCCCGAAACGAAGCGCCTGAAATACCTTCACCGGGTTTCTACCTTTGTTGATCGTTATAGTGGGACACAGTGTCCTTTAGAAGAAGTTGACAAGATTCATGGCACCTTATGTCATTGCGCCTTCATCTACCGAGAAGGCCGCACGCATCTCGCTTCATTTTCCAACTTTGGCGCTAGCTTCAAAGGCGACCGTTTCATCCGGAGATGGACGCCAAGATTGGTCAAAGAAGACCTACAATGGTGGTCAACAGCCCTCTCAGACCCCGTCTTCTACAGACAGTTACATCCAAGAAAACCGACACTAGACCTCGGCATTTACGTCGACGCCTCAACCTCGTGGGGTATAGGCATTATCATCGACGGGAAATGGGCTGCCTACCGCTTACGGCCCAATTGGAAAGATACCGGTACCTCTATCGGCCGTGACATCTGCTGGCTCGAAACCATCGCCATTGAGCTGGCCATATACTTTGTTGCCGAGTATGCTGAGGCGAAAGACCAGGGCGTCATCATCAACTCAGACAATCAAGGAGCTATTGGCGCAGTGATAAAGTCTCGCTCGCCAAACCTCTGGATTAACCTTTCTACCCGGCGAATGTATTCCATGTTATACGCTCTCAACATCACCCCAGAACTCGTTTATGTTGCATCTGCTCAGAATCTAGCCGACCCTATCTTGCGCGGAGAATTAGGCCGGCCAGAGGACAAACTCACCCAAGCCTTCAGTTTACCTGAGGCTCTCTCCAATATCCTTGCCTATGTTTAGGCATCTCCGTCGAACGCCGTCGGTCAAGTCCGATGAGAGGACGGTTGAACCGCGCACAACCGTACCTCAGTCTTCATCATTGTCTGCTTTTTCTAATGTTACAACTGCATCTTCAATCGCACCCTTACCTCGCTCCTTCAGCCAACCTAGTACCTCAGTTATCAGAACCCCACGTAAAGAAAACCGCTATGCACCAAACCCTCTCAGACCAAAAGTCCCAGCCAAAGACCGCATCTTTTCCTGGGAAACTGAATTCTCGCGAAGGAAGAGACAAGAAGAAGAATCCAAGTGGCCGCCCAAAGTAA
The DNA here is from genome assembly GCF_018924745.1 of Marasmius oreades. Lineage (NCBI taxonomy): Eukaryota > Fungi > Basidiomycota > Agaricomycetes > Agaricales > Marasmiaceae > Marasmius > Marasmius oreades. The sequence goes on from NC_057324.1 coordinate 419,054, forward strand.
AGGCACTTGCGCAGAAGGCAGTGTCCGGAGCATTCGGTGATGGTACAAAATCATCATATGGTGCAGGGCCTCTTCGATTTACTCAGTTCTGCGACAAGTACGAGATCCCCGAAGCAGACAGAATGCGTAAGTTTACGCAATAAAGTATCCCTTTCGCATATTTACCGATTCCCAGCTGCCGACAAGACCCTTTTAGCAGCTTTTATCGGAGAGCATCTTGGAGAGATCGCCTCTGTCAAAGGTTGGCTCTCTGGTATACGAGCCTGGCATGTTTATCACGGCGCCCCATGGTATGGTGACGACCCACTAGTGAAGCTCGCTCGGATCACAGCCAAGAAGCAAGGCTCTCACCGCAAGAAACAACAACGGCCGCCCGTTTCCATTGAACATTTAGTCGTCCTCAAAAGCAAATTAGACCTCGACAACCCAAAGCACGCTACCACTTGGGCTATAGCAACTACTACCTTTTTTGGATGTAGACATTTAGGAGAAACGACAATTCTGTCAGCCAAAAAGTTCGACCCCAGATATCATGTCACTAAAGAATCTTCAGCAATGTCGTTCAAGAAACTTTCAAACGGCTACGATTCATGCACTTTTCGCATTCCTTGGACCAAGACCACCAAACAAGAAGGAGCTGAAGTTGTCCTCACTTCACGCCCAAAAGAATTCCATGACATTTGTCCACTCGACGCTATCACCAATCATCTACGCGTCAATTCACTTCTTCCCTCTTCATTTCCCCTTTTCTCATATATTGACGAACTCGGCTCTCCCACCATGTACAGCAAAACAGAATTTCTCAACTTCTGCCGCGGCATCTGGCAAGACGCCGCTCTTTATCATATATTCGGACACAGCTTTCGCATCGGAGGAGCTGTTGAACTTCTCTTGGCTGGTGTTCCCCCCGAAGTCGTAGCCGCCACAGGGGGTTGGAATTCTCTCGCCTTCTTAGTCTACTGGCGTAAAATTTCTTCTATTATTCCTCAGTTTACATCCAAAGCTTATTCCTCAACTCGTATTCAACTCATTGACAAGCAGATCGATACCTTTAGAAAGAACAATAGTATACCGACCTCTGTAGTAAACCTCGCCGTAGATGGTTTGGACTTAACTGATGATTAATTTCATAGATTAATTCTATCATATTTTCGTATACTATATCTCGCACTTGCTCAGTTGGGGGGTCCAGATTGGGCTTCGTTAAAAGCCGGCACCTGTACGTCAGAGCAAGTGCTCAATTTGGGCATCACAGGTTCCGTCGTTTTCTCAGCCCACTTGGTGCCCCGAGCGCTCAGGCTGGCCTTGGTCGCGTTTGGCGTTCTTTGGGCAACGCGTAAGATCACGGGCAAATCACATGCCCCTCTTTTGCGCGCCCAAGCCAGCCTCCGGCAAACCCACCTACTGAGATATAGCACGAGTAGAGTACCTACAATATAGCAGAACTTATATACTTATATGATCAAAGACTTGTTTATATCATATAGTATTATTTTGTCTCTAGTTCCTATTCTACGTTTAGAAACGGAACTAGCTTATCACGACGAGCTGGAAATTTAACGACTGCGGTGCATTGGCGGTACGCAGACGCGTACATATACCAAAACACATAAGCGACACGCCCCGGTCACATATTTAGCCTGTCACACCCTGGTGCACCGCCACCAATATCCCCTTTCTTCCCTCCCCCCATCTGCATCCGCCACTCCAAGTCTTCTGAATCACCGCTATTCTTACTTCTGATATCTGAAACGAACATACAAGTTACGACAAGTTAATACCCGTGCAACTACAATACTCTATCGATATAATCGTGCAAATCAGGACCATAATGTCGGTGTCTTTGTCTGGACAATCATCATCGAAGGAGGCGTTACGGCAGTTTAAGGATCCTGTTCATACATATTGTGCGTAACCCTCGAGTATTAACTATGAGGAGTCATAGCTGATGTCCAGTTTATTCCCCACTAGTTACATTCTCCAAACGAGTCTGCAGAATTATCGACACGTGCGTCTTTGTATCCGCAGTCAGACGCGTTCAAAAACGCGTTTGTCTGTCTTTCAATGATCCTTACCGACGAAACATCATTCCCTCTTATACCTCTAGTCCCCACTTCCAACGGCTCCGCAAAGTGAAGCAACTCGGCACCACTTATCACGTTTGGCCGAACGCGTCTCATAATCGGTTCGAGCATTGCTTGGGTATAACCACCTTCCTATCCTCTTGCGTCTTCTTTATGGCTGAAGCCTTTCCAGGCGTCGGCTATCTTGCTGGTCAACTAGCCACTCAACTCAGAATGGCTCAACCCCACTTGGCTATCACCGACCGTGATGTGGAATGTTTACAGATCGCCGGCTTGTGTCACGACCTTGGACATGGCCCTTGGTCTCACGTTTTCGATGGCATGTTCATGCCAAAAGCCATGTACGTATCTTCTTTCACTCTACTAGGTGGCCTTTTAACTGTTATATATGCGAAAGGCCTGGGACGAATTGGCAACATGAACAAGGATCCGAATTAATGTTTAACGACATGATTTCCTCTCGCAAGATACCACTTTCCAAGAAGGATTGTTCTTTCGTCAAGGCCCTTATCGCTGGTGACCCAAATCAATGTGATGCGTACGTCGAACCTGGATGTTTGTTTACTTCGCTTACCTTTCTCCCAGAGATGAGAAACGTTTCTTGTTTGACATTGTTGCTAATAAGCGCAATGGGTTGGATGTCGACAAGTATGTGACATGCTTGACGTTTTCTATACTCTTCTGACCACTATTGAATTCAGGTTCGACTACATTGTTCGCGACTCGTTAATGGTTGGACATAAGGTTAATCTCGATATCCAGCGGTACGTGTGGCTATTTCCATTCATTCTGCACTTGGTCATCAATACATCGTAGGATCGTCGGCTCCGCCAGGGTCATTAAGGATCAGATCTGTTACGATTGTAAGGATCTGAACAACATCTACAAGATTGGAGAAAACCGGTTTGAGCTCCACAAAATGGTCTATAACCATAAGACGGGTGTGTATCTCTTCTTTTTGTGTGCTAGCAGACCTAACCTCGCTGGGCAGCCAAAGCCATAGAGTACATGATTATCGATGCTCTTCACCTTGCAGATCCATACATGGGCATCTCGAAGGCTGTCTTCAACCCCAAACAGTATCTCAACTTGACAGATTCCATCATGGACAGGATAGAGGCTTCCGACGACGAGGTGCGTTATGGATGTGTCTAGACCAGTACCTACTGACGAGAGCAATACACAGCGCCTGGCCCCCGCGAAGGCAATCTTTGAGCGAATCCATGACCGGGACCTATACCGCCTGACGGACTTCAAGTGTTTTCCATGGAAGGTCGAAAACAAGAAGTATATCCAGGAGCATATCACACCACGTGCCATTGTCGAGACTGCTGGACTGCTTTACGGTGGAGATGTCTCGGGGTTAAGGGAAGAAGACGTGATTGTTGACCTTACAACCATGCATTATGGTATGAAGGATGCCAATCCGTTGAAGAACGTTCGCTTCTATAACAAGGCCAATCCCAACGGTGAGGGTTCCTTACCCTCATGGCTTTCTGTTTGCTTATCTTCCTTTATAGTTTCCTTCCGTGCGAGAGACGGGGATTATTCGACCCTTCGACCTTCTGTGTTCGCCGAACACAAGCTCCAGATATATTCCAAACAGTCCAAGTGAGTCTGTTTCTCTTTCTCGCTTCTTTTCCTCCATGAGTAATCCCTTTGTAGGTACTGCGGTGTTGTTCAGAAGGCGTACCGTCACTTTTGTGAAAAGGACGATCAACTCCGCAAGATCCTCATGACGGAAGAAGACCCCTCTAGTGACCTTTCATCCGACGAAGGGGATGATCCGGACGACATCACTCGTGCGCCTTCTCTCGCGCCGACTGAAATCGAACGTACTGATCCTCCACCCACGAAGAAGCGGTCTTTCGGTAGGGTGTGGTCCAAATCGATGACTTCCCTGGATCCTTTTCCATCATCGGCGACGGATGAGAAGGCTACGGAAGAAGGGTTTTCGCCGCCGCCGTTTAGCGCGAAGCATGTGTTGGATTCGGAAGATGAGGAGGAGCTGGAGTTGGCGTCCCCTGGCCCTGCGGAGAAGAGGATCAAGTTGGTGTAGAGTGTTTCCCCAGATTGTTCTTCGTTGATCGAAGAACTCTGTGTCTGGACTTCTTTTCTTTTCTGCTTTGTTTCTGCTGTGCATTTATTCATTTGTACTTACCATCATTCATGGTTCATACGTCGCTCTCTGTTGCTCTCGAATATTTTTTTGCTTGTATATCACTGTATCGATAACTATACATACTCTCGACTGCCGCAACGGCGATAAATTTTAATGCTATGACTCATGTTTATTTTGTATCGTCGGAGGGTTTAACGTCTAACCTTCAACGCCTCCTAACTGCTTGCGTAGCCTTGCTACTTCATCCGCGGAAATTTGGAAGTGAAGGAACTAGGTCAGTACAGCAGAATTGGCCACTCAGGTTCGCGGTGTGACTCGGAACCGTACTGAAACACTGCTTTCAGTTTCTGCTATACCAACTTCCTCCTGTGCAGTTCACCTTGCAATATTTGGCGTCTTTGCTCAGTCAATTATATTAAATACCATGGTTTTATGTATCTTGGGCACCGGAATATAAAAAGACAGTCACTATGCCCACTGCCGACTACAAGGGGTTGTCAACGGCTATTTTTTTAGAATAGGATTTCGACAGCAACGGTCCTCGTAATGACTACTGAAATGCAATCATACTAAGATCAAGATTCATATGACTCAAACTTCCAAGGACCAACACTTCTAGTTGAAGATAGACCATAACTGGTTGATATTACTCGGGTTGAGGGGATTGGGGTCGCAGTCCCAAAGCTGAAGCTAAAGAAGAAGAAGACCGCAAATCGTCGGTTAATAATTAAGGAAAAAAAGCACAAGAAAGGGAACGAAACATACATCAGTACCAGCCGTATAAACACCGTCTTTCACATCCACACACTTATTCTGTCCAACCCAAGAAATCGATACCGTCGTCAAATTCTCTGGCTTAGTAACCTGCCACAACTGATTCGTGTTCCCATCTATGCACGACCAGATCTGGAGTAAATTCCCATTGGACGGATTACCGTCGCGAACGTCGAGGCATTTGGTCCCATCGGCCGTCTTGATCTGGCCCGTGAATGTATTTGGGTTAGCTCCCTGAGGGGGAAGGACCCAGTTGACGGTGCTCAAGTCACCACACGAGGCGAGTGCGACAGTAGTTCCATCGGCATTGGAAGGGGCTGCCATGCAAACGGACGCTGCGTGTTGACCTGCTCCGGTTGCCAAAAGTCGGACCGTTTGTACCGGCGGGGGAGGGGAAACGGAATTGGCAGTCCACATCTGGTTGGAGTTGTTCGAGTCGCAGGTCCAGATCTGTACCTGATTCCCGTTACTGATGTTGCCGTCGGTAAGGTCGATACATTTGTTCGTTCCAGCCCATTGGTAGATGGAGTCAGCAAAGGGGATGAAAAGTTGATTCGTGCTTCCGGGGACACAGGTCCAGATTTGGAGTTTGGTACCATCAGCGTTGTTGCCGTCAATTACGTCCAAACACTTGGGATGGAAGTTGGTTAGTTTTGGAACTCTGTTTGATTGGAAGTCAGCACACCTTGTCACCGAGAACCGTGAGTGGCTGAGGTTCAGAACTTTGCACGAAAGCCCAGTTTTGCCCAGAGACCCCCACACCACAGTCTTGAATGACGACGGGAGCCCCGGTGGTGTTGGAGGACGCAGTGATACATCCTGCCCTGCCGGCAGCTAGGACTATAAACGAGTCAGAGAGAGATCTTGCCGTAAGGAACAATACCCACATGCTGGATTATCACTGGTAATTTGCAAGGCCGTGGCGACTGTGACGAAAGCTGAGAGCCTGAGGGCGAGCGCAGCAGAGTGCATGGTAGGATGAAGAACCAAGATGATAGCCAAGTAAAGTTACTTGAGGCGACCTTTGATGAGGTATAGGTCACTACTCGGCCCAGTTTTATACCTTGAACTCCGCAGACCACCCAATCCTTGTCAGGCCGGCAGGCTACTCGGTTGCAGCACAAGAAGCTTCCAGTGGTGCCGCATATCAATGGTAGGAAGCCTGTAAGAATAGATCGAAGGGAAATTTAACGACTGGTCCGTTCCCTCGGATGCATAGTCGCTTGATATCGAAGCCATATGAAGGGCGTGCCAGGTCCTCCGCATTGAACCGAATAGAGCTAAAGGCAGGCGACTTTGTACTTGAAATAAAGAAACCGTACAAGCGCACATGCAGTATATCACGTCGGACGATGTCGGGAATGTATGAATATTTTTAATTGCGGCAATGAGTATATGGATGCAAACGGAACACCAAAGCATAACAAAACGCCCGATACAATTAACCCGTAAGGCGTTAAGCAGGCTAAATATAGCATCGGAGGGCGTCACTGACGTACTAGTAATGAAAAGAAGATAAGTTTGATGGGGCCTACCACTGCGCGTCCGGCCGCTCGGCTGCTCGGCATGGAAGACTCGTCGTCATATCGGCGCCGAGGCGGCAAGTCCAGCTATTTGTCGAGCGGTAGTCACAGGGTAGCCACCAGCGCACTCGGAAGAGTTGAACATACAAGACGAGGTACATAGGCGTCCTGCCAACGAGTTCGGATAAAGGAGCGAAAATTAGTGGTCTTGTGAGAAAAATGTCAGCGCCAAAAAACCCACTTGATAACGAAACAAGTGATTTCTTGAGAGGTTTCAAATTCCTTAGTGGGGCCCGCCAAGCTGTAAAAGTAATAGAAACGAAAGAATAAGAAGGTGAGCGACTCACTCTCCTGTAACGATCGAACTTCCGAGAGTTACGGCAACAGAGGAAGGCAGTTGTAATAGTAATGTACCTGTTGACCATGTCAATCTATGCTTTATTCCTGAGCGCTCGGAAAAAGGAGGACCCCCACCATTTCTTAAACTTTCCCCACTCTCTAGCACTATCTTTACCCCTTTGTCCCCCTTTATGTCCCTCCTCCACATTCACATCTCTAACCACGACACTTGTCATCGTCTCATCGCTCTTGCCTTTTGGGAGCTTCTCCTTCTCCGACTGGTTGAGGAATTGATCTTCCCGTGCAGAATCGACAATCGTCGATTCAACAGGGGCTGCGAACTCGACTTGCAAGGGTTCTGAAGAAGGCATCCCAGAGACTTGAACACAAAGAGCTGTCGTTTGGCGCGAAAATACTTCATCTGTATACCTACGCCGCCCCGATCTTCCCGTTAGTCCGTGATACGACGCACTCGGACACATGGAGTCCATAAAAGTAAACTCGTTCGGCTATTGCGACACACCTGTAGTCCAAAGTCACTTCGAGGTCTGCTCGTATGTTACGCCTTACTATCATTATTCGATTTGGATTGAATGTCATAGTTGAAGGACAGGCTAAATTGGTCTCGAGTGCATCGAAGTTTGAAGCTTTGAAGAAGGGATAGAGGTGGGGGAGGGAATAGTGATATATGATACTCCGGCACCCCAGTTCGGAAGTCTGATGCCCCCGAATAGTCGTGAGAAAGGCGAGACCGCCGACCACATTCTCCACGCTACAGCTATGAGAGGCTAAGGCGATGACCGACGTCGATATTTGCCATTCAACAAATCCTGATGAGTTAGTAAAGTCCTCGTATTTTCCGATAAGAACGACATACCTCAGATGATGTTATACAAAATATAAGCAAGGCGAAGCGGCGTCAATAGTTCTGTGACCTTGGACTCTGCCGCACACAACGACACAGACAGAATAGAACTTTTGCCGTTCACATTAAACAGTGCAGTCCCTGAGGCAGAACAAAAGAACTAACTCACGATGCCGGAACTGGGTGTCACGCCCACGTACTACAAATCAAGCCTCTTGGTATCCTCTCTTTGGCCCGAAAACGATAATCCGTCACATACTCCAAATTCAGTCGCCCCCGCACCGTCTTTCCTTCTCAACGCTTAAGACCCAAGCAACTACTGGCCACGGTAAACCTCGCCGCGAAGAAACAGCAGATTGAAGCTCATGCTCTTCTCCTAACGCATGGAGAGCTCAGCACATGGCTCATTTTCCTCCCAGATATGAGAGATCGATATGACTCACCACGTTCCATGATGCAAAGACGGGACGGGACTCTGAAGGTTCCAGTCGTTTCCCAACTTCCTATCTGACCATTTCAATCCACATGCTCAACCACGAGAAGAACCCTGTCCGACCGGAGGCAGAGATTAATTCCTGGTGTGAGTCACATTGAAAGCGTGTGGTTGCTAGTGCTCTCAATATCTAACCTGAATCGGCTAACCGGCGGGTCAGCGAACACAGAAATCAAAAGCCTAGAATGAGCGATTAACTCACTCGCATTCTTTTGAAGACCCGACTCCTTTCCGATTTCTAAAGCATAAATTCAAGTCAAAATCATGTTGGACTTGTGTTGGACGTCTCGGGAAAAGTGGGGGGACGTTTGGGTTTATTTGGCTATGGTTCGGTCCGCTTGCCCCCCATGTTGATATACGGCTAAGGAAAACAGTTGTCCTGTGAGTCGTAATTGCATTGAATAAGCTAGCTTGAGGTTGTAGGAGAGTGTGTCATAGAGCGTAGATGGGTGAGAGACAAGAAGTGAGGGTAAGTATGGGAGAGCCCTTACGTCTATTTCCCACGCAAATTACGTCGCTTGGGCAGCGCCCAAAGTGGAGTAGAATTTAGAGTGCCTTCTGACAGATGAGTTATTCTAACATCTATACCCAACTACTTACTCCCAGCTGTGTGTTGTGGATCGAGAATCAACGGCTTGCAAACGCAAAATCCGGTTAGATGCCTAGCCCTGTGCCGCCGCCACTGTACTACCTTCGGCTGTCCAGAAGCATATAGGGACTCGGAGTGGTCAGAATTGAGTCAGAAGATCAACATGCTAGTGAAGATAAAACACTCAGCTCAGTATCCTTCATGATCAGATGCTGAAGCTGAAGAAGGAACAACTTGCAGCTGTTAATTTATCAATTTACGAAACGTTTAATCATGGCTTTGACATGTACACGGACTCCTTATTCACCGAGGTGCCACTGCCAGAAATAAGTAAACCCCGATGAAAACCGACTTTATTTTGGACCTTTGACATAGCCGTGGGCTTATGGCACCTCGAGGCTCGTGCACCACAATCACCATGAGTCAGTGGGATTCAAAGTGCACACCACGAACCACGATTCGCTCGGAGCGCATGAACTCAAGTCTCAGACTTGTGGTTCAGCCGTAACATCCAGACAGGTGGAAGAATGATAAAGTCCCACATAATACATATAATATATAGATAGATACCAAATAGAAGTAGCTTTCACGGCGTCAGTGACCTAGAAGAAGGCCAGCTGACTCCATAGCATAGCGCGTTGGAGAGGCATCTTGCCGTGGTAAGTCATTTTGATCGGCCCTTAGTAGGATCTAATTAAGATTTCAATTTACCGGTACATATAGACTTTCAATAGCCATCAGGCCTCCCGTTCCGTTTATCAATCTGATCGGGATCTACACCTTCAAGTTCGCACTCTCGAATCTGAAACACACGCCCAAATCTTGTACGCATCGCTCTGTTTCTCCCCTCTAGGGCCATACTCCACACATGGTTCACTGAGCTTGAGCGCTCTGATATGCGGAATGGTTTGGAGTCTGGACGCTCTCTATAACCGGTAGCGTCGAAATGCATTGAAAGCCGGTTAAACATAACCTTGCTGATCTACATTTCTGGACAATCCGTCCATATGAATCATATCCAATGAATGATTAATTGAGATGCGAGAGAAGGACATTCCATGTACACGAAGGAACTTCTGCACCAAAGTGAGAACTAGATCACTAAAATAAACGGTTGGTTGGTCAAAGGGTCGGTCTTTGAAAAAGCGGCAGCACAAACAATGATGAAAACAAGATGATGGGTGGGGTGTTCAGCTCAACTACGGTAGGGTGGTACTGCGTCGAAGGACAAAGAAGCGTTCGACTATCGTGTCGTTGAAACCGTAGACGAGCTTTGGTGGTTGGAAGAGAATCTTTGAAATTTGATAGATAGATTCCAGGTATGGAGTCTTGTCGTGCGCCTGCGTGATTGCAAAAATCAGGTAAGGCTCAAGGCGGGCCGGGAGGAACAGGCGGCTCAGCCTCCCTACGCGATAGCCACATCGCCGAAGCATCGCTGAAGCATACCGTCTCGCTATGGATCAACTATGGATATCCGCTTTATCTGACCGCAAAACGGTACCGGCTACCTGAAATTCTGGACAAAACCGAGGATGCATCGAACAATAATTTTCCTTCACCCAACGAGCTGCCATAAAGAATCTTGGGAACCGACTTTGCAGAAGACTTTTGAATTGGCGCTGAAGCACAAGCAGAGGAAGGAGGGTGTGGTGAGGATACGAGAAGCGTGCCATGGTGTCTCAGGACATTGACGGTGCTGTAGCTAGGTATAATTTTTTTACGCCAATGCTTTCCTCCTCATTTACCCACCCCGTGCTCTCTCAGGCTAGTACAAAGGTCCTGACGGTGCAACAAAACCGGTTCAATATCTGTGTACTGAGAAACCTGTCCACCCGATCCTCGGCGGCATATACTACTTGATATCAGTCAAATTGTTTAGTGGATACTCGTGGAGTCGAACTCAAACTTGTCGTCGTATTCTAGGCCAAAATGTACACACGACGCGTTGATTGACCGCGAGTCTGGGAGAATATTTGCTCCAATCACCATTATACCTGACACTGGGCATTTAGTACGTATCAGAAATTACCGCCGACTTCAGGACTAACTCACCTGACGGTGCAACAAAACTTGTTCAAGATCTGTGTACCCAGAGACCTGTTTGTTCACCTGATCCTCGACGGCATACAGGACTTATTCTAGACCAAGACGTACACACGACGCGTCGATTTGATCCCAAGTCCGGGAGAAATTTGCTTCCATTACTGTCGTAGAGTCAACTCCGGCAAAACCTCTCGGTAGATGGAGCAGATGCTTCAACACCGAAAAAGAGAAGGAAAATTGGACCCCAAAATTGTGTGCATGATGAACTGATCTTATCTCATAGTAGTTTCCATTTTGTAAATCAAAGGAAACTAGAGAAGTGTCCCCCATCCGGCTACGCGTATAGAGCCTTCCACTCCCAAGAGAACATCACCTCATGATGTCTAGCCACCAGTCTCCCGCTGGAAGTCCACTGAAGCCAACAACAGGTAGATGCTCCCTGTCTTCACAACTTGAAACCCCAAAATTATCCTCTCAATCTTTTTCAATGTCATAAGTAGCTACTACCTATCTCGACGCGTCGCGCGACAGTTAATTTGATGACCGCCACATGATGATAATCACCGGAGATCTAAAAAAAGAAATGGAATTAATCTGATGGTAATGTATCCGGATGTTATTATTATAATTGGATGCTACTCAAAAGTTCAAATTCAGATAGTCTGATGGTAATGTACCCGGATGTTATTATTGTAATTGGATGCTACTCAAAAGTTCAAATTCAGACAATGACTGCCTTCCATTCACTTGACCGTTACCACTTCAGTGATTCGTTCAGTTCGAAGATCAGAACGCCAACCCAACGCCAACCATTCCTTCTTGGTCCGAGGGACAAACGAACAGCGGCAAAAAAAAAGAAGTCCACACATACAGGTTCGTCGGCAATTCATGACTCCGGTCAATAGAGCACAACCGGGGATAACGCGTAACGCTCCAGAGTCCACAACAACCACTCCTCATCAGGGCCACGCGACACCAGCCCCAGCTTCTCCGAGTCCTCTCATCCATCACCAATGACGTCATCAAATGGAGTCCATCGCACCACTTCCTTTTGAGCGGTGCCATCGGTTTCAATCGGAGCGAGAATCATCCCCTTCATGGGATGAAAGGTCGTCGTGAGCCTGGGTCTTTTTCCGTCACGAGAATCTTCCGGAGTCGATCGTCGTTTTCACAAAGTGACGATACATATATTTTTCCATGTTTCTGCAAGGTTTTTGGGGGTATCTTTTGGATCACTGTGACGGTAATGGAAATAAATTTCTCCCGCTTGGGATCAATCGACGCGTCGTGTGTATGCTTTGGCGACTCCACGGGTTTAATGGAAGCAAAGTCCTCCCGGACTTAGGATCAAATCAACGCCTCCATTTTGACTTCCTTCCCATGTCAAACTGCTAGAAGTCGTCGTGAAAGGCCCCAACTTTGTTGATTGTGGAGTAAAAAATCCCGAGATTCAATTATGTTTGCCTTGCTGACTGAATTGTAGTAGACATAGTTTTCGAGGATTCTATGGTTTCACTTCTACAAAGGAGTTAAGGTCGAGGTGCGCAGTCGCGTCGATAAACGCCCAGGTGCCCTGGATAATAATATAACTTTATCCGGACGGGATCAGGAGGCCGGACCCGGAATTACATCCGGATAGGGGTCAGGTATGTGGAGCCGTAGTGCAACATTCGGTATATTCACTCACTTTTTCATCCTGCCTTCTTCTGTCATACTCCATGGGCGGGCTTCCCAGAGAACTCCGTGTGCTTGAATTGGAGCAGAGCGCACCGACCTTCATGTTAGCTGTCAAACTCCTCCCTGGCGAAAGCCAAAATTGGGGTTCCCAGCCACCCCACCAATCTATCTTCAGGATGTTTTTCTATTCGTATTTTAATGCTGGAGGGGTAAGGACGTGCATTCAAGCTGTCTTTCGTGAAGCTCCACTGATAATTTTAGCTCAGGAATAGTACACATACCAGCCCGGCTTGAATCAATGCCGGTATCGCTCGGCCTGGCAGGGCTCATGAGGTTTTCCCAAGTTAGAATTTCCGAGTAGGCGTGAGCATACACGAACCACTGGTAGGTATATAAGCCCTAAGCTCTGGAGGAACATACTCAGCAGCACTCAGCAGCATTAACTCTTCTCACATCTCTAATCATGTCTGGAAACAAGTACACCCTCACTGTCAACATCGCCACCAGCTCCTTGAATGCACTCAAGGCAGCCAATTACAAACTTTGCATTGCAAAGGACGTAAACGGCAAACCTAATGTTGTTTTCAAAGGTGGAAAGTAAGAACACATTCAGTCACTCTGAAATTTGACGTTATCGTAACTGACTCCCTCTCATTAGCAAAGTTCTGAACCACAACGAGTTTGTATTCGAAGATCTTTTCCGAGTCTCTGGCACGAACAAGTTTGAAGATGGGGCGTTGGTAAAGGCTTCCACGGATCAGGTTCCAATCTTGGGAGGTGAGCACTGCATGATTTTTGTTATCTCCTAGAGATTGTCGCAGTTCTCTGAATCGATAATGCAGGCCAGGAGGTCATATTGTCCCCCGCGGGCACATTCGGCCCTGTATCTGGACCGGTGGATCCTACAAAGCCGTTCACCGTTCACAATCGGTACACCGAATTCATTAACTTCGGTGTTGAGGCTCGTGTCGGTAACGAATATAATTACATCTACGTCTCTCCGTACCCACAGGGGTCTGGAGATGTCATATTGCAACCCAAGAAAAAGTTCTTGATCTGGTTCGACCAGACACTCGATACTGAAACGATGTTCTCGCGCTCCGTCACCAACGCCATTGAGGTAAGTAGCACCTTTCACAGTTGTGGCATTCAACCATTTAACGGAGCAATGCTCCCCCGCGTTACCTTCAGCTCGACTTTACAAGTACTTCTGAGCATGAAATCAGTTTCTCGGCGCCAAAAGATAAACCTGCCAAAGGGGTATGGAGAATGGGACCTCTCCCGGTGCTTGGACAGACGTACAACCCAAAGACCAACACATTGTCTTTGGACCCGGCTTTTCTGCCTGATATGGATGAGATCGTCCGCATTACTGAACAGTGGAAACTTGAAGCCTTACAGAATGATGTTCCACGTGCGATCACGGCTAACTTGAATGGCGACGCTCAGAACATTGAAGGAGATTCCGAGTAAATTGTCAGTTCATGGCTCGCCCTCCGGTTTGACAGGATTTTATGCGGTATCGGACAACTCGTACAGGACACCTCATGGTTTACCTCGACTCGACTCGATTGGATTTCCCCTCGACATGTATGATATGACGTGCAGCAGCAGGAGGATAGTAGGAGGAAGGACAAGGAGTGGGATTTCTTGGACTGATTTGCGATGTTCTCATAGCCTTAGTACGGTTTGTATCTGCGAAATAAGAACAATATAGTTTGGTTGGATCTTGTAACTCCGGGAAAGTGAACCAGCCTGGATATACGCCGCAGCAGGGCGGTCTTGTAGCTTCAGGAACATCTGTTAGTTCCCGATATCGATTCCCCCAGCGATGGGCACATTGGTGGGATCGACAGTTACCTCGTAAGTACTAAGCAGAACGCAGAACTTGGTAACGATTCATCGCAATATTCTTCCTTCGCCCAATGTCGAAAGTTTGAATGATCCGAAAGTTTAAACAGTCGATAAGAGGTACTGAGCAATTCTCGGGAATGAGGACGGTGAAAATTGGCGGCTTCGAGTTGAATGTCGGAATTGACGGCGTCACGGCCACAGTACTCATCAGGCACTAACAACGCAAGACATCCGAATTACCGGTATCTTGAATGTACCGGCATCGTTCCGTTTCTCCCCTCTATTACGCCACACACAGTTCACGAACGTCCTGAGATGCGGAATGGCTTAGACCATCTCTGTAGCCGGTAGCCCCGACATGCCAAAGGCGGTTAAACCCATTAATCGTTGAATGTTGAACTCATCGACAGACCGATGAACCAGGCCCGATCTCGATATAACCGTAAGGTTATAATCCGAGGCATGATACATGATGATCCGTTCATGAATCTGATATGAGACAGGGGCAATAGACGTACCACGAGGACCTTCTGCACCGAAATAAGGACTAGTTTACTGGAAATGAATGGTTGGTTGGTCAGAAGGGCGACTGTTGTCGTTTACCATTGAGATTTGCGAATCCAAGGGTCCTCGCGCTTAAGGAAGGGGGGGGGGGGGGGGGGACATGAAGAGATAGTGGCACCGTGATCGTAGAACAGCATCACGTACGCCATACGAGTCGTCTCCGAACCTCCAGCACCGAGCCTTACTTCCACCATGTGTCACCACGTCCCAGAGTCGAAAACCATCCCGTTTACGGTCATCTTCGGCAAAACAAGAGCAGGACAGACCGATCGGGTATTTTTCATGACCTCGAAGGTGGAATGTGCGGCCCAATCATAGAGTGGTACTATGTCGAAGGAATGACGTGTTCGACTACCGCAGACCGGGGATGTCAACTTGAGCCACGAACTAAGCGTGCTGGCGGATATATGATAAACGGCGTCTATTGTTTTGAGAATTGATGGATTTCAGGACGCTGAGAGACTTATGAATGAATTTTTCGATTGAGCCAACGCAAACGAGCCGAACGTACCTCCATTCCAGTGCAAGTTCGTCGCAACTTCCTTCCCCTGGGCTACAGCTTCTAATAAGCTTCCTGGGTTATCGGTTTCTGTACTTTTATTACGGTTACGGAGAGTAGTTGTTGTTCTAAACATTAAGCCAGTATGATCGGTGAACGGCGAAGCCTGAGCTTGAAGCATTGGTCAACTTCTGGTGATATGGAAGTCGAAGGCAAGCATACCTTCCTCCAATAAACCACTCCTAATTGCCCAAAATCAGGTGCCTCTGAACTGGGAACTTGGACTGTGTGTTTCCATGGGATTCGCACTACACGGTTCCTTCGATATGGTGCGTCGTAAGTAACAGCTTAGTTGGGGTGACGAGCCTAACAGCTACAGATCCGAGTCATTAAGATTTTCACAGGGCTTCTGAATTGAGAAGAAAGAACTCACCTTGAAAAACATCTCAGCCCGTCTCTCGTACAACACCTTCCAAAACGGTCCAGGGAGTAAATTTTGCGTCTTTTTCGAGGACTACAGATATAGTTCAAGGTTCAGAAGAAGGTAATATCGGGATCTGAAGGTAAAAAATGACTCAAGTACTCAACTGCAACCTGAAGGCACGATGGAAGGTGATGGAAGATGACCTGACAGTGCTTGTGTCACGATTCGTTATGGTAACGTTCAATATACCGGACCGGGCTGGGAGGACTGGGCGAGGCGCCCGGGAGGCCGGGCGGCGTTTCGATATCAACCGACTTAAACCTGAACGACCGCCTCGCCATCGAGAGCCACGACACCGCCGACAATGTCGCCAAGTTTACTGCCAGGGGAAGAGGCGAAATACCCGACTCGCGATGGATATCCACTCTATCTGACAGCCAAACGGTGCTGGCTGCCTGGAATTCTGGACGAACCCAAGGTTGCATGGATGTTTATTTTGAAGAAGGGTGCGGTGAAGATACGAGAAGGGTGTCGTCTGGATTGTCTCAATCACGGTGCAAGCAGGATAATTGAATGAGAGGGTGCTTCAGCAGGAAGAGTGGTATCTCAATTGTTCGTTTTGAGTTCTTTTTACCGAAGCTTAACGTCCCAGCTGACAGGAATGATACAGTTACATGTGGAGAGTATGGTCGCAGTGTACGCCACTTCCTTTCTGCCGGTCCAAATTATGGTGCAAAGATCGACTGTTACAAGTGCAAATTACGCCGATTTGGGCTTCCTTTGGGAGGGAACGCCATGTCAGTACAAAATCTGCATTCTTATACTCGAAGTGACGTTATACTTCTGCAGGTGCATGCTTCAATCTTTTCCCCCTTCGACTTTCCCAGATTTACGACTGTTCAAATCACTTACCGTCGTTAATCCAATGCTCAGCGATGCGGTCCTCACCATCCGAAAAAGCTACGTGCGCTGCGCATCAAATATCCATACGAACGATGCGATGTACGGCCAGATCGAGGGACTGCTATGACTGTTATAAAGAGAGATAGGACTAAAAATGGGACTCTTGGATCCTCGATGTATTTATCGTGAGTTTTATCACCTTTTTATCAATTGCTCTTTCCCAAGCTTATCAAGAAGTACGGGGTGATACCTCACCAGGACTCTTAATTCAAGGAAAGCCCCTACCCCGGAGTCGCGCTTGCATGTAGAAGAGACCAAAAAGCGGTAGATACCATTTCTCAAGCCAATCTTCTCTTTCCCTTTAACCCACCCCATGCTCTTTCGGGCGATGTATAGAGACCTTGGCGTGTACCGGAAAACCCGTCGGCATACACGAACCTATGTGAGTCAATTGTCAAACTTGTTGCCATAGGCTAAACGTATGCACAGCGCATTGATTGACCCAAGTCCGGGAGAAACTTTGCTTCCTTACCACCATACCCAAAGCGGGGCATTTAGTACGTGTCAACGAGAAATCACAGTCAGAGTCTAAGCCGCGATCTTAGGTCTCATCAGAGGTTCAAGATCGACCAAGGATCGACTAGGAGAGATTTGAATTTCTTATCACGATTGCGACTATTTTTGTCCTCCAGAGGCACACACATAAAAATACCGCAGTTTGCATATCGGATCTACCGACAAACAGTCAAAGCCTCATCTCCAGCAGCAATCGCGCCCTTGAGCTTGTTCAACGCGTTCATCACTCCCGTGTCGGTGCTCTCGACAAACAGATTGGCCTTCAAGCCCTCAAGAGAAAACACTTGAACGTCTGCATTGCCCTTCGTACTTTCAACGTAAAGTCCGTGAAAGGTCGGTTAGACACCGAAGCCGTATGAAGGGGTTCCAGGTCCTCCGCATCCAATCGAATGGAGCCAAACGCACGCGAAATAAAGAAACCATACGAACGCACACGCTCGGACGATGTCGGGGATGTATGAATATAATGAATTGAATACAGACCGGGGGCTGGCCATTGAGTGGATGCACAAATGAGGAACACACCAAAGCAGAAATGCCTGATACAATTAACCCGTGGTGGCCTTCAGCCGGCTAAATATCGTTCGGACGCACTGACGTACTAGTAATGAAAAGAAGAGAAGTTTGATGGGACGGCCACTGTACATGCAGCCGCTCGGCTGCTCGGCATGGAAGACTCGTCTCTTTGCGCAAGTCGTTGTCGAAAAGTATCTCACATAATAGTAAATAGGTGGCGTACACGGCATCAGTACAATTTACCGGTACATGGATAGGCCTTCAATGGAGTAGGCGTCAGTCTCCCGTTCCGCCATTCCGGTTATCAATCTCATTGCGATCTACACCTTCGTACTGGAATCGGAAACATAATCCCGAACCCAAACCTACATTTCCCATCTACTTATACGCCACACATGGTTCGCTGAGCTTGAGTGCCTTGATATGCGGAATAGCTTGGACCAACTTAATAACCGGTAGGACCGAAAAGCCGAGCCGGTTAAGCCTAATTGTTAGAGTTTCGACGGGTACTTGTGGCAACCGTAGACTAGGGGTATCGACAGCGCGCTGGCGGATATATGATGAGCGTGGATTAACGCTGGGTAAGCCCCTCAGTTCCTCACTCATTCACATCTTGTATCTTTTGGTTTTCTTGTCCATAGACATCCTAGTCCGACTGGTTGTGGATGTGGAATGGGGAAACAAAAACTTCCCGCGTGTCTGGGTGGAAGTGAGATTTGAGTGAGAGTGTACCCCCTGTCAATATCATATTTGTGTAGATTGAACTTGAACTCGAAATACTCCTTCAAACTGTCGATGCCTAGGCCGATATGATCATTTCTCCATACAGTCCATGCTCACTTGCAATTCCGTACCGTCGTACAATGCAGGTAAAAGTGACTGTATTGCGTGAAAATAGCTACTACTTCGGGTCCAAACATTTAATGTACTTAATACTGAATGGACCACCGATAGTGATATCAACGGTTCGATCGGAACCGGTTGATCCACCAAATTTGCCGAACGGCTTGGCCAAAATGATGGGAATTAATTTGATTGAAAA
The DNA here is from genome assembly GCF_018924745.1 of Marasmius oreades. Classification (NCBI taxonomy): domain Eukaryota; kingdom Fungi; phylum Basidiomycota; class Agaricomycetes; order Agaricales; family Marasmiaceae; genus Marasmius; species Marasmius oreades. The sequence goes on from NC_057324.1 coordinate 437,941, forward strand.
TGCACGGCCACAGGGGCTTTGCCGAGAGCCGGTTATCTACGTCCGGGAGCGAACATTCGTGCATTCGCTGTTGCAAGGAAGACAGAAAACTCGAGATCTGGAAGCGCTGGTCCGTAGGTTGCCTCATCTTACGAGTAAATAGTTCACTAGAAGACGCAGACTGATAAAATTGTGAAACATATTTATACATGGAAACAATCATCCCTGATCGAGAGTACTTATAAAGGGTAGCATGTAGTGACTTGCCCATTGCTTCCGCCGTTAACATTGATATAGGTATGGACTCCATCAAAATCATCGTTAGTGATACCCCACGACACAGGTGCCGTAGCACCGTCCACTGTGGATATACTGATGCCAAAAAAGGGGGTACAACCGGTAGGATAATCCGAGGCCGTGGTAACACTGTATGCTTCCAAAGTCTCATAGGCCCAAGTGAGCTCGGGAGAGTTGCTGAGGGCAACGCCACTACTGCCTGCAAACTCGCTGACATAGTTGAACGTGCCGTCAGCGTTCTTCCTCGTAAACTGGATAATGCCTTGCAAGCTTTGTCCAACGGACACATCCAGCAGCGGGGTGAAGAAGGACGTGGCCCCGGCAACGTACCAAGTCGCGAACTGCCAGAACGGGCCACCGCCTCCTACTGAAGGGCCCCATTGCAGAACAGGTTGTAAGATGGAATCACCAGTATCGGGTTCAAGACCGTTGAAGAGGAATATGGTCTGCCCGTGATTGGTTGCAGGGGTAGGTGGGACGACCCATGTGGTGAAGAAGTTTTGGATAGGGAAATTAATGCGACGCCAATATGCAAACGAAATCCATCCTGATTGCTCGGGAACTGTCGCATTCGTGACAGGAGATGCTCGGACCTTTGCATCGCTTCTCGGGGAAACGTGAATAACCCTCTTTGAAGCGTCGAGTAGGTGGACTTCGGTGTCAGTGAGGTTGATTGAACCGCCTTCCGGGATCTGGATGACGCTAGACTTGGGGCGTAATCCGCCTGGAGTCAAGACCATTTCCTCAGACTGAGCTGGAGCTGCCAAAGCCAACGGCAACAGAGCAGCTAGAATGACGAAGAGAGATACTTTCAACATGCTAATCAAAGAAATATGTTAGAGATCATTGTGGATGAAGAAAACGTCCACTCACTTGCTATGGTAGTGCAGATGTGTGTTGGACTGTCTCTGTAGGATGTCGAGCCTTTATACGTCTCAAGTCTTCAACCAATGAACCACACCAACAGTAATGATTGATAATACTTAGACTTCAATGAGGTGTCCTTGTCTTTCTTTCTCCGTTGTGGAACGGAGCCGAACAAAGTTAACCCCGAGCCTCGTTACCTCCACCTTGGCCACCGGGAAGAACGGTACTATTCTGTTTAGGGATATGCAACATTTTCGAGTACCACTTCCACACACCACTTACCGTATCAAAAATTTGACTTGAGTATTTTAATAGTGCTCAAAACGTTAACCTGAATTTATGAGGATTTTAGGATAGCTGTAAGAAGCCTCGGAGAGTGTCCGAGGGTGATTCGAGAAGTGCAAAGCGTTTTGTCACGTATCGTCACGTCCGGCAAGACTTCGGCAAGTAGCAAAGCTCGCGCCAGGCCAGCTCACTGCCGTCTCGCTTACAGGTCGATTTGGGACCTCTGATGTATCGTTTGGCTTATTCCACACTACCGTTCACTCCCCTGCCTCTGAAACCTTGTATTTAATGCGAGTGTTTTCGTTTACACTTAACTACGTATCTAAAATTTTGAGATATATTCCGGAATGTACCGTTCCTGGGCTGTCACGCTGTAATCACGACCAGATCTGAGCTATATTTTAAATTTCATTTCATATCCTTTGTCTTTCAGTGGCTACAACTGTACATACAAGCTCATGTGTAGTCTACGGATCCTACAAAAAATTGCCGAGCCCACAAATAAACGGGAAGACCAAGTTTTATCCAATTTTGCATATCCTTGTCATTTGCACATCGGAAACCAGAATAGTACTTGGTATTCGATCCCATCAAAACGGAACTGTCCGACGGATACACTCAAGTAAATATGTCGTGGTGCATTGAGCCTCTGGCAGGCGTCTCGGAAAGTGCGACTGAATGCGGCGCGTTAGATCAGTGAAGAATCTTAATCAGGACTTGAGGTAATTTGTTTCCTCGAGCATATTATAGATAGATACAAACATGATAACTTTATTGAATGATTCTGACATACTCCATGAATGAGTTCAACTTGATAAAACGCTCTGTACATACAAATTCCTGCACGACGGTAACTTCCTGCGCGTACATATTTCCTGCCAGATTCTGGGGTCGAGATGAACTAGAGATGAAATATTGCTATACAGTCAGGGACTGTTCCTCTTCACGCGTCCAGGCTCTTTACAGGCTGTTCCTAATACATTCGACACATACAACCTGCCACGGACCACGGACTCGGATATTTCCTTAATTTCACTTATGCAAGTGAATATTTCCTGCCAGAACACGGGGACTATTTCAAGCCTCCAGGTTCTTTACCTTGTCCTAGAATGCTCATCAGGAACTTGCCACGGTTATGTCCTTGATTTCACCGTTAGTTCAGTCATACGATCACCATTAGTCGCCGACAATCGCGTGTTAGCGTTGCGGCTTCGTGTGCAATTCACATGCCGTCTTCGGAACAGGTGGTTGTCTAAAAATACGTAGTTGGACGTATGGGTGCTTAATGACGGCCCTGGGCCTGATTCCTCTCTTGTGACCGTGATGTGGCGACTCTAGACTTCAGATTGTATTGGATAGCTTCAATTGATTCACTCCTTCGCCTTGCAAGATGGAGCTCAAGGCGTCAAGAATGCCGCCTCTCGGCAAAATGTCATCCGTCCCCGGCGGTGTTGTGGGCAATAGTAAGGCACGAATAAGGCACGATAAGAAAGCCGGAAAGCTGATAAGACCGGGCACTGAATGCGGGTAACAGGCATTTTATCGGTCTATAACCAGGCGGCCGGTAAGGCCTTATCAGCGGAGCTATCCGAGTCTGGCGTGACGAGGGAGGGCAGTACCGCCCTCCCTATGTATCAGCCTTGACGATAACTCTGAATTTCTCGTTCCCCCCACTTCGGATTCCAATCTTTTTCATGTGTAGCGATCGTTACGACGACAGCCCTTATATATATAAGTATCCGCTTCACAGTGTTCCCATTCTCGGAGGACTACGAAATCTGTCCCACGATGATCATCCTGGCCAAGATGGACTCTAACTCGCTCATGGTCATGCATGGTTTATCGGATTATGGATGCAAGAATGGGAAGTTGGCCCATCGAAGTGAGGGTGGATGAGACTGCTTCTGGACAAGTTTTAGGTGCCTAATGGACAAATTGTACCAATTTCGACATGTAGATTATTATTTATACATAGTCATTTCACGGACACTGAGGGAGTGTCGTCGATGATTCAAGGTGATTTCTATCGGTCCCAGTGACAGTTGAACTTCAATATCCATGTCAGAGAGTCACAAGTTGAACTTGGAGCAATGGTGATGGTTGTAGCGGGCTTATAGGTTTTGGGAGCCTGAAATTATTTGAATCGGTGCTCCCCTACATTATCCGGCTTGGTTATAATTATGTTACATGGTCTCCTCAACAAACTGTCCTCAACCTTGCAAAGTACAAGTATGAGTTGACGGTCAGCTGAGACCATGTCCCACTACATAGTACTAGTACACATGTCCTTTCAGAAATTGACTAGGAGAATTTTAGCTGGGCAGATCATCCTGTCTTCCCGTTCGAAAACCACCGTTCAACATAAACTCGAATCCAATCGAAACATTTCAGAAAGTGAGGGCGTAGATACGTATCGCAACATAAGAGTACTTATGCCCAGATATTTAAGGGCTTTTTCCCACGCCTACGAAATTTGTATTACGGTGATCCCATCATTACGCAAAATGAATTCATGTAAGCGATTATTAATTAAGCCCCGTTCCCGCGAGCCGGTTCAGCTCGGGAGAACCGGATTCGGAAATCTGCCACGCGACGCTTCAACCGTTTCCGCTCGTCTTCTCATCTCGCTCATCTGGGTTGGCAAGGAATTACTGATGAACCACGAGCATTCAATCACGGGGAAAATTAAGGGTGAATCTATGGATATACTTCAAGAAAACTACAGAGCAGCTCCTCTTAGGAGTGATAGCTGCTCTGGCAAAAAAAAGATCAAATAAAATCCCAACTGCTGCTGTATGTCCATTACTTACGTCGTCGTAGGTGTATATATATGTCTAATAATAAAATACGATGGATACGAGAATTTAACTACCAATATATAGACAATAAAAATAGTGTAGAATGCAAGGGGGTCAAACCTCCCTTTGGTATTTGCTGTATCGAGATTTGACGAAGCTGGCTGCTTTCTGTTTTGCATGAATAGCATCATGCAGAGCTGAAATTCCACGTTCGTATCCAGGATAAGCTTTGCAGAATTCTTCAATGTTTCGGTCAAACCTAGATAGTAGTCTAAGTCCCTTGAATAGTGTAAGACAAGAATATCAGAGACGTACGGGCCAATAAATTCCAGTGCGATCTTCTGTCTAGCATGGTACAGAGCTGCGACACTCGGATTCTTGTACCACTCCTCCTCCCAATCTTTTAATGCAACCGTTAAACCACGGCTTTCATCGGGCTCGTCCCAATCTTTAATTACCTGCTTCCATGCTTCATGAGTGGGAATTTGCCTCGAAATTTTTGGTATAGTGAGGTTGAACGGAGCTTTAGGGAGTGGTGTGGACTTCGAGGCCACCCGCGCATAATAATCGATGCTTCCAGTTGTGCCTCGACTAGGACAGATTTGATGAGACATGACTGGGGCAGGATGTGAGCTGTTTGCATGGATGGCTGTTGGAAAGTTTGGTATGGATGTGAATGGCGATGGTGAGAATAACGAAGCTGGATATCCATAAGCTCCTGGGAAAAACATAACGGGGGTAGGTGGTGGGATCCAGGCGGCGATTCGCTTCTCAAGTTCGGTAAACATCAGTTGTGCATTTGCCATGCTCAAGGGAGCGACGGAAGCTCCTTCACTGGCATGTGATTGACTTTTCTCCAAGTCAATAGGACATAATGCATCGCCATGATCCTCTTCATAGGTATGCAATTCATCTAACAGATAGCGTATGAGCGTATCTCGCTAACAGATCATATAGGTTAGTACAATGTAAATGTCCTGAGTATAGTGGCACCTTTTCATTCGGTGGTGCCCATCCTCCCCACCATCGAATTCGTGCAAGAGTCCATCATTGACCGACAGGTGCGTACATAAATCTATATTGTGCACCTCCACGGCGGAAACAGTGGGTATTTGTCTGCATCGGGCAAACCGGCTGCCTTTGCAAACTCTTGGAGCTGGCTTTGAACGTGATTTGCTGATACAGGTATGTTAAAATGAACTGATGTTCCGTTTGATCCAATGGTAGGGAAAATACAGTCCTCTGGTTCGAACTTCCGTTTGAGTAAATGAGTCTCGGCATGGGATATCCAAACAAGGAGACGAGCATGCGCATCAATGGCAGGTGTTTTTGGTTGGGGATAGACATAGTAGAGATTACCTTTCGCCACAAAAAAGGTTAGCATTCCAAAGTGTTTTCCAGACTCCAGAGGAACTGAAACGTAGTTTCCCCTTTCTCCATCTTCTTCTGCCACCCCTTCCTCTCCTTCAAGTTGATGGTGATGGGCTTGGTGTCTCTGTACGTAGCCCCTGCTCGGCTGGGAGGGTCAAAATTGAGATGCTTGGCTCGGAGATGTGTAAGTTCACTATTCCTACTGAGAAGTTGACTCAAGTTTCAAAAAAACATATGACAATGACTCTACCTTGTCCAAAGTGTAAACGCCATGCTGATAAAAGCACGGAACTGTAGATGTTTGGTTTTTAGCTTCAACACCTCCACATCAGTGACAGGAAGACTGTCAGGACAAACTCCACATGACCAGGAAAAAAGAGTTATCATTGCATTGATGCTCATAGCTCGTGCATGTCTCCTCTCTGCCTCTCTGTCCTTATTTTTACATGCTTTCATCATGTCCTGGACGATGGGGACTCTACGGGTTACCAACCCATTCATTTTGCTCGCGATCTTCATGCCATCGACCGCGATATTTATCACCAGCCCTGCAAGATGGGATTTTCTAATGTTAGTATACTAAATTCCTTATTCATTACTGAATTCTTGTCTCACATATTGTTAAATACCATTTTCCATCCAGAAACAATGTGCCAGGCCGTTGCTGGGCTTAGGTTCTCCACGAAGCACTTCTGGTACATGTACAAGGTGATTGCCTGTGGAGTAGCTTCTGTAGGAGCTCCATCGAGGGCGGTATCGAAGTCTAGAGGCATTTCTGAGCCTAAGGTGTGTTCCTTATCCTTGCAATCCTCTGTTGACTCTTCTAATAGCTGTTGAGTCTCTTCCCAGAGCTTCTCAGCTTCACCAGCTTCTTGTACAAACTCCTTCAACCATTCAACATTTCTCCTCATTGCGGCCTTATATTGCTCGGTGGTCTTTTCTGCTTTACCATATCGTTCTTGTTGCTCCTTTGCATCGGCCACTATTTCCCAGTAACACTTCTTTGTATTGGTAGCTTTCTTCTTTAATTTCGTATCTTGTTTGCTTGCTGACGTCGTGGTTGTCTTCGTTTTCCTTGCCTTTGTCGACAGGGCTTTGGGCATGGCAGAAGATCCAACAGTTTAGGGGTTTCATTTCTGTTCTCATTTCATATTTCTCATTAGCCGATCACATCCGTAAATATTTAAAATATTTATAGTAGGGAATAAACAGTACATGAGCTTTGAACCATACAGTCTATGAGGCTAGGTCACCGAGTTCTACATGAACAGCCCATTCAACGACATCCTATCTAGGTCGGCAGTTCTAGATTGCCACACCAGTCAAGCCTCCACCGCAGAGTTGGAGCCTGACTCGATATTTGTAACATTGTCACCAGCCATTGTACAGTGCAGAAGCGGGTGGCTGACAGGACCGGCGGGTACCTCGAATAGGTCCTGTCATCCTCATCCTCCTACACCAGGAACACCTCATCGTGCATCCTGTTCTGGGCGGGCCATCCCATTCTTCACTGAGGTAACCTAGTCCACCACAAGGAATGGTGTGAGCCGGAGAGCTACCAAGCAGCAGACTAAGATGTACCAGAAATCGAGTCCACGGGTGCGAAGCAACTCTGAAGAAAATGACCTGTTGATGATGAATATGAACGAAACAGGACGTACCATTGAATCCTGATACATTGTAGAGCTGAAACCGCGTTCCGACTGATTCGTTCTTTTTTAAAGATTTTTGGACTTGGTTCCTCGCGAATAGTGACAGGTTCTGGAGTACTGTTGTAAACGTAGGCTTTCCCAGAGAATTAAGAAGTACCCACCGCTACCGTGGACAGTGTATTGAGGGTTTCTTGAAGTGATAGTCACTGTGTAAGTTCATTCGGAGTTTGTCAGCGGGATATGCCAGCCTTTTCCCACTGTAGCCGCTTGTCATCGTGCGTTGTCGAAGTTGCTCCTCAGTGACCAGCTGCTCGGTGCAGCTGTCACTTGCAAGGCCCCAAACTTTCTGAAGCTCCTCTTCAATACCCTCTCTAGGTGCATACCAAATTTTACCGATTCAATTTCTGTTTAAGCTTTTCAATAGGTGGCCCAATATAAACTACACGAAAAACCCGACGCTTGCTTACCTTCATCTCAACTCTACATTCGACAGTGACGACCACGCATGCCATACCCTACACACACATGTGCCGTATGTATGGACTCGACATTTGGCAGTGACGACCATGCACGCATGCGCCGTATGTACGGACTTGACATTCAACAGTGATGACCACACACGCCGTAGTATGTACGGACTCGACATCATTTGACAGTGACAACCACACACGCATGCGCCGTATGGTATGTATGAACTTGAGATTCGACAGTGATGACCATGCACGCCGTATGTACGGACTCCGCCGTACCCTACACACACATGCGCCGTATGTACGGACTCAACATTTGACAGTGACGACCACGCATGCATGCGCTGTATGTACAAACTCTACATTCGATGACCACGACCACGCATGCCGTCTGTATGTACGGTGTAGCATGCCTGCCGTTCCTGCCATATGTACTGTACCATTACTACTGTACTGTACAAGCACTACACATACCGTACCACACCTATACCTACATGTGTGCCGTACTGTAACTGTAACAGTGTAACCTGTACATGTGAACTGTATGATTAAGATAAATAGAATGTACATGTTTTACTCCATGTCCGACAACAACGTCAGATCAACGATATGTGACTGTCTAAGAGTAGAGAGAGCTGCTTGAGCCTGTAGATATTGTTAACGATTTGACTGGAACAGTAGGGTTAAACATACCAACTGATGTTTCTTCTTGGCAGTACCGGTCATCCTCCGTGTGCTTGCTAGATCACTAAGATAGGTAGAAATCAAGTCTACATTTGACTTGAGGGCTCAAGCAGGAATCCAAATGCAGGTATCTACCTCCATAGACTGATCCGAACACAATTTCGCCAGCTCAGTGATGTTGAAACTGACTGAGAACAAGATGATAGACGGTGATTTCTTATCGGCTTTGACGTTGAGGATAGAACGAGGGCGCGCTGCATTTGAAAGAGTGACAACCGGGATAGTTGAAGTGTAGCAATCAGGCTGTCGAAAATACAATTTGAATATATAGTCATTCAGAGCAGTGAAAGTACTCACTACAAGAAGATTTCTGATACAAAATGCATCAAATATCTTAACCCGAAATTTGGTAGCTAATGAACCAGAGGATTTCCAGTTGAAGAGCTTTTTGGCAAGATCTATAAGCTTGGGTACATCGGGAAGTTGAAGGTTCAAGACTCCTGCAAACGAATTGGAGACTTGAGGATGTGTATAAGATCGGATAGTACGAATCGAGGGGAAATCTGGTGGGATTGTAGCGGCCAACTTTCTATATTTCCGTCCGATGAAGTGGTGGGGGTCCTCTTCGATCTCATGTCGCAGTTTCTTTCGCCAATGACAAAGATATTGAGCGGCACTATCACTCTCCTCCTCAGCAAGGAAAGCCAGCTCCATGCCCAGTTCTGTGTTGGTAAGTGCGTATGATATTGATGTACTGCATCCAGGAAGCCCCATCTAAGCCAGTTTTTGAATTGATATGGAGATTGATGAATGGTTGAGTACATACGTCATAGTCGCCACCTCGAAGAATCGCAAAGAGAAGAAGACCGTTCTTCATGATTGGCGTCTCTGCATTTGAATTGATGTCAACGATATTATATGTCGAAACGGTATCAGGGTCTTTAGAATTTTTTTCGGGGCTAGTGGACTCCGTTAACCTGAGTTCAGTGACTTTGGTTTTAGGGGCAAACTTACTTTCGTATAATGAACGGTGCATCAAACACCAGCACGTCGCTATCATCCGTTAACACTGCATCGATGTATCCACATTTGTTCATTGTTGCCAATTCGGCTTCGGCTTCAGCAGGAGCCTGCAATTCAACGTTAAACTAAGGTTTTGCTCGAAAATTTGACTACAGACACACCTGATGCATATGATAACCAAACCCTTCAACGAGCTCTCTGAGTCCCTTCACCATCCAGTGTGGAGCCTTCTTCACCTTCGTTCCCCTCTTGATATTGGGTCTAGATGTGCCATCTAACACAATGATTAGAACAGCTGGTAGCTTTAGAAAAAAGCTCAGTTTGTGGAATATAATTGAAAGCTCAGGATTTGGTCCTAGCTGTGAGTGGGAACCGGAAGCACAGATAGCGGTCTGAGAGCGGAAGAGCCATATACTGAAAATATATAGTGAGGCTCATGTCACAATGAATGGAGAATATATGGGAACCTGGCATCAACACCGATAATCATAGGACGATCTTTCTCGGTCCAGAAATCCCATGTTAATTTGGTGAGAGTGGTTTCTTGGCTAGCTGGGTTGACAATCTTTTACCCATAATCAGGTAAACAGAGTACAGGAAAAGATCCAAGCACATACCTTCCACAAGTCACGAATACCCATTATTGGTTTTCTAACAAAAAGGTGAGGTGAAAGGAATCTCGGTCTTGGCCCCTAAATTCAGCCAGGGGTGTTCTCTAGTCAATTTGTAAGCGGAGGAATAGGGAGTTGTCTTTTTTTTTCTGCGCACAAAACATAATGTTGCAACGTTAGATAGGAAGTATGGTAGCGTGTTGAAGGTTGACTTACGGGCGCACCGGTGTCACCGCTGTCTTGCCTCTCCATATCTTTCTCTGACCTACAACTGTTGAGTGCCAATTTGTAGGATAATGGGCTAGTGAGGGTAATGGTTTGTTGATGAAGAATGAACACTAGGAAACATTGAAGTTGAATTTACATTCAACACTTGCGCAAGGCTGGGAACATAGTCACGTTATCAAACGCGGATGCGCAACAGGTGACGCATGTTCGCTCTCACTGCGGAGATTTACTAGTTAAGTCTTCTACCTTTGCCTCGCATCTGCTACTTGCGATGTTATTTAAAAGCCCAGAATACAATTGGACACTGTTCATAAGCTACCCATATAAATCCGAATACATCATCCCAAGAAATAGACAGTACGGCCTCTAGTCAAAAGCAATAAGTTGCACTAAGTTCGCAAAAATAGTGAATAAGTTCAGAATAAGTGGCATTTAAGTGTATTTAAGCTCGGCGACGTAGTATTTAAGAAACCAAGATGGCCGACTGCTCAATTTAAGAGCTTGAAGAGCGGCCTGAGCGGCTTGCAGCACCATACAGCGCATCCTGTTAGTATGCACTATTAAGCGACATTATCACCCGTCGTAGGACTCTATTTCTTCTCAGTAATTCTCGCATGCCTGCCTAAGGCTCACAAATGAGGAGTCACCGGTCAAGATGAAGGGTCAAGATGAAGACGACCTTGACCATCTTCTCTTCAGTCACCTCACTCAGCGTTTCTCGGTGTTTCCCTATGTCCGAATACAGTACAAATTATACGATACCCCAAAGACTCTTGAAGGCCAGCAAACCATGGAGTTATTGAGCTGTAGTTCGTGTTTTGTGCCATTGTCTTCCTGTATGTGTATATGTAATTTAATTAATCTCAGAATCCAAGAATTCCTTGCAGTTTGTCTTCCTGTATATGTATATGTAATTTGAGAGTAAAACAAGTTCACCAGTCGAAATGAAGACATGCACAACCAGCTGTCTTCTCTTCAGTCATCTCACTCAGATACGGTAAAGTGTACCACATCGCCAAGTTCTCATTGCTCCCAAGGCTAATTTCTCGAAGGCCAGCATCAACCACGAGTACCGAGTGTGTTTCGGGTTTAGTATGCACTCAAAACCTCGGGAGTTCCTCCTTGACTCGTGTTAATGTTCATACTTTAGCCAGCTATCGGAACTTGTATACGTATACACTATAAGCGAGAGAAACGAACCAGCAAACCGCTGATGAACCACATGTAAGCGGGTTTTCCGTCATCATGCCGAATTTAATGTATTTAATGTGTGACGTTAAACAAACACAATTCAAGGGACGTATTTTGGATATATGATTTACAGAAATTTTATTACATACCGTTGATTTGAAGTAATAAGGATAGCAAGCATGGTAGAAGAACTCAATAAAGTCCTTGGTTATCGCTGAGTCACTGGGTCGGCAGGGTGTTCACATCAACCATGGGCTGTGTGCCAGTAGCTGGGCGGTTGAAGTTCTGGTTGAGTGGCACATAGTCGGCAAAGAAGCCGCCGTTGCGGAGGTAGAAGCGTCCATTCTCCAGGCCACCCACATAATCCATGCGCTGCGCTTTGTTTGCAGTATCATCACCTGTGAAGTTACCAGCGGTGACCTCGGACCAGGTACCGTTGACATTGCGTGCCCACTGGTTACCGTATTGCACACGGCGACCAGTATAGCCTAGAGTATCGTTGAAATTCTCTACGAAGGAGTAGACACCGGACTGGTATGTGTTGGTAGAAGGACGCTTCCAGGTGGCGATGTAGCGCCATGAGTTTGACTGTGGCACAAAGAACCACATTGAGTAGAGAGTGCTGTCTGAACCATCAGGACGGATGCGCGTAATGAACTTGTAGGTGGTACTGGCCACCCAGTTGAAAACGAGGTATGTCTGGCCTCCGGTTCCCTCTCCACCAAAGATATTGTCAACAACTCCTGCACCCTTGCTCACGAGCGTGGTCTTCTCGCCGTTATCTGCATCCCAGACGGAAAAGAGGATCCGGCGTTCAGTTGCCGAGTTGACCTGAATGCCGGAATAGCCACCAGAAAAGCCCACGACCATGAAGTACGACCCGATGACATCCTGGCCCGCGGGAATGGTAACCTCATTGTAGAAGTACTCGCTGTTGGCCGGCACGGTGTACCACATGTGAACTGATGGGCCACGACGCGACCAGTAATAGTTCGCTGGGTCATTGGCATAAGCGAGCGCAGAAGTCGTGGTCACACTCAAGCCCGACACGTCGCCGAAAAAGCCACCGTCCTTGGTCACACCCTGCAAGTCACCGGTCACCTTCAAGACAGTGCCAACAGAATAGGTTTTGGGAGTTGTGCCAGCGAGATGGACCGTGAATGTGGCAGTTCCATTGACAGTGACTCTGACAGTACTGTTGTTACTCCCCGCTAAGTATGTGTTTAGCCCGAGGGTCACGTCGGTGGTAGAGGCCATGCGAAAATAAGCGCTACAGATAGTGTTTGAGCTGTTCCAATTGGCCAGACCATTGTCGTTGATGACCTCGGCAGCTCCTGCTGCTACCGTCGTGAGGAAGGCGTTGCCTGATAAGGCCACCGTAGATGTCGACATGGTAGTAGAAGAGCAGCTAAATGGTTCTAGATGTGGTTCAGCTGACAGGCGTTTTTATAGCGGACTGGTAACCTTGGGAGTCGTGCCAGAAGATCGATGTGAATGCTAATCGGACACCGTTCAATATTAACAGTCAAATGGTAACAGACAGACAAAATGAAGGATGCAATGCATGTTTACGACGTGGTACCACGCAAACAGGGTCAGAAGGGGCCAATTTTGGTAACGCTTTTATGCGAGCTTTCACTCACTGGGGCCAAATGAAACCATAAATCATCCCATAAATAAGCACTCCCTGTCAATAGTTATGTTAATGTGTGGGGGACGTCTCACACGAAGGATCAGACAGCCAACCAGCGAGCGAAGTAAGAATGGTTCAACGATCGCTAATCACTGGCGGCATTTAGCTGTCATGTGGTAACTGTGTTGTCTATGTCATGTCATAGTCATGTAAGGCCCATGTGGGGATGTTTGATGTGACCGAATTGTGACGCGAACAATGGGGATTGATGAAAATTAACCTAAACGAGATTCCGATTCTGTAGTAAATTATGATAGTTATTTGGGTCAGTGCAGCGATCGTTTGGGCAAAAAAGACGAAGATAAAGCAAGGGCCAGGGGCAGTGCCAAAAACCGAATGAATGGAATGAGCGCTGACAGCAGCTCTCGGCAATGCCGCTTTCTGCCGATCCAGTGTCCACAAAGATGCCTCAATGCCAGTGTTGTCAAGGGCGGTGGCATGCCACTGCCTTTGTCAAAAGGCAGCAGGGCGGTGCCTTTGAGGCGGGCACCAGGTGGTTTAGTGCCCCTGAACTGCCTTTCCCACGATGTATGGTGGTCTCCGCCAAGTCTGTCGGAGTCTGTCTGAGAAAGTACGATCGGTGATATCGGAGTTTAGAATATCAGATCAGATAAGACTAGATTAGTTGTCATCACGAAAATGCCGGACTCGGCAGGTCACTAAAGGGCAGCTGAAATGTGCCCATAGGGCGGTGCCCAAAAACCACCGCCCACGTTCAAAGGCAGGGCACCAAGGGGCACTGCCCATCCAACACTGCTCAATGCTAATTCAACGTTACAGCAGTTTGTGTGACCTCGTGACAATCATAATCTCTCTCCTACCTATGATTTATACCCTCTCCTCAACAGCAGTTGTGCAGGGATCCTTGGTAGAAACCAAAGGCACCACCGGCATTTTGTTGTCCGTGGCAACTGCGTTGTCTATGTCGTTGCTTATATGTGTACATACTATTATTGTCCCTGAGTTTAAAAATTTTTAAAGATGAGCATCAGACTCATACTTATTACTTACTATGATTATTCCTCTGTCAGCTCTGGTACAACAGATGAACAATATCTGTGTTACCTAAATCCCGAACTTCTAGTGATTTTGTCGAGTGGACAGGGAGGAAGAGAGGTGCCGGAGAGAGGGCTCTGAAAAGGTGTTTGAAAATATCAGTCACACAATGTCACATTGCCAAAGAGTAGCAGAATACACGGCACTAGATGGTATATATGATAGGACATGTGTCAATGACTTGTCCCTTCCTACTCTTCCTCGACGACTCACTATAGATGGAGCAGCTGTCACTTCTAAGGTCCGAAAATTAGCGAGCTTATTGGCTTTTATATGTACTCTATGCTCTCTGATTCCTTCTAATTCAATTTTTGTTTAGGTTTGTCAATCTCAGATTTATTTGATATATATGGACCAATTTATTTACTGTGCTATTATTTTTGGTGCTGTGTTTCAAAAGGGGTTTCAAATTTGTCCCTTCTTCTAGGGTTGCTTTTGGCTCCAACTCAGAATAGATAGTGGACAGTGTTGATATTTTAGTTTTCCATCACACTTGATGTTGGGAGTCAATGTTAAGCTTCTTGAAGAACAGACAGCCAACCGACTGGCTTCGAAAATTGGAAGAATAATTTTCCATTTTATTTTGTCTCAACTGTCAAAAAGCGAGGTGAGGAGGGCGGATCGTTGCACAGTGACAGTGTGAACAAAAAGTTTTTGACTGACTTGACGTCTTGTGACCGTCGGCCTCCTCTCTCCAACCACTTTTTGGCTCCATTGATTGACCAACATGACTGGCGTGAGGCAGTACTGGTGCCATGCCTTCGCCGGTAACGACCGAGCAATTTAATATTTTGTAGCCTCCGCCGCACCGGTCCGAGTCAAGTCTGATCTTTCCGCCAGTGCAAATAATTATCTCCGACAATGAGCCCTTGCCATCAGAGTTGAGAGGGTCAGAAGTTGAATCGACATTGTAAGGATCTGGGCAGTTGAACAAGGCATCCTCGTTGCTGGGAATAGGATTCAAGAGGTCAGATAGTGTGATTGGGAGGAATGTGATTGGCTTGCCTCTGAATAATTACCTAATCATTTCGTAATTCAAAACGGTTCAATACCGGAAATTTTGGACAAAGTTGGTATTGAACGTTTTAAACACGGTATGTATTTGTATGTATCAAACCGATCAATACGAAACCCAGCACTAGTCTACATGACTACGACATGACATAGACAACACAATTGCCACATGACAACAAAATGCCGGTGGTGAATCAGAGTCAATTTCACATCATGTGCCAATCATGTGCTCACGTTTCTCACATACCTTATAAGGAAATTTTGATTAAGGCGGCAGTGACGTTCCAGTGACGCCTCATTCACACGCGATCTTAGGCTCTCATCTCATCACTTATCTCGGACTAACATTACAAGGTACGAGGATTCAAGCCACACCAAGAAATGTTCACTGTACTACTGATGCTACCGAGTCCGAGAGATATCGAGTTGGGATTTGGCATTGAGAGATGTTGACGAAGGGAGGTGTGCGCAGCGTGATCCATCCAATTCTGTAATTCAACGACGTTTCCATCCGGGTGGTTCTCTAGCTGGTTGTCCCAATGAGATGCCTATACCTTTCGCTCACTACTCGCTCTTCACACGCGAGTCGCGACATGGGGATGAATTGGAACTGTGGTGGTTTTGGCTATTACTAAAGATGTGACTTCACTTCCGTCTTTCGTGAGAGGTGCTGAGGGGGGGAGAATCTGCTGCCTGAAAAAGGGGATAAGTAAAAATATAATTAGTAGGATGTATACGTGTAGGGGGGGGAGCAACTCGCCATTCTTGTCGTCGCAACCTCAACACCTCGTGAGCGACAGCATCAAGGTATGTATAATTTGTTGGTCGTCCCATAGCCAGGAGGCGTCTTCAAGCTTCAATGTCCGAACCTTAGTTTCGGTGGTGGGGGAGGTCTTGCTAGCTGGAGTTTGCTTAATTCGATGTCGATGAGAGCCCACTGACATCAGCTCGATT
Organism: Marasmius oreades; assembly: GCF_018924745.1. NCBI lineage: Eukaryota > Fungi > Basidiomycota > Agaricomycetes > Agaricales > Marasmiaceae > Marasmius > Marasmius oreades. The sequence continues at coordinate 454,114 of NC_057324.1, forward strand.
TATCTGTATACATAGAAGCCACAATACTGTGAACCATTGGTAAAGATCGTTGGCGCCAGACGACGGTTTGATGATGAGCTATATGATCTTATCTCATCTCAGGCACTTACCTCGGACTACCATTCCGGGGACAAATCCCGAATGACAGTATGGCCGCGTCATGCGTACTCAATAAAAAGACGCCGTAGACAGTTTCCCCTTGAAACCCAACATCATGACCCCCGTTCGCCAGCTTGGTGTGGCAGACATCGCCATCATCGCGAGCATCGCATATCTCATCCATCTCATCATCAAACGTCGTCGAGCGACAAAAAGTATCTCTACCCCCCTCAAGGGACCACCCAGCAAGAGCAGAATATTTGGAGTTACTCAAGATCCACAGTTTTTCACCGATTCTGGAGCACTGTATGAAGAATGGGGAGCAAAGTACGGTTCTGTGTATACGATTCCCATGATTTTGGGGAGGAAGAAGACGGTGTTGTTGGATCCGAAGGCGATTAGCAATTTCTATGTGAAGGAGACGTCGGTTTATGTTGGAACGCCGTTTTCGAAGAAGTTTATTGCGAGAATTGTGAGCTGCACTCTCAGGTGGTGACGGTTTTTGACTGATCGGAATTTGCTAGTTCGGAAAAGGACTTTTGTGGGCTGAAGGAGAAAGTCACAGAAGGTGCGATGCTGTCCGCATCATACCATCATCAATACAGACAACTGAATTCCCATACTATCTAGACAACGCAAAGCTCTCACACCGGCCTTCAGCAACGCGGCACTTCGAAGGCTTACTGCTGTTTTCTACGACTCGGCGTATAAGGTTCCTTTTCATCGTCACTTCTCGCTATTCACCACCATCTGATGTGTTCTTCCTCTAGCTCAAAACCCATTGGGACAACCAGCTGGAGAACCACCCGGATGGAGACGTCATTGAAGTACAGGATTGGATGAATCACGTTGCGTGCGTTCTTTCGTCAACGTCTCTCAACGCCCCTGCTAATCCCAGCTTAATTTTCTAGACTCGATAGCATCGGTATCGCTGGCTTCTCTCATGATTTTGGATCTTTGGATGGGAAACCATCATCCGTCGTCCACGCCTTTGAATCTTTAGGGACAGCACCATCAACTACGTTCGGAAGAATTCTATTTTTGCTCTCGTTTGTATTTCCATGGTTGTTCTACGTGCCAACGGAGAGAACGAATAAGCTGTTGGAGCTGAGGAAGAGTATGACGCAAATTGCGAATGAGATGTTGGCTAAGAGTAGAAGAGCTGGAGAGGACAACTCAATTATTGGGTTATTGAGTAAGTTTCCTTCCCCTTCACAGTCCATGGTTGACCGACGTTTCAACGTTTCACTTGTTTTTAGTCAAAGCAGAAAACAGTCATGAGAAAGGGGAGGGTGAATTGCATATGACCGCGGAGGAAGTGGAAGCTCAGGTACGCTTGTACTTTCGCTTTGGTCTGCTTTTCGTTTGCTTATGGTTGTTGTAGATGGTGAGTTACAACTGGTCTACCCCAACTTGCCTTGTCTGATCATCACACCTGAAGAACGTACTACTTCTTGCAGGTTCGTACTCTCAATTCCGTTTCGAATACGCCACTGAACATGCTGAAGGATACGAGACTACATCAAGTCTGTTACCATACTCTACACCCACTCGTCCACTAACCATATTTCTCTCCGTCTTTCACTCACAGTCAGTCTTACGGTATGTAGCTTGATATCCCCTTTCGTTGATTGAATGACCGTCATTCACGTTTTGTCAGTGGGCTCTCATCGAATTGAGCAAATCTCCAGCCAAACAAGATCTCCTACGTAAAGAACTCCTTGAAACCAAGGGAGGACAAGATGCTGGATGGGACGACCTCATGACATCTGACAAATCGCCGTATTTGGATGCTGTCGTTCATGAGGTGTTGAGGTTGCATCCTCCTTTGGCGGAGACGACGAGAGTCGTGAGTGGGGCTTCGCGTGCTTCATGGATGGTATAAACTAACCAATAGGCGTTTTCTAGGCAACAGAAGACGACGTACTCCCGCTCTCGGCACCTATCACCACGAAAGATGGGAGGGAGGTAATGTCTTTATCTATCGCCAAAGGCACCACAGTATCCTCTCCCATCTCCTGTATGAATCGCTCGGAATTGGTGTGGGGCAAACGGGCGAAGGAGTTTATACCTGAGCGGTGGATGGAAAGAGCGCCAGGAACTCAGGAGGCTGAGGCTGAGGTTATTCCGGCGAGTGCGAAAGAAATACAGGGGTATAGGCATCTGTTGACGTTTAGTGATGGGCCGAGAACGTGTTTGGGGAAGAATTTTGCGTTGTCTGAGTTTAAGGTGGGGGTTTCATCTTTTTTTTTGTCTTTTCGATGCGGCAGGCTGATGGTGCATCCCTTTGTTGTTTCTATTTTTTATTTTTGGTTACTTATAGGCTGTTCTCTCCGTCCTCATCAAGAACTACCGATTCGAGTTTCCTGAGGGGCCTGAGACGAAGATTGAGTTGGCTCGTGGTGTTTTGCCAAGGCCGAAGGTGGAAGGCGCGGTGGGACCTAAGATTCCGTTGAGGGTGAGGAGGGTTGAGGAGGATTAGGTTCGGGATTATATGTATCTATGGGTTTGGACTGATTCGGGTTTATATATGTACACAGTGATCACAATGGGACTTATGACTGTGCAGGACGGTAGCAGGGATTTGAGTCGTCTTTTGAAGTATCAACAAGAACCAGCTGCACGCGACAGAATCCGTTGCCGATTGATGTACAAGGATATCAAGTACCTACAGCGTTTCATGTACAAGCATTGTCCAAACCGTTGAAAACCAACCCACCTAAGTGGTAGAGCCTTCTTTCCCTAGCCAACAACCGTTCAAAGACTGATGGGGATGGATATGCATCCATGGGCGCATGCGTATGAGTTGCTCAGGTGAGGTTGCTCGCGCCGTCACGTAGTACGGACACTCAGTAGCATATGCCCACAACCACAACTCACTTCCTATTATCACCACGCTCGATCCGAATCCTTCTCTTCGCTGTCTTTCACATCTTCTCTCGTTTCCATGTCTCGGCTCCATTGCTTTCGATCAGGTACAAGAAGCTAACATGACGGAGTCCACAGAGAGCAGAGAATCATTAATTACCCCGACTCCAACTTGAAGTATCATATATCACAACTTCATCCCTTCAACGCCGGTGTACGCCTCCCAATTACGCCTATCCTTCGTGGGCCCAAAAGCAGCGATTAAAACTAAATGAACATATTCCAGCTTCATCGTCGCCTCGTTTCCATACGCGACAAAAGGCAATTCATATCCTCCTCCTTTCTCCTCCTTCAACTCCGATATCCAAACAACTGCCTTCGATCTTAAGGGATCATCGCGGTGATACTCCCGGACATTGTTATCAACATATTTCTTATCAAAGGGATGAAGTAGAGTTCCTTTATTCCTTTCCGCGAAATAGTCAACCAATGGGTCTTCTATTTGATACCAGGACGCCAAATCCTCAGCTTTGTCCATCATGATGCAAGGAGGGTAACGAGCTTCTTCTGGTACGTTCCAGAGATCCCATCTATAGTCGTGGTCAGTTTTATCGTCTCGGATAACGCTTTTGACAGAAACCCCTAATCCGAGCTCTGAGCAGGTATCGCGAATCATCCGGTCTTCGCCTTTGAGCATCGGAACAAGCTCTTTCAGGACCGTTTCGCCTCTAGTGACAGGGTAAGCGTGAGAAAGGCTGAATCCGAACAATCCCCCGTCTGGGAGGAAGTCGGGGTCTTTGAGGAGAGCTGACAGCGTGGCTTTGAGACGAGAGATGTTTTCCGTGGTCTGCCGTTGCATGCATTTTGCTCAAGAATCTCAACGTCGCGACGTCTATCTCACCGTGAGATATCTTAAGATCTCTTGAGATTTCTTGAGATCATCTCAAAAATCTCAAAAAAAAAGTAGCCTTCCTATAATTCATTATCTCAAATAATAGATCTCACTATCTCAAAAAATAAGTGTCTCACTGTCTCAAATAATATGTGTCTCATAAATCTCAAGTATCTCAGTCTCAGTGTATCATCTCATTTCATCTCACTCATCAATTTCTATGTCAGTGAGATTACTAGTTGTATACTAAGCTAAGGTGTGACAAGGGACTGGTACTAACAATTTTGATTGCATTACACCGGCATGTAGCCCCTTCACCCTTGTAATAGTTTAACTTAGCATATAATGGATAACCCTCAGCCTATATGCCGGTGTAATGCAATCAAAATTGTTAGTACCAGTCCCTTGTCACACCTTAGCTTAGTATACAACTAGTAATCTCACTGACATAGAAATTGATGAGTGAGATGAGATGAGATGATACACTGAGACTGAGATACTTGAGATTTATGAGACACATATTATTTGAGACAGTGAGACACTTATTTTTTGAGATAGTGAGATCTATTATTTGAGATAATGAATTATAGGAAGGCTACTTTTTTTTTGAGATTTTTGAGATGATCTCAAGAAATCTCAAGAGATCTTAAGATATCTCACGGTGAGATAGACGTCGCGACGTTGAGATTCTTGAGCAAAATGCATGCATTTACTGCCGTGGTTGATGAGAGTCGAGGAGAGGTAGGATCCGGATAGTAGAGGTTGTAAGTCAGCGTAACGCGATGACCGCTAGTAACTGGGAGGACTTCGTGTTCGACGTCAGAGAAGAATGCGATGAAGGCGATTTTATCTGGAGATCCTGCTAGGATTGTGCCGGAATCGAATGTAAACATCTTCTCCGCATGGCGAAGGACGAGTTCACCTCCAGTGTGAGGCGTGGGGAAGACTACAACGAGTGATCCGAACATGCGCTCGCTGCGAGGAGTGTCTTTGTGGGCGCGGAAGAAGCTGCCTTTGTCTATACGAGAGATGAGGAGAGTGTTGAGATTTAGAATGGGATAGCGACTGACCATAAACGTTCAATTTATGCATGTCAGCTTCCACACGTTGTTCAGCATCCTTACCCTGTATAAGATATGGGATGATTGTCGGAAAAATTTGAGCTGCATCGAATGTCGAAGCGAAGCGTCCCAGATCGAGCTTTCCGGCCTTTCGATAGGATTCATCCAACACATCCTCGTGCGCACGACCAAAAGTAGCTTGATCGCACGAAGCTGATAGAGCCTCGAGTTCCGATGGGTGGGTGGTATCGGTAAGTTTCACTAGGCTAACTTCTGAGGTCAGCAAGCGGTATTTCAGACTGGGCAAAAAGGGCCACTTGCTGAGGCCTTGGAGGGTCCATCTTGTCAATGAAAAATAAATTGAAGCAATGCGACGGGATCTGGGCTGTTCCAGAGGTCCATGGGTCGGATTTCGCAACTGCGGCCCGTGCAGTATCTATTTTATGCTTGATAGACATGGGCAACCAGAATAAAGGGGAATTGGTTGTTGTGAGACAGGTGTAGGTCTGTTTTAAATGGTGATGAGCCAAGCCGACGGGCCCGAATGTCAGGGTTTCATCAAATAGAATGACTCATTTACAAACTCTGTGAGGCATAGTTCCGGTCATGAAGTTGTGGGCGTTGGGCTACCGACGTCCATGCACTGAAAACGGTAGTGTAGCTACGCGTGAGAATAGGGTACTACGTCTGAAGGACAAGTTCGGAACCACTCACACATTGGCCACAATGCATGCTAGCACCTCCAACACACCCAGCTCGCCTCATCAACATTCAATTTTCGCCAATCAGCGAGGGTGGTGTCGTGTCGTGTACGCCTGGCGTTCGGAAATGAACGTGAATTCTGGATGCGACAATATTATCCGAAGGATGCAAACAACAAAAATTCCATCGATTGATATACATGCATTGTCCGAGCCGTGAAAACCTAACATGGACCTAAGTAGTAGAGCCTTTAAATTATAGCCAATCGTTCAAATGGTGACGGGGATGCATCCAATGCGGATGAAATTGCCTAGGAGAGGTAACATAGTAGGTAAACATCAAGAAGGTCATTCTGCAAACAATAAACGATCAACGTGGCTGTTGTCGGTTACCGGTGCAAGCAACGGCAGTTCAGAGCTAGAAAACAGATTGTCGTTAGCCAAGAGTCGGTCTCACATAAGAAAGCGGGCTTAGACTGACCAAGGGCTATTTCCAATGACAGTGATGGCGCTGCAGTTGATGCCGACGAGAACGTTGAGGTCCTGTAGAACGACACCGAAGCCGCCAATAACGACTGTGAGGAGTGGGATGTCGTTCGAACGAGGTTTATATGAGATTTTTTGTGACCCCTCTCCGGACGTACTCTTCAGATGTCGTACTCCGAAATGTCCACGCAGAACCTGAGATTCAGGCAGCGCCGGCGACACGCTTCGAGGGATTTCTCTCGTTGCAGCTGACGAGGGGAAATTCGTGGAGAGCGAATACATGTCATTAAGGATGGGAAAGACGATCATCGATGGAAATCTGGAAGCAGTTCAAAGGAGTCAAAAATTCGGACACGCTCCATATGTTTGAGAATTTGGGCAGAACGCACCAACCGCATACTCTGGTATAGCTTTATCATCCACACCCGACCCCCTACATCACTTCTCGGCAACGAATCCAATCACATTTTCTGAGTTCTCCAGACCATTCAAAACGGCGAATTTCAACTCCACCTCGTCTTCCATCTATGATCTCTCAATCTTGGCTGAATCTGGAGTGTTAGAACCCTTCCATGAACTCCTAAAGACCTCAAATCCTCCGAAAAGAACCACTTTGATAAAACAAAGTGAACTTGAAGGCAGTCAGTCATATGTAAAAGAGATTTTCGGCAGAAACATACGCACCTGCCATATAACAAAATCCAACAGCTCCATAGCTCGCTAAGAGTCCATCCGTGCCCATAGTGTTAGCGTTTAAGCGGTTTGTAAGCGGATGAGCGCAACTGAGCGAAAAATTCAATTACAGATAAGTAGATGTTTGTCGAATTTTTTGATCATCTGAGAAACAGTAAAGAAACTTACCTGGGATCTGGATTAATAGAGGGGTAAAAAGATCTTTCTAATATGAGGACCTCGAGAGCTTGAGCCATAGATTGAGAAAGACCAAGCGATGGTCGTGGTAAGCGGAAAAGTCACATGCCGGTCCGCACCACGCTCTTTCCTCGACCATCATGGCGGTTCGAGGTTCCCACTTCCCTTCCCTTCACATCCCTACAGCGCAAGAGTTTGAATCTATTCGTAGTCATACGATTATTTCAATCTAATTACTATTCTCTGGCGTTCAGGTCTGGTCTGGAACCACGGATTTCAGTGTTTTTCCCACCTCGTGCAGCGCTGCCAGCGCGTGCCTTCAACCCCACTCTTCTCATATCTTCTTTCCATCTTCTTTCCACTTTTCCCCTCTCGGGCTCGCCCGATATCGTGAGCACATCTCACTCATATGTTGTCTACAGATGGCGACGTCGATATTTTACTAGTAGTTTCAAACAACAGCGAAGCGACAGCCGTCAGCCAAGTATAGCAGGTGGCAATCTGCTCGCATACACAGTGCAAAGTTGAGATGACTTGTACTCGATGGCTATTGAGAGAATCGAGAGTATTTATTAGAACAAGGAAAGGTAATTGACATGGTACCAAAACCGTCAACTGTTTAGTCGCGACCACGATCTACCAACGATCTACCCCTGTTATTGATCGCTATCCTTGGTTTTGTTGGTATCCTCCTTGTTCTCAGCTGATATCGTCCTTCAACTTCACATTTTTGAGCTCTTCTTGCTTCGCAATAATAGATTGTTGTTGTTCAGGTGTCAGGCATGGGAGGGCTGGAACCATTTGAGAGATCCATCCAATAATCTGTGGGGATTTAATTGTAATACTAGTCGGTATGTCAGCTTTCTGACGACATAAAAATCGAGATTAAGAATACTCACCGACAGCCGGTAGAAGTCGCCTCGCATTTCGTGTTTGCTTGAGACTCCGTGTGAGAGTAATCAGTAGACACCTTGAACGCTCCATAACTAATACTTCCTTTTGCAGTTATCGAAGATGTCGAGAAATGTGACTGCACATGGGTTGTTTCTCCACTAATCTCCAGAACAATATTGCATGCCAGAAGGAAAGCTGTGAAGGGGAGTGAGTAACGCTTCCACCGAGTCATTGTCCATACGATGAACTCACCAGTAGGATACATGGGGAAGGTGCTGTATCGACTCATTTCTGTAGCATGGTCCGCCGGGCTTTGACCAGTTTTCCCTTCCATCAAATCCCGCATGCGGCCGAAACCAGGAGAGATACTACTATACTAGAGAAATCCCACAGATTGGCGGTCAGTGACCAGACTAGAAAAGCGACTCCACAACACACGTACAACTCTCCGGGGGGAACAGTCAACTCGGCATCGTAAAAGAGCTCCGCCCTCAACCACGGTCTCGTGATATCCACCCTCATACACTCGAAAGATATCTTGCACGAGTTACTCGCCATACTTCGCTCCGCCATTGCAGACGCACTTGAGTATCCACCCTCCACCCTAGCACCAGTTGGGGACCACCACCCATAACTATAACTTGCCCCAAACGACGCAGACGAAGCGCTTGACGACGATTTATCCTCAGAGCTGGAAGCGGTGATATCAAGGCTGATGGACGTGAAAAAATCGAGCGACTTGTCCTTCGGCTGGTTTGAGGCAGGATCAGGAACGGCTTTAGGAATATCTGCAGAATCAGCAAGAGCCTCCGTATAGCCGTTCTTTCCCTTCGACTTCTCAGCCATGAGAGCGTCCCTTTCCGATATATAAGTTGTGATCAGGCTTTCGTTCTGTGCCCTCTCTCGTTGTGCAAGCCCGTTGGCGCCTCGCAGTTGTTGCCGTACTTTCTCCTGAGCAGCTCCGGATAGTTTGGAGAGATTCTGGATATCAGAGGTACTGGCCTTCTCCATTTCTTCTTGCATCTTTTTTTTGGTGCCATTGTATTTGTCCAAAGCTGCCTTTCTCTCATCAGAAGTCCTGCCATTATGCAACTTTTGGTTCAAGAAACCGTGAAGTATAAAGAATAGCAAGGGACTTATGCGTCCTTCTTCGCCTCCGTGTTCTTGTATTCGTCGCTCGCTTCGACAAAGGCCTGGATTGTGGTTTTGAGGCTCTTGTTGACCTTGGTGTCACCCTGGGTAGTGCTATTGGTGTCTTCCTTAGCTGGAAGCTGTAGCGAAGGCCATTATTCAAACGTCCATGATGAGGAGATTTCCTAGTAGCGTATGTCCTCCAACGCTTTGAGCAAGGCATTCATTTTTTGAAGTCTCGAGATTTCCCAAGTATACCATTCCACAGTACGAACACCATCGGTATCGCTTTTGGCCTTCTTCATCGCGTACGCAGCCCTATATGAGTCAGTGGTGCTATTTGAACATCAACGTTCTCGTGAAAGCAACCTACCAGCAAGATGGAGTTAAGCGAACTTTCTGGTGCTTCAACGGAGCCGTCGGAATCTTGTATAACCATAGCACGCATGGTTTCCTGAAATAAAGGGGTAAGCTGCCGAGCATAACACTACATCATACAAGCTAACCTTGCTCTGCTCTACCCTCGCCAAGGCCGAATCTTGATCAACAACGGAGAAGTAGTACTCAACCTCCTCCTTCTTCCCCGTAATAACCCAATCCATATACGCAGCTTGCACATAATTCCTGTACGTTCTAGCGTTCTTGTCCACCCAGTTGTCATATATGGCACGAACACTTTCCATATTTGTTGGATCTGCTGCGTTGCACTTCGCTTCTTCGAGTGCCGCATTGAAGGCCTTGGTTTTCTCCTCAACGACCTTGGTATAGTTGTGCTGCTTCTTGGTATAAAGTTCGACTCGAGTCTGGTGCGTCTTGGGGTCTAAGTTCAGTAGTGAGCCATTCCATAGCCTTCTTGTACCGTAGTTGAGAGTCGGTAAGTTTCTTTGCTGATGCGTCAACTCCAACGGTGGTGCCTAATCGGAATGAAATGACAGGTGAGGGGAGGGAAAAGCACAGACAATCTCGAGCCTCGGGCCGTACCTGTAGGTAACAATTTAGAAAGTGCCGCTTGGTAGCTACGAGCAACAGACCTCCCTGTGGGGCCAAGCTGAACCGTAGAGTAGGTAGGCATATCTTCACACAGCATGGCCTGAGCGAGTTCTGTTTTATTGGGGAGAACGGGTGAGGTCTCGTTACCGTCGATGTCGAAGCCACCCATATATTCCTAAGGAGAGAAGCATCAACGATAGCATCTGAAGTTCTCAAAAAGTCTGACCTTGAGATTGACAACCTTCCCTGGGACCATCACAGTGAAGAATTGCTCAGGGGGAGCAGGCAGAGCAGCACGGATGGCTTCACAGATGTCATAAGAGATTTTGGCCATACGAGCGGCAGAATCAAAGTCTGCAGACATCTTGACGATGAAGTGTTGGATACAGAGGAACAAGTAGGAGTGGATGTCGTGACAACTTGATAACTCAAGAGCTCGAGTTGACTCGATAATGTTGGAAGCTCAGGTGAACTCAATATTTATACTCAAAGCCAAGTGATGAGCACTAGAGGGGGACACATAAAGTGTGGTGTAACTGGCCGGTTTGGTCGGATTTTCCGCCCATCCATCAAAAAACCGATATTATACGCAACCTTTTTGAAAGTAAGCGCACACCTTTACTTTTGAACTGAGTAGATTCGACGTCGGTTAGTTGGAAGTCAAGTTTCTTCTCCCGGAGGATAGGATGAGTCGACAAAGTTGAGGTGTAAGCTAGTGCAAGGAACCTTGAAGTGAGCTGGCAACAGTTGGCCGATGTGTTTGCAACGTGTCTGAGGAATGGCAAGGATGTTACATTAAAATTATATTGAAATTACAACTCACAAACTTCGAAGGCTGCTCTTTGACCTGGCTGTCCGGGCTCGACCGTCACAAAAATTAATAGGGCTGTCCAGATCGAACGTCTAGATCAAAACATTCATGCCAAGGAACTGTAATTTCAAACTCCGTCAGATCAGAGTTTGTTCCGTCACCTGACCCAGGATGGAGCATTGTCAATTTAGTAATATTAATCATAGGCGGGGCCGACCAGCGGCAAGAAACAAACTGTCCATTCTAGATCTGTTTCTTTACAATCATATCGAGTGATGTTTATTTCAACCTTTGTGGTAGAACAACAGCAGAGGATAATATTATATTATTGACATGTAAACTAGTTCGTCCCGCAGCACTGTGACAATCATAGACCAGCCCCCATGCAGAGCATCCCCCATTGACTGACTGTTCACAACAAGTCTTTAAACGATAGAACATATTCACCTTCATCTACGATCCAGTCACATTCAAACTATCATTGAAGTCGATTAGCCGACTCACAACACCATCCCAAAAACATTATATCCCTTGCCCACTTTCGATGTGGCTTCTTCTGAATGAGAAATTAGTTCCAGCAGATAATGAGCAGCATTTGCGTTCAGTTCTGCTAGCATGGTTTCGTGGGGTTTAATTCCAACCAATGTTGAACCTTCATCAATAAAGCAGAGGTTGAAGAATTTGTCGACGCAACATGTTCTGCTATTGTTGATAAGTAGTAACTAAGATATTGTCAGTAGTGTTCGATGAACGATTGTGAAGTAAACTGGTACCAAAAAATTCTGGTTCCGTTCATTAACGGAATGTCGCTTTCAGTTCTCTTCCATACGGTTGGTGACACACACAAGTCTATGTTGTCAAGTGTTGAGAAAGATTTAGACAGCAATTGAAAATCGGAGTGTTTGTAAGACAACCTCCATGAATGACTTTTGAGTAAGATGTGCGTCAACAGGCTAGTATCCAATTGGCAATTTTCGAGCAAAGGTAAGGGCAAACTGAAGCACATCAAGTCCCTGGCGAACTGCATGAACATGTTCAGATTTCGGCAACAGTGCCCTGTACAAAGACACATGATGTGGGATCACATCAGTAAACATACAGTACTGGCTTGTCCGGCTTTTTTCGGCTTTTTCCCCACCAAAAATACGGAAAAGCCGACAAGCTGCAATCTATATCCTTTTTGGGACAAGTCGGTTCCAAGTGTGCATGTGTAAATAGAAGTAAATAGAATTACATGAGGCCTGGAAAGAGTAACTATGGCTTTTCTTATCTATATATAGATAAAAACGTAACGAAAAGCGTCTTGTGACTTGCCTGCCATCAAAAAAGCTGAAAAAAGCCTAAAAAAGGCGAAAAGCGTCATGTCATTTTGCTGATGCACCAAAGTTATCTTCCTTTCCCAACGGAGGATAGTCGTCAATGTCGGAGGAGGAACATGTGCCAGTAACTGATTTGTTGTGGATATTGACATCAGTGATGACAAACTCGTCGCTGCTGTGGGTGTGACAAGCCATTTGGATGGGAGTTGAAGGAAATGGAAGATGTTGGTGTTTTTATTGGACCCTCATGTAATGAATGACCAAGCGTTTCAGTAGAGCTATGGTTCGTGAACCTGTTTTTTCTGTAAGCAGATTGGTCCAGGCTCGTGTGTGACAAACGCCGACGAAGTATCAGCAACGAAAGCCGACAAGGTTGACACAACAGATTCATTCAAGAGGTCAATCATTGGCTAGAGTGACCCAAGAATTAGTCGAGTTTTGGTTCAAAAACTAAGAAGCCAACTCACCTTGATGCCATCAAATGGGACTGTCATTCCGTCAGAGGACATGATGTCAAAGGACTGAGTGGCAGACGTGTCAAAGACATTGTGTGCGCGAAGAACGCATAGATTGTTTTGTGTGGGGTTGGAAATAATCGCTGTAAGGACAATGTCTTAAAGCTTCAAGTCGAAGATGTCACTTGTGCAATGCACCCTGGACGTCAACAAAATCCTGGTATTTCTTTACAGATTCCCTCACGATGAACTGAAGGACACGATTAGAACATGTTAATGAAGTGGAGTTGTGTAGAGGGCCGTTCCGGATGGCCAATAATAAGAATGTGAGTACGAAATTCCTGACTAATACACACAAAATTAAGTAAGAAACAGCGACAAAAGGGGGGTAGAAGAAACAAACCTTAAAATCAGTTTGTTAATCTCACATTCTCCGTCTCCCTTCTCAATAAACTTGCGAGACTCAACCAGAACACCTCACCCTTTATTCACTCACCACAACCATCACTTGCTTCGTCTTCCTCGATTTATGGCTCAAGTTCTCCAGCTCAAGCCTTCATATTAGAAGGATTTTTCTACCCATTAGATAAATTTAAGTCTCTTTACTGTTTCAACTTGTTCTTGATTATAAAAAAATTATCAAAATATCTGTGGAGTTGGCTTTCCAATTCAACACTACTGTAACGCTAATTTATTGACACAGATTGATGTTGTCGGAGTTCAACGTTCATTTGTCGGCATGTACGTATATTTACACCGAATATCCCATCCATACATGACTTACATTCATCATTTCTTCCAGGTTGTTATGAGTGTAATTTGACTTTCACTCCATGCTGCCTGGGTGGAAGGTCAATAGGAAGCCTCAGATGTTTTTGCCACTGCTGATCATTGATATAGGTGTTGGTGAGGTAGAGTTTCAATTGGCCGTTCTGAACATTTGTGATGTTCTGGGAACCTAGTAACTGTGATTTGGAGACATTAGGAATCTTGTTTAAAGGTGTTGGGGCTGGGATACATAAGCTTAATGGCTGGGCAAGGTTTTTTGTTATACCAAGGTACCTATTGGTGTGCTCTGCGAAAATTCCCTCGATTTACTCGCATCTGTCTATCTACAGACACAAATTCGAGTTTTCCGGGTGACAACCCTTTCACTTATACACCCCCTTTGAACCTCGACACCTACAAGGACATTGTTAGTGCGTCAGCACTTACCTACATTGGTGACCCTCCACATCGCCACTGGATCAGATTTGAATCCATCCGTTTGGATGGGTCTACCAAAAAGGACCATCTGCATCTGTCATCTGTCGGATAATCAGCAGATTGGCGCCTAATTGCACCTGTCAGTGATTTTTTTCCCCACAACTATATTTTTCTGCCACGTCATCAAATCTTGCTGCTGGCCATCAGCTGCAAGCATATGACTTCCGATTTAAACCCCAAATGGTTAAATAGTATGACATGTAATTAAAATAAATATACTTTTGATACAATTCAACATTTTTACCTTGTACAAATAAGTAAATACAGTCCGGCAAGCACATGTGACCCATCCGCCATTCATCCTCGGATGATGGTTGCCAGAGAGTCCATCCACCATCCGAATCCGAGAACCCATTACTCGGATGTCAGCGGATCATCCAATCCAGTAGAAGCCCTACATCCAACACTCGATATTGTGGTTATGGTTACACAAGAAACTAAAGTCTCCTCAGTTTTTAATTCTTTCCGAGTCAAGGCGGTTTATTACGTTTTCGAAGGTTAACCAAATGTATATCTTTGTTACATAGGCAAATTGCTCATATGTGGGCACTGCAAGCTGCAACTTTACTTCCTACCATCATCGACATCACCCATCCTTTCTATTGTTCTGGCTTTTCTCACTCTTCATTGTCTTGTTCATTCTATTTTATCCCTCAGCTCGACTATATTGAGTTACGACAGAAAATATGCCCTGCACCAATGAAAGTATGTAATTATGAGTATAGACTGAACACCTGTTGTAGTATGATCATGAATATACAGTTCAGCACGCGGAGAGTGGCGTTGTTTGATATTTCCACTCTTTGTCCCTTCACATTGGCAACAAAGTTCATATTATGATATGCCAACTGTTGATTGGCTTCCTAGAGACCCCCTGGCAGACATTGGAATTTCGGAAACCTTAGCTTCTCCAGTGGCTACATCACCATGGCAGGAATACCCGGCCCCTCAAAAGCTTCACACGAGAATGGAGCTGCGAGGAGTTACCAGAGGGAGCTACTCTTTGAAGCAGCTGTTGGCAAGTTAATCTGTCAGGAAGCGAGAGGATGGAATAATTATTCACCCGACTGTTTAGTTCCTGGAGGTTTTCTCTCTGTTTAACGTTGAGGATTGATGAATACAAAACAAATCTCACCTTTGGTTGTATCCTGAGTGTCATAGAAGAGTAGATCCAAGGACAGATCTTTGGAGCATGGGAAGGATTCAGCAACAGATCAAGGGGACGACTCAGAGCAATACTCACCTTCATCGAGCTCTTCAAACCGAGATGTGTGAGATTGTATAATGTCGATGATAGGGTAACCGAGGTAGCGAGTGAAGTCAGTGGTTGTCGGGTCAAAGCCTCGAGAGACTTGCCACCTTTGTACATCTTTGTATACGTTGATGGGCCAGGAATATTGAAATGGGTAGTCTACTTCGATGCAAAGTCTGGGAAGGCCAAAGTATCTGCACATCCTATTTGAAATCTGTCTTTTCCCATTTTTATCAGAAGACCAAAAAACTCGGAACTTGAGGGTGCCTCGGTGGCGACAACAGACCATGTAAGGCTATTATAATGTTTTCCTGTATTACAGTTCCATCAGTGTTATAATGAATGGCCAGGATTACAAGGCTCTATAGTCATTATAATGATTCTCCTCCACTAGCCATGATCTTTTTACTGGCACCTGAATCCGGTAATCATTATAATGCCAGTAGCTGAACCTGCTAAACGAGAATAATAAAGCATACCTTTGAATTCCACCCCACAAATGACAGTAAGGCTACAAACATTGTTTTTACTCATTTCGGGTTAAAGATAGTAGTCCTGTGGGTTCATAGGCTGTGAGTCATAATATGAAACAAGCACATTCAAATGCCTAGATGATGGGGGATGGATTGGCAGCTTGCATTATAATGTGTACATCACACTGTGTACATTATAATACACACCGCTGGATTGCACGTGCACAGGAGAAAATGTACAGTCGCTATTTGAATGGTTTCAAGGGTCAGGCACAAAACACTGATCTATGATCTCCGCATATCTTCGTAATGATATTCCGTGATTAGTCTATCATAAAAATAATAATTTTACTACGTTCCAATCATCCATAGTCAGTGAAATGAAGTGAACCCATTTAGGGCAATGTAGCAGGCTCATGCGTTCAAATACATTCCGCCTCGCCACACAGAAATACCCTAGTATTGAAACCATGCCCTTCCTGGAATTATGGGCATAGCCAAAGTGCGTCGTGACCAAAAACAATATTTAAGAATGCTTAAATTGACGGTCCGAGTGTCAGGACTCGTTAACTTATTTAACAGGAATATATCAGGTTGTTTAAGCTATTCAAGTTTAATAATACTTGGGTTGACTAGTAAGCAAGATGTGAGCAGTTATAGTTAGTATTGCTAGACTAAGTGCTAAGGTTAGTTGGGTAGATTGGTGTATGACACCAACTAGAAGGGTTAGTTTTACAGGGAATATGAATGAAGAGAACTTACAATCAAGGTAGTAGTTAAGTTGGTTCAATTGATATTCACACAGTTGAGTTCAAAGTAGTAGTATTGTAGAATCAAATATAGATGTTATTTGACTGTAACAAAGCTACAAGAGTAAGAGAGAAATGATAGTATTGAGGAGAAGAGTAGTTAAAGAGAGGTACAAAATAACTAGGCTGAGGCCCGACAGTTTGAGTCTCAGTTCTTATATACTGTTGAGGTTTGTACTTATTTATACGCTATTGAGTCAAATATTCTACGGGTGTGAGCAGAAATGAGTCTTATAACTGCGCAAATAGGTGAGGCGTACTGTCGGCGAGTTTATGTGCAGTGGCTGCACTCGGGAACTGTGACATTCTCATTCGGTGGAGGTTGTGAGGTGATGTGTTCGCGCAGTAATGGGCGAAGAATACCACTCAAGAGTCAACCTAATATCAGAGCTACGGGAGTAGCACCAACACCAAATCAACCCAAAAACTAGTAAACCTCTGTGTAAAGTCTATCAATAACTCTACACACCAGGAAAGATTGCAAGGGTGGACTGCTTGGCAAAGGTTATGCACAAGAT
Organism: Marasmius oreades; assembly: GCF_018924745.1. Classification (NCBI taxonomy): domain Eukaryota; kingdom Fungi; phylum Basidiomycota; class Agaricomycetes; order Agaricales; family Marasmiaceae; genus Marasmius; species Marasmius oreades. The sequence continues at coordinate 471,009 of NC_057324.1, forward strand.
CACAGTCTCAATATCGTATGAAGTTCTTATGAAATCAATGTGTAACTGCAAGTGTAAAAACACCACAGCTACGGGGATTCTAAGGTTTGTAGGGGCTCTGTTTATTGTCCGGTGGACTGAGTGGGACTATGAATTTCGTCTACGGTAAGACTAATTCGAACGATTGGAGACTATTGCCCTCGACGGACACGAAAACTAAGTCCTCGGCGGACACGAACGCTAAGACCCTCGACGGATCACGAAACAGTAATCAAGACCTCGGCGGCCTACGGACGGATAGTTCTCAAGTTTGACCTCGACGGTCTCGTATAGTTCAAATCAAATCTTATCGTTTCACTGCACAAAGACAGGGCAAATCTCTCTATTGGTGTCAAGAGCAGTTACTCACGGGCAACCCACTCAGGACTTTCCTACGCACGGGTAGTACTTCTTTATCTATGGATACATGAGCTGTTTTTATACTACTTCTACGCTAGCTTTGTAATCCTATCTCTACTTGTTTCATCTCTAAAAATAATGCACCGTAGCTACGAATCCATGTGGAATCTTATCGCTAGGGGCTGCTACATGTGCAGAATCTTGTCTACGGAGCTTTTCCGTATTCGAATCATATGTTTTGGGCCAATCTGGACCATTCTTCATTCTTGTTTCAGCATGTAGAATGGACCTACATAGGCATACCATATGGTATTTCCTGCCTACGGACCTTATCCTGCATTTCGACATTATCAAATCATATGGACTTTGTGTGTCCAAGTAGTTCCAGCATATGGATCCAGAGTTCTGAATCGCCGTAGCACATGAACAGCGCGGACTCCGAGATCCGTTGTTCATTCCTGCCTGGTTCCTAGGTACTCTATCAGTGATCTGGGATCTGTATCATGTCTTTTTGTCTTTTCCTCAGATCAGGACTCAATCTATGGTCATATCAAATTTCTCCTAGTCTGTGTGGTCTTATGTCTGATTTCTTGTCAACTAAATCCCCCATGGAAGTAGCTACTCCTAGTATAAAGGTCTTTTGACTCTGTTAAGTTCTGCTACAAATGATTCTGTGAAGACTACAAGTCTTCTAATAGTACAATCCCTTGATATGCCAGTGCATAGTAGAATGTAGAGAGTAGAACTCAGTGAATTACCGCTTAAGTCCTCTGCTCATAGTGTTCTACAGGTTTCGAACAGTCATACAGTTTTCTGACATGATCTATGGCTCTCTCTAACTGGTCTAGCTGCGCCTACGGCACATTCTACTAGCGGCACTAGCTTTAACTAGCAATTCGGGCTCACTCTAGTTCTTAATACGATAAATATCGCTCCGTAGCACCGTTTAAAGTGCAAAAAGAACCTTGTAGCATAGTCAACTAAGTCGCATTAGCGGCATGGCTTTATCTATACAAGTGAGGTGTTCATTCGGCAACGGTTCACGGGACTGTGGTAACGGCACTAAAAACTACTACTAGGTGCAGCAAAACACACTCCAAGCACGAAGTGCGCAAAACCAAACCCAACACTAGCAATTAGCGTAGTTGATTTGTGGAGGTCGGTATCAATGGACGCTCTCAGCAAGGTTTACTGAGAACTCTAAGATAAGACTTCAAGGGTGGGGCTTTATATGGTTCAAAACAAATTCAAATTCTGTGTTCACAAGTCAAAATGACAAAGGCTTTCTACGAAGTTCACTACTTCGAGGAGGTGTTCAATTCTTTCTAAGTTCAAATAGAACTATCAAATTCAATTCAAATTCGAGTCAAAGCGACTCTACAAGTTCAAAGTTTCCAAGTACCAAAGTGGCAACAAATTCAAATCAAATTCAAAGTTCAAATCCAATCTTTTCCAAATACAAACACCAACTTCGAAGAAGTGGGGCAAAGTATGAGCCAGAGTCCCCTAGTGAAAGCACTTAGGCTTCTGTCGTAGGTTACTGGGGAAAATACTGCTGCTACCATCCTCCCTTATATACGCCTTTTCGAATAAATAATAATCAAACGTCGAAGATATGGTAAAAAGTCGAAAATATAGAGAAATCCCTTTCAGAGATACCAAAGTACCCTTAATCAGGTATAGTACATGTCAATTAGATATAAAACTGTCCAGAATATAGTATTCCTTATTCCTTTTCCTCATATTTTCTTTATTCCTGTTCCGAGTCGGATATCTTTGACATTTGCATGTGGATACATCCTGACCCCTTTTTGTTTCCAAGGCGAGTCCCCATGTGCTCCCTTGTTCTCTCTTGTTCTATCCGATCTGGAATAGTCCAAAACTGCTCGATCTACATTCCAGGGATCGTTCCTATGGTTCTTTCCTGGTAGAATGTTCTTTCTGACCGGACATCGTCGACATCCGCCCCTTTTCTTGTTTCCAGCTGTAAGTTACAGCCACCGGCATTGTTTCTGTTCCTTAAGTCCGAAGTGGACTTTAGATAGTTACATCCGTCCGATTGTTACTTCCAGATGTACTTCTAAGAGTTGTTTCCGTCTTTTCAACCAATATCGAAGAAATCAATAAATTGATAGTAAAATCAAGTGTCCTCATGTTTGCTACAGGTAATTGCGAGTGAGACGAGGCCTATCCAAATGAACGAAGGTTTTTAAAGGCTGCTTCATCAGTTCCTACAGGTTTCGGAACGTCGAAGACTCTCATCTATAGGGTGTTTCGTACTTTCTGTACTTCGGATAACCCGCAAATAGACCCATGCTTTGACTAGCAGCTTGGGCTTGCTCTAATCCTCATATTATGTTCCCATTTTGATTATATTATATATAAAAATGTTAAAAATGCGTTTATTTAGGTACTAGTAGATTATATCCACGATAGCGGACCATGAGGTGTTCTCTCAGCAAAGACTATTGCGATGGGCTATTCAGCCATGGTTACAGCACGAGTTTTTAATGATTAGTCCATTGCCGACCGATTGTCATTGCTTCATAGAATATAAATTTATCGGACTTGATCGAGGGATGGTTAGTACTAGATGGGGTTTTCGGGGTGACGAGAACGGATGGCTAGGTCAGAATTTTCGAAGTCTAGGTCCTGGCGCTTGATTCGTGACACTGAGGGTGAAGGAATACTTAGAACAGCAGTGATTGTATATAGAACATATGGAAACATGTCCAATTTTGGCAGCTGTTCCTGAAATCAAAACAGGAACAAATTAAACGAAAAGAAAAGAAAAATTCTAGGCTATGTCTACCATCCCGATAAGGTTCAATTTTGACCAAGGCCTTACTAGGGATATCAGGAGACCTCAAAATTAATTTTCAGAGACATAACAAGTTCAAATGAAAAATTAAGAATGGCGTGTTTTCAGATAGTAGACCAGTCACTGTTATGTGCTACCTATGAAGCTGCCATTTCGAGGATTTCTTCAGCCCGACTTGAGAATAAAATGACTGAAATGGCATATGAGTCATTTTAATTATACTGAAGCAGTTGATTATTTCAGGTCACCACGGCGTCTCTGACCACACGGTGGATAAGCTCCAGTTCGTACCTTTGCCAGAACCTGCATGTCAAAAATACGGAAAGCGGAAAGGATTGTGCTGGATGATGGCGGTGGTCCTGATTGATGGCGGTGATTGATGGTGGCGGTCCTGATTATCAGTACAATGGCGGTGTCTCTGACCACATGGTGGACAAGCTCCAGCTTGTACCTTCACCGGAACCTGCATGTCAAAAATACGGAAAGCGGAAGGGATTGTGCTGGCTGATGGCAGTGGTTCTGATTGATGCAGTGGTCCCAATTGATGATGGCGGTTGAATGTGCACTGCTGACCCAACGCACATTGTCAGGTAGGAAATATGTACATACAAGGCATAAACTTCCAACTCATTCCTGGCATTTATGAACCAACATCCTCAAGTCTCTTTCAACAACAATCAGAATGTCGTACAAGACAAACTCGACGAATACCTCATGGCTGCCTCACTGTCACCTTCAATCCATTACAATGGTGGCTTAAAAACAGATTATTGTATCCAAACCTTGCACTGATGGTGGTCACTTACCATTCTATACCCAGTTCGTAAATCGCCTTCTTCAAATCTGAAATGTATTACTGACCTTTCCAAACCACAATTGTTGATAGCTACCTCAGTATCAGTTGAACGTAATTTCAGTCATGGGAGAATCTTAATCTCTCACCTGCATAACCATCTGAGGGCTGCCTCAATTAGGGCTCTCATGTGCTTTGGTGACTGGTGTAGACAAGAGTTTGTGGACGATAGTGACTTGATGAAGATTGCACGTGAGACAGCTGAGGAGCAGAGTGGGGTCATCAAGCACCAGAAAGGAACAAAGAGTGCTTGCACTTCTATGCCATTGTTGATTGAATTGAAGGATGATATTGAGGAATTTTTTGAGATTGATGATGCTGACATCAGCAACTTACACAATTTGCCGGTGAACTTTCCCAGCTTTTCTGGGCTTTTCAGCCGGTTCGACCAGTCCACCCCCTCGCAAGTTCACCAGCTCCTGGCACATATCACAACCAGACGCCAGCCAATGAGGTCGAAATAGCTGGCATATGTTCCATAACATGATAGCTGCCCTCGGAAAGCCTCCAACAGTGGAGGTTTTTGTGAAAAGTTGAGGTGACTGGAAAATTTTGGCAGGCGGACCTGAGCAAAACTGAGCTTGCCGGAAATCAGACATAGCTGGTGACTGGTCGACTTGTTGGCTTGTGCAAGTCCAAAAAGTTGTCAAAAAGTTCTCACCAGTAAATTGTCAAGATGCTGATGATTGATGTGTTAGACTTATTTTGGGTACTACTTAGTTCAACCTACTTAGTATAGTTATATTTTCGAGTAGTTCAACCTATATACTCACTTGCGCAGTAGTTTAGTGCATCCGGGTAGAGATCACGGCTAACCCGTATATCCCGTACCCAACCCGACCTGTTTGAGGCGGGTAGGGGTCGGGATGTAATTTGTTCACCCGGACCCGACCCCTACTGAACACTAGCCGTACAGGCATGACACCGTTGACCCCCAAGTTCACCCTTTTCATCCTTTTGACTGTTTTGGGCACAGTCTGACTGTGGATATGGATAACTCTGTGGTCAGTGGATTTGTATCACATAGCATGACCACAAATGGTTATCCAAAGCAAAGAAGATAGACATGTCTATTCCCAAACCACCCTCAGACTCGGCATAATTGAAAGCTTCTTAATACAAACTACAGCTTACTGATGTTCAATTATTCATAGACTGCTTGAATATCCACATTATGAAGTGCATTGAAGGTCACATAAGTAGTCGCATTTCTCAATTCAAGGTAGAAACCGACGCGATTTCCAGGATCAGCTGCCCCTTCGAAACTGATCAACTCCCAGCCGTGATGGCTCCGGTTCCAGCGGGAACTGCGTTCGTCGAAGGAGGCGGGGAGAACAGACCAAGCGTCATTACCGGAATTGTGACTGAGTCTGGTGACGAAGGCCTTTGTTCTGTAGCCTGATAGGTTTCGTATGTATACCATGCCAGCGCCTTTGAACTTGTGAATAGTGAGTCCTTTAGTGATGTACGGTGTAAACCGTGGGGGGATCATTGTAAAAGAGAGAACGTACCGGCAAATCTGTGTCAGGCATGTCAGACAAGGATTCCGCATCAGGGTCCATTGTTGTAGTTTATGTTGGAAATTTGAAGTTGCGAGTGCAGTAGGCTCACTGGGTGAGGTGATAGCTGCGCGACAGAGCTTTTTTATACAATCCTTGAGCTGTTGATTTACGTCATCTCCTTGAAACACCTTGATGGGGGTTTGACGTTCAAACTTCAAATGTCCAACGTTCAACGTCAACTGCAACACTTGACTCGGGAATCATTCAACTCCGAATTCAACGGGATTACCGGTAACGGATTTGGTATGGTAGGCAGTGGAAAGCTGTGTCCAAACAGGTTCAACGTCTGCCAAGTACTGTATAAAGTCAGTAGTACTAGTACCGGAGCTATTGCAGACTCCCTGGTGCATAGGCAGCTGTGCAGTTGAGGTTTTGAGTTCGCTTTGCAGTCAACCTTTTGTGAGGGGGGGTGTCGGATGCAGAGCCAAATGTGACTGGTGCTGGTGACCGCCCGGAATTAATATTCATCTCCGGGGCTGTACCGAATGAGAGACGTTCAGGAATGATGAACTATTCGTACGAAGCCGTCGTTGCAGCTGATCTGATTTGTTGGAAAACGTGGTCCGTCCTGAGCTGTTAAGGAAGTTGAGGTAAGCCGATCCCTTTTATTTTTGCGGTTTACCATCGGTCGTTGATTTTAAATACTCCTTCGAGACCCGACCGGCAACTAATGCTCGAATCACAGAAACCGTGCCAGTAGAGTAAACCTAATCACCGCTACTTACGAACATATAGTGAGAATGATCACCTCGAGTTGGAGGACCATGACGTAGCCCATGTTCCTTTTACAAGGTGACCATGTGGCGTTGAGACTGAGTCAAGAAATGAGAAGAAGGTAAGTGGCAGGTTGACATCAGGTGATAAACGGAAGGTTACCAGCGGTTCGAACCATCTTCGCCATTGAGAAGTTAGTTGTCACACGTACGAGTGGTCCCAGATGGGGAAAATCTTCGAGCTTGCAGCTCCAAAATTCATGATGTCAATTGAACCGACCGAGTACGACCCGAGTCGTGGAGCTGCTTTATCCACAGAATTAGTTCAGATACAGGTGATTAAAACTCCAGAATGTTGCTGTTGCCTCGATAACTTAGTGTCGTCAATTCAAGTTGAAAGTTGACTTGCCTTATCCGAGGAGCTATGGTGGGTAGATGGAGTCAGCACGCGTTATTCCGGCCGCTTCCCACACTCACCATGCGCTTCGTCCACCCCTCCTGGACCGGCGGAAACTGGATGCTCTACTAGCTTTCTGTTTGGATTTGACAGAAGGTTCGTTCCAATAGTAAGCCACAAAAAAAGTAAACTTGGGCACTCGGCGGAGTGAAAAAACACTTACACTAGTAGGCGTACAGTCCTGAGTCGAGTACGCGTTTTTGTCCTCCAGATATTGCCATTATTGAAAATTGAACCGTGTTCATCTTCGCGATCTTGGTGCGCCGAGTAACTGTAGATGTGTGATTCGCAGGTGTTCGAAGTGGAAAATGGACTCGGACTTCAATAAGTCCCCCAGTATGAGGCCCGTTCAATAGTCCCTTGTTAACGCGACGCGTTACGGTTTCGTGCAGATTCATGATTATTTCCCTCGAAGTCAAACGGTTACTGGCTGTGAAGTCATAATAAAACGGGACCTCACAGGTATTACATGACAGCAAATTTATCCCGGCTAGGTCTTGAAACTCCGATCTTCTTCTAAGTACGTCCAGTGATAGCTTTTATGGCTGTTTTTCGGAATATGTTTGGATTTTACAAGAGGTCTTGTTTACATGTAAGCGACAAAAAACAGTCAGTGTTGGCCTTCAGCGGAACGAAACAAGGTTACTTATGCCTAGGCATAGACAATACGCTTTCTTGTCCTCCAGATAGTGCCGTTGAACCGCGCCCAAGTCAAAGGCGAAGCGGAAAAGAGTCAGAGTTAGGTCTCCCAGCACGTGAGTCCCCTTGATCATTCACGCGACGGAGAGTGCCGTTCCGCGCAGATTTTCTCAACGCCTATTGGTTTTCTACTTCTAAATGGCTGGCCACGTGGTTCTGGAATTAGGTGTTTTGATTTGATCATCGTGATTCTCTCTCCGATAAAAAAAAACAGAGTCGAGATCAAAGCCTTCACATTTTTACACAAACAAACTACAAGCTGTATAATCGGCAAAAGAAAGAAAAGCTGAAATCAATGACGTGGGTTTTAGGTTTGCTTGTTTTACAGGAACTACCATGGCTTCAAGGACCAAGAGGTGCGTGATCTAGTGAGCTAATTGTTAGCATCTTATCCAAGCGAATAGGCGCTATGAATAACGACTAACTTATCGAACTGGCAGATTGTAAACTGTGCCACCCAAATCGTTTGCCTGGTCAATCACAGCATCGACGGCCCCGCTTGAAGGGAGCTGGTACCAGTCACCATAAACACTGGCGCCGTAATCTTCGATCATGGACTTGACAAGGATGTCCTTCTTATTGCCGTCTGCAAAAGCAGCCGCCTGGCGACGGCCGTTCGTGTCGCAAAACAAAACAGCGTGTGGGTCAGGTGACATAATACTGCCGAGGGAAAGTACGTTCGTCAGAGGTGCTCAAAAGAATGGCAGTAGAGGAGTTACTGTATCAGGTAGAAATGACCTTGGAGAGGATTTTTGCTGATAGATGAGGTTGTCGTTCAGAGGGTTTTTATAGGTTTCTGAGGTTATGTCAATAACCGATGACGAGTCTCTGAGAGGCTCAGATGACTTATTTCTAAATGATATTCCTAAGAGCATGTCGTGTCATGCCCCTGCCTTTGAAATTGGAAGCATTCATTTTTGCGGTGGCGAATTGTGGTCGCGAATTGTGATGATATGCTTCTGGGGCCCATCTTGAGCATGATTATATAGAAATCACGACAGATATCGTCTTGATCGGTGTTCACTGGCATGTGTTGAATGTATTTATTTCGATGAAAGCCAATCAAAACCGGGTTCCAACATACATACAGTATATTCACAGTATGCTTCCGGCGAGTTGGGGTACCGATCAATGTTCACATGTGTTGAACGTTTATTTCGATGGAAGCCCGGCTACTAAAACCAGGTACTAACATACTAAATACACGTACTAGAAGCTGGTCCTGAGTCCCATGGTTGAAGCTTAAAGTGCCGCATCCACAGCCGACCCGAGGAAGGAGCTGTCAGAAGTGTGCAATAAAGCAGCTGTGTGAACACCGTCCACGTCGAGATTACGCGAATATGAACTTGTGCAAGGTTCCATTCTTCACCCGGACCAAAACAAGAGTAGAAGTGGGCTGTGTGAGTGACATTATCTCATACATAGGTTGAACTTGCGCGTACACAAACGTGCAAAAGAATACATTTCTCCACTCTACTAGACCAAGGTAGCAAAGTAAGTAGAAGATACTGGCAAGTGGCTACTAATTCCCATGGATGACAGGCAGCTTGAAGGATAGATAGTCGACCCTATCTTGAAGAAGTTTCCAGAAGCAGTGGCGTGATAACAGAAACGTGAGGTTGCACCGCATTACACCAGTCGGTCTCCGCGGTCGGCACGTTGTTGCTTCCTTACTTTTTCCCCGTCTTCTTTCCCGCCGTAAAAGTTCAGATGGGCTCGAGCCTCATAAGTCTTCCTCTCATGCTTGCATTCGAGATTCTTGTTTGCCGTTCCAACTTAGCCCTCCGATACGGTGGAAAGTTCGAGAAAATCAACCTCAGATGTTTGGGGAGGTAAAGAATGACATGGTAAGAGTGCGTAGATCTGGGCTGTAACCTTGGTAGGTATTCCTTTGCAATATTACTGACTCGACATCTCGAAAACTAGACAAAGCCCGAATTACTGTACCTCTCTCGCGATCCCAGGTCGCTTTTCTCGCCCATTTGCTCGGCTGCTGTCTGGTGAGTACTACGGGCGAAGGTCTCTGCCAGTGACCTTTACTGACGATCTTCAACTCAGATCACACACTGTTACGATACGATCAATCACCCACATTCGACTGAACGCTCTCCCTCAAACAGGCGGATCTGCACAAACCTAACACGTCGATTGCCTTAGATTGAAGGACAAATAAGACGAAAAGCGGTCATCTGGGGCTTCCCCCCCATGGATGATACATCCAGCTGTTGGGTCAGGGGTCGTGGACCTGCTTTGTTGGACCAGAAGCCTCTCCCTGCCCCAATGTATGTAGACGCCTCGTTTTTTTATCTTGATGGACATGTCTCCAATGTGTTTTAGGTACCGTTGGTGGGATAGGCGAGGCTTCAGTGAAGGGGCCGAAGTTTAAGTGCTATAACGAAGCTTTCGATTGTATGGAAGGTATGCGATAAGCGACTGTCGTTTATCATTTCGTCTCTGACACGATTTTGATTATAGCGAGCTTCGACGTCTCCATCCCCCTCAAATACGGCCCTCTCATAGCACCCACCTCCCAATCATCGTTATCACTCCTCAATCAAGGCCCTCGAACCCGTAACTCCTGCACCAGGATGTGATTCATTGACATCCCAACGGCGATCCTGGATATTCGTTCCGTTTAATAAAAAACATCTCACGCACCTCACTCTACTGCCCTTCTTACTCAGAAGCTCTACTCTGTGAAGGTCTATAACGCCAGGTCGACATTTTACTTCCATTCTTTGTTCAATCGTTCCATCGTCAAGGCTCACAGATCGTGGTTTTATGGGAATGCGGAAACATTTCTCACTCGATGATCTCACTTGGCGGCATTCGCACTATATCTCCACTGCTGTACGTCCGTCCACTTCATGGCATCGGCGCTGTAGTCGATCATCAATGTTCGTTGTGCACCTAGCGTTGGTAGTTACTTATGGGCTCTAGTCGTAATGATGTAGTCGTGCCCGTATTTGCTGACTCTGACGTACGAAAGGAAGCTGACGAAGACAAATTCTCGGGGCCTGGTTTTTCTTCAAATGAATGAGTATCCGCTATTGGTTCTCAAGTGGCTAATGGCAAATAAAGCTATGAAGCACCGAACCTCCATTTTGGATCGCTGTCGCAGTGAAAACAACTATGTAATTTTTCAGGGCTACCGGATTCGGGGTGGGTTCTCCGGCCCGAACCGGGTCCCTGAACACTTTTGGCCGACCCGTACTGACCCGAACCAGTCCATGAGACCTTGAGCTTGAACGCCCGGAGTCTTGCCTCTTTTTTCCCGACCTCCATCGCGCTGTACACGTAGCATCTCTTTGAAGACTTCACGTTGAAGGAATAGGTCGAATTATCTTTGTCCTTTCTATTCTACTCTTGGACGGCGTTCTAGGAGTCGCGCTCGTAAGCAACAACACTTCCTCTATGACCGATATATGACAGTCTATGACTTACTTATGTCACGACACACTCTCATCATGTCCAGTGATACACAGATAAAGTGTTTCCTTCCTCCTTTCACGAAAACAATCACTACGAATAAAAGCTTGCTTCTATGACCGATATCGCCATCCCCGAATCCCCCTTGAAGAAACTTCGAGTAACGGCTATTGACGAAGAACCTTTCAGCAAGCTCAAGGCGGACGCTGCTATATTGACCTCGGATGAAAAACTCTTCCCTATCACTATGAAGTGCCTGTCATGCATTTCAACTTATTTCCAGCACCTATTCGAGTACCGCGCCGGAATTTTACCCATCACGTTGAACGAACGGCTGACAGAAGAGCTAGACATCGGTCTAAACATCTTTCGTATCGAAGAGGACAGCATCACGTTCAAGGATGTTCTCCGATATGTCTATCCAGGTCTTGTTAAACGCTATCCGAGCGTGAAGGAGCTTGTCATGATCATGAACGCGATGATCAAGTACCAGATGGACGGGACATACGCCTTCCAAAATTCAGTTATCAACGATCTCCGTTTGCGTGGGGTTCAGTCACGTACACCGGCTGATGATGATCCCAAGATCGCGTTGTCGGTGTTCAGCCTCCTCTTTCGATACAAACAAAGTTCGATTGCTCATGCCGTTCCTGGTACGTTCATCACAGAGGTTGCTAAAAGACTGCTGCTCTTTCCTCGTGAAGATCTGGCAGTCCTTCATGTTCCAGAAATGGATTTCGAACCGGCTATTCCGGCTAGCGTGTTCATCTCGCTTTTAAATTATCATCGACGGGTGTCGGATACCATTTTAACACATGTTCCGTCGTTTAACGAGTGGCCAAATGACACTTCGAGGCTCACATACACATGTTCTTCTCTCTATCCACCAGCGAAGACTAGAATATCGTTGGAGGATCTCCAGCAGATATTCTATTATCTGCGCTTCACCTCGGAGACATTCAAACATACACCGTACATGCTCACTCAATACCAGAAGACAACGAACATTGAAAGTGCTTTCGGGAACGATAGACAATCTATACGTTGTCCCCGCTGCCACACAACTGGTTGTGGAAGTATGGTTAGGTTTGTAAATGGAATAGTAAAGGAAGAAGTTCGTTCGGTTGTTAAAGATGTATGAGTTTTTCTTTTTCGCCATGCCTTTTCTTAAAAATCCTACGATTAATTGACCCGAGTTCGCCCCCTTTCAGGTTGTATTGGAATTGTCAGGCGTGGACCTGAAGGAATTGAAAGAGCCAAGCGGTTCAGGTGCGAAGGACGCGGAGGAAGAGAACGGTGATTTGGAGGACGAGGAGGGGTTGAATGAGGTATGCTTCTCTATTCGTTTCTCCTCCAAGTCCTCCTTCGACTCTTCTTTAGTTGAGATTGATATCAAAGCCTGAACAAGCACGTATGAAGGAGGTCGAAACCGCTCACCGATGTGGTGTAGAGAAAGGCACAGTTCAGCCGATCGGGAACTTGGTGGATGGAAAGAAGAAGAAAAAGAAGAACCCGAAGGAAGAAGACAAGCGGCCTACGATGCCGGCTCCGAAAGGTACGATGGTGCCCTTTTGTTTTGTTGTTTTTGATTTAACACTAAACTTTGTCAAAAAGTTTGCACTCGCTGTGCTGACCGCCGGGTCCAGTGTTTAGTTCCGGAAGATGTACGACAAGGACAGTCCTGTATGGACTGCCGAAAGGGCAAGGTCAAGTGTTCATTGACCACGAGAAGACAGTCGGCTTACAGTGCCGATGAGCCTGGGCAGAAGGATGAGCTTGTGGAGGAGATTTCAGAGGAAGCAATGCCAGTTGCGGAGGAGCCGTGAAAGGAGGGTATCTGTAGCGGGTAGTTTGCGCCTCCGCTGATCTCGCGTCCTGCGGTGTTGATTCCTCACTATCTTTGTTCTTGTATTTTTGGTGACACATCCCTGAAAAGCACAGGCAGCTTGTAGTCGTTGAACAGTTCTTAAAGCCTTTGCACGAAGAAGGGCTACCCGATCCCGGACCCTCAACACAGGATATAATCTTCACCCGCGGTCCCGGTCAACCTCCCTTACTAAGACCTCTCGCCAGATTTCGAGTTGCTTCAGTAGCGGCCTAAATGTGAACTTGGCGCTCCAGTACTCACATTCAGATTCGGATGCGAGCGAGACCCGTCTTGGCTTCTAACTCATCGAACTGCTCCATCACCTACGAGATTAGTTCAGGTACTGAGGACGAGTCACAGTGATTGAGACTGACAGAACGGTCAACTCGATAGTGACTTTAACACTTGATTGTTGCTAGATTGAATACTTCTTCAAACTGCCTTGTTTGACGTTAAGTATTTGATGAGACATCATGTAACGGAGAATTTATTTCGTAGACAGCAAAAATCAGAAACGTCAGATCAACCTGGAGTGACTTGTGGTCGAAAGACGGAGTACTTTTTCAGAAAGTCTCCAACCGTCGGCGTAACGCCTCAATCACTACATCGAACCATTGCCCATGAGGAACACCTGTCTGTTCCATCTTTTCACCCAGCGCGCCCATCCACACCCCCAATTCCTCAGTTACCATAGTCCCATCAGGCAGAATAGGGAAAGAAGCTCCACCCTGGTTCATCCACTCCTCGACAAACGTCTTAATGGCATCACCTCCCCAAAAAGCTGCTGCAGCACCAACGGCAACCACAAAAATCCCAGTGAACACACTGATCGGCCAGATAATTCGTCCCGTCATCGCAATGCTTTGGATAACAGAAAACAACCCCGAAGTTCCCCCACCGTATACAGTTGACTGGATTAATGCAGCCCAGGAACCTAGAAATACGTAGTTGGCGGTCAGAACGGATGGTTTCTTTGGAGAGGAATAGATGTGAGATTACCAGCTACCGGCCCCAATTCCCCAAACCCAACAAGGCGCAAGATTGCAAGATATGCATATGGAGAAATAGCAATCGTGACCCCAAACACGACGAGGCCTACTATGGCACTCGCTACAATCCACGGATGTTCGGCAGAGAACTTCTTAAAGCTTTGAATAGCTTCTTGAACTTCTTTCGACAGGAACGCGACTTGGTCTTGAATAAATTCGTGAATGGCAACAATTGCATCATGGGTCGTAACTTTCGCATCGTTGATGATGGATTCCAGAGCGTCGGTGATCGTATCGAAAAATGATTTCAGATGAAGCATTATGTCGTCGAAAGGGGAATGAGGAGAGGTCGATGCATCAACTTGACGATAATTAATATTGAGGCCCCGTGCTTTTATGCCACGAGTGAAAGGTGGTGGTATGCTAGAGATGGTGTCCAAAGTATTCCCGGCAACGTCTGGGGAAGGTATAATGTGATTCAAAATTTTGTTGAGACCAAGGTCACGGTTATCCACTGTTATATCTTCGTCATTCTGAATGAACTACCTGCGCGAGCAGAACATCTTACGCTTTTCAACATAAGCCTCCGCTGCAGCTAAATCCGAGTTTGGCGTCAGATTTGCGTTCGACACCAGGCAATTAAAGCACGTACCTTGGATTGAAGTCAAATCCTCCAAAAAATCTCCAAAAGGCCACTCTGGACCGCCTGAGACTGCGACGAAACGTTGGTGTCGGTCCTTCATAACCTGCTGCAGCTCAGGCATCGTCTCTAGCCCAACATTTATAGCAAAGCCCGTTTTGTGCTCGTCTTTGATCCCGTTTTGTTCAACTTGATTTTCTATAGTTTCTTTCCATCGTTGCACGTCGAAATTGAGATCGATAATGGACTGAGAAGCCGCGAATAATGGTGTCGAAATGAACAGAAGAATGAAGAGAGCCAATGGTAGCATGGTGATGGTTCAGAAGAAAGCGCCAGAGCTGCCGAAAAGGTTAGCGTCAAGAGACGGAGGGATATTGATATTTGATATTGCCGCGGGATGGCCGTTCTCCGGAATAACTCACACGGTTCCAAGCAATTTAATAGCAACGATGACTCGGATGGAAATGAACACGTGGTCACATTCGTTCTCTAGTGACTTTCGACCACTGAGGAACTAACTTGTTAACAATAGAATCTAATACAAAATTACCTCTGGTGGACACGCTCATTGATGGTGACAGTAAAAGATTAGATATGAAAAAAAGATGACTATTGTTGAGGGCAGGTCAGTGCGTCGCACTGCGGCGTTCTCCCACGCTCGAGTGTTGATTTGATTCGATATCGTCGCTCTCATCTTTGCCGGGTTCGCCCCTTCTCATTCTCATCCTTTACTGGAAATTATCGTGGATTATCTATGTTACTTTTGGAACCGGCCATTGAGGGCAAATCCCATCCCCTGGACTGTTTTGACGGGTTCATTGGAACCTCAATGACTCACCATCCGACACAGTGGCGATATTACATTATGGAAAATTGCATAAAATTCGGCTACGAAAACAAGATATCAACTAGCAAACGGTCTCCTTCGCATACTTGAAAATGGGACTTGGATTGCTCGCTATTTACGGGACGCAGGTCAACTTGCCATTGCGATCGACACAAGCTGGAAAAACGAGGGAATAAGGACAACGTGAGTTTCTGCACTAGTTAGTAACTATAGAATGTGCAAATTACTGCCAGAAATCACACGGGAACTATCTGAAGGGCCAGAGTAGAATTTGCAGCTGCTTCCAGCATGGTGGTCCTTGTTGTTAGGCGGACCGCAGGCAGAGACTACAGTCGTATATGATCCAGTGTCAGCCTCATTATTCAACGCGAGGCTGAATCTCCTCACCTGGGTCGGTAGCGATCAGAATTCCACCCATAGCTTGGCCGACGAGGAGCATGGCGAGAGTAGAGATGATGGTAACAGTTTTAAAGAACATGATGGTTGGTACGATCTGGTGTTTAGTGAGGATCATTGGCTCAGTGTGTCTCCCTTTTATATGTTGTTCTCTGCTTCTATGGGCCCGTTTGAGTACGGGGATTAGTAAATTGTAAGGTTGTAAAAGAGCTTGGTATACCGTGAATACCAGCCCACTCCTTGCTCTATTCAATGCCTCGCTCTGTTTGTTCAAACTGAAACTACAGGAAGTTGGCGGCGGCGCCTAGAGAAATTGCGATCAGATTACTTTCACTCTGATGACTCTCGCAGCCTGCACTCCGGTTTCACATTGACAATGTATTATCTAGGTGTTTGAACATTGAAAGATTCATCCACTTGAAACTCCTTTCCACCGCGGGCTCCTGAACTACTCATGTCGTACGGGATCCAAACAAAAAAGCGAGATTGATATCAAGAAGTTGCAGACGAGTGGCGAGGCATCAAATAGATGGCCATTGCACTGCGAATAACGAGAATATTATGCATGGTGCTTCCGCCTTACTTTGCTAGTCACACTCGGTCAGAGCTCTACTTGAAGGCAGCCGAAAGCTCTGCTCCGTACCCGTAATGAAACTGACCGCCTGCCGATAGGTCGGCTTGGTTATCACCGAACTATGCCAGTTGACGGCATACCCGGCGCCTCTGTCCATTCCCGCTTTTGCCGTCAAGTGTGATCGACAAGAACATGATTTACTGTATCAGATTGAGCGGGCGTCGTCGTCAATACCTTCATCAACGGTGAATCAATTCGTGAAGAAGTCATCTAAGCCATTGCATCAGACCCCGAGTGCAAAGCTGAGTTGTAAGTATATCGATTTGATATTGTTATTCAAATGAACTTTAGATGTAGATTCTATTTGCGATTGACTCCACCCTAAAAACAATCACAGCTGTGGACATACTGCGTCGTGGCGACCTTCATCGGGCGTACGATTCAAAATAGCCTATTGCAATCCTCGCTTTCACTAGGCGGCCTAATGACCTTTTTACTTTCATGTTCGTGACGATCATACTGTAACGACTCGTCGGTGCGACCTGCCCCAGTAACGACGCAGATTTCGCCAGAGCATTCGCATCACTTACTACGTTTCAACTATGTAACTTCCGTCGAATTTCATCAAAATGCTCAGTGCGCCAGCTTCTTGTATCAGAAGTGATGAGAACCTACACAATATCATCAGTCAGATCTTGCTTCGGCGGTCGCGATGGGTTCTTCGAGATCTGATTAATTCAATTTTTTAACGACAAGCCATAATGGGGCCGGGTTTCGAGGGCAGAAGATGATTCATTCTACCTTCGTGACTCATGAGTCATGTACGATCGCGCCTTGGAAGAGGACAACCACCGTCATCTATTCAGGTATAGATTAAGTCCTAGAGTGGCATAGACTCAGTGCACAGAAGATGGCCGTACTATGATTGTACTCTTCAGTTTCTAGCTGCCGTGCTGTAGAGTGAAGCGAGTATCTCCCGTGTATCAATGTCCGAGGAATCAACATCTTCGTTTGAGACAATGATTGGAGTAAGCGAGCTGTGGCTGATACTCCACCCGCCAAGAAGCGGTTTGTTGCGACGCTTCTTAATTTCTGTAAGTAAAAGGCCACGTAGCAGGAGGCGAAAACGTATAAAAAGAGGACCCACCGAGCCAATATTCCTCACCAAACACTCGCCTCAACAACTACAACCATCATGTTCTTCAAAACCACTGCAATCATCTCTACTCTCGCCGTCCTCTTCATCGGCCAAGCTATGGGTAGTGTCTTGATCGCTACCGACCCAGGTGAGGAGTTTCGCCGGCGTTGAATAACGAGGCTGACGCTGAATGTACGCCTGCAGTCTCTGCCTGCGGTCCGCCTAACAACAAGGACCATCATGCTGGAAGCAGCTGCAAATTCTACTCTGGCCCTTCAGATAGTTCCCGTGTGCTTTCTGGCAGTAAGTTACACGCTCCGTAGTTATCAACCAGCGCAGAAACTCACCTATGTTGTCCGCGTTCCCTCGTTTTTCCAGCTTGCGTCGATCGCAATGGCAAGTTGACCTGCGTCCCTTAAATACCGACCATTAGAAATGCCAATTTCTAAGCATGAAAAAGGCTCATAATACACGGTTGATACTTGGTCTTCTTGTTCTTTGTAGTTAACCGAAATCCCCGATACATATTGCTTCCGGATATGAAATAGAGACTAAGAACGTGAGTGAACTGCTTGCAAGGTAAGTGGTTTTTGTAGGAAGTTGGATGACATCGCCGCCTTGCAGGATGAGAAACCTTTACGAACAGTGACTGAAACCAGAGGTACTGACTCTGACTCATATACACTCTCGATCGGTATTTCTCACTCTTTGCTTTTATGCCGCCTTCCATGTTAGACCAAGAAACCTACATTCAGACCATAGCTTACCAATGCAGCAGCACATAGCTTATACCTGAAATACTCCTCCGAGACCTGACCACGATTGTTCAATAATAAAGGCTCCCTACTGCTCCATAAGACTGAACCGTGATACCCCTGCTAGTAGATTCGACCTGTTCACCCCTAGTCTAGAAGATATAGTCCGTCGAAGTCAGTCTCGAGAGAAGGATGGGAATGAATAAACATGTACTCACCGTCCTCTGATCCGCAGCCGTAACCTCCAAGATCCCATTCACACCAATCCGGAATGTCACCTCGATCTGAGGCACCGAGCGAAGAGGATGGACCCTTGTCAAGTCGAACATTCCCGAAGAGTGGTTGCACTTGCTGATTCTGTGTTCACCTTTGTACACGTCGATTGAAACCGACGTCTGGTAATGGATTACTGTGCTGAAACTAAGTAACTCGAGGACGAGAGTAGAGGAACAATCCAGGAAAACAAGTGGAAACAGCTTCTGAGTTGACGTACAACCGGGTCGATTGGAACTAACCCAGGATGGGTCGTCAAGCTTTCGAACTCGTTAGGCATGATCTTAATCCGACCATCTTTGAGTACCCTGTAAATCGTCAGTGACGCGTTCATATAGTATAGTGGTTGGGTGTTACTAATCACCCAACACGAGGATATCCGTGTAACAGTGTCAATCAGCGAGGTGGCCCACATATAAATTTGTTATGACCACTTACGTCGTTCCGGGATCTGTTCATATGGAAGCTCGTTAGGTCAAATAGACCCTCCACCGACTTTCTCAGGTCTGTATAATTGAGATTCAAAACACAGGGAATTCTTTAAAAACGGGAACTCGAATACTCACCAGCTGTATCTTCTGTAGCACTCGACTCAACCAGCTCTTCCAGATCCGGTTCACGCCTCGGCAACCTCCAAAACCCTCATCGCGACCTCTTTGCACCTTCTCGATCGGTCCATATTCGGAGATGGGATGCTCTTCGTCTTCCTTGCGCTTCCATGAGGGAAGTCGAGACATGACATTGATCAAGTGAAATCACCTTCCTAGTCGTCGCAGGGATTTCAAGAAGAGGAGGTTGAGGTCTCATCCGAGAGAAACCGAGCAGCACATTCTTCGCATTGTGAGATATCCACGCAGAACTTGAAGTTCGGGTGCACTGGGGACGCGATTCGAGGGACCTCCCTTGTCGTAGCCGACGAGCAGTTCGGGGAAGAGCGAATACATGTCATTGTCATTAAGGATGGGAGGAACGATTGTCAATGGAAGTCTGGGAGTTCACAGTAGTAAAAAATTTCAGACACGCTCCATATGTTTGAGAATTTGCGCACAGCGCACCACATACTCTGGTGTCCCGCAGCCTTCTCGACTAACCAATCCAATTGCAGTTTCTGAGTTTCACCAGAACGTCAGAAACGTTCGGAACGCCGAATCTTAACTCACCCATCTCCCCATCCGCAACCAACATGGTAACTCTTCGATGAATTCGTATCAGTTGACTCTCCGAATGTACACCTAGTGACTTGCTAGCGGGCAGTCTTCCGAACTTGAAGGAACCTTCAAGAAATGAAGAAAATCAGTCGTATGTAGGGGAGAGATATTCGGCAGAGACCTAAACACCTTCCATCCAATAAAATCCATCAACTCCACAACAGCGTTGAGAACCCATCCTTGTCCATAGCGTTGGTCTTGAATCGGAAAGCCAACTTCTACAGGGTTATTTCGTGAATTTTTTTATAAATCGAGAGACATCAAAGAAAATTACCTGAGATATGAATTCCTGAGTGGGTAGAAAGGTTCTAATATGAGGACTTGAGCCGTAAATCGAGAAAGACGAAGCGAGGGTCGTGGTGAGCGGAAGAGTTAATGAGCATCGATCACATGTCACACGCCGGTCCCGCACACTCTTTACCGAGCAGCGAGAACTCTTTGCTCGACCATCATGGCGGTTTGAGGTTCCCACCTCAAATGCTTTCTCTTCGATGCCACATTCAGGCTTTTTCAGCTGCCTATTTTTCGATTTTACACGGTTTTCGGGCGTGAACTTCAGCTGCGAGAACTCAGACTCACTCCAATTTTTTTTTTTTTTTTGGCTCGTTCATCAACGAGTTTCGAGAGTTTTGTTGGATATACAGGATGCTCAAGTGCGTAAATACGTTTTCCATTATCCTGGTTATTCAATCTAATAATCGTGGAGCTTTCTAGTCGACAGGATGCTCTAAATTAGGATGTTCAAGTGCGTGAATACGTTTTCCATTATCCTGGTTATTCAATCTAATAATCGTGGAGCTTTCTAGTCGACAGGATGCCCTAAATTAGGATGCTCAAGTGCGTAAATATGTTTTCCATTATCCTGGTTATTCAATCTAATAATCGTGGAGCTTTCTAGTCGACAGGATGCTCTAAATTAGGATGCTCAAGTGCGTGAATACGTTTTCCATTATCCTGGTTATTCAATCTAATAATCGTGGAGCTTTCTAGTCGACAGGATGCTCTAAATTCCAGGAAAGCCTGCGATGGTCCCTTCTGATAGCGGGAATGTTGCCTCGCTCTTCAAGAAAACTACAAGTCTCAACAGATCAAAAAGAAAAACGCTGTTCGTTCGAATAACTGGGTTTCGTCCATTTTCAATGGTCGTAAAGGAGTTCACGTGAGTTCCCCATGTCGGCGATTAGCAATGTACTTACAAAACGAACGAACATTCAGCACTCAGCGCCTCTCCAGCAGGAAGGTTGAGCTTTGGCTCACGGAAGATGTGGACAGAGGATGGAGTCGTCAAGGTACGCTTGAATTGCAATCTTTCTGGCAAGTTGTGTTGACTCTCAATTGTAGTACGGAAACTCAAAAAAAATAAAATTGCGTCCCCCAGAACCTTCGGCCCGGATTTGCCTTACTTACACCGCCATACATCGTCAACAGCCGTCGATACACGCTGAATTATTCACGACTCTTCGGAAGCTGGGCGCTGCTGAAACCAACCATAGGAAGTCGGTTACGAGCGCGTTTGCAGTCACTAGACCCTGAAACCCCTGCCCGAGCCATGGTACCCGAATACTTCCAGAAAACTTGACACAAAGGGGTCTATCAGCACACTGCATTCAACCTGCCACGGTGCACTGGCAGCCTGAGGCGCCAATCAGAAAAACCAATTCTGTTGACACCTATTCTGAAATGCCGATGTCTGGAAGTGTGCCACGAGTTTGAACACCTTTTAAACATGTGTTGGACTCCGAACCCTCTGCCCTGCTGTTCCTCCCATCATCCTCCATCTGTTCGACCATTGAGCACTGCGAAAGTCCGTACAATGAAGAATTTCCAAGCGGCATCTGGTATTTCAATGCAAACGGCCATTTTCAACGACATCGGTGGAAATCAGATAACGAATCACTACACCATTCGGGAGGAGAGGGAGCGCAACATCTACGATGAGGTGTGTACATCGTACGAAGAAACAGTACGGAGTTTGACTCACCTGGTCTTAGTTCAGATCCATACGGCTTGGAGATGTGGAGATGATCCGGGAGCTTGGCGACGTAACGTTTCGCAAGTTTAATGGTTTCCGGGGCGACGTAGTCATGTCAACGTTCACTGCCGTTGTTCATTCTGGTCAAGGTTCAAAATGTACGGTGTTATCTTATAGCGGGCCTGATGCGGAGGAGGTGAGTACTAATACTTTTTAATCGCACATTCAACTAATAGCACTACTTTAGGAATGGGAGAGGGATTTTAGACAGGTCTCTGGGCTACGGTGCGTTAACACCCCTGGGATTTCTCCTACTGGCGAGTCGTTGTACTAGCGACAGAAATACACAGATGATGCAATTGTTTAGAATCAACCGGTCAAATGTTCCTCTGTTGATATTCCACAGGGGTGGGTTTACTACCATGGAATCTTTTCTTGGCTGAGAGACAATCATATCGGCGCTTGTGCCTCTTGGTCATGTTTGGAGTGACCTTCCCATTTTGGGGCGGTCGTACTTCAAAAAATTAGCATGGGTAAATATGCAATGTAAGATTTATGTCTTTATTTCCGACTAATTTGATATCCAGTACAAATTTGATTGTAAGCAAGAACAACTGTGGATAGATCCAAAGCGAGGAACATTGATTTGTGGACTGGAGGGGCCAGATTGCGACTACGTTGGAAGCTTAGAATTGGAGACCAAGTTGACAATGTCATCCAAAATTGACCTTCTCGAGGAGGACGTTTTCTGGCGCTATCTTTCGGGGGTCAAGCCGGCGGATAGAAAATTTGATGAACACATTATTGAAACACTTGCGTTACAGTGTGATTACGATCAATATTACCTACCCGACAGTGTGCCTTGGGTCAATAGTGTATATTCGACCTTGACGGAATCCCCAATCGCAGTTGCGCCGTGGATTTCGGAACCATGCTTTGACGACACAGTACATATGCCAGACGGTACAACAAGGTGAGCTCAATGAAAATAATGGGAGACATATGACTCACCCAAATATAGATTCACTCTGGTCAACGTTTGTAAAGGTTCTTATTTCGAGCTAGGAACTGATTGGTGGTCCGCAAAATATGCATGGCTCTCACAAGCTTCGGCTGTGTTTCACAAACTCGGAGTATCACTGGACGAAGATCTCGGTGATTACCGTGAGTTCTGGTTCTTCTGGTTCCTGATTGACTCCGACCCGTTCCGAAGGCTTCATAGTGACAGATCTTAAATTGGACGGACAGATCAATCGCGATGAAGTGTTTTGGCAACGACGTCATCGACATGGACCAATCTATTTATACATCCCTCCCTTTCGCCGACGCTCGCGAGTGTTTTGGTCTTCCGATGAAAACGGCAAAACACGAATTTCAAATAGGACGTGCAGATACCTTGGCCTTCCTGCCGGCCGTTGTGTCACAAATGGAGCCCGCTCGTGGTGGCATTCCTGGCCTACCCAAGTATACAAAGACATACGAAAGTGGCAAGTTTCTCGAGGGTTTGACCCGACAACCACCGACTTTGCTCGTTACCTCAAACATCCCATTTTTGACGTCATACAATCTGGCACATCCCGATTTGAGGAGCTCAACAAAGGTGAGTTATTGCTCATCCCCTTGACCTGTTGCTGTATCCTGAACTCCCATGCTCCAGACTCTGAATATCTGTCCTTGGATCTACTCTTCTATGACACTCAGGATACAACCAAAGGTAAGATTTGTTTTTTAGTCATGAATCCTCAACATTAAACAGAGAGAAATCCTCCAGAAACTAAACAGTCGGGTGAGTAATTATTCCATTCTCCCACTTCCTGACAGATTAACTTGCGAGCAGCTGCTTCAAAGAGCAACTCCATCTGGTCACTCCTCACAGCTCCATTCTCATGTGAAGCTTTTGAGGGGTCGGATATTCCTGCCGTGCTGATGTAGCCATTCCGAAATACCAATGTCTACCAGGGGGCTCAAGTTCAGACGCCAATCAATAGTTGACATATCATGATATGAACGTCGTTACAAACATTAAGGGACAAAGGAAACAAAGAGTGGAAATATCAAATGATGCCGCTCTACGCGTGGTGAATTGTATATTCATGATCATACTACAACAGGTGTACAGTATCTACTCATAATTACATACTTTCATAGATCAGATGTGGTTCGCGGACGGGAAAGTATTGAAACCGACGTAAAGGTCACGATTCGCGCCCTCGATACTCTACAAATCCAATTCCCGGATTTTCAGCCGATACACCGCAGTTACAGGAATCGTGGCCTGCACCGGCGAATTACTTGTTGATGGAATGAACAGAGAGGGGTACAAGAACTAAACTACAGGGAACGGATAGAGGGTGGGGTAGGGCAAGTCAGGTAAAGTACGCATATGACTGTCAGGACTGTTCAACAGTATTAGCATCCATCACGTAAAGGCAAGAGGTGAAGGAGTGTGTTGGGCAGGAATGCTTTGCAAAGGATGCAGCCGTCCTCCAAAGCACGAAGAGGTACTAGCTCCAGAAATGACATGGCCTTGAAGATGATACACGTGCTGAGGACACCCACTCTGGACAGTTGGTAGAGAACGCTGGTGTTATAGGTTACTTACCGCTAGAAGGACCGTCAAAAGAGAAAGCTTCAGCACGACGGTTGCCTCAGAGAAGCACAGTCCGAAAACTCTTCTATGACGTTGTCCTCCGAATCCCGATGCTTCTGTTACAGTGAGGACACGGTCTCGTCGATAGCTTCCTACCGCGGGAGGAGGCTCTGAAGATTTGTTCAAAATCAAAATCCGTCTGACGATGGAGTCTGAACAAGAACTCCTCATTGACCACTTCAAGAGATCAAGGATTTTTCCGGAAGCTTAACAGAATATTTCTTATTTCTTGAATCGGAAGTACCTGCTTTGGAGCGGCGCTATCCATGACTGGAGCTGCTGGGATAGGTATCGGATGCACTCGACACAGCAGTCGTTCAAATAAAAAAATGAATCTGCTGGATGCCATTGAAGGGTTTTTCGATTTGGGACTCAGAGAGGGAATCTCTTGAGGAGAGGTCGCTGATTAGGAGTATTAGTCTCATAACCACGATCAAACGCAATGAGGGCAGATGTTCTTTCTCAATTTTGGCTTCTTGGCTCGCTTGGCTCGGACGTTGACCTCTGCAACGCGAGCTTCGTCACTCTTGTACAACCATATCAATGTGAGTACTTACCCGGTTAGGTCCTTCGATTTTCTCAGTTCCATAGAATTCAGGTTGCTCTACGAAGAAAAACCTTCAACGTTTTCCTTCACTTGTGTCTCTACAGATGGGTTCGGCGAGGGTTGGTGAATGAAACAGGCTGCGAGTACAAGGCACTTGACGCATCATGCATCATGATTCGTAGCCATTTGTACCGTGGTTGAGGTTGCGATTACTAGATCGAAGAACGATACAGTGAGCTTCAACTCTCCGACAAATGACTATGAGAAAGTTGCCCGCTGATGATTCGGGTAGTAAAGAGAATTGGCAGTGGCCACTGGGTAGTTGTGGATTTTGAGAAAGAAGCGACAAACGGGTGACCGTTGAAGCGCGGCCTAGGAGGATGGGCCATCCATCTCAAATTTCTTTCTGTACCATCGTTGAGACTCGAGAGTATCCACCGCCGCGGCTTGAAAGGTTGATTGACGTGAAAGTGATATGGAAATAGAGTCGATATATGTAGACACGATTTCTTGCAGAACCGGCGCCAATGATACGACTTTAAGAGATGAAGATGACGCAACAGACAACGCGTAGACTGCACCTCCTGCAGTTGCGTTATCCATTCGAATTTGGCCATTCACGCTGCATGGAGGGTCTATGCAGACACCTGGATGGTATTAGCACGAGCCATACCGGGACTGTAGGTTGAGCTCGGACGACTCTCTTCATTTTGCCAATCCATTTCCCTCTCCCTTCACAGCGTTCAAAGTTCTAATATCCTAAACGAGAAGGAACCGAATATGTGCAAGGTGATCAGAGCATCCTTCAACTATGAAGTCGTGAACGCTGTACCCATGGCCATCTGTAATGAAGCGACCCTCATCCAATGAAGTAGGAGAGTCATCCCGAATATAACGACCAGAAATTATTTGTCACAAAAGGGGCGTGCGGTATTCGCGAAATATTTTCGTGGGTCGGATGTGGGTCGGACGCGGGCATAACAGTCAAGACGGAAATTGGAAGAAAGCGCTCGAATTGTTGCTGTAATATGACCGCCTTGGGATTACCCTGGTGTCTTGCGAGGTCGATGCCTATCACATACGTTGTCAGTTAGTACTGGAAGGTTGCTCAGTGGAAGGAGAAGAAAGGTATCTCAGGCTGGCTGGAACGGGAAATGTCCATGACGGTAGGAAAACAAAAACGGATCCCGGAGCGGTCCCGGTCAAGTTCCGGACTTTCTCCGCTGGCTTACATCAGCGCAATCATCAGGCCCAGGCCCCGAGAACACGTTTCTTTCGTTCTGTCAAAAGACTGGCTAGGAACAAACGCGAAAATAGAACGATATAGGTTCTGATGGAGAATCGTATGTCCAATAATCCTCAGTTTCGCTTACTGATCATGCCTGTCTTCAGAACGAGTCAGATCACTATGAAAATCCTTCACGACCTCTAGAAAAGAACGAGAACATTGGATGACAGAACCGCAGTCTTTAGATCGCCATTATTTGCCCAGGGGGGTCGTCATGCTGGTTGCCACGAGCTGCGTATCTGTTAAATCCTCGACAGGCTCCACAGACCTTCATTGAAGTTCATTCACCTTCGGATCTCGAGCGTAGATGGATTGTAGAAAAAGACGTCTCACCTCGGTCAGCGGTCGAGGAGAGGCAAGAAAGATGAAGATGGTTGTGGAGATGACGGTCCAGAGGGAAGTAATATCCCACTTCAATCTCGCCTACGATGGCTAAAGAATCTCCGATGGAGCATGTGAAAGGTTCATTTTGCATCATAAAGATCATCATGGAATCTCAGATCATCTTCGAGCGGGAGGGCTTGCACATCAGGGAAGATCAGGGAAGATGATTTGGGCAGGTGGCTGTGGGGATTTGGTGGGAAATGCGGGCCTGATGACCGTCGAAGCCAACAGCTTTTCGGTTTTTCTCCCATGCCGAAATAATGGTTCAGTTTCATGGCTTCCGTGATTTTCCCATGCATGGCCACTTCTGCGGCCTTGCCGAAAGCCGATCATTCAATCGCAATGGTTCCGAACCGCCGTTTGGACAAGATTGCGAGCAAGCCGAGTGGAGCCGAGCTTCTGAGATTCTGCGACTGCCGGCGACCTACTATTTCCATCCAGTTGAGGCGAATGCAGGAGAGTCTATAAACTTTAGAGGTGAGTCGAACTTACCTTGCGATCGTTTTCGCTGATATCAAGTCCTCTTCTGAAACGAGTTCTATAGTTGCTGATTTGAATCAGACCCGCGGCAGGCTCATTTGATTCAGCTGCGAACGAGGCGATGAGACTGGTAGTCCTCTTTTCTATGGCTTCTGTTATCCGATTTACGCAGCTTAGTTGAACCTTTGATTGTCAATAGTCAGCCTTAAAAGTCAGGGGTTCTGGCCCTTTTATCATAACGGCTTCCAGAGACCCGCCAGCTTTGTGCCTAATAATGACCTCAACCATCGACACTGAATCCCAGCCAAGCTTCAAGCGTGTTTATTCAGACTTGGACGAGCCTGCTGCCAATGCTCCGCCTCTTGGTGGGCAGTATGCACTATCCCAGATTTTACCCATAATCGGCGCGCTTTGTCTGGCGCTTTTTCTCAGTGCGTTTGAATTGGTGAGCTTCGGTTCCTTGTCTCCTCCGAATAACTAACTCGTACCTTTTATAGAGTGCAGTTTCAACTGCTTTACCGACCATCGTTGATTCCATTCCGGGATATCGTGCTCAAGACTTCATATGGCTGGGTTCCGCTTACTCTCTTGCTGCGACAGCCTTCCTTCCGCTCAGTGGGGCCCTCGCACAGGTAAATTCGAATCTTTTGCTATCTATCATTTCTCATTCGGGTTTTTAGGTCTTTGGAAGGCGTCCCGTCGTCCTCGGGTCTCTTGCTCTTTTTACTCTCGGAAGTGCACTATGCGGAGCGGCAAAGGTTGAGGCGCACATTCTTGCAGGAAGAGGTACGTCAGTTTGATGTCGATAGGTTCGCGTTGAATGAAATAATGTCTACTCCTCTGTTACCAGCTATTCAAGGTGTCGGAGGAGGAGGTATACACTCCATGTCCTACATCGTTCTCGCCGATCTCGTCCCATTGCAGAAACAAGGCAAATATAACGCGTTTATTGGACTGTTCGTCACCTCTTACTATGTATGAATTCTCATTCACTCACCTACCCTCAGGACTTGGAGTTTTGCGTCGGTTCTGGGACCAGTATTGGGTGGCCTCTTAGCTCAGAGAGGAGCGTGGAGGTGGTTGTTCTGTATGTAGCAGCTCTTCTTCTTCAACAGTCCGTCTTCTAAATTCCTCTCCCAGATCTCAATATTCCAGCATGCGCCATTGTCGCTCCTCTGGCCATTCGATACCTCAACCTGAAAACTCCCAAGGAGTCGCTGCTTTCCAATTTGAGACGGCTCGATTTCGTGTATGTTATAATCTCTTTCTGTGGTCTCTTACTAAGGCGAGCTGTAGTGGCAACCTTGTGGTTGTCGGGAGCACGACTGCTTGCGTCCTTGCACTTGCGTGGGCCGGATCATCATTCAGCTGGCATTCAGTTCAGGTTCTCGCCCCATTATGCCTCGGCTTAATGGGTCTCATCGCCTTTTTTGCCTACGAAGCCGTGTACGCGAAGCATCCGATGGTATGATACTCCCGTTTCGCTAGCGAATTCAAATCTGACCTTCAGTCTAGGTACCGTCTTTACTGTGGTCTAATCGCACAAGTATCAGTGGGTGAGCTTTACGAGCGCTTGTACGCTCTTTTTTTGAGCTGAATTATAATCAAGCTATATCCAAACCTTTGTCCTCCAGGTGACACTCCTGTGCCTCATCTGTAGGTGGTGATTCCCGTTCGTTGACAACCTTGGTTGAACTAACCACTTTTCAGACTATCTTCCCGTGTATTTCCAAGCTTGCAAGCTAGCGTCACCCGTCAAATCGGGTTTGGATCTATTTGGGCTCGCATTGACCATCGCTCCAGTCTCTATCGTGGTTGGTCTTAGCGTCGCCAAGTTCAGATGTTACCGACCTCAGATTTGGGTTGGGTGGTCCATCATGATCCTTTCGATGGGCCTGCTCAGCACCGTTAAGGAGACTAGCGATATTTGGCTCTCCATCGGTTACACAATTATCCTCGGCGCGGGAATAGGAACGGTATACACAACATCGGTCTTTCCTGTCCTTGCACCATTACCCGTCTCTGCGAACGCTCAGGCACTTTCTCTCGTGATGTTCCTGCGCTTGTTTGGGCAGGTATGGGGAATCACGATCGGCGGGGTGATCTTACAGAACGGTCTCGCTGATCTCCCGGCTGAAGTCGTAGCAGTGCTTCCCCCAGGTGGAGATATAGCATACGGGTCTATCGCTGTGCTACCAGTAATGCCGCTTGTGCTGCAAGCCGAGGTACGGTCGCTCTTCGCGAGTTCATTGAGCACACTTTGGCAGGTCATGGCTGGACTTTCTGGGATCGGGCTTCTGTCTTCTTTGATGATGAAAGCAGTACCAATGCACACATATACTGACGAAAAATGGGGTGTTGCTGAGGATGAACAGTCTTGCATTGAGACAACCCCTTTCGTAATTCGCAATTCGCAAAAAAATGACCTGTAGTGCTATGAATTGTAATTATATTTGAACTATATATCTCAATGAAAAGCAATTGTCCAATACTGTATGTGATTTGGTCTGTAGCGATATCTGAGAGTGCATACCCTTGAATGTTTTTGAACCTATGATGTTTATTGGTTCCGTACCAAAACGCGCCGGTTATAGTAGGTTTCTGCAGCATACGGTTCTTTCCTGTTTCATAAAGATCATCATTGAATCTCAAATCACCTTCGAGCGGGAGAACTTCATCAAGAAAGGCTCAATGGGAAAGATGACCTGGCAGCCCCTGAATCTTTTTATAATAGCGCTAATATGAGGGTCACCGGCCGCCAGCTACTGAGCCGCAGTCATCAACATCGATCGGGCATCAAACCAGAAACTTCGAGACTGTTAGGCTCCGTACTTCACTTGAACACCGTCCCGGATCCCGATCAAATCCCGATGCAACAGCAATTCGCAACAGTCGGGAAACATTGTCACGGACTCGGAATCGTGAACATAGATAAACACCCCTCACACCCCTAATTTCGATCTGGTTGCCCAATTGGAACGTCTATACCCGTCTAAAGGCACGCATCTCTGATCCCGAGGTCAGCTGTACTCTTTCATCTTTGCAATGCGATGATCAATTGTTGAGGCATGGGAATTTTGGAATTGCTATATCACCACGGCAGGAATATCCGATCCCTCAAAAGCTTCACATGAGAATGGCACTGTGAGGAGTGACCAGAGGGAGCTACTCTTTGAAGCAGCTGCTGCCAATTTAATTCGTCAGGAAGGAGGAGAATGTAATAATTACTCACCCGACTGTTTAGTTTCTGGAGGATTTCTCTCTGTTTAACATTGAGGATTCATGAATAAAAAACAAATCTCACCTTTGGTTGTACTCTGAGTGTCATAGAAGAGTAGATCCAAGGACAGATCTTTGGAGCATGGGAAGGATTCAGCAACAGCTCAAGGGGATGAGCGATAGCTCACCTTTGTCAAGCTCTTGAAACCGGGATGTGTCAGATTGTATGACGTCGATGATAGGGTATCCGAGGTAGCGAGCAAAGTCGGTGGTTGTCGGGTCAAAGCCTCGAGCGACTTGCCACCTTTGTACATCTTTGTATACTTTGATGGGCCAGGAATAAGAAAACGGGTAGTCTACTTCGACGCAAAGTCTGGGAAGGCCAAGGTATCTGCGCGTCCCCCTGGAAATCTGTCTTTTTCCGCTTTTATCGGAAGACCAAAAAACTCGGAACTTGAGGGTGCCTCGGCGGCGAGTGGATCGGAGAAGGGGAAGGATGTATAAATAGATTGGTCCATGTCGATGACGTCGTTGCCAAAACGCTTCATCGCCGTTGATCCATCCCCTCAATTCAAGATTTGGCACACTGAAAACTTCGGAACGGGTCGGTGTCAATCAGGAACCAGAAGAAACAGAACTCACAGTGATAAGTAAGATCTTCGTCCAGTGAGATTCCGAGTTCGTGAAACACAGCCAAAGCTTGCGAGAGCCAAACATGTCGACTGGTCCGGTTGTCTACCTGGAAAAAGGAATATTCACGAACATTGACGAGAGTGAATCTATATTTGGGTGAGTGATATGCCTCCCATATTTTCATTGAGCTCACCTTGTTGCACCGTCTGGCATCAGTACTCTGTCGTCAAACCATCTGTTCGAAACCCACGGCGCAATCAAGGTCGAATGTGCACCGCTGACCCAACGCACATTGTCGGGTAGGAAATAGGTTTCGTGATCATACCGTACATGTTCCGCAAGCA
The DNA here is from genome assembly GCF_018924745.1 of Marasmius oreades. Lineage (NCBI taxonomy): Eukaryota > Fungi > Basidiomycota > Agaricomycetes > Agaricales > Marasmiaceae > Marasmius > Marasmius oreades. Next base: position 502,125 of record NC_057324.1, read on the forward strand.
CTTGAATAACGTGTCCATCAAATTCTCTATCCGACGGCTTGACCGCCGAGAAATAGCGCCAGAGAATGTCCTCCTGGAGAAGGTCAATATTTGATGACATTGGCACGTCCTCCAGTTCTAAGCCTTCAACATAGCCACACTCTGGCCCGTCCAGTCCACAAATCAATGTTCCTCGTTTTGGATCTATCCACAGTTGTTCTTTGACGCATCCGAATTTGGTCTGGGACCTAGTCAGAAATACATACATAATCTTACATTGCATACTTACCCGTGCTAATCCTCTGAAGTACGCCTGTCCCAAAATAGGAAGGCCACGCAAAACATGACCAAGAGGCACGAGCTCTAATATCATCTCTCAGCGAAGAAATACAAGACAGGAGTAAACCCACCATTGTAAAATATTAACAGAGGAACATTTGACCGATTGATTCCGAACAATTGCATCATTTGTGTATTTCTGTCACTAGTTCAACGACTCGCGAGTAGGAGAATCCCCAGGGATATCAACGCACCGTAGCCCAGAGACCTGTCTAAAATCCCTCTCCCATTGCTAAAGTAGTATTATTAGTTGAATGTGCGATTAAAAAGTATTAGTACGCACCTCCTCTGCGTCGGGTCCGCTATATGATAACACAGTACAGCTCGAACCTTGACCAGAATGAACAACGGCAGTGAACGTTGATATGACTACATCGCCCCGGAAATCATTAAACTTGCGAAACGTTACGTCGCCAAGCTCCCGGATCATCTCCACATCTCCAAGCCGTATGTGTCTGAACTAAGACCAGGCGAATCAAACTCCGTACTGTTTCTTCGGCTATGATGTACACACCTCATCATAGATGTTGCGCTCCCTCTCCTTCCGAAACGTGTAGTTATTAGTTATCTGATTTCCACCGATTTCGTTGAAAATGGCGGTTTGCATCGAGGTTCCAGATGCCCCTTGGAAATAAGACATTGTAAAGGCTTCTGCAGTGGTCGGTTGTCAAGAAAAATAGGAAAAACGGAAGGAAGGTGATGGTAGGAACAGAAGGGCAGAGGGTGAGTCCAACACATGTTTATAAGGCGTTCAGACTCGTGGCACACTCCCAGACATCGGCATTTCAGAATAGCTGTCAACAGAAATTGGTTTGTCTGATTGGCGCCTCAGGCTGCCAGTGCAGCGTGGCAGGTTGAATGCAGTGTGCTGATAGACCCCTTTGCGTCAAGTTTTCTGGAAGTATTCGAGTACCATGGCTCGGGCAGGGGTTTCAGGGTCTAGTGACTGCAAACGCGCTCGTAACCGACTTCCTATGGTTGGTTTCAGCAGCGCCCAGCTTCCGAAGAGTCGTGAACGATTCAGCGTGTATCAACGGCTGTTGATGATGTATGGTGGTGTAAGTAAGGCAAATCCGGGCCGAAGGTTCTGGGGTGGGACGCAATTTTTTTTTTTTTTGAGTTTCCGTACTACAATTGAGAGTCAACACAACTTGTCAGAAATATTGCAATTCAAGCGTACCTTGACGAGCTCTTACAGACTCTTACTCCTAGAGACTCCATCCTCTGTCCACACCTTCCGTGAGCCAAAGCTCGACCTTCCTACTGGAGACGCGCTGAGTGTTGAATGTTCGTTCGTTTTGTAAGTACATTGCTAATCGCCGACATGGGGAACTCACGAGAAGTCCTTTAGGACCAACGAAACCCTGTTATTCGAACGAACAGAATGTTTTTTTGTTATAATCTGTTGAGACTTGTAGTTTCCTTGAAGAGGGAGACGACATTCCCGCTATCAGAAGGGACGATTTGGCCGAATAGACCATCGCAGGGTTTTCCGGAATTTAGAGCATCCTGTCGACTAGAAAGCTCCACGATTATTAGATTGAAGAACCAGGATGATGGAAAACGTATTCGCGCACCTGACCATCCTGTACATCCAACCAACAAAACTCGAAATTCGCTGATGAACGAGCCCAAAAAAAAATTGAATTGAGTTCTTGCTGCTGAAGTTGACGCCCTAAAAACGGGTAAAATCGAAAAATAGGCAGCTGAGAAAGCCAGAATGTGGCATCGAAGGGAAAGCGTTTGAGGTGGGAACCTCAAACCGCCATCATCCATGATGGTCGAGCAAAGAGTTCTCGGTAACGAGCGTGCGGACCGGCGTGTGACATGTGATCTATGTTATCATTAAGTTTTAACTCTTCCGCTCACCACGACCATCGTTTCGTCTTTCTCGATTTACAGCTCAAGTCCTCATATTAGAACGACCTTTCTACCCACTCAGGAATTCATATCTCAGGTAATTTTCTTCACTGTTTCTCAATCTTTAAAAAAAATTCACGAAATAACCGTGTAGTTGGCTTTCCGATTCAAGACTAACACTATGGACACGGATTGGTTCTCAACACTTTTGTGAAGTTGATGGATTTCATTGGATGGAACTTGGTGTGTAGGTATATGCCGACTATCTCTCCCCTACATACGACCTCATATTCTTCATTTCTTGAAGGTTCCTTCAACTTCGGAAGACCCGCTAGCAAGTCACTAGGTGTCAACTGATACGAATTCATAGAAGAGTCACAATGCCGCGGTTGGGGAGACGTGTGAGTTAAGGTTCGGCGTTTTGAACGTTTCTGACGTTCTGGTGAAACTCAGAAACTGCGATTGGATTAGTTAGTCGAGAAAGGCTTCGGGTTGTGGGAGGTTGGGTCTGGAAGGTTGGCTGTACAGCTCTACACGTAACATCAGAGTATGAGGTTGGTGCGCTCTGCGCAAATTCTCAAACAATGGAGCGTGTCTGAATTTTTTTTTACTACTGTGAACACCTTCCAGACTTCCATTGACAATCGTTCTTCCTATCCTTAATGACAATGACATGTATTCGCTCTTCCCCGAACTGCTCGTCAGCTACGACAAGGGAGGTCCCTCGAATCGCGTCCCCAGCGCACCCGAACTTCAAGTTCTGCGTGGACAATTCAGAATGCGAAGAATATGCCAAGAATATGCTGCTCGGTTTCTCTTGTAGTAAGAGACCCCAACCTCCTCTTCTTGAACTACCTGCAACGGCTAGAAGGTTATTTCACTTGATCAATTTCATGTCTCGACTTCCCTCATGGAAGCGCAAGGAAGACGAAGAGCATCCGAGAAGGTCCAAAGAGGTCGCGATGAGGGCTTTGAAGGTTGCCGAGGCGTGAACCGGATCTGGAGGAGCTGGTTGAGTCGAGTGCTACAGAAGATACAGCTGGTGAAGTATTCGAGTTCCCGTTTTAACCTCCCTGTGTTTTGAATCTCAATTATACAGACCTGAGAAAGTCGGTGGAGGGTCTATTTGACCTAACGAGCTTTCATATGAACAGATCCCGGAACGACGTAAGTGGTCATAACAAATTTATGTGTGGGCCACCTCGCTGATTGACACTGTTACACGGATATCCTCGTGTTGGGTGATTAGTAACACCCAACCACTATACTATATGAACGCGTCACTGACGATTTACAGGGTACTCAAAGATGGTCGGATTAAGATCATGCCTAACGAGTTCGGAAGCTTGACGACCCATCCTGGGTTAGTTCCAACGACCCGGTTGTACGTCAACTCAGAAGCTGTTTTCCACGTGTTCTCCTGGATTGCTCCTCTACTCTCGTCCTCGAATTACTTAGTTTCAACACAGTAATCGATTACCAGACAAGGGTCCATCCTCTTCGCTCGGTGCCTCAGATCGAGGTTACATTCCGGATTGACGTGAATGGGATCTTGGAGGTTACGGCTGCGGATCAGAGGACGTGAGTACCTATTTATGGGGGCGGTGAGTACATGTTTATTCATTCCCGTCCTTCTCTCGAAACTGACTTCGACGGACTATATCTTCTAAACTAGGGATGAACAGGTCGAATCTACTAGCAGGGGTATCACGGTCAGTCTTATGGAGCACATCAGCAACTTGACAAATTACTTGTGGGGACTTTTTACGGCTTTTTGGGGCTTGTACAAGTCGACAAGTCACCAGCCACCACCTATGTCGTGTTTTCAAAAAGTTCCCTACTTTCTCGGTTCAGCAAGCTCTCACCAGCGCACCCGGCACCAGCCCGCCAGTCAAACAGTCCTGACAAGTCCGCAAGTCCATCTTTACAGTAAAACATTAGATTTCTTTGTATGGTAGATAATAGATATGAATATAGTCAGCGATATTATAAATAAAAGAATGGGGAAGCAAATGATAATTAGGATGCTGATGCATAGACTACGGAAAGGATCGTGAGGAACGAGGTGGATTGAACGAGTGCAGGTGGGGGAAATGAGATACTAGAAATTCGGATTGCATGTATTGTAGGAGAGGAGTCGGATGAACGGGCAGGTGAACAGTAAAACAGTACCAGATTTCATGGACTGCTCGGGGTGTAAAGCTCAGCAACAGTGTCGTAGAACGAAACCTCAACTTTGGGTTGGATGGGATGGCCGAGATCAGATTCCCCCTCGGCGACACCAAGTTTGTCTCTGATACGCTGCCATTGGTTTCCGGAAAAGGTCTTTGCGCTGGCAATGAACGAGAGTACGACGTCATTCCAATAAACCTCGGCGAAGTCAGAACCTGCCGACTTCGTGAATATGCCGTCGATTGAGTACATTCTGAATGCCCGGGTTACCTGTAAGTAAAGTTGAGTTTTGTACTAACCAAATGTAAAAATGGGCCACTCACTGCTGCTGCTGATAGTGCAACCAAACCGATAAAGTTTCCATGATACTCGACAGATCCTGCCCCATGCCGTATGAACTCCTTCATGGTATCAACCATGAATGGCGATAGACAGATGCCGCGTGCTTTCTAAAAGAACAACATCAGTTACGAAGAGATAAGAGGTTACACCTGAGAACGTACCTGATACAGTGGATCCGAGCTTGACAATGAAGAAAGGGGCTGGGGTGCGGGCTCTTCACAAATTCCAGGGCCGTTTGGTTTCATAGCCCACTTAGCATACTTCCTGATTCGAGTTGGTTTGTTTTTGTAATATTGCTGTTCGAAATGTTGCTTGACAAGGGTGAGCGTGTATCGCCCTATACCGGATATTTTTTCACGGACACGGTCATAGGCCTGAACCGTAGCACGGACACTCGTAAGACTCTCTGTGTACTTCAAAATGAATGAAAAACCTCACAATATGATAGATGGCGTCGTCTTTGGATCCATCGACTGTATATTCTTCATCGATGTATACGGCATCAACCACCTCTTGAATTATCTCTGTCAACTTCGTATCCCCTTTTCTGAAGTTTGCGAAAGGATTATCATCGGCCATCCATCGGGAGTATAATGTTTGCAAGAATTCGACACGCCATTTCCTCACTGCCCATGTAGGAAGCGACAGTGGCTCGTCTGAGACGTTGGGCGTGCTGGGTATTGACATTGGTGTCCTTGAGCTCGCAGTCTTGCCTTTTGGTGCCTTGTGAACCGTGGCTGAGGAAACGGGTGTCTTGACTACTGTAGCAGATACATTCGAGAACTGAAGTTGAGTTGGGAGGTGGTCGCTTTCATCATCGGAAGAGTCCGGACTATCTATACCAGAGAGGTCGTGCTCCTCGCACAAGGCAAGAAACTTAGGCGGGGTCAACAATGTTCTGAAGAAAAAGAACTGAAGAGCACCTGATCGCCGCCATCCTCCACATTCTCCACTAAACTTCCAGTGGCTACTTGACTCTTGCTATGTGGCCGCAAATCCTGGATATCGATTTCTTGCAACCCGCCATCTTCTTGTGAGGTCTTGCTTAGTACAGAGGTCCTAGAACTAGTTTTACTAGTTTGCCTCTTTAACTCTTTAGGTGGTGCTGTCGACAATCTGGGTTTGAATGAAGGCAAGAGACCGGTGGGAGGTGCAACACATGAAGGTTTTCTGTTGTTTGGTGCGTGAAGTGTTTACTGTGACGTGTTGACGGCGTGAATGTAACTCACTTCTTCGCCTCAACTACATTGTCTATTGTAGCTTTTGTTTCCCCTCTTCGGAGGGCTTCAAGCCTACTCTCCAGTCTTTCAATCTCAAGTGCCTTCTCCACCCCCTCCACCAGAGCCCGAGTTTCTCCCTTAACAGGTTTTTTCTTGCGGCCCTTAAAACTTGGTGAGTACAAGTCACTTGCCAACTCACCGAGATATTGTGGTTCAAGCACTTACCGTTTTCACTTTAGAAGGCTCCTCATCTTCGCTCTCTGCCTCTATATCCAGACCACTTGGTTCATTCTCTCTAGGCTTTTGCGTTGGAATCAAATTCTCTTCCATCTCCCGGCCAGTCTCCTCAGCCGCAAACATTTCGCTTAGTTGAGTCATATTTGCAGCATGGGTAGCTTCTGCAGCTAACCAGGCGTTGTCTTTAGCTACCTTCTCGGCAGCGACCTGTCCAGAAGTCCGCTTTGAGCGTGGAGCAACAATCAGCCCGGGATGGGAGTTGCGACCATCCCGAGCAGGAAGAGGGTCCCGAGGTGCAGTTGGGAGCGCTTTTCGTGTGCGCATAGACCTTGTTGGTACAGTCATCTGGCTGTCAGCAGTACCAGGATCATCAATGTCCATGGCGTCAGGATCAATTTTTTTACCGCCGCGTTTTCTCTTTGTTGGGGGTTGACTACCAGAATCAACTTCTTGGATGTTTTTGGCTTTCTTGGTTGCGGGTTTTTTTCTTTTCGGAGCCATGATGAAAAATTGGAATGTAAAGGAATGGGTGTTGGAATGGTTATGGTCAGGAAGGGGAAAAAAGAATGTGGGTGCGGAACAGGATGGTGACTCAGAGGATGTTAGGTTGTGACACGCGTTGCTGAGGATTTTTCTGGTACGTGGCACTCTCGTTATCCCAGTTGTCACTTAACCAACTTTGTTTTCCCAGTTCTGTCTTTCCTCCAAGTACGATGTTTCGGCATCACTTCTATCAGCGAAGCTATACATGCCAGCAGTGCGCTATGGTTTGTAAAAGCCGTAGCGGATTGACAAGGCATTCCCTTGCTAAGCACCGACCCATCACACCACCACCCAGAGCAAGCAACGATGATCCAGACTTTACTTACCAACGCCATCCCTTACTCTCTGGTAAGTTCTGGCTCTTTACCATCCAAGATGACTGACACGAGCACGATGCTAATATAAAGGCAGGCCTTGTGATCAACAAGGAAACTTTCTTCCAGGAAATGCACCCCCACAACCACCGCCCCTACCACATCCTGACAATCCCGAGGCTTGGGCTCCATTCGAGGACCGGCTTACTTTTGATTTTGCTCACTATCACTTTGTGCAGGCCCAAAGCTCTGCCACCGAAATCAATAAAGCACTGGACATGTGGGCAGCAGCGGTATGGAAGTATGGCGGGGATATTCCGTGGTCCACAGCAAGGGATATGTACTCATGTATCGACAAGATACGTGAGAATGCTGTACCATGGAAAACCTACCATCTGAAGTATACTGGCCCACGTCCTCCTAGTCCTCCATGGTGGATGACCGAAACTTACGAACTCCATTTTCGAGATTCCCGCCAATTACTCAAGGAGCAACTTGCCAATTCACATTTCGAAGGCAAGATGAATTTCTCAGCGTATCGCCAATTCAACAAGGACGGAAAGCGGGTTTATTCTAATGTGATGTCAGGCGACTGGGCGTGGATGCAATCAGTATGTATTACAGCTCTACCTCTATCTCCGAGTCAGGTACTCAATATCATTGTTAACAGGACAAGATTTCAAAGGATCCATCAACTCACGGATCCATGTTCGTCGCATTGGTAGCGGGAAGTGACAAGACAACCGTGTCGGTCGCTACTGGCCACCAAGAGTATCATCCTTGGTACATGTCTCCATCTAACATCACCAATGCTGCACGACGAGCCCATGGACCAGGTGTTCTACCAGGTGGATTCATTCCTATTCCAAAAAGTAAGCTCAAATTTTCAGTAAGTTCTATCTCATACTCACGTATACAAATAGCATCTAAGAAGCATAGGAAAACAATTGAATATCAACGCTTTTCTCGCCAGCTCTACCATGCATGCTTAACCCTGATGTACGAGCCTTTACGGTCAGGTATGGAGCGGCCAGAGGTACTTCTCTGTGCTGATGGCCACTACCGCAAGGCAGTATATGGAATTGGCCCATATATTGCTGACTATCCCGAACAAGTTTGGCTTTCTGGTATCGTTTCAGGGTGGTGCCCAAAGTAAGTTTTATCTTCGAAAAAATTCATTTCTCAAGTTCTAACAGAGGTAGATGTGATGCCCAGCCCGACAACCTCGACAATACAACCCATGTCCATCTTCGAAGCCGGAGCATTAGAGAATTCATGGTCACTGTATTTGACCCAGGGATCCTTTGGGATGACTATGGTGTTCGTGTCGATGTTGTAGTGAGTTTGTTTTTTTCATTATCAGCCATGTTTGTTAATCAACCCCATGACGGTTAGCCCTTCACTCATCATTTTCCCCGAGCAGACATCCATGAAATCATGGCTCCCGACCTTCTCCATCAACTGATCAAAGGAACATTCAAAGACCACCTCGTGACATGGATCAATGAATACATCATGGCCACATATCCAACCCCCAAAGCACTTGCCATCATACAAGACATAGATCGACGGTATGTAGTTCAAAAAACATCGTAAATCATTTACTGACCTTATAGTTCAATCAGTATATCAGCCGTGCCGGCTTTCCCAGGTCTTAGACGATTCCCTGACGGACGTGACTTCAATCAGTGGACAGGCGATGATTCAAAAGCTTTGATGAAGGTGCGTACTACTCGTTTCTATCACTCATTTGTATTTTAATGATTTCACAGGTGTATATTGCAGCTATCGTAGGCTATGTCCCGTCTGACATGGTAAAGGCACTGTCTGCCTTCATGGAGTGTTGTTATATTGCACGAAAAAACTTGCTCACCACTGACGACCTGGCAACATTCGAACTCCATCGATCCCGCTTCCACATGTACCGTCAAATCTTTGTCACAACTGGTGTTCGTGATGACACGTCACTCCCCCGTCAACACTCGCTTCAACATTACCCTCGTAGCATCCGTTTGTTTGGCTCGCCAAATGGGCTTTGTTCGTCCATCACGGAGTCGAAGCACATCAAGGCTGTGAAAGAGCCATGGCGCCGTTCCAACCGGTTCAACGCACTGCGCCAGATGCTGCAGATTATAAGTCGTGGGGAGAAACTCCAAGGGCTATGGGCAAAACTGAAGAAGAGAGGGTGGATGATAGGGAGCACATTGTTTTTCACTCAGATGGTGCAGGAGGAGGATTTCTTGGATGCAATGACAGTTGCTATGGAGGAGGTTGAGGAAATGACTGACGAAAACATTGACCTTGGTCCTGTCTCTGGTTCGAAAGCAACGTCATCAATCAAACTGGCAGCAACTCGAGGTGCGTGAACAAATTTGGACCATCTTTACCGTATTCTAACATGTCTTTACCAGCACGCAGCTACCCTCGTCGTCTTCAAAAGCTCGCTCAACATGTCCAGCAGCCACTTCTCCCCGAACTTGTACAACGATTCCTTTACGACCAACTCAACCCCCAATCCGAGGTTCCCCTACACAGGATCCCTGTTGAACAGCTTCCAGTTCTTTCTGGAAAATTTTCGGTCTATCATTCTGCTGTCGCTCGGTTCTATGCCCCGAGCGATCTTTGTGGTGCAGGTGGCATGTATTCAGAGCGCATATGGTCGACCCCACAATGGCGATGTGATGGAGCACGCCGTGATACGGCTCTCGTTGTTCTGGACGACGATAAACCTGGGCTACAAGGAATGTGGGTTGCCCGAGTGCTCCTACTTTTCTCGTTCTACTTCCGTGAGGAACATTATCCATGTGCCCTTGTAAACTGGTTCGAACCATACGGAGATGAGCCAGATGACGAAACTGGCATGTGGAGGGTGGTCCCCGAGAAGGACGAACGTGGGCGGCGTACCATTGAGGTCATCCACCTCGACGCTATAGCACGCGGCGTACATTTACTCCCTTCTTATGGAGCTTCACCCCTACCGGAAAACATTCATTACTCTTCCTCGTTAGATGCATTCCAGTCCTTTTTTGTAAACAAATTTGCGGATCATCATTTGTTTGAGTTTATATCAGTGTAATCGTAGTTATTTTCTACATAATACATGTATCAATTCAACTGTAATTTTTTTGCTTATGCTCGACTGGTGGGCTTTTCAGCTTTTCCAACTGGTGAACTTTTCTCACCAGCTGAAAAGCCGCAGAAAGTCCAAAAAAAGCCGAAAAGTTCACCAGTAATTTGTGCAAGTTGCTGATGCAGTAGGGAGCCTTTATTATTGAACAATCGTGGTCAGGTCTCGGAGGAGTATTTCAGGTATATGCTATGTGCTGCCGCATTGGTAAGCTATGGCCTGAATGTAGGTTTCTTGGTCTAACATGGAAGGTGGCATAAAAGCAAAGCTGAGTGAGAAATACCGATCGAGATTGTATATGATATTGACTTATGAGTCACAGTCAGTACCTCTAGTTTCTATCACTGTTCGTGAAGGTTTCTCATCCTGCAGGGCGGCGATGTCATCCAACTTCCTACAAAAACCACTTGCCTTGCAAGCAGTTCACTCACGTTCTTAGTCTCTATTTCATATCCGGAAGCAATATGTATCGGGGATTTCGGTTAACTACAAAGAACAAGAAGACCAAGTATCAACCGTGTATTATGAGCCTTTTTCATGCTTAGAAATTGGCACTTCTAATGGTCGGTATTTAAGGGACGCAGGTCAACTTGCCATTGCGATCGACGCAAGCTGGAAAAACGAGGGAACGCGGACAACATAGGTGAGTTTCTGCGCTGGTTGATAACTATGGAGCGTGTAACTTACTGCCAGAAAGCACACGGGAACTATCTGAAGGGCCAGAGTAGAATTTGCAGCTGCTTCCAGCATGATGGTCCTTGTTGTTAGGCGGACCGCAGGCAGAGACTACAAGCGTACATTCAGCGTCAGCCTCGTTAGTCAACGTCGATGCCAGCGAAACTCCTCACCTGGGTCGGTAGCGATCAAGACACTACCCATAGCTTGGCCGATGAAGAGGACGGCGAGAGTAGAGATGATTGCAGTGGTTTTGAAGAACATGATGGTTGTAGTTGTTGAGACGAGTGTTTGGTGAGGAATATTGGCTCGGTAGGTCCTCTTTTTATACGTTTTCGCCTCCTGCTACGTGGCCGTTTACTTACAGAAATTAAGAAGCGTCGCAACAAACCGCTTCTTGGCGGGTGGAGTATCAGCCACAGCTCGCTTACTCCAATCATTGTCTCAAACGAAGATGTTGTTTCCTCGGACATTGATACACGGGAGATACTCGCTTCACTCTACAGCACGGCAGCTAGCAACTGAAGAGTAGTACAATCATAGCACGGCCATCTTCTGCGCACTGAGTCTATGCCACTCTAGGACTTAATCTATACCTGAATAGATGACGGTGGTTGTCCTCTTCCAAGGCGCGATCGTACATGACTCATGAGTCACGAAGGTAGAATGAATCATCTTCTGCCCTCGAAACCCGGCCCCATTATGGCTTGTCGTTAAAAAATTGAATTAATCAGATCTCGAAGAACCCATCGCGACCGCCGAAGCAAGATCTGACTGATGATATTGTGTAGGTTCTTATCATTTCTGATACAAGAAGGTGGCGCACTGAGCATTTTGATGAAATTCGACGGAAGTTACATAGTTGAAACGTAGTAAGTGATGCGAACCCTCTGGCGAAATCTGCGTCGTTACTGGGGCAGGTCGCACCGACGAGTCGTTACAGTATGATCGTCACGAACATGAAAGTAAAAAGGTCATTAGGCCGCCTAGTGAAAGCGAGAATTGCAATAGGCTATTTTGAATCATACGCCCGATGAAGGTCGCCACGACGCAGTATGTCCACAGCTGTGATTGGTTTTAGGGTGGAGTCAATCGCAAATAGAATCTACATCTAAAGTTCATTTGAATAACAATATCAAATCGATATACTTACAACTCAGCTTTGCACTCGGGGTCTGATGCAATGGCTTAGATGACTTCTTCACGAATTGATTCACCATTGATGAAGGTATTGATGACGACGCCCAGCTCAATCTGATACAGTAAATCATGTTCTTGTCGATCACACTTGACGGCAAAAGCGGGAATGGACAGAGGCGGGGTATGCCGTCACCTGGCATAGTTCGGTGATAACCAAGCCGACCTATCGGCAGGCGGTCAGTTTCATTACGGGTACGGGGCAGAGCTTTCGGCTGCCTTCAAGTAGAGCTCTGACCGAGTGTGACTAGCAAAGTAAGGCGGAAGCACCATGCATAATATTCTCGTTATTCGCAGTGCAGTGGCCATCTATTTGATGCCTCGCCACTCGTCTGCAACTTCCTGATATCAATCTCGCTTTTTTGTTTGGATCCCGTACGACATGAGTAGTTCAGGAGCCCGCGGTGGAAAGGAGTTTCAAGTGGATGAATCTTTCAATGTTCAAACACCTAGATAATACATTGTCAATGTGAAACCGGAGTGCAGGCTGCGAGAGTCATCAGAGTGAAAGTAATCTGATCGGAAAAGTAGGACGAGCCTAGTTGAGAATATATCGGTTCGAAGCGCACATAATCAAACTAAGGTTCAATTACGTATTGAACTGTATGCTTACGGATTAATTAATTAATAACACTGAGCTTGAACTGGTTCGGCGGAATTGCGGTTGAACCAGCTTAGAAGTAAAAGAAATAATTTGTTAAAGCAGTGCAGGATTCGAACCCACGACAGCAGGAATGATATCACTTATCTCTCTATTTATAGCATATAGGGCACGTACATATATAGAAGGCTTAACTACTACACCAGCAGGCCATCGATAGACTGTGGATACGCGGTATTATAAGGGAATTTCTAAGTGTTTCAAAATTACTTGCAGCAAGAATTCTTGCTCCATTTCTGTTATTATTGGACTAGAGAAATTCAACCTGAAGTTCGAACCATACAGAAGAACCAAATATGTTAAAACATAATGAGCTAGAGATAACCGAGTTCAACAAGGTTGAACTGGTGGCCGAGTTGAACTATGCTATGAGTTCAACCGGCCGGCAGTTCGTGGTTCATTGTTTGGTTCAACTCGACCAGTTCAACCGTGTGCGCTAAGTTGTCTGTATACATGTTTTTTTTTTCTGTGGAGCGTTGTCAGATGACAGAGGCGAGCATAGCTGCCAGCAGCTGGGCTGACCGAAGTCGGTGCTCGATCCTCCTAATAGGTTGCAAGGGATTGAAATCTTGTTGAAATTTAGAACCACTGGGAACATCTCAGCATCAGCTGAGGCTGTCTAGCACGCAAAGCGGCTTCAAGCTCTTAGCTGACGCTTCTTCGATGTTACCCCACAGTGTGCTCACCAAATCCCCAGTCCCCGTTTGTGCATTCACTGTGCGGAGATTTTCTAGAACACTTGATAGCGTATATATCTCAATGCTGTCTCTGCCACTTCTTTCCTCTGTATTACTCCATAAGCTTTCTTGTGAAGGTAAAGTTCCATGTTGTTGCGCCTTGAACCCTAAAACGGTACCGCCGAAGCCAAAACTTTGACATCTGCAATCATATTCAAATTGTATTCCTGCGTAATTGTAAGTCATAACAGTCAATAATATTGTGCATTGACGGACGCACCTTGGGCATAATAAGTCCAACCCAACCCAAACCCAAACCCATCCTAACTCCCAGAAACCAACATATAATGGACAGAGGAAATCGGATTGATGATTCGTGATAAGAGGTACACGTTGGCGGTCGCGATCGAGGTAACTTATATTGCAAGTCGAATGTGTGAGAAAAAATTGTTTAAGTCCAAATTATAACGGAAATATATTTGGGATATGTCTGGAATACATAGACGCCAGCCATATTCTGGACATTAGAATATCGAGGAGGATGTAGGAGGCATGTCACGAGGATACGTGTATTCCGATGACATCCTGACCATCAGTACTCCGGTTTCACGCACTAGTCCTGTAGTTCAAAGTAGGTGTAATTACCTCGGGCAGACGTGTGAATGTGGCTGTACGAAACCTACTGGTAGGCAATTTACTATTTAGGCAAGTTACAATGACGCCGGGGCGCCAATCATCATTTGTATGTATATATTTACCTTCTTACCGAACAAGCTCAATGGTGAGCAAAACCGATAATATTTGGAGCTACATTGGGCCTACAGATAGATAAATAGATTATACGGCATGGTCCCCGAAATTGGAACTGCCGGTACTGCTGATCCAAGGTACAAGTGACTCACCTGCGATGACCTTGCCAACTCTGGCAGAATGACAGGTATTGACCATGATGCTGTTTTATGAAAAGCCTTACTTAGCGACAGTGGACATACTTCTGGAATAACCAACGTATACATCGTCTCCCCTTCACTGCTCGTCGAATCGCCAGCTGCCTTGTTGGACATAACCATGGGCGTAAAGTCAATCTGTGGTTCGTCTAAGGCGTCTTCTCTTGCAAGTTCTGTGCTCAAGGTAGCTTCTTTTCCAGAAGGATAATGGAGAACAAGACTGAGGGAATGAAGCCTTCGGGAATGATCTGCTTGCACTTGAGAGCGGTTACCACTGCGGATAGTGGGTCGGCCATCGGAGAAGATGGGTGTGATAAATTGTCAATGATGAAGAAGGAGAGACAACAGAGCGTTGTCAGTGTTTAGGAGATCATAACGGGCACCGGCGCGCACGGGCCAGGCAAGTGACCTCATGAGAGGGGTAGCTTGCGTAGTAGAAGTTATGTGCTACATCGCTATCTATGTATACCAGAGTTCCGACTCTCAAGCACACGTCCTGATATCTTACCGGCAAGTCACTAGCGAGGAATTGATGCACATATATTCGTTCTACGAAAAGATACATCGATATTGTATTCTGAGGCATGACAGTACTTTTGTCTTATATCATCACAAACTATACAGACAAAAGGAAACGAAAATAACCCCCAAGGGGACACAGCAAGGGGGCAAAAGCAGTGGCCGATAGCAAAACAACAATGACAGAACCATAGGAGACAAAGGCGCGTAAATCAGAGCAAAGGGGGAGAAAAATAAAGCAGAAAACGTAATGTTAAGAATCGTGTGTGGAAATAACAAAAACGTGGTGAACATGACGCAGTGAGCAGTCATTATCCTTCTCGTCGTGAGCATCAGCGTGAAGAAACAAAAAACGTGGGAGGCCATAGAGGAAATTTAAAGAAGGTGAACGTAACAAAAGCACTGAGGCATAGGGCATAGGAACGTAGATAGGAAGGCTGACCATCGAGCCCAACCTTCCCAACTGCAGAGCATAACCATTTGAAAGATGGACAAGAAGAGACGATCAAACTCGTACAGATTGAGGACGAGCAGGAGTTGGTCTTCCTCTTGGTCGAGGTCGACTCAATCGAAGGGTCTCGCCAGGTCTGTAATCAAAAACTGTCAGAAATCGACGAGAGCTCTAAATAAATGATAGAAACTCACGTCATCATGGTGCCAGAATTCTCCATGAGATCCGAGGACGATTTACCGGTACTTCTCTTAGACCAACCCAACGTTGTGCGTCTAGCCGCAGAGACTACACGAGGTCGCACCTTGTCCGAACGCAATATACGGGTTGAAAGAGTCCGAAGATTCGGCGTTGTTGTTCACAGCGGCAAGTACCTTCTTGAGTTTCAGGGAAGACGTCTTGGCATTCGCTGAAGAAATGTTTGTGTTGACCGATTTCAGCTGTAGCGGTGAATCCTCGAGCTTGGGTACACGGGCAGGAACAGGTGGAAGAGGTACTGCGGGAGGCGAATGGGAAAGATACTCTTGCGACATGGAAACCTTGCTTGTCCTCGCTTGAGGGTATGGCGAAGGTCTCGAAGAAGTACGTCGACGGCGAGGGCGAAGCTCTGAGGGCAATGGCCCATAGTTCTGCACAGAGTCTGCTAGCAACGCTTGCATACCAGCAGGATGCCGGGGTGGATCAAATGCTAGAGTGAAGAAGTCAGAACGCAACACATGGAAGGAGAGAAAAACAGCACTTACACTGCAACGCATAAAGCGAAAATGGTGTATCGCTCCAAACTCGTTGGCTCTCCTTGACCGTATGTTCCGCTTCGTGTCGTAACTTGTTGTAACGCCGTAAAGAAGCGACACGCGATTCGTCGTGCCAGAAGGAGTCAGTTGAGTGAATGGAGGCCGCATCTGGGTCCACAACACATACCGGCTGGATTGCGGTAGGGCTGTTCTTCGACATGCTCACAGAGTGATCGGGTGAGGATTCGTTCCAGAGCTCTTCCTCGATTGTCTCGTATACGGACGAGCGGGATGCTCTCGCTTGAGATATATGTCGACGATGGCCTTGTCCTCGAGCACGAGCTCTAGTCCTAGGGCGGATAGCAGCCGGATGACTAGTGTTGGAGAGGATCCTGTTGAGTTGCTCGATATCGATGCTGGACTGGGAGCCTTCAGACGCAGACGAACCATCTGCGGATGACAATGGAGGGGTTTCGGCACCACTTGAAATCGAAGTACAGGTGCTGGAGTGTGAGCGTGAAGTGGGCGCAGGTTTTGAAAAGACTGGCAGGGAACCAACTGTCAAACCGAAATTAGAGAAATAAGGCTGCTAGAATTCGTCTGAGAAAACTTACGAGAGAATGAAAGGTCCTCTCCATCCGCCATCAAGGCACCCTCTTCCAAACTCTGTCTTTCATATACCCCTCTCTTCGCCCGAATCATACACTCGCCTCCGACCTTAGACGAAGAAGTGGAAGCGATCGAGGGCTGGGTCTTCACATGGCCAGGTTCCTTTTCGTTAACCTGAGTTCCCGGAGGTTGCTTCCGTTTGCCAACGCGAACGCATGGAGAGGCTTGTATGACGGAACCAACAGAACAACGGCGAACATGCCCGCCACCAAGCATCTATGAATACCGAGTTAGGGTCGGGTATAGTAGTTAATGGAAAGTTACATACACTGATCATGGTGTCATCCTCCCTCATGGAAGCGTGATTGCTCTGCATGCTTAGTGAGGACAACGGCCGATAATGCGTAGTAGGCATCAACTGATGAGAGCCCGAGTCATCATAGCCAAACACGGAGTCCGAAGAAATGCTGCTCCTGTTGCCAGTTTGTTCAAACAACGAATCCTCAACAGTAGCGGATTGCTGATCATCGTCGAGAATGGAGTCGTAATCATAAGTAGTCCGATTCCCAAACTGTTCACCCATTGTACTTTCTGGAGAAGCCGAGATAGATGTGAGTGGTGCGCCATAGTCAGGCATGTCAAACATCTTGTCGCCGATACCAGGTCTGCCCAATTGCACAACGGATAAACGACTGCTGTCGACGGAGTCGGCTGATGCACCTCGGCGATGACGCACCCAAGACGTACGTGCGTTTGCGCCATGCATGCCAAAGGATGAGTTGATGCTAGCACTAGATTCGTTCCGTCTGTGCGCACTACGGTTGTAAAGACTGATAGGGGGACCTTGGGAAACTACGGACATGTTGGATTCCTGGCGACGATGACCACGAGCATTTGGAGGAGCAATGGGATTGAAGTAGAAGCTAGAGGCATCGCTTTCGATGCGCCTTCGTCGATAAGATGGGTGACGCATGAATGAAAATGTGTCGTCTACGCTCATGGAGATAGATGACATATCCTCAGAGGAAGGCCTCTCTCGCAAGCTTGGCAATCCGTAGTCGAATGGATCAGGAACCCCGTTGTTGAGAACGAAACCATACGAGGAGACGGAAGCGAAGCTGACAGTGGATTCCTGTCATGCATGAACGTTCCGCCTAGTATTGGTAGTGCTCGGAGGATAGAAAGCTGGCCGATAGTCATGGAACTCGAATCCGCGCCTGACCTCCTCGAAGGAATCAAACCCAATGAAGCTCATACCTGATTCGTGGCGAGAATGACGGTACTGGATGGTCGATTGGACATTACCCCTCGCTCGAACCCTGATACTAGAGTCGGAATTCACTCGTGGTCGGGGAACGTTCTGACGATTAGGAACTTCCGTTGCTTTCTCCAAGATTGACTTGAGAACTGAGTCGTCCACTTCTGCGGAGGAGGAATCGGAGAGAGTGCGAACACGAGATAGGGGAGGAATTATATCAGACAATGTCATGGGTGATTTCTCCTTCTCGGGGGAAGTCTTCGGTACCATTCTCCCAAACTTGAAAGCTTTGTTCAATTGACCGTCTGATGGGCGGGAACTTGACGACGAAGTTGAGCTCTTCAAGGGTTTCGGCAGCTCAATGCAGATATCGGTGCCAGGCGTGATATCATGGCTCGGAAGGCTATCTGTACCCGGTAACAGCGTTGGCTCCTTGCAATCAAGGAGCTGTGAGATGGAGGTCGCCTTGAGATGGAGGTCGCCTTGAGGTCGAGGGAGGTGCTTTGAGAACTGACACTAGCTTGGACATCAGTTGAAGACACTAAAAGATCTGTTTTATCTTCAAAGCTAACAGAAACATTTTCGGGCACTGATTGTGTACCCAGGGAGCGAAACACATAAGAAATGAAATGAATGTTGAAATGATAAAAAGAATGTACCCAACCACACTGACCTAATCCAACTGCGTCTTCAGGAGATGGATGTCTTACATGTCGAGGTCTTGGTGATTCGCTCGAGCCTTGACCCTTGAAACAGACCTGTATATGAGTTCAGAGGTCGCGAAAGAAATGCGAATGGCATCCAACGGTGTTCCCGGGGGTTTGCCCTCAACGCGACTTTCCGACGTCCAGTTTTGACCGGGACGGGTCAATCCTTCGCTCCACGAGCTTTCAGAGGCAAAGCGAACAATTTGACATGATTACCCAAACCTGGCGTAGACCAGAAACCAATCATCGCCTACATCCCATTGCCGACTTTGTGTCTGCGCAGAAGCAGTTACTAAGCCTTGAACCACGGAGAGGCCGGACACGTTCAAGGGTTTATTGGCATTGGACCATTACAGTCCATACGAGTTATCTAGAAAGATCATACCGGCAATGCGTCGTTATAGTCCGGATGGGTATCTACAAGATTGAACGTGTTGAACTACAGGCAAGGCGAACCGTTTATTTGTCTTCTAAGATCGGGGCTCGATGTAAAAAGGATTCTGGCCTAGGATGAGGTATTGCCTTCTTCAGTTCCTTCACGAGTGTCTCCAAAACCGGTTACATGTACAGTAGGATCGCGGAAGCAAGCCGCCAGCGTATCTAGTGAGACTAAGTTCAGATTATAAGGGGGAAGATAACAGAAAGACGAACCGATTGAAGGGAAACCTTTTCTCCTCCATTTCCCGGAACAGCATGACTTGATCTCCAAGAATTTTTCCATCCGGAATATTGACAAGCATTGGAATGCCGCATAGCTTGTATTTGGTCTCGCAGTCAGCCCGGAGAGCTTCATACATTGCTTCTTGCTTTTTTGCATACGCAATATGCCCACATATAACGCTGGTGCAAGCTAAGGTCTTCCAGTAGTCCCGTTTCTCGGAGAAATATCGTATAGAGTTTCCGAAGCAGCTATGCTTGAACTCGAGCTCTTCACGGACCCGCTCGTAGTCCGCCTCAGCCCGAAAGTATTGAACTTGGTCAGCTTTAAGCAATAGTCAGACCTTTAACCTAACGCCGTGTCGTTATATTACTGACAAGTGTCTTCCCATTGCTGGATCTCCACTAGCGACATCCTCTTTAACTTTCCTGGTGTCCAGATCCATCCGTCATTGCGTGCCCGTTGCTGGCTTTCGATTGTGGACTCTTCGACGTCCTTGTAATGCTGTTTCTTGGCCGACGGTTTCTTGCTGTCGCCAGTCCTCTGTGGCACCGAGTCCGTAGTTTGGGGTCGCGCTGAAATGTGGAAATGTCACTGCCATGCATTTAAGAAACGTGAAGGAAGTCACGTTGAGCTCTGGACATCCGCGTGCCTAGTAGAGACATTAACACAAGATTTCAGACTCTGTTAGGAGATAACTCACCGAAGTGAAATTCAGTGCTGCAACTTGGTTCGTCCTCCGAATTCAGTTGTAATTGACCCAACTCCATTTGCACTCCCAACTCAGCATCGTCAACTCGAGAGACTCCAATGTTTTTCCAAAGTGTGCCTTCTTCAATCCGTGACGAACCAGGTAGGCGACGCTGCTCGGTGGACTTTCGGAATGTGTCTTCGACTCTGAGCCTGGGCCATTCATCCTCGTCAAGGGCTCCCAACTTGCGCAATGTCCCCCGCAAAAATTCGTAGTCTTGGATATGCCCGTCCCGCTTTGACTGCAAACTGTGGATCTGGTTCGTAGACCGAGTATTGGCAGCCTGACCACGGTCATGCTTGGATTTCCGATCGCGGGCAGCAGTGAGGACACGCACATCCCTTCTTAAAACGCGGACTATGTCAAAGAGCCTGCCTTTGACAAGCCTGACCTGTCGACTAGCAAGAGGCATTAGCTTGAATTGAAGTCGTTCCTCCTCATCAAAGTCGCACGGCATGCACAGAATCTCCTCTTCTGGATGACAAGGAAGGCCCAGGGTATACTGCAAAGCAGCATCCGGGAAATGATCTTCCCCTGCTCCTTTCGAAAGGCTCCCAGACGCAGGGCGAGCTTGTTTCTACGCTTGAGGAGTTCCTTGGTATCAGGTAAGCCTTCAGACTGGTTACGGATATGTCGCCTCAAGTGTTCTCTATATGTTTGTTGAGATTGATTTGTGTGATCGCGAAACAAGCACACTGACTGAGTCAACATAAGATCCATGCCGTCTTCGAGATATCTAGCTGCTACGCTCATCCTTTGTTTCCCGGAGGGGGTTTCAATTTCCTCAGAGGCGACTCGCAGTTGGGCAGCAAGTGACTCCAGCGTTGGTGCTAAGAATATGCGTATCAATGGAGTAAGCGGATAGTTAAGGGGAATTACCTACCCTTCACATCGTTGTCGTGCATGTAAACCGATTTGACAGACAATTTTTTCGTACTATCCACTCGGGGCGATCTGTCCATCGTAGACCACTGTACTGCCTTCATCCCATGGATTTCGCAGAGTCCGAGCAGGTGGTCTCGGTTTTTCACGTATCGAATTTTGAGGTCACCAATTTCATTGTACAGTTGCTGTCCTAATGGGCTAGGTAATGAACCAGAGTACTGTAAACCCCAAACTGAACTGACCTATCCCAAACAGTCTTCCTCCAATTCCAGGTTCCAATACACAGGTTCAGTGTGTCCTCGCGTCGACCTAAGCTCATCTGTCGTTACTGAGGGACCAATTCCGTTTAGGAAGCCCCAAATGATCTGCTCTGCCGTTTCACCCTTGAACTCCCCGACACCTTCCTTATAGACATAGAGATACAGAGGCTCACAACTGGCAGTGTGATTGCGGCAGTGACAAACAGGTATCACCCAGCGCATTTGTTTAGTAAGCGGAGCAAGAGTTGGGTGTAATTTTGTCCATCGTTCCACTATTTCTTGCAATAGGAACACATGGAGTCATAGCTGACCACAATCTGCCCCACTTTTGGTTAGGTTGAGGGGGGAGCGTCTGTCTGATTCCTCTACTGAGAGACATTCATCAACACATACCCATCTAGCAATGACATAAAGCGTTGTTTTCAGAGGAGCTACCATACCAGAAAGACTTGCCTCTCCACCGCACTTCAAATTTACAGAGGATCACACAGAATAATGGCAGCATTGACAATTCACGATTCCCGCTGATGTCCATACCTTGAATTTGACTTTATTCTGTTTGTTGATGGAATTGAGGTGCCCGCCAAATGGATTTTCTAGCATGGTAGGATGAAAATTTACGTGTGTAAAAGAAAAGACGCATAGGACAACATTGAACAACACGATACTTCAGTCGATGACACCTCCTCCAAACCATGAGCTTTTGTGATTGCTATTCCATGTGCGAAACACATGAATAACAAATCAACAGACCAGCTTTCGCCAACTAGAGAGATGGCCACACCTTATTCGTACGTTGCACACGCAGGTACACCAGGAGCAGAATACTAACAGAGATACCATTTCGCTTGATTTCCCAAACGTCGGCGAAACCCTGGAGTCCCGTGAGATTAATTTGCTCCTTAGGCACTTATTCGCCTTGGAGAAAAGCAGTGGAAAGGCGACCTTGGCCATTGTTCTTGGAGAACATATCTGCAGCGGCGTTCTTTATTAGTTACTTCAAGATGGTCAGTACATGTGCGTCGAGATCACGGAATTTATACTCACCTCCACGCTACAGGGCCATCCTGATCTCCCATCGAAAGAGAGTGAATTGAAGGAAGTACTTCTACGGTGGGGGATTTATATCAACCTTGTTATCGTTATTGATGTCGTTCTTTAAACAGCCAAGTTGACGGTCCCGAGAATGTAGCCATTCGACGACGGATTATAGAGTTAAAACTCGACCATAATCTGACCCCAGCCACGATTCGAGGCCCTCTCTACGGTGCTCTTGCTATATCGTCCCTCTTTCTGCTTGTCGGCGCACAAACTACGCAAAAGCACATTCCGCGCTCCGATTTATTCCAGGTAAAAGATGGTACCGTGATGGTCGTACGAAAACCTGACGTTATAATGATAGCACTGGCTGCACCTGGGGAATAACTTCCTGCCCGTGATAAGATACCTAGATGACAGTATGTGGCGTTGCGTTCTGAGAATTGTGGAAGGGCAGCAGACAGCCCTCGAGTCTCTGACGAATTTCCTCGACGATGCTGTTACCCACATACCGAGTGATCCGAAGTTTGACGAGATTTCCCTTTCTAGTGAAGACAGGCGATACTTTCATAGCGGTGAGTCGCAATCCGGACTGCCCGGCATCGGTGTAATTGACATCACTCTAGACACTGGATTGACCTTGCGAGAATTTCAACTGATGGAAAAGAAGGCTCAACGACCTCAAATTCTATCGGCGTACATAATGGAGTTTGAAGAAGAGGCAAAAGTACTTTCAGCAGCTAAAGCTGCGGAAAAGGAGGATGTGTATATGGGGGGTGATTCTAATCTGACACCGTTACCTCCACCCCCCATCGCACCTCCATCTCCCATCGCACCTCCATCTCCCATCGCACCTCCATCTCCCATCGCACCTTCACCGTCAATCCCGCCCGTACCGAACAACGAAGAATCTACGACATTCCCAGATGATGATGTGGCCAGCATCTTGTCACTTGGGGAAGAGATCGAATATTATACCGGATGCCATCCAAGCGTTCAGTTCGAGGATGGTCTCTTGGAGCTTGCCGAGTACCGGGATTTTGCACTAGCTGACGTGGACCAGGAATCTGAGCTTACTGATTTAGACTCTGACGAGGACTCTGACCTCTCCGATATCGAAATGCATGAAGACACCCCGCAAGAGGGCTACCATCCCGACGATGTCGTTATAAAAGAGATCACCTTCTTGGAAGAATTGCTTGCAGTAGCGGAGGAAGCAGGAGAAGGTCTGGAACATCATCAGAACAGGTGTTCAGATCGTTTGAAGGGAACGGAAACGAAGGCAGCCGAAAACGATGATTTCGAAGAGGACATGAAAGCAGGTGACGATTCCGAAGTGGATGAACTTGAAGAGGAAGAATCTGTGGTCAAAGTCCAGAAGGGGAAGAAAAACAATAAAGGGACGAAAGGCAAAGCGAAGACTGTACCAAAGCTCAATTTCGATTCCTCGAAAGTAGCCTGGTACCACTCTAAAGAAGAGTGGACGTTGTACGACTATACAGGGAATTCACTCATAGTTCGAATGCGATTTCATGTGAGTGATATGTCTATTGTATTTACAAGTTGGGTGGTCTCACGAGAGCGTCAGGAAAAACATGTCCTCGAAGAGGTCTGGAACTTGATGTTGGCCTGCAACCAAGTCAATGATGACCTGTTGGACACCCTTCCCTTCTTTGACGTACAAAGTAATGGAAATGTGGAACGCCTTGCAGCCGTGCACAGTGTTCGAAAGCACCATCCGTCCCTCATGGTAATGAGCCATGATGAGTATACTTGTACACCGAGGACGGCACTTCAGACCGCATTCTCCGCCAGACATATATTTGTCCAAGGGAACGGTACCATCTCCGAAAGGGACCAGGAGTGGTGTACCCGAGTCCTTAGCCGGATCGGGAGACTAGATACAATCCGGGAGATGCATGGTAAGCCAATACCTTCGATGAGAGAGGAATAATACACTTAAAATCCTTACGACAGACCTAAGTCTTCGCGGAAAAAATGGGGCAAATGCCAATGCACACATCGTTCGAGGTACAATCCGGCAGGTGTACGAACAAGGGATTCGGGCCCGTGGCAAACAGCTAAACTGTTTGGACATTGAAGGCAGTTACGGAGAGGAGCTACGTCCATGTCACCTAATGACAGACGCCCGGGCGTTCACGCATACTAAAGATCTCCCCCTCTTCAGAGGCTGCCCCCCTCCTTCAAAGGTTGGCTTTTGGCACTTACTCGCCACCAAATTTGCCAACCACCCTTCTCACATTGATACAAGCGGTTACTGTACAATGCTTGCACCCCAGACTGGAGTCAAGTTAATTTTCATGCTTGTTCCCGGACCCCAGGACCCGTCGGCGACTTCCAAACGGGATTTTGTGGATTTCGAGACCGGCATGGAAAATAGTGTGTCGATGGTTCCCATTCCATTGATTTTGCGACCGGGCGATATTTTGTGAGTTCTCAGAACCCCTCATTCTATCTATTGACTCATTCTCGTGCAATCAGCTTGATGCGTCCCTGCACTCCCCACTATGTAGTAACCCTTGACAATTCCCTCTGCCATGGATCACATTTCTTCACGGCAACCACCATGAGCGAGACCTGTATGGGTATACTACATACCTTCACCCATGGTCGTC
The DNA here is from genome assembly GCF_018924745.1 of Marasmius oreades. Taxonomy (NCBI): domain Eukaryota; kingdom Fungi; phylum Basidiomycota; class Agaricomycetes; order Agaricales; family Marasmiaceae; genus Marasmius; species Marasmius oreades. Next base: position 526,921 of record NC_057324.1, read on the forward strand.
TTTTGACTAACCTGGATGATACGGATCATCGAATGACGCTCGCACGCATCATCTGCTTCTGGGCAGACGAGCTCATCGACTCGGACTACTTCGGTGACATCCAAGAATCTTGGGAAGATGTGCCCAACCTATGGACCATGTCTGGGCTCCTCGATCTCCTCTCGACATACAATATCATTCAGATGGGTAGCTTGTTGTGGGAGGAGCGATATTACAGTAAATCCGTCGTTCGCAAACTTGAAAAGGTCTACGAAGGAGCACAAGCCTGTGCTGAAGATCTATTGGAGTGGCTACAGAATGAGATACAGGTGGTGTGTATGGATGCGCAAGACAATCCTATTGACAATTTCGAATTGTTGGATATCCGGGATGATTATCTAGCGCAACAATGCCTTGCTTTACATGCCACACTCTGTTCGCGTCCTCAAGGTGCATCCAACGAATCGATTACTTCCGAGCTGTTCTTAGACAATGTCCTATTGCATGATTTTGTGGATAGGCTGCCGTCAGTCGCTACATGTATCGAGGAGAACATGAAAAAAGGCATCGACATAGAAACATATGAATGGAGGCATCGCTTCCTTGGCAACTGGGGGATCTGCAAGCATGGCACGACACAATTCGCACCGGCAGATGTGTTTGATACGGGATGGATACTACGTCGAGCGATAGAGGCTTTGCGCCCTCTGGAAGGAGAAGGTCAAGAGGAAGAAATTCCCGAACAGAAGGTACCTGCACCTCAACTTGACGATGGACTACCAGTCGGTCAAAAGATGGACGTGTGTCCTGAAGTTCCAACACCTCCTCTGGAAGGAGAAGGTCAAGAGGAAGAAATTCTCGAACAGAAGGTGCCTGCGCCTCAAGTTGACGATGGACTACCAATCGATCAAAAGATGGACGTGTGTCCTGAAGTTCCAATACCTCCTCTGGAAGAAGGTCGAGAGGAAGATATTCCCGAACAGGAGGTAGCTGCACCCCAACTTGACGAAGGACTACCAATCGATCAAAAGATGGACGTGTGTCCTGTAGAAGTTTCAATATCTCCTCGGGAACCCTCACCCAGACCGCCCCCCCCTTCGCCAGTACCTATCCTTAGGGAACCTTCTCCCCAAATCACCATCCCTTTTGATGAAAATGCTTGCCCTGCACGGGTCCCGATTGATAAATTGCCTAAATCTCAGGCCAGCGAAAAGTGGCTTCCCAACGTCGCGTTCGATTCGGAGGACGAACGCGGTAAACAACTGACTCGTTCAAGCGGACATGATGGGGTAAGGACCATTCAAGCAGTGCCAAGTAAAAAAAGAACGATCCGTGAATGGGCCAGTGATCGAAAGCGTTTTAAACTCGACACAGGCAACCTCCAAATGAGTGCTGCCCTTTCACCAACTTTGCCACACCCGCCCCTTCCTAATACCGGAGTGGGGGCGAAAATGGAAACAAGAGATGCCAGCTTACCTCCATCTGTTTTGCCGCTTTTATCTCTACCCCCCTCCCAATCCATGGAAACAGAACTCTGTGGTCCTCAACAACAGGCACCAGTGCCGGGTCCTTCAAGTGCGCCTCAGGAATCTGCACCATTGCACAGCATTCACAATGACTCTGACGATACGTCTTCTGCTCCTGAGCATGGCTCGGGCCAAAGACCTGGCGAAACGTGGCAAGAGTTCTTCGCTCGCAGAGATGCGGCCAACGCCAGGAAATTTGCCAACCAAACGCCAGAGGAGAGAGCAAAGCAGATCGGTCGAGAAAAAATGGCAAGATCAAACTCGCCCCGATCAAGGAAGTCCAAGGCAAAGGTTTACTATTGGGAGAAGAGTAACGGTACCCGATTGCGTTCCTATATCCCTAGAGAACAAGTTGTTGATCACTGGCCGCTCTACTCACGCAATCAGAGGAAGTTCGACTGGGCAAGCAATTCTTGGGACTTATGTAGTGACTTCGGAGATGATTCTGAGCCGGACGAGTAGCGCGGACTTACTACTAGTGAGACCTATACATTCTTAGCTTTTTGTACTGTCTGTATTTATTAACGAGAACCCTGAGTCGGCACATAAGATGATGTTGAGGAAGCAGTTAAACAGCTATAATTTAGCGTCGTAGCAGGTACTATTGGGGCCTTAAGTGATCTCGCAGCTATGTATACGACGCGTTTCACATTATGGGTAAGATTTCCCCTCCTCGGTTTTAATTCAACGTGTCACATTTTCTTATCAAATCCCTTGAAAATTCTCACTCCAAATTTGCTCCAATTTATAACAGTTTTTCTGTGATACGATGCGCTTTACCCTCCGACCCAAAGCATCAGCCAGCATACTTACTTGATCTCACCAAGTAAACCCCGACGTCCTCAGCATTCACCTTGTTGCTGCTACGCCATGTGCTTCCGCCTCTCTCTCCAGAAGCAAACACCTCTGTCAACACATCGTGGTCTACTGTGCTCTTTCCCTGCATTCTGAGAACGATTCATCTGGTCCCGAAGAAGTCAAAATTGGGTCTTCTAGGACAAGTACAAGTCCAAAGAGAGGGAGCTGATTTTCGGATCACACCCCGCGCACTGGAGGCTGCACGTCGTGGATTCCACATCTACGTCAACCCGACGAATGACCTAGAGATGGGTGAAATAAACATGGCGAAGAAGAAAGGTCTAGAGCGGGCTTCGACGGGATCGGGAGGTGCATTAGAGGAAGTTGAACATACCACCGGTGACACAACCGGTGAGGACTGAAACTCAAGGTAGAGAATGAAGGGAAAGAGAAGTGATGGACCCTTGGAACCGGGGGGAAAGATTCGGAAGAGAAAGAGAAAGAGAGAAAACCAACGTAAGGGAAGAGTCTGTTTCTCGTCCTGAGCCTCCTCGCTCTAGGAGTGCGTTGTTTCTATCGTTTTAGCGTAACCGGCTGATACTGAACACTTCATGGCTCCAGATCATTTCAAGTCGGCACCCGGAACTCAATCCTGAGTTGCTTAAGAATCCTCCCACCGTTTCTCCAGGTTACAATTCTCCAGGTTACACTCGCAACATTTCGAACCCTCAGCTCCTCAGCAACCTTACTCTCGTGCTGCCATACCAAAGCTGGGAGGTTTTCTTGCTCCTCCCAATGCAACTGGTGGTCTACACGTTTCCGAACCAGTCTAACGGTCAGAACTCCATTACTTTGCGAGCCACGAGGTCCATGTGCTCTCTCGTCAGAATAGGCAGCCGGAATCAACTAAAGGCCCAGGAGAGATGATTGACGTAGAGACAAAAGTCAAGAAGGAAGAGGAGGCCAAGAGGAAGGCCAAGAAGAAGGAGAAGGCGCCAAGGAGAAGAAGGTCAAGCAGAAGAGACACGGACCTGGCTGCCAGTCCCAATGTAGCTGCAGAGAAAGGTTAATGCCTGGGCAAACGAAGTGCTGCTTGCTCAGGTTAGGCCTTCCTTCTGCGCTGAGACAACCCACCGTACAATCTGGGTCCACAACTTTGTCGATTGGTGCCAACACAGATACCGCAATCAATCGCCTTTCCGTCGAAAGCGCGATGATGCTCGCAAGCTCTGGACAATTATGGTTCTACAGCGACCTCCACCATGTCGTCTGGTTCGTCAATGCATTGGTAAACGAATAACCCCCGAACGTCGTAGACAGTAGTTCTTAACGTTTCTTTAGAGGCCGTATCGTCGAGTTGGCGACCAACTGCTACAGGTGCCACGTCCTTCAAAAAGCGCTTGATTGCGAGGAAGAAATTCATTTTCTAATCGTCTCCGAGTTGCTGTTGGGAGATCCAACGCAGACGCTGGTGAACAAGCATGCCAGTCACGTTTGGAGCAAGGTGAGAGACTGTCCCTGCGAAAGCTCACCTATATGTCACGATATCTGATATCCCTTTCAGATTATGGAGTTATCCTGGACTCCTCCTGCTCCTCCCATTTCTGCCTATGTGAACAAGTCTCTTCGGGGCAAGTGGGCTGCTCTGGCCTGCCACGAAACGGGTTCCTTAGTTGTTCAGGTAAGCTGTTTCGGTCGATTATTCTTTCCATCATCATTTACCCTGATCGGTTGGTGTATCTCTAGCATGCTTTTGAGAATCTTGAAGACCACGCCAAGGATGATATCGTCGATGAGTTGTTGAGTCAAGGTCCCGCGGTGTTCAGCGAGGTCAGAGCAAACCCAAAAGCTTCTCTGTCAAATTTTGGTATAAAAAGGCTCAGAGACTAAAACCCAAATCTCAACTATTTCCTCTTCGTTACCTCTTTCCTTTCAACCACCATCAACCCCCTTTGTTTTGTTCACTCTTTCCCCGTTGTCGTCGCCATCATCAACATCCTCGAGCTCAATGTGACGGTTCATGTCTACGGACACTCTTCCAATGCCTTCACCGCTCTCTTCCATGCTCGACGATCAGCACGCTCGTCAACGCCACCTAAATACAGCACCTCCTGCTAATGCTACGACCGCCGCTTCAATCTGGGCTCCTCAACCTCAGCCGTCTGAGACGACGTGGCCTCGTACACTCGACTCTTTCTCCAGAGTTGTAGCTGAACGCGAAGAGCCTAATCATCCGCAACAGCAGGAGCAGCAGTGTCAGGTTTCCGTGCGCCCAGAGTTGCACCACTCCTCGAGCATGCCTTCGCCGGGTCATCCTCTTGTGACTCACGAAGATGTCTTCGGTCCAGCGCCTCCTCAGGCCAAGGATATGAGGTTTCCTTATCAGCAACATCAGCAGCAGCCACCCACGAAGGAAATCGGCGTCATTGGTGATGGTAGGAAGACGATTACGCCTGAACTGGATAATTCGGTAGCTATATGCGCTTTTTCTCGTCCACATCGTGTTGACTTTTCCTTCTCTATTCTTTTCAGCACGTAGAGCAGCTACTTCGTACTTTAAACCTCAATTCGCCCGAGCCTTACCATCTCAAACAAAAGCCTTCTTTGCTCAATCTCCACCTTGATCAATCAGCATCTCGTTCGCCCGATTTCTCACCAATTTCCATCTCTTCCACTCTTCCTACTCCTACAGACCTTTCTCCCGCACGTTCGTTCGTTGAAAACGGCAGCTACAAGCAATACGTTGGCCTCAACTCGCCGACCAACCTCGTTTCAGCAGCTCGCCCTGGTGCTAATGCATATCTAGCTCAGCAGCACGCTTTGATTTACGACCCACCTTCCCCCACTCGTACAGGGAACAATTACTCTACCTCCTACGCTAATAATGCCAACGGGGCGCGACCAATCTCTCAGACGTCCGGTGCCGCGAATTGCAAGAGGAAGAGTGAGTTTATCGAATTTGAATTTTGGAAACTTCAGATTAACTCAACCGTTGCTTTTAGTTTCGATACTGAAATGCCAGTGGAGTGTGGCGACGAATTTTGGGATCAAAAGCGTTTCCGCATCTCATCTCCAACCAACCCATGACAAAACCTCAAAGATCTCCTCGTTTGTTTCTCGTCAGGTTGTACTACCCGATGCTTTTTTACGTGAAATTATAGTTTTAAAAAATAAATAACCATATAATTGCCACTGTGTTCCATGCAATGTTCCACGTTCAGCGTCTGAGCTCAGCTGATTAGTTGTATTTTGTAAACTGATTTCAATTGGAATTCAGGAATCGCGACATACCCTCACAGAAAAAGGCTTGCTTGTGCAACTATCATTGTGGTCAAGAAACTGTTGAATAAATAGTTGTTAGATATATTGGAAGGTGCAGAAAGCATATTGCCATGTTGGCTCAATTGGTAGAGCGCATGGCACTAATATGGAATGTCAGATTTGTCGTTCCACACTTCTTGAGGTGAGGGTTCGAATCCCTCACATGGCGCATTTATTTTACGTTCTCATTTTCCTCGTTACGGTTAACGCCTGCCAGTTTAAACTCCGACAAGAAAGTTCCCACCCGGTAACGTGTCTTAAATAGTTAAGAGATCCTTTGATGTCTAGATTAATTCCTTCGAGACCGAACTTTGATCCGAGCACATAAAATCAAGCCATTGACCTCTTAGTGGTGATCTTCACTGAAATACGTGTTTTTAGTCGCATTTGAGGCTATATATGGAAAATCTATCCCGAACTTATTATTCTACACATGCATAAGCCCTATTCTGGGGCACCAAATCGGGAGTTGAGGCTGTGTGGGTGAATGGAAAGTTTTGGTGCACGGAAGGTCATCCGACGCGCGCGTTGGAAAAGTCGTTCCACGAAATCGCCAATCTTTCGCTTAGTAAGCCGACAAGACCTTGGCCGCAGTGGGTGCCTACCAGTTACAGGCTGGTTCATATTATGATATATATACGTGCTACTTTATATTGTGTCGATCTATCTGTATGTGTAGCTAGAGTTAGACCACATATACATTCATTCACACGATTTAATGTGGAGTGTACGTAGGAAATATCAATGCAGATAAGCTAGTACATTTAATAATACTGCGAGATAGGATGAGATCAACTTGCAATATTGGTTGGGGCAACTGAGTTGAACTGCTGTAATATTATATATACAGTAGTTCAACTCAATTGAGCTCAACCCAGAAGTTCAACTGTATGCATGTTGAACTCCCTCAAGTTCAACTTTGTGTATGTTGAACTCCCTCAAGTTCAAATCTGGAGTTTATTCAACCCAGAAGTTGAGTACTGAAGCATGAAATAATATTTTTTTACCAAAGCGATCTGGAGCCTAAGAGAGGAAGGTGATATAGAATGTGTGTTGCCTCCCCACTTACCATAACGGGTTATGTGTTGACTAATTTCCCTACCAGTAGAGATTGCACAGCCACATCCAAAAATGGTAAGTACACCAAAGGCCCATGCGCGGGTGTAACACAATCAAAATCAGTAACATCAGCCTTCGTTCGCTCTAATACTCTTTAACAATGATACTACTCACAATTATAACGTAGCATTTTGTATTAACTGTCTTAATTATTCTTAGTTACTAGTATATTAGTATTAGTATACAAACCGATGTCGTCATTAACTTAGCAGTATATTGAGGGTTGAACTGCGGAGTTTTCAACTAAAGGTTGAGCTCACTAGGTCAACTTGCAGTTGAACTGTACTATTTAAGTTTAATGTTACTCTAGTATTACATGTACTGTTCTAGTTCAATATGTCTCAAACCACAGTTTGAATATTTGCGCTTCGAAGCGATTTACTCTCAACTAACCTCGTCCTGCTGTAGCTGATCGGAATTTCTCTAGGCGCCGCCGCCAACTTCCCGTAGTTTGAAGTTGAACAAACAGAGCGAGGCATTGAATAGAGCAAGGAGTGGGCTGGTGTTCACGGTATACCAAGCTCTTTTACAACCTTACAATTTACTAATCCCCGTACTCGAACGGGCCCATAGAAGCAGAGAAAAACATATAAAAGGGAGACATACTGAGCCAATGAACCTCACCAAACACCAGATCGTACCAACCATCATGTTCTTTAAAACTGCTACCATCATCTCTACTCTCGCCATGCTCCTCGTTGGCCAAGTTATGGGTGGAGTTCTGATCGCTACCGACCCAGGTGAGGAGATTCAACGTCGCGTTGAATAATGAGGCTGACGCTGGATATACGACTGTAGTCTCTGCCTGCGGTCCGCCTAACAACAAGGACCACCATGCTGGAAGCAGCTGCAAATTCTACTCTGGCCCTTCAGATAGTTCCCGTGTGCTTTCTGGCAGTAAGTTGCACTTTCTATAGTTACTAACTAGTGCAGAAACTCACGTTGTCCTTGTTCCCTCGTTTTTCCAGCTTGTGTCGATCGCAATGGCAAGTTGACCTGCGTCCCGTAAATAGCGAGCAATCCAAGTCCCATTTTCAAGTATGCGAAGGAGACCGTTTGCTAGTTGATACCTTGTTTTCGTAGCCGAATTTTATGCAATTTTCCATAATGTAATATCGCCACTGTGTCGGATGGTGAGTCATTGAGGTTCCAATGAACCCGTCAAAACAGTCCAGGGGATGGGATTTGCCCTCAATGGCCGGTTCCAAAAGTAACATAGATAATCCACGATAATTTCCAGTAAAGGATGAGAATGAGAAGGGGCGAACCCGGCAAAGATGAGAGCGACGATATCGAATCAAATCAACACTCGAGTGTGGGAGAACGCCGCAGTGCGACGCACTGACCTGCCCTCAACAATAGTCATCTTTTTTTCATATCTAATCTTTTACTGTCACCATCAATGAGCGTGTCCACCAGAGGTAATTTTGTATTAGATTCTATTGTTAACAAGTTAGTTCCTCAGTGGTCGAAAGTCACTAGAGAACGAATGTGACCACGTGTTCATTTCCATCCGAGTCATCGTTGCTATTAAATTGCTTGGAACCGTGTGAGTTATTCCGGAGAACGGCCATCCCGCGGCAATATCAAATATCAATATCCCTCCGTCTCTTGACGCTAACCTTTTCGGCAGCTCTGGCGCTTTCTTCTGAACCATCACCATGCTACCATTGGCTCTCTTCATTCTTCTGTTCATTTCGACACCATTATTCGCGGCTTCTCAGTCCATTATCGATCTCAATTTCGATGTGCAACGATGGAAAGAAACTATAGAAAATCAAGTTGAACAAAACGGGATCAAAGACGAGCACAAAACGGGCTTTGCTATAAATGTTGGGCTAGAGACGATGCCTGAGCTGCAGCAGGTTATGAAGGACCGACACCAACGTTTCGTCGCAGTCTCAGGCGGTCCAGAGTGGCCTTTTGGAGATTTTTTGGAGGATTTGACTTCAATCCAAGGTACGTGATTGAGTTGCCGGATGTCGAACGCAAATCTGATGCCCTGCCGCGGAGGCTTATGTTGAGAAGCGTAAGATGTTCTGCGCTCAAGCAGTCCTTTCAGAAACTGACGAAGATACCACAGTCACCAGCACCAGTCGTACTGCATCTTCCTCGTTGGACAAGGCAGACTCACCGCTTGCAGGTCTTCTCGACATCCGACGTGCATTGGATAACCGTGACCTCGGTCTCAACAAGATTTTGAATCACATTATACCTTCCCCAGACGCTGCCGGGCATACTTTGGACACCATCTCTAGCATACTACCACCTTTCACTCGTGGCGTAATAGCACGGGGCCTCAATATCAATCATCGTCAAGTTGATGCATCGACTCATCCTCATTCCCCTTTCGACGACATAATGCTTCATTTGAAATCATTTTCCGATACGATCACCGACGCTCTGGAATCCATCATCAACGATGCGAAAGTTACGACCCATGATGCAATTGTTGCCATTCACGAAAATTTATTCAAGACCAAGTCGCGTTCCTGTCGAAAGAAGTTCAAGAAGTTATTCAAAGCTTTAAGAAGTTCTCTGCCGAACATCCGTGGATTGTAACGAGTGCCATGGTAAGCCTCGTCGTGTTTGGGGTCACGATTGCGATTTCTCCATATGCATATCTTGCAATCTTGCGCCTTGTTGGGTTTGGGGAATCGGGGCCGGTAGCTGGTAACCTCACATCTATTCTTCTCCAAAGAATTCATTCGTTCTGACTGCCAGCTACGTATTTCTAGGTTCCTGGGCTGCATTAATCCAGTCAACTGTATACGGTGGTGGAACTTCGGGGTTGTTTTCTCTTATCCAAAGCATTGCGATGATGGGACGAATTATCTGGCCGATCAGTGTGTTCACTGGGATTTTTGTGGTTGCCGTTGGTGTTGCCGCAGCTTTTTGGGGAGGTGATGCCATCAAGACGTTTGTCGAGGAGTGGATGAACCAGGGTGGAGCTTCTTTCCCTATTCTGCCTGATGGGACTATGGTAACTGAGGAATTGGGGGTGTGGATGGGCGCGCTGGGTGAAAAGATGGAACAGACAGGTGTTCCTCATGGGCAATGGTTCGATGTAGTGATTGAGGCGTTACGTCGACGGTTGGAGACTTTTTGAAGAAGTACTCCAATTTCCGACCACAAGTCACTCCAGGTTGATCTGACTTTTCTGACTTTTGCTGTCTACTACTTAGTGAAACATATACTGAAGCAACTCAAAATCTTCGAGTTCTATGGTGAGAGGTCTTAGTAAGGGAGGTTGACCGGGACCGAGGGTGAAGCTTATATCCTGTGTTGAGGGTCCGGGATTGGGCGGCCCTTGTTCGTGCAAAAGCTTTCAGAACCGTTCAATGACCACAAGCTGCCTGTGCTTTCCAGCGATGTGTCACGAGAAATACAAGGAGAAGAACAAAGATAGTGAGGAATAAAACACCGCAGGACACGAGATACGGGGAGGCGCAAACTACCCACCACAGAAAACCTCTTTTCACTGCTCCACAGTTGGCATTGTTTCCTCTGGTATCTCCACAAGCTCATCCTTCTGTCCAGGCTCATCGGTACTGTAAGCCGACTGTCTTCTCATGGTCAATGAACACTTGACCTTGCCCTTTCGGCAGTCCATACAGGACTGTCCTTGTCGTACATCTTCCGGAACTAAACACTGCACCCGGCGGTCAGCACAGCGAGTGCAAACTTTTGTCAAAGTTTAGTGTTGAAATCAAAAACAACAAAACAAAAGGGCACCATTGTACCTTTCGGAGCCGGCATCGTAGGTCGCTTGTCTTCCTCCTTCGGGTTCTTCTTTTTCTTCTTCTTTCCATCCACCAAGTTCCCGGTCGGCTGAACTGTGCCTTTCTCTACACCACATCGGTGAGCGGTTTCGACCTCCTTCATACGTGCTTGTTCAGGCTTTGATATCAATCTCAACTAAAGAAGAGTCGACGGGGGAATTGGAGGAGAAACGAATAGAGAAACATACCTCATCAAACCCCTCTTCGTCCGGTAAACTACCGTTCTCTTCATCCACGTCCGCCTCACCTGAACCGCTTGGCTCTTTCGATTCCGTCAGGTCCACGCCTGGCAATTTCAATACAACCTGAAAGGAAACGAACTCGGTCAATTAATCGCAGTGATTTGAAAAAAAAGGCATGGTGAAGAATCTCATACATCTTTAACAACCGAACGAACTTCTGCCTTCACGATTCCATTTACAAACCTAACCATACTTCCACAACCAGTTGTGTGGCAACGAGGACAACGTATAGACTGTCTATCATTCCCGAAAGCACTTTCAATGTTCGTTATCTTCTGGTATTGAGTGAGCATGTACGGTGTATGTTTGAATGACTCCGAGGTGAAGCGCAGATAATAGAATATCTGCTGGAGATCCTCCAACAATATTCTAGTCTTCGCTGGCGGATAGAGAGAAGAACATGTGTATGTGAGCCTCGAAGTGTCATTTGGCCACTCGTTAAACGACGGAACATGTGTTAAAATGGTATCCAACACCCGTCGATGATAATTTAAAAGCGAGATGAACAGGCTAGCCGGAATAGCCGGTTCGAAATCCATTTCTGGAACATGCAGGACTGCCAGATCTTCACGAGGAAAGAGCAACAGTCTTTTAGCAACCTCTGTGATGAACGTACCAGGAACGGCATGAGCAATCGAACTTTGTTTGTATCGAAAGAGGAGGCTGAACACCGACAACGCGATCTTGGGATCATCACCAGCCGGTGTACGTGACTGAACCCCACGCAAACGGAGATCGTTGATAACTGAATTTTGGAAGGCGTATGTCCCGTCCATCTGGTACTTGATCATCGCGTTCATGATCATGACAAGCTCCTTCACGCTCGGGTAGCGTTTAACAAGACCTGGATAGACATATCGGAGAACATCCTTGAACGTCATGCTGTCCTCTTCGATACGAAAAATGTTTAGACCAACGTCTAGCTCTTCTGTGAGTCGTTCGTTCAAGGTGATGGGTGAATTTCCGGTGCGGTACTCGAATAGGTGCTCGAAGTAGGTTGAAATGCATGAAAGGCACTTCATAGTTATAGGGAAGAGTTTTTCATCCGAGGTCAAGATAGCAGCGTCCGCCTTGAGCTTGCTGAAAGGTTCTTCGTCAATAGCCGTTACTCGAAGTTTCTTCAGGGGGGATGATTCGTCGGAGATGGCGATATCAGTCATAGAAGCAAGCTTGACTCGGGTTTATTCGTAGTGATCGTTTTTGTGTCAGGAGTAAGGAGACACTTTATCTGTGTATCACTGTAACAGGACGTGATGAGAGTCATGTCGTGACAGAAGTAAGTCATCATCAGTTCCTGGACACCTTATATACTATACTTTCCTAATAAACTTGTTTCAATCAACCTCTCTTGAATTCTATGAGCTTTCGCCTCAGTAGATCAAGAGTCGAATCGTAGCGAGATGAGCTTTCGCCTCAGAACGCTTGGATTCTGCTTACAATCACAAGGATGTAAGGGATGATAATGGGGGTTTATTTGTAAAGAGTTATTCCTACATTGCATTACTGCTACTGATTTTATAGTTTTACAGATTACAAACAGTTGTACACTAATATGAAATGGAATTAAAGGGAGGACTGCTCGAAGGTTCTACGAGTTTGTCGTGGATTCTGTCAACGATGATCAAACTCAAGATCAATCAAGTTTCGAGGGAATGAGTTGAAATTTATGACTCACAGAATCCCATGACGTTCCCCTGATCCTTGCCTACTGAGTCATTTTTTGGAGGAAGCCCAAAGAGGAAGAAGAGGTGGTAGCTGTTTCCAAAGTGCTGGTAGATACAACAGTGGATGTACTTGAGGCTGCTGATGTGCTGATTGAAGTTGAAGAGGACTGGAAGTGGATATAAATGTCCTGGTAGAACCAGTATGAGACTATGAGTATGTTTTTATGATTCATTCATCTTACTGTATATCCCATTTTTTCAGCTCCTGTTCATGATCAACCCATTTGTGCATCCTGTTGATACTGTTCTCAAAATCATTATACATGAAGTTGTCCCATCCCCATTCCCAACTCATCCCTTAGCTCCCCTACTAAGCTCTAACAACACTAGAGCTCAGTATCATTTCTGGTAGGCCTACCTTTGAAGCTTGAAGTTTGAACAGGTTACCAAGTTGGAGGATGCCAGGGGGTTTCACCCTACTAGGTGGACTCAACAAATGCAACAGAATTCAGATTGCTTAGATAGCAGAATTCCCAATGAGATTGACTCAATACTGTACTGTACACACCACATATGTAATTACATTGGGCATATGAACAAGAAGGAATAACAAATAAAAAGAAACAGGCTGTTCCTATAAGAATGTTACATGGACTCCTACTTCTCCCAATCCACTGTCCGATAAGCACTTGTAGGTAGACTTCTCAACTCCATCAGTGCAAGGACGATAAGCCCAATCCTTGCCACGATGTATGCAATCATTGAGATTATTGTGAACGTGGAGTAGATCCAGGGATAATGTGGGGTATAATCACCATCCTGTGGGGTAACATCACTGTCCTGTAGGGTATCGTCACTGTCCTGCGGAACAACATCACCTTCTTCTCGATCATTTCAGGAATATGCGACTGCGACTCACTTGTTTAAGGACAAAGACCATAATTTCAACGATGGACAGTACCAGAATAAAAAGGAGAGGATAACAAATTGGTAACACTATCAACATTGCAGAAAATACCCGCCATAACAGTCATTCGGAGTCTGTTGCAAAGCGGAAATTCCAAGTGATACAGTGAAGACCGCCAAACACAATACCAATGATGCCTGTTGCAAAAATGACTCTTTTCGGAGTAGCTTCCATTTTTGCACTGCTGTATCTCTCTGCCTGGACTTTTATTATTTGGCAGATCCACAATAAAGCAAGGAGTGGAAAAAAGATGATTATTTTAAGATAGTTGCAAACTTTGTACCTCCATGTGGATGAGGTTCCATCATTGTCAGGGTTGTTCCCCAGAATGTTCAATGGATGCCAGCGGATGGGAACATGGTGGCAAACTAGGAGTAGTGGGATATTTGATGGGTGATGGATCATGTTGGGAAGAGTAACTTCGAAGAAATAATGGCAAAGCTTGTTGAAAGTCAATAAGGCTCCATTATCCACACAAATTGTTAAGGACGTGCGGAATGACTTGGAACCGAACGGAACCGAAGGGAGAAACGATAAGATAAGATATAAGATATGTACTGAAGGATATACTAAAAGAGGAATGATCTAAGATGAAGAGAGGGAAGAAACGGAGTTGATCGGAGCGTGTTGGAGAGCGATGAGGAGAGTGAAGGAGGTTGAAGAGAATGACAGAGTCTTGACAGTAGCCGAAGTTATTGGACAATGGCTTCCTGAGTCGAGCTGCCTTAGACCAGGTCACTGGGAAACCAGAGTCGAGTTTAATTCTAAAGAATGTAACTACTAAGTCGTACATCTTATATAGGATAGAAATGTACAAGGTCCGAGACGGATCCAGTAGTCGGATCCGGATTCGGAGCACCGACTCCCAAGCCGATGGCCTAGGCTTTAATGGGGAGTACGGAGATTAAGGTAAGTGGAGTAAGTAAGAATAGAATGAAAGTGATTGTGACCAGTCGGTCCAGATCGGTCCAGCATGGATGTAACAGTATCCCCCTCTTAAGGTTCTTGCCCTCAAGAACCTTTCCGAGACGGAAACCGAAAATGACATAAATCGTAAGTAGTTCGGAATGAATGGAGCCCGAAGAGGCGTAAATCGTAAGGTAAAAATGATCGAGTGATAGCTGATAGGCCAAAGCGAGACAAATATGAAGGAGTGATATAAGGCATACCATGAAAATTTCAAAGTCCAATCTTCCTTATCCTCCTTCTGCATTCTCTCAAATTTTTTCATTCAGCTCATCATGTCCAACATCGTCCAGCCCCCTTCCCATCTCGCCCTGCCTACTCCCAAGCCTGTCTTCGTGCGCAGAGCTTTCGATCAACCAAAACCCGATCAGACGCCGAGAATTTTCGATGAAGATGAGTTCGATCGTGCACGGCCGGAGGGTATTCCGAGGAGGACCTGGGCTAAGAGAGTGGAAGACAAGCAGGAGAAGGTCAGGTCTTTTAACCTGGAGTTGGAGGAGGAGGTTAAGCAGTGGAGAAAAGCGCGGGATGCGCATGAGGATGCTGAGGATGAGAGGTCGGAGGCTGTCGAGGCCGAATTGAGGCAGTGGGAGGAGACCGAGGCTGAAAGGCGACGTCTGTTGGAAGCATGGTGGGTAGAAGAACAGCGGAAGAGGGAGGAAGCCGAAACTAAGAGAAGTAAAGGGAAAGAAGTAAGTGTCGCTCCTAGCAGGTCCAGACGTGATGGGGATGATGAGGAAGAGGAAGAGGACGAGGGAACCGATACGGGCGAGAAGGTAAGTCATAAGTTTTTTAATAACAATTTTTTCTCTTCTTTTTCATTACTGTTTTTAGCTCATTTTCGCTACAACTCACGATGCTTTTAAGCAGGGTGAGATCTTGGGATACCAACGAGGAAAGCGGGACGCCGAGGAGTCCTTGAGGAGTCCAATCGTGGGTTATCTCAAGCATGGGCACCCGGATCCGAAGGGAAAGGGAAAAGGAAAGGAAAGAGCCTATGTGGAGGCTGAAACTAGTAAGTGTTTTCTTTGTTTTGAAAATTTTTTGAGTACTAATCGGTTTACAGAGTGCAAGCGGTGTTCCGAGCAGGAGATCCCTTGCCGGTATCGTGGATATACTCTACTAGTACCTAAATAAATGCATTTTTAACATTTTTATATATAATATAATCAAAATGGGAACATAATATGAGGATTAGAGCAAGCCCAAGCTGCTAGTCAAAGCATGGGTCTATTTGCAGGTTATCCGAAGTACAGAAAGTACGAAACACCCTATAGATGAGAGTCTTCGACGTTCCGAAACCTGTAGGAACTGATGAAGCAGCCTTTAAAAACCTTCGATCATTTGGATAGGCCTCGTCTCACTCGCAATTACCTGTAGCAAACATGGGGACACTTGATTTTACTATCAATTTATTGATTTCTTCGATATTGGTTGAAAAGATGGAAACAACTCTTAGAAGTACATCTGGAAGTAACAATTGGACGGATGTAACTATCTAAAGTCCACTTCGGACTTAAGGAACGGAAACAATGCCGGTGGCTGTAACTTACAGCTGGAAACAAGAAAAGGGGCAGATGTCGACGATGTCCAGTCAGAAAGGATATTCTACCAGGAAAGAACCATAGGAACGGTCCCTGGAATGTAGATCGAACAGTTTTGGACTATTCCAGATCGGATAGAACAAGAGAGAACAAGGGAGCACATGGGGACTCGCCTTGGAAACAAAAAGGGGTCAGGATGTATCCACATGCAAATGTCAAAGATATCCAACTCGGAACAGGAATAAAGAAAATATGAGGAAAAGAAATAAGGAATACTATATTCCGGACAGTTTTATATCTAATTGACATGTACTATACCTGATTAAGGGTACTTTGGTATCTCTGAAAGGGATCTCTCTATATTTGCGACTTTTTACCATATCTTTGATGTTTGATTATTATTTATTCGAAAAGGCGTATATAAGGAAGGGTGGTAGCAGCAGTATTTCCCCAGTAACCTACGACAGAAGCCTAAGTGCTTTCACTAGGGGACTCTGGCTCATACTTTGCCCCACTTCTTCGAAGTTGGTGTTTGTATTTGGAAAAGATTAGATTTGAACTTAGAATTTGATTTGAATTTGTTGCCACTTTGGTACTTGGAAACTTTGAACTTGTAGAGTCGCTTTGACTCGAATTTGAATTGAATTTGATAGTTCTATTTGAACTTAGAAAGAATTGAACACCTCCTTGAAGTAGTGAACTTCGTAGAAAGCCTTTGTCATTTTGACTTGTGAACACAGAATTTGAATTTGTTTTGAACCATATAAAGCCCCACCCTTGAAGTCCTATCTTAGAGTTCTCAGTGAACCTTGCTGAGAGCGTCCATTGATACCGACCTCCACAAATCAACTACACTAATTGCTAGTGTTGGGTTTGGTTTTGCGCACTTCGTGCTTGGAGTGTGTTTTGCTGCACCTAGTAGTAGTTTTTAGTGCCGTTACCGGATCCCGGACGGACCGAGCAAGGCGAAAGCCTGCGAAGCATGTAACCTCAAGAAGGTTGGGTGTTCGTTCGCTGGAGGAGGACGATCGGCCGTGAATGTTGCCGATAACACAAGGTTGGAAGAGTTGGTGGAGGAAATGATAGGAGAACAGAAGCGGACAAATCAACTCCTAACCGAGTTGATTGGTCATTCTAAAAGTAAGTCTTTCTTTGCTACTCGTTTCTTTTGCTCACTATTTGCAGAATCTTCCAAGATTGCAATCCCCGAAGCAGAGGCCGGGCCTTCGAAACCAAAAAAGAGAAGAAGGATCGTGAAATCGGTGGAAGTAGAAGTATCGAAGGAAAAGGATATCGAGGAAGAGCCAAAAGAAACCGGCAAAGAAGGGGAGGATGAAGATATGGCGACGGGAGAGTAAGCGGAAAGTAAGCGGCCGAAGTCGGACCTTAATAAAGTAGAAAAATTATAAATAGTACGGACCGAAACGGCCATTTGGGCCTTAATAATTGTAAAAGTTTTTTTCTTGAAATTGAAGAGAGTGTTAATGAGTGCATAAGGATCATAAGGATCCGGAGGGACCCAGTCTATTAGGGTACTTAGCGTGAAATTCCATAATGATCTCCTTGGCCTGGAAGTTATCGGCCGGGATCCAAGAGTATTCTTCGTCAGTACCTTCATATCCTAACCACCGTACATAGTACTGCAGCTTACATCAGAACCGTCAGTCGATTTTGGAATCGAGTATCTCCGAGACCTCATAATGATCTTCAGAGTCTTCGACGATAACGGGTCCGGGCGGGTCCTGGACACGATTAGGGATAGGATTAGGAAGGATAGATTCTAGTTGAGAGACGTGAAAGACGGGATGAATAGAGCGGAGTTCTGTCGGAAGCCGAAGAGTGTAAGCAACTGTGGACGGTTGAGCTATGATTTCAAAAGGACCGAGATACTTCTCCGAAAACTTCTTGGTCGGCCGAGTCGATTTGATGTTTTTGGCTGTCACCATGACTCGGTCTCCGACCTTCCATTCAGGATGTGGTATAAGCTTTTTGTCCTTCTGTTCCTTGTAGCATTTCTGAGCTGCTGTTAACTCGTCACGGAGCATAGAATGTAATTCATCAAGATCGACGACAAACTCACAGGCCCGTTCGGATGCGATATCGCGTTCTGGATGGACAGTGATGTTCGGATGATAACCCTTGTTGGCAAAGAAAGGAGAGATGCCGGTGGAAGCGTTCAGAGCGTTGTTATACGCGAACTCTGCTAATGGAAGAAGTTCGTCCCAATTGTCCTGCTGATAATTGCAGTAGATTCAGATGTACTGTTCTAAAGTTTGGTTAGCTTGTTCAGTCTGTCCGTCGGCCGAAGGGTGGTATCCGGAAGTGAAGTGAAGCTTCATATCCAGAGCAGTACCTAAGGAGCACATGAATCGAGAGACGAATTCGGAACCGCGATCGGAAGTGACATGATTCGGAACCCCGTGTTTAGAGAAGACATGAATAATAAAGATGCGTGCAAGCTGTTTGGAAGTGATAGTAGTGTCGGTTGGAATGAAAATGGATTGTTTAGAGGCACGATCTATAATGACTAGGATGGAATTATAGCCATTAGAATTCGGGAGTTCTTCGATGAAGTCCATGGATATAGAATCCCACGGACGGGCCAGAACTGGTAGAGGCTGAAGCATACCGTATGGTCGATGTCTCAGAGACTTGTTCCTATTACAGATAACACAGGACTTAACGTAATCATGGACCAATTCACGGATCCGTGGCCAAGTGTACTGTCGGCGGATAGTCTCTAGGGTACGATTCTGACCGAAGTGTCCAGCTAGAATATGGTCATGAAAGATGTGGAGGACCCGGAGTTGGAGATCCTTAGCATCTGGAACATAGATTCGTTCATCAAGACGAAGAAAACCAGACTCATCTAAAGACCAACGGGATTTCTCGGGATCCGTAGCGGACCGGAAATGTTCCCGAAGGGATTCATCTTCTGACTGAGCTGTTCGGATGTCTTCGTGAAGTCATTCAATGTCCATAATGACACTAGTGCGAAGGACGGGGCCTTCAAGGAAGGTAGCACGGAGGGAGGAGGAGAGTTGTTCTTGTGTAAAGACTGGACAGAAGTTATGAGGATTAAGACTGGCATAAGCGGTATCCCCCTCTTTAGGGTAGACATCCCATCGTCTAGTAAGAGCGTCCAGTTTAGTTCCAAGATGTCCGGGATGGAAACGAATAACCATGTTAAAATGAGAGAGATATTCGGACCACCTAACTTGCCGACAGGTAAGAATCTTGGTAGAAGTGAAGTATTCCAAGTTCTTGTGATCTGTAACCACGTCGACCGGATCTCCCGAACCCTCCAAGTAATGTCGCCACCGTTTGAATGCTTCAAATATAGCAAGAAACTCCTTGTCGTGGACATCGTATTTGAGTTCGGGAGGCGTGAAAGTGCATGAGTGAAAAGCAATAGGGTGAATCTCACCGTCCTTGGTCCGAAGGGAAAGGATTGCAGCTAATGCATAATCGGAAGCGTCGGTCTCCAGAATGATTTCCTGATCAGGAAGCCAGTGTGTAAGTATAGGAGCATGAGTAAAAGCTTCCTTTAACGTTTCAAACGCTTTCTGACATTCAGGACCGAAATTCCATTTGATCTGCTTCCGGGTGAGGTGGGTAAGAGGGACAGTGATGGCACTATAATCGTAAATAAAGCGCCGATAGAAATTGCAAAAACCAAGGAAAGATTGGATATCCTTGATCTTACGCGGCGGAGGCCATTCGGTAATGACTTTGACCTTTGCCATGTCCATTCGCAAGCCTTCGGGGGAGAGAATGTAACTGAGGTATTCAATGGTATCTGTGTGGAAGTCGCATTTCGAAGCTTTACAGTAGAGACCGTTCTTTCGGAGTCTACGGAGTACTTCCTTAACATGCTCCCGATGGGATTCGAGGTCATCCGAGTAAATAAGGATGTCATCCAAATAAACAAGGACATTGACGTCAAGCATGTCAGAGAAAATATTGTTAACAAAGCGTTGAAAAACAGATGGAGCATTGGTTAAACCTTCCGGCATAACATGCCATTCAAAGGATCCGTAACAAGTCCTGAAAGCAGTTTTTGGTTTGTCTCTAGGAGTGATCCGGACGAGATGATAAGCATGATGTAAGTCTAGCTTGGTGTAAATCCGAGCCCTCCGAGGTGAGTCTAGAAGGTCAGATATAAGAGGAAGCAGATACCGGTCTTTCTTCGTAATCTTGTTAAGGCCACGGAAGTCGACGCATAGGTGGAGATCGCCGGACTTCTTCTTGACAAAAAGAACCGGAGCACCGTAAGGGGATTTCGAAGGAGTGATGAGTCCAGCACTGATATGTTCGTCTATGAAGTCTCGAAGTGCTTTGAGCTCGGCTGTGGAAAGAGAGTAGATCGGTCCGTAAGGCGGATCCAAACCATCCTCTAGATTGATTTTAATATCGTAAGGTCTATGCGGGGGGAGTTCCCCGGCTTTCGACTCGGAGAAAACATCAGCGAACTCGTGATACTCCGTAGGAATACGTGCGAGATCCTCATTGGATAAATCCGAGGCTCTTCTGGTCACCGACTTTTCTGTTGTGTCTACCATCTGCATGGTATAAGATCGCGCACCTGATTGCTTTGTAGCGTTCAAGTAAGCATGAGCGGAGATGATGGAAACCAGCGGAGTCGAGTTGGAAGGAGTGTTAAGAAGATCTGCATAGGAGTAAATAGGCTCAAAAGGAAAGTGAGAAGTTTTAGAAGCGTAGCGGAGTTTAGCCTGTTGGCGTTTGCTCGGGCCCGCCGGAATGGATTTGTCTGAGTCCTCAACAGAGGGAGTTGGACAGTCGGCCGGATTCGGAAGCGTGTCGGTTCGGAAAGTGATACTGTTTTCAGACCAGTCAATCAACGGATTGTAGTGGTTGAGCCAGTTGTATCCCAGAACTAAGTTGCAAGTAGAATCTAGAGCAGTGATGTAAAAGTCGATTAGAATGGTTTTGCCTGTAGAGAACTTCATCGGAAGCGAGGCAGATGACGTAATAACGGAGCCGATGGAACCGTCGAGTAATTGTAAAGATATAGGTGAAATAGGTATTGTATGTACTAGATTCCTTGTAACAAAGCCTTTATCAATAAAGCAATGGGAAGAACCGGAGTCCACTAGGGCCAAGAAATTATATGTATCGGAGGTAAGAGGAACCGTAAGCGAATTAGAAGAAGAGAGCGCAGCTGCGTTGAGTGTAACCTCAGGATAGACACAATCCGGTGCAGTGCAACTCCGAGCTTGTGTCGAGGCATCGGAGTTGCAGCCTAGTTTCCCGACTTCTTGTCAGACTTGGCTTTCTCCAGAGTAGAAACTGTTGCTGCACGGGCTTTAGCATCCTTCGCAGTCTGATTAGTTTTCTTCTTTTGACAATCCTCAACTTTATGTTTACCCAACCCACAATAACTACACAACCCTTCCTTCAACCGTTGGGCCTTCTCGTCGGTGTTGAGTTTTCCATCCATTCCTAACTTCTCCAAGAATGGGAGACAGGGAGCGGCGGAGGCCGAAGTGGAAGCGTTGGAAGTGGAAGAGTTCGAGGTCTGTCCTTTGCCTTTCGGCTTGGACTTGGATTGCAAAGAGGAAGAGGAGTTATTGTTGGAAGTAGAGGTAGAGGAAGAGGATTGTTTCGGAGTAGAGCTGGAATTGGAATTGGAGTTGGACTGGTGATTAGCTCGGGATTTTTCGGCCTCGTGCTGCCAATAGCAAATATCTATGGCTTTAGCAGCCGCTTTGAGAGGATGATACAACGCTGGCTTCCCGCCGGTGATGTTACTAACTCTGTCCTTTAGACGTTCAGGAAGACCTTTGTAAAAGGCATGCTGAAGAGCGGAGTCGCTATAACCAATTTTAGCTGCGATGTCGTTGAATTTAGTAATATACGGCGCGATTTTCTCGTTCGACCGCATAACCAAGTAATCCAACTTATCCGCTGCTTCTCCGGTGGCATCCACTTGACCAAAGTTAGTTTGGAGTTCTACTACCCAAGCTCTGTAGCTAACCATCCAAGCCGGCGGATCCAGCTCGGAAAACTCGCTACCTAACAAATCAGGTTCAAAGTAATCGAGAGCTATACCATGGAGGAAGGAAAGTCCGTAGTTGACTTTGGAAGCGGAGTCGACGAAGGATTCGGAGAAATAATTGAACTGGAGTTGTAGACCAGTGAGGAAGTTTTTGAGTTTGGTGGGGTCGGAGCCGTTGAAGGTTTCGGGGTCCTTCAGTTTGGCACCTTTCTTCGGTTTTGCTTTTTCGCGTAGCATTTGCTGAAGCAGAAGATTGTGAGTGGTGAGGTAGGTAGCATAAGCCGAAAAGAAACCCTCGGCTCCGCCGCCTTGTGGCGGACCATGACCACCTCCTCCACCACCGCTAGGAGGACCACCGCCTCCTGAACCACCTCCTGAGCCACCTCCTGAGCCACCGATCGGAGGATCCGACGGATCCTCCTCGGAGTCAGTACCATCGTCAAAAGAGTCATCCTCGTCGTCATCCACTCTACCCTTGCCTTTATTCCTCCTCGGTGTCTCTGGAACCTCCTCGATGTGCATTTTGGAGATGATCAGAGATTGTCGGGGGGTGCGTTGGTTGGAGCTGCGATTGCTGGAAGAGCGTCGGGGACGATTAACGGTACCTTGGAGTTTGCTCGGAGATAGTAAAGTATTGTATGGGTTGTTGGAATCAGAAGCATAAACGCTACTGACCCTTCGTGAAGAACTGGGAACTTGAAGATGGGATATACGAAGATGAGACCCGACATGGGTCGTAATCGGAGTAGGACGGGAAGGAAACATAGAATCGAAGATCTTGAACTGATCAGAGACTATCACAAATCTGCAACTCACCTAGTTTCTAGTTTCTTGATGTGATATGGAAGAGTGATAGAAGGAGATTAGCAGTGAAGCTTAGATGGAGAGCACAGAGATGTTGTATGAAGACAAAAGATGTTGTTAAGTCTGAGGCTCTAAGGCTCAGACTGTCTAGCTTATATACATGAATTCTATCTAGGACCCCAGATACTATACTAAGACCTCTAATACTCTATTTGAATAGTAGCACATGGTGTGCTTGGTAATTGTCTGATTGGAATACTTCAGGTACATTCCAGAACAATGGTTCCTTAGCAACAATCTGAGAAACCATATGGTACACTGGGTAATCCTGGGAAACCATATGGTGCAGTGGGTAACACTGAGTAAATATATAGTACTCTGGGTTGCCCAAGCATGCTTGGCAACAAGGATCAACATCTAGACATCTAGCCTGCCAAGGCTGTTACTAGTGCGATCTAGATCTAACATAATTCCCCCTGGACCTGATCTACAATCTGAAGTGTCTAGAATGGTCTAGAACAAGTCCAATGGTCCACTCCATCTTTGGAATATCTAGTGATATGATAAGATAAACATATGGCACAGATAAGATAAATGTTAGATAGGGATAAGACAGTGAAATCTGTGACAGAGACGTCGTCCGGAGTGAACGACATTTTGACTCAAGAAAAAGAATTAAACTACTGTTAAGGACGTGCGGAATGACTCGGAACCGAACGGAACCGAAGGGAGAAACGATAAGATAAGATATAAGATATGTACTGAAGGATATACTAAAAGAGGAATGATCTAAGATGAAGAGAGGGAAGAAACGGAGTTGATCGGAGCATGTCGGAGAGCGACGAGGAGAGTGAAGGAGGTTGAAGAGAATGACAGAGTCTTGACAGTAGCCAAAGTTATTGGACAATGGCTTCCTGAGTCGAGCTGCCTTAGACCAGGTCACTGGGAAACCAGAGTCGAGTTTAATTCTAAAGAATGTAACTACTAAGTCGTACATCTTATATAGGATAGAAATGTACAAGGTCCGAGACGGATCCAGTAGTCGGATCCGGATTCGGAGCGCCAACTCCCAAGCCGATGGCCTAGGCTTTAATGGGGAGTACGGAGATTAAGGTAAGTGGAGTAAGTAAGAATAGAATGAAAGTGATTGTGACCAGTCGGTCCGGATCGGTCCGGCATGGATGTAACGCAAATGTTCAATGGATGCCAGTGGACAGGAATGGGGTGATGCACCCTTTGCGGTTTATTCCACCACAAAATGTATGTCATCCCATTCAATGCTGCGAAAGCCAGTGTATACACCTCAAGTTCTGTGATTGCTATCCCCTTGATTCCATGAGCAAGGCATTGCAGCATGAACCACGATGTCTGCACGATTGCGATAGTCTTGGCAGTGAAATCCGTGTGACTCAAGTTGTTGGTGATGAACTTTTCCTCGATGAGGATGAAGCCATTTGCCACAAATAATTCCAACAGGCAAGAGTATTGCTTGAGAATTAATGGTCGTCTCTACGTTAGTGAGTCAGAACAGGATGGCACGAATATAGTGTTTGTGTCGACTTACTTCAGCACCCTCTGTAATTAGCGGGCTACTCGGTTGCCCATGTTGTCCATCTGTGTTTCCTAAACATCCAAAATCAGGGAAGCTTGGAGTAAGATCAGCGCCCACGAGATACCCACATCGTAACATCTCAGATATGGCCAGTTCCATGGTCTGTTCTAAGCCCTTCGCGATCTCCCACTCCTGGTCGATATCCCTCTGACCATAGACATCTGGCCTAAGATGGCACTTGAAAATACCCTGATCATAAAGTGCAAAACCACCCATGAGTGCGAGGTAGGTGTGTCTTTGTCCAACCGTATTCTGAACATCAATCAGTGCTATAATCCAACATTTGTAAAGAAATACAACTGGTTACTTTTATATCTCTCCTTCACTCTTCTTGCCGCTATCCAATCTCCCATTGCAATGACAAGGATTATTTCGGGGGCAATTAAAGAGCCAACCACTATCCGACAACTATTCACTACCACTCCTCCCCTGGATTCACTGACATCCGGGAGGTCCATGTGGAGAGATGTCCAGTTACAAATGAGGATGACAGATAAGCAACTCAGTATAATGCTACTGAGCATCCGGCACCTGCTTAGGTCAGTGCAATTTACATCGACATCAGCCAGAGTAGAGTCTGAGACTGCTGCGAAAGTGGTGTTCGTAGCAAGAAGGGGATGAGTGACAACGTACAGAAGAAGCATTGAGCATCGGGGCAAGGCTACAGCTGTGAGAGAGGGCTTACCAAAAGTAACCATGAAGCGGCTCGGGAGCGGTAGAAGCTGGTCACATTGTTCGCGATTCGCACCCATAACTTACATGGGCTCAAGTTACCCAGGTCCTTCTCGTGATATTGATGGAAATATCAACTGAAAAAAGAATAGAATACCCATACACAGAAAAAGAAAAAACACAATTGGCCCAATCCGAACTTCGCGTCTGGTTCGTTGTCGTATTCTTGGTTCGGCACAAGGTCAGCTGCCTTTGACATGAACGTTAGCGGTGGGCAGCGCCCAAGGGCAGTTACTGACCTTCACACCCTCAACTGTGCTCATAACAGTAGATATGGCACTGAGGAGGATGTTCTATGCATCATAAATGAGAAAAAGGGACCTTATTGGATAGATAACACATATTACTTACAGTAGACTCAGGAGGACTACATACCTGGCGACAATGGAGTGCAGGACATGTTCAAGGCTACAAAATATAATAAATGGTCAGATTTGAGCTCCATGGATGTAGGGATACTTGTGTAGAGATCATGATCACATAATTGGACTGATGGCCACGGAAAGAGAAATTAGTGTACCGTATATCTCCCGATAGTTCAAAAAGCAATTCACCGGCAGTTGGAGTATGATCACAACTTTGATCAATGACACCACTGTTCATAGTACTGAGGTTCTGGTATCTCCTAAGACAAAAGTAGACCTCACCGAGGATTGACGCGTACTATATGAGGCCTGAATACAGTGTAAATTTACTTGAGCATTGTGGTTGAATGCATTGTAATTTTCACTCACCATCCCGGTAAACAATCTTCATCAGGTTCGATCTACCACCCATCCAAGCTAGTAGTAGTGTTATCGTCGGCGCGTTTGGTTCAGTTCGGTGCGGTTTGTACCAGTTTGGGCTTTGATGGGTTGGCAGGAACCATTCAGGGACACGGTTCGGGCCGAAAACCTGACCCAAACCGGTTAAACTGCGGTTCCTGAGTAAATTGTCCCCAGAAAAATATATTAAACTTTTTGATGACTTTTTGTGACAATGATAGCAAATGGCATCACTTTGATGTGACAGTGATGATGCTCTGATGTGACATTCCTTGTGACTAATAGGTACAAGTGATCCACTGGGTCGCGTGGTTCGAAAACAGGGTTTCTCGGGCCGAAACTGTTCTATATTTGGTTTTTTCGGCAAACCGTTTATGGAACCATTTTGGCAATTCAGTTCGCAGTTCGGTTTCAAACCAGTGCTAGCCCGGACTGATGAGAACACTAGCTAGTAGTACATAATTCCACATGAGTAAAAAGCGCGACAAAACAACTGTAAGCTCCTTACAGGCTTTAAATGCCGGAATAGCCATCAGTATGCAACAGGCTTCAAAGAGTTTCAGCCTCCGTGAGTCCTTATGGAAAGGTAGCCACAAACCTATATTAAAGGCTATCAACAGGTTACAGGACACGTAAATGTCCTTGTTCCTCATCGAACAAAAACATCCTCGAAGTTGTGTTGTGTCGTGCAAATGGAGTTCGGGACCTAACAGCGGCGATGTGAGTGTGGCTTTGTAGGACTTACGTTTTCCTCATGGAAGGAACTGACAATGATATCCTCGTAAATATCTCACAAAAAAGAACTGGACAGGGATCGAGAATGCCAGCCCCAACGTGACCAACACAACCATAACAGAAGTTTTATTCGCCCAAACAGCCCATATCTGCATAGCAAGGATGTCTATTGATCGGGACGTAAGAAAAAGAAAAATGTGGGAGTAAGCTCAGTTGATGTACATTCGGAAAGGTGGATTCCTACTACCATACTCCCCATGCGCATTTCACCGATTAATATGAATCTAGCTCAAACTTGCAATTTCAAAGAAATCAAGTTCTAATTGAAGCCGTACATTGACTGATTTTATAAGTTATCACACATGACTCTGTGTCTGGTGGTCTCAGAATGCCTGTTTTTATTGCAGCATGAGTAAAACTGACTGTAAAGCAAAGCTGTAATATCGGCAGACTGACCATATGTATGCAAAATAACACGATCCCACAACGGTAGATACCTCTGTGCAAGGTATATCACGTTGATGGCCATGGATGCTATCTTGATCGGCCGTTTTTGAGGATTGAGGTTTGCCCATATGTACTTGATTTCGACATCTAACTTGAGAAGAATGTCATAGACGAAGATTGTCTCTGCAGCAACTAAACATATGGTCCGTGGGGGGTACAACTTGTCAAAGCAAGAGTACAGGCATTAAGGATATCATACCTTGGGCAAACTGACCAAAGACAAGTTGGTAGGAACTCCGTTGAGATTATGGACGGAACTCACGTTCACTGACAGTCCACCTCGGATTGTCTCCAACACAGTGACGCCTTCACAGTCTGGGGTTATCGAAATCATTCAGCTTTTGGTAAAGGAAGGAAGGCGGATAATACTGCACAAGGCTCCTAGATAGGACCTATAAGACCCATCGTTAAACAGCATTGACATCGATTATGCACGGAACAATGGATGAGGAGATGTTGAAGAGATCCGACGTGTGGGGGGCCGCGTGGCATTCATTCACATGCATTGCTGCCAAGCCCGCCCATAGGTAAGTACCAACGCTAGGTGCACAACAAACGTTCACTACAGGGCGGATGTCATGAATTGGACAGACGCACAGCAGTGGAGATATAGTGTGAATGCCGCCAAGTGAGATCATCGAGTGAGAAAAATTTCCCCATTCCCACAAAACCACGATCTGTGAGCCTTGACGATGAGATGATTGAACAAAGAATGAAAGTAAATGTCGACCAGATACTCGCATTATAGGCCTTCTACAGAGGAGAGCTTCTGAGTAAGAAGGGCAGTAGAGTGAGGTGCATGGGATGTTTTTCATTAAACAGAACAAGCCAATGAATCACATCTTGGAGCAGGAGTTAGGGATTCGAGGGCTTTGATTGAGGAGCGGTATCAATCATTGAGAGGTGGGTGCTACGAGAGGGCCATATTTGAGGGGGATGGAGACGTCGAAGCTCGCTACAATCAAATTCCCCAGTGTGTCAGAGACGAAATGATAAACGATAGTCGCTTATCGCTACCTTCCATACAATCGAAAGCTCGGTTATAGCACTTAAACTTCGGCCCCTTCACCGAAGCCTCGCGTAGACCACCAACGGTACCTAAAACACATTGGATACATGTCCATCAAGATAAAAAGACGAGGTGTCGACATATCAGGGGAGGGAGAGGCTTCTTGTCCAACAAAGCAGGTCCACCACCCCCCACCCAACAGCTGTTTATCATCCATGGGGGGGAAGCCTCAGATGACTGCTTTTCGTCTTGATCATCCTTCAATCTAACGCAATCGACATGTTAGGTCATGACAATAGCCGAGCAAATGGATGAGAAAAGCGTCCCAGGATCGTGAGAGAGGCTTAATCTAGGTTTTGGAATGTCGAGTCAGTAAGATCACAAAATTTGTGGGCATAAAAAAATACCTACCAAGGTTACAGCCCAGATCTACGCTCTCTTGCCATGTCATCTGACTTTGTCTCCTCCAACATCTGAGGTTGATTTGCTCCATCTCGGAGGGCTAAGTTTGGAGTGGCAAACAAGAAAAGAAAAAAGGTAGGTGTGACTGTTGACAGTCGCAGTAGGTTACACTGTAACAGCGTGCCGACGTAGGCCAACTGATGTAATGCGGTGTATCTTGATCTGATTCTGTGGCGTCTATTTCCGTCCGAACTTTCTGCAATGTTTTCCAAGTCTGTGTGAGTCCGTGTGAGTCACATAACTGGAAGTCGGGTCGGCTGTCTGTCCTTCAAGCTGCCTGTCATCAATCATCGATTCATCGATCATCGGTCCCGGTCATCCCTGGGAATTAGTACCATGGGAATTAGGATCAGCTTCTAATACGTGGATTTATGTATGTTAGTACCTGGTTTTAGTAGCCGGGCTTCCATTGAATTAAACGTTCAACACATGTGAACCCCCAACTCGGAATTTATGTATGTTGGTACCCGGTTTCAGGGTTTCAGTTAGCTTTCATCAAAATAAATACATTCAACACATGCCAGTGAACACCGATCAAGACGATATCTGTCGTGATTTCTATATAATCATGCTCAAGATGGGCCCCAGAAGCATATCATCACAATTCGCGACCACAATTCATGACAGCAAAAATGAATGCTTCCGAATACTTCCAATTTAGGCAGGGCATGACACGACATGCTCCAAAGAACACCACCTAGAAAAAAGTCATCTGAGCCTCTAATTAGAGACTCGTCATCGGCCATTGACATAACGTCAGAAACCTATAAAACCCTCTGAACGACAACCTCATCTATCAGCAAAAATCCTCTCCAAGGTCATTTCTTATAGTAACTCCTCTACTGCCATTCTTTTGAACACCTCTGACGAACATACTTTCCCTCGGCAGTATTATGTCACCTGACCCACACGCTGTTTTGTTTTGCGACACGAACGGCCATCGCCAGGCGGCTGTAGTCTCAAGCCAGACCTTCTAGTAGAGTGGCAGTGTAGTTTCCTTTTATGGTGAATTAAGCTTGTTTATCTGTTGTTTGTATTATCTGTCAGGACGCACACTCTTCTAGAAGGTCTGGTGCAATTTAGGCGGGCGACCCTCCCTCGGTGACATTCGTCACATTTTCCTCAGCCTTCCATGCAAAAACTGTGTCCAGCTGAAACATCTATGAGTAGTTGGTCATTATGACAGCATTCCCGGGCATTCAGAACTGATGAAAGGTACGACTAAGTGCAAACCAAGAGCATTGGCAGATGGGAGGTTGTGACGAATGTCACCGAGGGAGGGTCGCCCGCCTAAATTGCACCAGACCTTCTAGAGTGTGCGTCCTGACAGATAATACAAACAACAGATAAACAAGCTTAATTCACCGTAAAAGGAAACTACACTGCCACTCTACTAGAAGGTCTGGCTCGAGACTAAGGCGGCTGCTTTTTCAGACGGCAATAAGAAGGAGATTCTTGTCAATAGTGTTGTTGAGGGCCGGGTCGGGCTCAAAACCCTGGGGTCGGGTTGGGTTTCTGAGGGTCAGGGCTCACCAAATCTCGAGCCCCCACCCTAGCCCTCGATAGCCCTAAGCCCGGGGTCAGGTCAGGCTTGAGCCAGGGCTCATGAGTCATCATATTTAGTCATTATCTTATCACCATTTCTGGACAATATTGTGATGTTATCTGTGTAATAACAAGTAGAATTAATGTTGTGGGATGAAAAGCAATGTTTTGGCAGCACTGTGAGCTATCATTCCCATCTGAGCATATGATCCAACATTAAATAATCAATAATTGCACTAGAAATGATGGTAATTAGTGAAAATCATAGTATCATTTGTATAACTTGGTATAACTTACATGTGTTGATAAAGAAGGCGGCGAAAAATGTACGGATAAGCGTCCTATAATGGTAAGTATCCCACGTGACTGGGCCTTGAGCCGGGGTCAGGGCTTTTCAAACTCCAAGCCCGAGCCCTGACCCCAATGAGCCCTTCCAAGAGGGTCAGGCTGGGCTTCAAAAGCCCGGGTCGGGTCGGGTCAGGTCAGAGGGCCTGAGCCCGACCTTCAACAACACTACTTGTCAAGTCCATGGTCGAAGATTACGGTGCCAGTGTTTATGGTGACTGGTACCAGCTCCCTTCAAGCAGGGCCGTCGATGCTGTGATTGACCAGGCAAACGATTTGGGTGGCACAGTTTACAATCTGCCAGTTCGATAAGTTAGTCGTTATTCATAGCGCCTATTCGCTTGGATAAGATGCTAACAATTAGCTCACTATGTCACGCACCTCTTGGTCATCGTAGTTCCTGTAAAACAAGAAATCTTAAAACTCACGTCATTGATTTCAGCTTTTTTTCTTTTGCCGACTATACAGCTTGTAGTTTGTTTGTGTAAAAATGTGAAGGCTTTGATCTCGACTCTGTTTTTTTTATCGGAGAGAGAATCACGATGATCAAATCAAATCACCTAATTCCAGAACCACGCGGCCAGCCATTTAGAAGTGGAAAACCAATAGGCGTTGAGAAAATCTGCGCGGAACGGCACTCTCCGTCGCGTGAATGATCAAGGGGACTCACGTGCTGGGAGACCTAACTACTCTTTTCCGCTTCGCCTTTGACTTGAACACGCGCTCTGTTCATATATCTACATGTTACTCGGTATCACAAGGGCGCGGTTCAACGGCAATATCTGGAGGACAAAAAAGCGTATCATCTACGCCTACTAGGCATAAGTAACCTTGTCCCATTCCGCTGAAGGCCAAGGCTGACTGTTTTTTTATCGCTTACATGAGAACAAAATCTCTTGTAAAATCCAAACAGAGCATGATTCCGACATAGCCGGGATAAATTTGCTGTCATGTAGTACCTGTGAGGTCCCGTTTTATTATGACTTCACAGCCAGTAACCGTTTGACTTGGAGGGAAATAATCATGAATCCGCACGAAACCGCAACGCGTCGCGTTAACAAGGGACTATTGAACAGGTCTCATA
The DNA here is from genome assembly GCF_018924745.1 of Marasmius oreades. Classification (NCBI taxonomy): domain Eukaryota; kingdom Fungi; phylum Basidiomycota; class Agaricomycetes; order Agaricales; family Marasmiaceae; genus Marasmius; species Marasmius oreades. The sequence continues at coordinate 558,447 of NC_057324.1, forward strand.
CTGGGGGGGACTTATTGAAGTCCGAGTCCATTTTCCACTTCGAACACCCGCGAATCACACATCTACAGTTACTCGGCGCACCAAGATCGCGGAGATGAACACGGTTCAATTTTCAACGAATGACAATATCTGGAGGACAAAAACGCGTACTCGACTCAGGACTGTACGCCTACTAGTGTAAGTGTTTTTTCACTCCGCCGAGTGCCCAAGTTTACTTTTTTTGTGGCTTACTATTGGAACGAACCTTCTGTCAATTCCAAACAGAAAGCTAGTAGAGCTATATTTGGAGAGCATCCAGTTTCCGCCCGAAAGTCAAGGAGGGGCGGACTTAATCACGTACTTGGCAGATGGGAATTTGCGAGTATGGTACTGACCTGCCCTGAAGAACCCCGTTCCGAAGGCTTCATAGTGACAGATCTTAAATTGGACGGACAGATCAATCGCGATGAAGTGTTTTGGCAACGACGTCATCGACATGGACCAATCTATTTATACATCCCTCCCTTTCGCCGACGCTCGCGAGTGTTTTGGTCTTCCGATGAAAACAGCAAAACACGAATTTCAAAAAGGACGTGCAGATACCTTGGCCTTCCTGCCGGCCGTTGTGTCACAAATGGAGCCCGCTCGTGGTGGCATTCCTGGCCTACCCAAGTATATAAAGACATACGAAAGTGGCAAGTTTCTCGAGGGTTTGACCCGACAACCACCGACTTTGCTCGTTACCTCAAACATCCTATCTTTGACGTCATACAATCCGGCACATCCCGGTTTGAGGAGCTCAACAAAGGTGAGTTATTGCTCATCCCCTTGACCTATTGCTGTATCCTGAACTCCCTCTGAATATCTGTCCTTGGATCTACTCTTCTATGACACTCAGGATACAACCAAAGGTAAGATTTGTTTTTTAGTCATGAATCCTCAATGTTAAACAGAGAGAAATCCTCCAGAAACTAAACAGTCAGGTGAGTAATTATTACATTCTCCTCCTTCCTGACGAATTAAATTGGCAGCAGCTGCTTCAAAGAGTAGCTCCCTCTGGTCACTCCTCACAGTGCCATTCTCATGTGAAGCTTTTGAGGGGTCGGATATTCCTGCCATGCTGATGTAGCCATTCCAAAATTCCCATGTCTACCAGGGCGCACCGGCTGATCCTCAACAATTGATCATCGCATTGCAAAGATGAAAGAGTACAGCTGACCTCGGGATCAGAGATGCGTGCCTTTAGACGGGTGTAGACATTCCAATTGGGCAACCAGAACGAAATTGGGGGTGTGAGGGGTGTTTATCTATGTTCACGATTTCGAGTCCGTTGACAATGTTTCCCGACTGTTGCGAATTGCTGTTGCATCGGGATTTGATCGGGGTCCGGGACGGTGTTCAAGTGAAGTACGGGGCCCATAGTCTGACAGTCTCGAAGTTTCTGGTTTGATGTCCGATCGATGTTGATATTAGCGCTGGTATGAAGTTAGAAAAAAGATTCAGGGGCTACCAGGTCATCTTTCCCATTGAGCCTTTCCTGATGAAGTTCTCCCGCTCGAAGGTGATTTGAGATTCAATGATGATCTTTATGAAACAGGAAAGAACCGTATGCTGCAGAAACCTACTATAACCGGCGCGTTTTGGTACGGAACCAATAAACATCATAGGTTCAAAAACATTCAAGGGTATGCACTCTCAGATATCGCTACAGACCAAATCACATACAGTATTGGACAATTGCTTTTCATTGAGATACATAATTCAAATATAATTACAATTCATAGCACTACACGTTATTTTTTTGCGAATTGCGAATTACGAAAGGGGTTCTCTAAGGTTTCTCAATGCAAGACTGTTCATCCTCAGCAACACCCCATTTTTCGTCAGTATATGTGTGCATTGGTACTGCCTTCATCATCAAAGAAGACAGAAGCCCGATCCCAGAAAGTCCAGCCATGACCTGCCAAAGTGTGCTCAATGAACTCGCGAAGAGCGACCGTACCTCAGCTTGCAGCACAAGCGGCATTGTTGGTAGCACAGCGATAGACCCGTATGCTATATCTCCACCTGGGGGAAGCACTGCTACGACTTCAGCCGGGAGATCAGCGAGACCGTTCTGTAAGATCACCCCGCCGATCGTGATTCCCCATACCTGCCCAAACAAGCGCAGGAACATCACGAGAGAAAGGGCCTGAGCGTTCGCAGAGACGGGTAATGGTGCAAGGACAGGAAAGACCGATGTTGTGTATACCGTTCCTATTCCCGCGCCAAGGATATTTGTGTAACCGATGGAGAGCCAAATATCGCTAGTCTCCTTGACGGTGCTGAGCAGGCCCATCGAAAGGATCATGATGGACCACCCAACCCAAATCTGAGGTCGGTAACATCTGAACTTGGCGACGCTAAGACCAACCACGATAGAGACTGGAGCGATGGTCAACGCGAGTCCAAACAGATCCAAACCCGATTTGACGGGTGACGCTAGCTTGCAAGCTTGGAAATACACGGGAAGATAGTCTAACAAGCGGTAACATAATTTAAACAAAGGTTGGCAATGAACGGGAATCACCACCTACAGATGAGGCACAGGAGCGTCACTTGGAGGACAAAGGTTTGGATATAGCTTGATGATGATTCAGCTCAAAAAAGAGTGTACAAGTGCTCGTAAAGCTCACCCACTGATACTTGTGCGATTAGACCACAGTAAAGACGGTACCTAGACTGAAGGTCAGATTTGATTTCACTAGCGAAACAGGAGTATCATACCATCGGATGCTTCGCATACACGGCTTCGTAGGCAAAAAAGGCGATGAGACCAATTAAGCCGAGGCATAATGGGGCGAGAACCTGAACTGAATGCCAGCTGAATGATGATCCAGCCCACGCAAGTGCAAGGACGCAAGCAGTCGTGCTCCCGACAACCACAAGGTTTCCACTACAGCTTGCCTCAGTAAGAGACCACAGGAAGAGATTATAACATACACGAAATCGAGCCGTCTCAAATTGGAAAGCAGCGACTCCTTGGGAGTTTTCAGGTTGAGGTATCGAATGACCAGGAGAGCCACAATGGCGCATGCTGGAATATTGAGATCTGGGAGAAGAATTTAGAAGACGGACCGAAGAAGAGCTGCTACATACAGAACAACCACCTCCACGCTCCTTTCTGAGCTAAGAGGCCACCCAATACTGGTCCCAGAACCGATGCGAAACTCCAAGTCCTGAGGATAAGTGAGTGAACGAGAAATCATACCTAGTAGTATGGGGTGACGAACAGTCCAATAAACGCGTTATATTTGCCTCGTTTCTGCAATGGAACGAGATCGGCGAGAACGATGTAGGACATGGAGTGTATACCTCCTCCTCCGACACCTTGAATGGCTGGTAACAGAAGAGTGGACATTGTTTCATTCAACGTCAACCTATCGAAATCAAACTGACGTACCTCTTCCTGCAAGAATGTGTGCCTCAACCTTTGCCGCTCCGCATAGTGCGCTTCCGAGAGTAAAAAGAGCAAGAGACCCGAGGACGACGGGACGCCTTCCAAAGACCTAAAAACCCGAATGAGAAATAATAGATAGCACAGGATCCGAATTTACCTGTGCGAGGGCCCCGCTGAGCGGAAGGAAGGCTGTCGCAGCGAGAGAGTAAGCGGAACCCAGCCATATGAAGTCTTGAGCACGATATCCCGGAATGGAATGAACGATGGTCGGTAAAGCAGTTGAAACTGCACTCTATAAAAGGTGTGAGTTGGTTATCCGGAGGAGACAAGGAACTGAAGCTCACCAGTTCAAATGCACTGAGAAAAAGCGCCAGACAAAGCGCGCCGATTATGGGTAAAATCTGGGATAGTGCATACTGCCCACCAAGAGGCGGAGCGTTGGCAGCAGGCTCGTCCAAGTCTGAATAAACACGCTTGAAGCTTGGCTGGGATTCAGTGTCGATGGTTGAGGTCATTATTGGGCACAAAGCTGGCGGGTCCCTGGAAGCCGTTATGATAAAAGGGCCAGAACCCCTGACTTTTAAGGCTGACTATTGACAATCAAAGGTTCAACTAAGCTGCGTGAATCGGATAACAGAAGCCATAGAAAAGAGGACTAGTGGCACGTACCAGTCTCATCGCCTCGTTTGCAGCTGTATCAAATGAGCCTGCCGCGGGTCTGATTCAATCAGCAACTATAGAACTCGTTTCAGAAGAGTACTTGATATCAGCGAAAACGATCCCAAGGTAAGTTCGATTCACCTTTAAAGTTTATAGACTCTCCTGCATTCGCCTCAACTGGATGGAAATACTAGTAGGTCGCCGGCAGTCGCAGAATCTCAGAAGCTCGGCTCCACTCGGCTTGCTCGCGATCTTGTCCTAACGGCGGTTCGGAACCATTACGATTGAATGATCGGCTTTCGGCAAGGCCGCAGAAGTGGCCATGCATGGGAAAATCACGGAAGCCATGAAACTGAACCATTATTTCGGCATGGGAGAAAAACCGAAAAGCTGTTGGCTTTGACGGTCATCAGGCCCGCATTTCCCACCAAATCCCCACAGCCACCTGCCCAAATCATCATCTCTGATCTTCCCTGATGTGCAAGCCCTCCCGCTCGAAGATGATCTGAGGTTCCATGATGATCTTTATGGTGCAAAATGAACCTTTCACATGCTACATCGGAGATTCTTTAGTCATCGTAGGCGAGATTGAAATGGGATATTACTTCCCTCTGGAACGTCATCTCCACAACCATCTTCATCTTTCTTGCCTCTTCTGAGTCTCCTCGACCGCTGACCGAGGTGAGACCTGTCGTCATTTCGATCGGTATGTCCTTTTCTACAAACCATCTACGCTCGAGATCCGAAGGTGAATGAACTTCAATGAAGGTCTGTGGAGCCTGTCGAGGATTTAACAGATACGCAGCTAGTGGCAACCAGCATGACGGCCCCCCTGGGCAAATAATGGCGATCTAAAGACTGCGGTTCTGTCATTCGATGCTCTCCGTTTTCTCGTTCTTTTCCAGAGGTCGTGAAGGATTTTCATAGTGATCTGACTCGTTCTGAAGACAGGCATGACCAGTAAGCGAAACTGAGGATTATTGGACGTACGATTCTCCATCAGAACCTATATCGTTCTATTTTCGCGTTTGTTCCTAGCCAGTCTTTTGACAGAACGAAAGAAACGTGTTCTCGGGGCCTGGGCCTGATGATTGCGCTGATGTAAGCCAACGGAGAAAGCCCGGAACTGACCGCGCCGGGCTCCGTTTTTGTTTCCTACCGTCATGGGACATTTCCCGTTCCAGCCAGCCTGAAGTCAAGCCAGCGCTTGGAACTATCGCCTGCGCTGATACCTTTCTTCTCCTTCCACTGAGCAACCTTCCAGTACTGACTGGCAACGTATGTGATAGGCATCGACCTCGCAAGACACAAGGGTAATCCCAAGGAGGTCATATTACAGCAACAATTCAAGACTGTTATGCCCGCATCCGACCCACATCCGACCCACGAAGATATTTCACCAATACTGCACGCCTTTTGTGGCAAATAATTTCTGGTCGTTAGATTCGGGATGACTTTTCCTACTTTATCAGATGAGGGTCGCTTCATTACAGATGGGTATAGTGTTCACGACTTCATGTGTGAGGATGCTCTGATCACCCTTGCACATATTCGGTTCTTCTCGTTTAGGATATTTAAACGTTGAACGCTGTGAAGGGAGAGGGAAATGGATTGGCAAAATGAAGAGGGTCGCCCGAGGTGTGTCATGCTCAACCTACAGTCCTGGTATAGCGAGTGCTAATATCATCCAGGTGTCTGCATAGACCCTCCACGCAGCGCTAACGGCCAAATTCGAATGGACAATGCAACTGCAGGCGGCGCTGTCTGCTCGCTGTCTGTTGCGTCATCCATCTTCAACTCTTAAAGTCGTATCATTGGCGCCGGTTCTGCAGAAAATTGTGTCTACATATATCGACTCTATTTTCATATCACTTTTACGTCAATCAACCTTTCGAATCGCCAGGTGGATACTCTCGAGTCTCAACGATGATATAGAAAGAAATTTGAGATGGATGGCCCTCACGCCTCGTGGCATCGTCATCTCAGACGTTTACCCATCAACCCTCTCTTCTCTTCCTTCTGGATTCTCATTTTCAAATGCTTTTATTATTCGGATCTGGCTTTCAACAGTCGTATCACAGGTTCGTTGAATGTTCCTTTCTAACAATGTACTGCTGATTATTCCAAAGAAAGATAGCTCGAACCAGAAGACATTAAAGTACAAGTACAACAGGTCGCGTGGCCTTGTGGCTCTTAGCTGAGGATGTTGTCTACACTGACACCTCGCCTCGAAGAGGTGTTTCATCCTATTGTAATTGATCGTGTCTGCCAACCACAGCGTCTCCACAACGCAGATCACAGCTGATAGTCCTTCCCGGGTTGGGTTGCGAGGGCGGGGTCGTGCTTGCACAAATCGAGTGTCCGAGTCGTACATGGTAGGAGATCACGACAAACTCGAAGCTCAGAAGCTGGGTATGCCGTGGCCTGGCAGTGGTCCGGCCGGCGCGGGAGGGAAGTGAAGGCGGAAACCCCCGGATACTTACTAATATGGCGTTCAGTCCACCTCCCGTATTACTTCTTGACCCGTACTACGTGAATGTGGTGAGTGATAAGCCGAGGATACCTACTAACCATTAATCAACGCAAAGGCCTCGTAATTCCAAATTGACTTCAAATCTCACCGTGGTTCACAACAGATCTAAACTAGCTAGCTCCAGTAATGGAGCATTTTGACGATTGGACTGCTCGCGCCGAGCTGCAGTTCTTTGCGCATGTATTGGTACAGATCTTCTCGCGACTCGTGTTGAGAAGACGCACATTCTCCCGTCTCACTCATCCGAATTATACCTCGAGGCGCAGGTTCCTCCGCATGATACACCTTCCTGTCCACTTAACCTCCACCAATTTTCATCCGCAGTTCCCTGTTATCTCTTCATCTCGTACCACCATCGCCATCCGAGTTGATTGACAAACAAGGCTTGGCTGTGAAGAATGAGTGAGTTTGTCTCTTGCCTTGATTCATTCGTCTGTTTGACCACTTTCAGGCTCTCGGATGACACAGCCGCCTTCTTCTGCCAGCATATCGTTGCCAGATTCCACCACTGCTCAATCCACCACTGCCATCGTACCAGGGGGTATTACCACGGCATCTCCTACCACGAAAACCAGTGTTATTATAGGTTGCGTCTTCGGAGGAATAGGTGCTATATTCTTCGTCGTGCTCCTGTTCGCGTGCTGTTACAAGAAGTATCGGGCCCGGGGGAGAGGTAGAGGATCGAAGAGGTGTGATGTACGCTCAGCTTTCGAGAAAAGTGTTGGTCCTAGCCTGGATACTACGAATAGCACCGGTGAGTGTTACTTGTTATTGCTTTGATCCATTGCAATCCGACGATCTCTACCTAGAAGATAAGCATGCGGTTCGAAGTCAGCATATGCTCCCGTATACCACCAAAGACGACCAGTTCCCAAATTCCGACAACAAAACTGCAGATAGGAGAGACGGATCTTCGTATCAGCCAGACGGAAACAGGAGGGAGAGGATGAATATCTCTGCCAGCGGATCGGTGGCGACAAAGACTTCCAATTCGATCGGCTTCCCTCATGGAAGTGCAGGGAGGGCGGAGAGCATCCCATCTCCGATAATGGACGTTCGAGAAGGTGCAAAGATGAGGGTCTCAGAGGTTGTTGAGGCGAATGTGTCAATCCCTGTTACCAATGAACCGGATTCGGGAGAGCTGGTTGAGTCGAGTACTACAGAAGATACAGCTGGTGAGTATTTGAGTTCCCGTTTTGAAGAACCTCCCCGTGTTTTAAATCTCGTTTTGCAGACCTGAGAAAGTCGGTGGATGGTCTATTCCCAACGGTTTACAACCACTTCTTACCTAACGAGAAGGATCGAGAATGGGCCAAATCAGGTGTTTCTGAAACTTCCAATCATGCATACGAGGCAAAACCCGGCGGTATGGGTAGTAGCTCGTGTGAGGCAGAGATGCCTGAGGAGTCTGGGGATGTTCTATCCCCAACAATCCTGGAGCAGAACACTCGAGAAGGCTCAGAGTCAGGTACCCTTGAGATCGTTCAAGATACTCAAGATGCCCACGAACCAGAAGTCGAGGAGAATTGTTATGGGAACTTGTATAGCAGTTCTGGTGAGAAGCTACTTTGAAGAACCCCAATCGTGTGGTCTGACGAAGTATCACTCCGCAGGTATGGAACCGACCGCCGACGAGTCTGCTGAAGATGGTCAATGTCCTGCAGAGCAGCCTCCGACTCTGCCAGAAAAGGAGGGTGAAGAATCGAGCATTTCGGAGTTTTTTGATGCACGCGAATCGATGCCTGCTACGAACGAGAATGATTGGAGCGAGTCCATCGTAGCAAGTCCGGTACCGGCAGCTGAAGAGACTGGGTATGGGGCTGTCATTAGTATCGGTGAGCACCTGGAGAACCCTTACTCGTGGCGTTATGACCTTCAAGCTTCCATTTGAACAGATCTCGGAACGACGTGAGTGGTCATAACGAATTTATGTGTGGGCCACCTTGCTGATTGACACTGTTACACAGATATACTCGTGTTGGGTGATTAGTAACTCCCAAGCACTATATGAACGCGTCGCTGACGAGACTCGCTCCTACAGGGTACTCAAAGATGGTCGGATTAAGATCATACCTAACGAGTTCGGAAACTTGACGACCCCATCTTGGGTCAGTTTCAACGGGTCTGAGCGGTTGTACGTCAGCTCAGAAACTTAATTTTGGGGTTCCAACTGACTAGCTGCCATACAGAGTAGGCGAGAGCGCGAAGTCTGCGTCCCTGTCGAATCCGGACAACACGGTCTTCAATATCAAAAGGTTTCTTGGTCATACGATGGATGAGCTACAGTCAACGCTGAAGTACACTCCGTTCCGTGTTCACGAACCGAACGGGAGGCTGGTCATTCACGGAGGAGGTAGAGACTTTGTAAGCACCACCACCCTTTCTTTCATTATCCGTTTGCACAAACTCACAAATAAACACCTTTCCTATAGCTACCGGAAGAAATTACCGCGATGCTCATATCCAAGATGAAAGTCATAGCCGAAGCATACCTCGGGGAGAGGGTCACCCACGCTGTCATTACCGTTCCAGCATGTCCGTCTCTTCTTCCCTCCGTTCCTTATTTCCATCTAAACTTACTCCCTTCTCCTTGAAGGTTTCACCGACGCCCAACGACAAGCAACGAAAGACGCCGGAACAATAGCCGGTCTTACCGTCCTCCGTCTCATGAACGACCCCACTGCTGCAGCACTCGCGTATGGGATCCACCAAACACGGCCCGAGTCAAAGGTAGTCGTATATGACCTTGGGGGTGGGACATTCGATGTATCGCTCCTATCGATGAAAGAGAATGGGGTATTTGAGGTGATGGCTACAGCCGGAGATGCCTGTCTTGGTGGAGACGATTTCGATAGGCGGGTTGTGGAATATGTTGTGGGGTTGGAAAGAAGAACGTGGGTGGATCTGGGAAGGCTGAAGAGAGAGGCTGAGAGGGTAAAAAGGCTGCTTTCAACGCACGGGAGTGCGACGATGGATATCGGGGACCTTGGGGATGGGAATTCTTTCACGGTCACGCTTACAAGGTCTCAATTTGAAGAGCTGAATCAGGTTTTGTTCGAACAGTCGATGTCACTGGTCAAGCGCGTTCTGGAGGATGCTGGGATTAGTAAGGAAGACGTAGACGAGGTAAATTTCTCTGCTTCTCTTTGTTCATTCCCCTCATCCCTCATCCACATCCCTTTCAGATCATCCTAGTCGGCGGCTCGACGAGAATACCCAAAATTCAACGACTGCTCCGTAACTATTTTGGAAAGGAGCCTTCCAAGATCCATGGCAGCGAAGAAGTCGTTGCATATGGAGGCGCCGTTCACGGAGCAGTTCTCGGTGGCCACAAACTGAAGAAAGAAGTGGCCCTATTCGATGTTGCCGCTCTCTCCCTCGGAATCGATACCTACAACCCGAGGGGCCCGGGATTATTCGCTCCATTGATTCCTCGTAACACTGCGATACCGACGACCAAGAGCCAAGTGTTGAGTTTTCCATGTGTTCTCCTGGATCGCTCCTTTACTGACGTCCTCGAAATACTTAGTTTCACCACAGTATTCGATTACCAGAGTTCGGTTTCAATCGACGTGTATGAAGGTGAAGACACAATCAGCAAGTGCAACCACTTTTTGGGCAAGTTCGAGTTGACAAGGATCCTCCTCGCTCGTCGAGGTGTACCTCAGATCGAGGTCACATTCCGGATTGACGTGAATGGGATCTTGGAGGTTACGGCTGCGGATCAGAGGACGTGAGTACTTATAATTACCAGTCTATTTATGAGGGCGTGTCCGGCTGAATTGCTGTTCGATAGCGGAAGCTCGGGGTCTATTACTATCACTAATCATAACAGGGCCCGTATCAGTGAAGATGAGATTCAACGGATGATACGGGATACACGGATGTTCTCTTAGGAGGCCTGTGCTGTTTCTGTTGGGGCAATACCAGACCTCGTCGGTCAACAGATCGAGACACTCATGAATCTACTTATGTGAGGTAAGGGGAGGAAAATACACGCAGACAACTCAGAGAAAGTAAGGGCGAGGCACTAAAGACAGCTGCTCCAAAATCAAACAATATCGACGCCCTGGTTGATGTATCCGACATCGATGGGTGCAATTAGGGCTGCCGCTGAATAGACCGTTCTCGGCCATTTGGCTACAATTCAAGCTCAGACAGGGCGAACAGTCAAACTTTTGACGATCATTTTCATAATTGAGCAACCGTATTGCATGTGGCTTAACTCTTCCTCTTCCGTGATTCATGCTGTGAATTCCGACGTTCCCGAGCCAAAGTAAATATAGGCGCTATTTGCTCCGTTAGATGGAAACAAGGCAAATCATCCCCGCCGGAGGACGTAAAATCATCGGGAATAATTGAAAACAATGTATATTCCCACACTCTCCCCCTTTTCCTTTACGGTCTGAGTTCCGCAGCATGGACACGTGTCGGTATTATCCACATGATCGCCGAAGGTGAACTGCCTTGTATGATATTGTCCGCCCCCTCTTTTTGCCTTTCCGCGATCATTGGCAATACATGCCCGCTCCTCAATTGTAACTCGGAATTGAACATCCTCAGAGTGTTTCTCTAATGCGGTGTTCACGGCGTCTTTGAACCGTATGGCTTATTATCATACATGAATGCGCGCTTGCTTGCTGTTGACTCGTTCAATTTAATTGTCTCCTACTTGCGGTGTTTGTGTTCCGTAACTTCCGTTTACCTGCTTAAAAACCAGACGAATATGAAGGATATAAGCCTTTACATTGTTCCTGCGGCCTGTCTTATCAATTATGTCTCTTATTCCCTTGACATTACTTGCGGTGATGTCAGCTACTTTCCAATTTCTATTTCTTTGCTTTTTCGCTAACCACCTCTTAAATCCGTAAATTAATAGGCTGAATTCCATACCTCTTTTGCAAGCCCTCAGAATCCCCTTCCCAAAAGGGCCCGTAGGGGAAATTGGGTGAGTTTTTTTAGCGAACAAACGCCTACTGAGCTGTGGTGATTTCAATTGACCACTCCCTACGCTTCAGATTGTCACCGAGGTCCCTCACAACTGAGATATCGGTCGAACCCGGAACCTCAGATAATAACAGTACCCCAATCCCGCTCTCAACTTCCATACCAACCATAGAGATTACTACTACAGTGCCGAATATAACGACTAATGGAATAACCAGCGACAAACCAATGAGATCCTCCGCAATCAACACGATGCTACCGATAGTAACTCCACCGTCTCCACCACCCCCAACCCCACCACCAATAATAATGACGTCACTCTCAACCGTTAGAATCCCTGTCGGGACTGGAAGTTTCTTGGATAGCACTGTCACTGTGTCATTCACAGCTGGACTCGCAGGGACGTCTCCTGGGACATCGAGTCAGATAACGTCTGGTTCAGATGCCACAATAACGTCCAAGTCCTCCACTGGAACCTCAACGACGATGCATATACTCTCATCGTACGTCCCGGCACAACTACTCGGACCATTTAATCCATCGGGAACTGATCTCCTCTTTTCCCCTTTTCAGAGACTTTCCCGGAAATGCAAGAAATCTAAGCAGTGGGGAAAAAACCAACCACAATATCGGTCTTATCGTCGGATTAACACTCGGGATATCGACTCTAGTAGCCTTTTCCGTTATTTTCACCGCGAGGGTTCTGTACCTACGGCATCAGCGGCGAATGGAAATGGAAAAATCAACTTGGGTGAAGAATCCGATGGTAATAGGAGAAGCGCTGTCAAGTCCGTCGATCATTGAACAAAATGTCAGACGAGGGTCGGGTAAAAGGAGAGAAACAACCGAGTCTGTAGTTCACAATCACAATGTAGTGCCAAGAACACAACGAGAGGAGCAACCTGGTGTTACTAGAATGGGTGCTGAGGATTTGCCTCCGGATTATCATGAATGAGAGGGGGGAAGGCTCGATATAGAAGCTTAGGTACATCAGCAAAAATCCGGAAACGCTGTAACCCCAATACCACAGGTAGCGACGGTTACAATTTAGTACTATGGTTGGGGATGGTTAGAACAGTGTTATGAGAGTCTTATAGCAATCTTACAATAGTATCAAAATCCAAAGTAACTGGATGAAACTAATAGTATGAGTTTTACAGGTTGAATTCCTGTTATACTACAGTTACCGCTAATGACAATCCGATGGAACCATGGCAAAATTTGATGCAAGAGTGTTGAAACTTGATACTATTGTGGGAGAAGGTTGTTTTGCTCCCAATTGGTAGTAAGGTACTTAATGGTTAGTGAGGGATTTTGGTCGTACCAGCGAGTTGTGGCCGTTGTATTGGCAGGCCGGCCGGCGCTGCACAGCGACGTTTTCGGTGATAACTCGGTTGACAAGGCCGACGTGGCAGTCCAAATTATTTTTCCCACGATCCTTTGCCCTCTACCACTATCGCGTCTTCCACTCAACGCGTCTCCCAAGGCTTGTCCTCCCTCTCCTGCCCTCTTTGAGTCTTGGTGACAATCAAAATGACGTACAACTTGTCTTAGCATGCATGGACTCACCCAGGATCATATATAAGGCCAAGAAACTCGAACTTGCCCCCGCCCTTCCTTTCTCCCTCCATACACCGCCGTCTCGTTCCTTCTTTCCCCTTCTTACCAACACTTTCCCTCAAGCCTGATCATTATACAGCTCTTCGTAACTCATTAATCTTCAGCTCCCAAGTACTGAATGTTATTGCTTCATGGAGGAAGCCCGTAAGGTATGTCGCATGTTCTCTTTAATATTCAACGAAACTGAACAACGCCTAGTCATCAACCCTTTCTCGCAAGCTTGTACATTAACCTTGAAGCACTCAACACAGTTGACAGTTGTTGTCATCGTCAAGTATCCCACATATATGCGGCTAATCCGACTACCCTGAAGGTTCGTAATACGTACCTGTGACCTACGGCGCGAACAAAGTTCATTGTCCTTTACAGCCCACCAGAAGTACCTTCACTGACCCTATCACCGTGCTCTGCAGTAAGTGCCCATCAATTAGACCATACCGACTAATGACAAACTGCGGCTATTAGGTTGACATCATCCAGAATGTAATTGAAGCTTCAAGTGTCTATGACGATGTCACCGACCCGCTGCCAGATTGTTCTTATGGTATGTAACGTTCATTAATCTTGCCTACTATTACTTAATATTTTATCAGGTCTTCAGGGAGATCGGACAGGAGGGTGCTGGGATGGTACGTATGTGTTGTATTCTAACATTCTGAGTACAGTGTTACTGATACCTTTCTAGGATGACATTGTTAGTGGTAGCGAGATACTTTTAGGGAGCAGTTCAACCAGCCGAGCATATGCTTATGTTTTTGTGTATTTAAATTGAATATAAGCTTTTTTTATTATTCTCTTTTCGAAGGTTTCAATTGTTATTGTTTTTTTTTTTTGAGGTCGTAGCAACCTTGAGTTGTAACTGCATGATAACGGCCCCTACACATTCCAGCTATCAATATCAGTCCCAACGGTTTGAGGCCGTTATAACCTTCACAACTGGCTGCCACCTCCACCTTTCATTATGAACGCAGATACTCATTGCAAGCCCCGCATTTGATTCTAACCTTCCAAACTCGCTACAAGTATCACAACTTGCTACCACTGGCCACAACTCGTTGAAAACTCCCTCAGGTGTTACAACAAAATATAGGGTTTGCGACAGTCTCGCAACAGTGTCATGACTGTATTGTAAGACTGTCGCGAACCCCCGAGATTAGATAACAATGGGCAGCTTGGAGCGTGCCCGTTATACCAGATCGTGAGGGCTGTAATGGCATTACAGCGTGTCAGGAATTTTGCTGATGACTAGTATTCATCAATGTTTATCGACAAAATAAAAGTCAAGCGACGGTTTTCATCTCAAGTTGCGGGTTTCAAGCCGGACCGCGTGGATTTTCGCACAAAAATATCAAGGACAACATTTAACTGCCCCAGTGAGAACCTTAGTATCAATGATGTATTGAAGGGTAATCACAACACTATGGTTGCAAATGTAAAGGGACAAAAAAAAAAACAGAGTGGAAATATCAAACAATGCCACTCTATGCGTGCTGAACTGTATATTCATGATCAGTGTACAGTAGTTACTCATAATCACATGCTTTCATAGATTACGACGTGGCTCACATTGGGCTCGCAGATGTGAAGTAAAAAGATTGAAGGTGTAAAGGACACAATTCACACCCTTGATACTCTACAAATCCAATTCCCAGATTACCGTCCTCCTCGCATTCCTCCTGTTCAACACTTTACAGTCTCAGCTTCTTCAGCCAATACAATGCAGTTACAGGAATTGTGGTCTGCGCTGGCAAGTTTGAGATGAGTGCAGCTTCTACTGGACCACACCAGTAGACCCTGATCCTTGTATCTCATTACGTGTCTTCGAACACAATGAATATACTTCAGGTAGGGAACCTTAGAGAGTGTTCATATCATGGCATGTCAACTGTTTATTGGTGTCTGAAGAGCCTCTTGACATTGGAATTTCAGAATGGCTACATCACCATAGCAGGAATATCCGACCCCTCAAAAGCTTCACATGAGAATGGGGCTGTGAGGAGTGACCAGAGGGAGTTGCCCTTTGAAACAGCTGCTGGCAAATGGCTGAGTTAATCTGTCAGGAAGTGGGAGAATGGAATAATTACTCACCCGACTGATTAGTTTCTGGAGGATTTCTCTCTGTTTAATGTTGAGGATTTGTGAATAAAAAACAAATCTCACCTTTGGTTGTACTCTGAGTGTCGTAGAAGAGTTGATCCAAGGAAAGATCTTCAGAGTCCGGAGTGTGGAAGTTGGCAATATCAGGATTCAGCCACAGCTCAACGGGATGAGCGATACTCCCCCTTGAGTGATACTCACCTTCATCAAGCTCTTCAAATCGGGATGTGTCGGATTGCATGACATCAAAGATAGGATGTCCGAGGTAACGAGCAAAGTCGGTGGTTGTTGGGTCAAAGCCTCGAGAGACTTGCCACCTTTGCATTTCTTTGTATACCTGGGTGGTCCAGGAATATTGCATCGGGTCTGAGAATCCCGTCCCCGTGGAAAGGCCAAGGTATCTGCGCGCCCCCTCTGAAAACCCTCTTTTGCCGTTTTCATCGGAAGACCAAAAAACTCGGAGTGTGCGGGAGTGTTGGCGACGGGGAAGGATGTATAAATAGATTGGTCCGTGTCTATGACGTCGTTGCCAAAACACTTCATCGCCGTCGATCCATCCCACCAATCCAAGATTTGGCACACCGAGATCTTCGGAACGGGTCGGTGTCAAGCAGGAACCAGAACTCACGGTAATCACCGAGATCTTCGTCCAGTGAGATTCCGAGTTTGTGGAAGACAGCCGGAGCTTGCGAGAGCCATGCACGGCTGATCCGGAGGTCTAAGTCTATAAGCCAGAAATAGACATCCTTACGAACATTGAGCAGAGTGAATCTATATTTGGGTGAGTCATATGCCTCCCATAGTTTCATTGAGCTCACCTTGCTGCACCGTCTGCCATAAGTAGTCTGTCGTCAAAACATTCATCCGAAATCCACGGCACAACTGCGATTGCGATTGGGGATTCCGTCACGGTCGAATGTACACCGGTGACCCAAGGCACACGGTTGTGTGAGTAAGAGCCTTGGATATAATCATACTGTAACGCAAGTGTTGCAATAACACATTCATCAAATTCTCTATCCGATGGCTTGACCCCAGGGAGATAGCGCCAGAAAACATCCTCTTGGAGAAGGTCAATATTTGACGACATTGTCGGGGTCTCCAACAGTAAGCCTTCAATAGAGTCACAACCTGACCCCATAAGTCCACAAATCAACCTTCCTCGCTTGGGATCTATCCACAATGCTATTTCGTGGCAATCGAATTTCATCTGAGGACAAAATTGGTCGGAAATGAATATATAAATATTACATCCCTGATACTTACCAGTGCTAATGTTCTGAAGTACGCCCGTCCCAAGATGGGAAGGTCACGCCAAACCTGGACGAGAGGCACGAGCTCTAATGTGATTATCTCTCAGCCAAGAAATACAAGACAGTAGTAAACCCACCACTGTGGAATATTAACAGGGGAACATTTGACCGGTTGATTCCGAACAATTGCATCATTTGTGTATTTCTGTCGCTAGTTCAACGACTCGCCAGTGGGAGAATTTCCAGGGACCGTTAACGCACCGTAGCCCAGAGACCTGTCTAAAATCCCTCTCCCATTGCTGAAGGAGCATTGTTAGTGGAATGTGCGATTAAAGAGGATTAAAAAGTATCATACGCACCTCTGCATCAGGCCCGCTATACGATAACACCGTACACTTTGAACCTTGACTGCAATGAACAATGGCAGTGAACGTTGATCTGACTACGCCCTGGAACTCATCCAACTTGCGAAATGTTACGTTGCCAAGCTCCCGGATCATCTCCACATCTCCAAGCCGTATGTATCTGAACTAAGACCAGGCGAATCAAACTCCGTACTGTTTCTTCGGCTACGATGTACACACCTCATCGTAGATGTTACGCTCCCTCTCCTCCCGAACGGTGTAGTTATTAGTTATTTGATTTCCACCGATTTCGTTAAAAACAGCCGTTTGCATTGAAATACCGGATGCCGCTTGGAAATTCTTCATTGCACGGGCTTTCGCAGCTCAATGGTCGAATAGATGGAAGATCATGGTAGGGACTGAAGGACAGAGGCAGAGTCAAAGGCGTACTTAAAAGGTGTTCAACAGGGGAGAGAATGCGGCCCTAAATGCTGTTTCGTGGGATTGAATGAATATAAAATAGACAACGGGAGGCAAACATCATCAGCTGGAGTCATAGGTTGATTACATGAGCTGCCGGCCATATCCGTTCCGTGATCGTGCATTCAGTACCTTGAGCTTCCATGCAAAGAGTAAGGCTCTGCAAACATTTTCCGTAAGGAAGAAGGAAGAAGGTGAGGAAGAAAGTGTACAGCAGAGGATAAGCCGATGCCTTCTGTTGTCTTCTCCCACGCATGGCTGTTCCGGGGATAGCTGTCAACGCAGGAACAAATACAGCCCTCCAGAAGACAGAACAGATATTGCTGTACGCGCTGAGACACTGAGGCAAGTTGAATGTTGAACATTCGTTTACACGGAGTATTAAACGAAGGTTAGTCCACCCACTTGTATTTTTCTGTTCCATGTCTTTCGCATTATCAGGATGAAATTTGGAGAGAATTTTGGACTATGTTTTGCAGAATGAATCATCTGGGGGGTGGTTCTAGTCAAAGAAGTAAATGAGATCCCAGCTGTCCAACGTTCAGCACGGCCCACAGTCGGTGGTCCGTGGTCTGCAGCGTTCACGGTTCCCTCTGTCGACGATATTGACCCAGCGATTAGAACGGTGGGAGGAAACAGCCACGACGTCTCAAGAACTTCGCTGTGTTAAGACTCCAGCTTGTTTGGCGGTCCGAACTGGGCTCGATACTCTCTTTCAAATTATCAATCAGAGTGGGATTGGCATAGAGGACGTACTATTCAATTGGCGAACTAAATAAAACAATTGCCTAATGTCTTTCTAGGCCTCGACGAACGACCATGTTCCCTTTCTGACCGTGTTCGAGTCATACCTAAATAGGTCAACCTAACGCGCATACGGCGAGGATGAAATGGAAATGGACGTACTACGCAGTGCGTTTCAACCACGTCGTCTTCGTTCGACCACAATTTGAGTACTAATACGCTGACATACACGGAGAGCTTGTGGTGCGACGGGAACTGTGAGTCTTCGTGATATTCATGGAAAACCTAAATGGATAAAATGAATTACTAATACTACGAGGATACCTGTTTTGCTGAATGGAATGGATAATGCGAGCTATGCATGCCCCCCCATCTGAGTTGCGCTGGTTGGTAGCCAACATGCATCAGTGATTATCTATAGCGAAGTCGAGCGTGAGTTCAATGATAAGGCTGAGGGAAATGGGTGCAGCGTACGGAAGTACCCTTCATGAATCTAACCCCCAAACTACGTCCTTCAGCCTTTAAATGTCGGTAGTCGTCTCTCCGCTAGCGGCCTTCTAAGATTATCAAAGTTCATTGTCGATAAGTACTAAACAGGATTGAGGTCGACCGTGTCCGTTTCGCTGTCCCTCTTCGACGGTTATTCTTCTGCTTCATTCGTACCAAGTTTGATGGTGGAGCGTTTTGAGAGAGTACTACTCGGCAGCCAGGTCTGTATTGAATGGTTTGAGGAAAGTTGTAACAGTTTTTCTCTGGGGGGTTCGAAAGGAACAGTAACACACCTGACGATAATCCCCAATGCGTAACATCACGCCTCGATCCTTTAAATCCTGAACACTCTGCCAATGCCCTCGTGCGAATGGCAGTCATGGAGGGAACCTAAACCTGTACCGCCACTGGACAAAACATCGCGTGGACAGCATGAAGGAACTTGGCTATGCTTGGAGTTTGTAGAGTTGGAACGTTGACGGGTGAGCACATGAGAACGAGAGATGAAAATTCACCAATAGGATATACCAGCACCAACTGTTCGAAAGCCAACAGAGGGAGTAAAGACGAGAGGACTGGTTGAAAGCTGACTCGGCAGTTGAAGACCTGTCGGAATTGGGTCAGAAATCATAGAGATGAAAGCCAAAGCACCTAAGTTGAACTTGAAGGACGCACCGATTAAACGACCTCTTTTCCATTGAATGAGAATGTGCCTCTTGTATTTCGGCGTCGATCTTAGAGCATAGCAAGGTATAGTCGTCTCTGAAATGACCAAGGAGTGGCTGCCAGAATGTCGCTGGCTCCTCCATCGTTGAGGGAAACGAGATAAAAGCGGTAAATTTACCCACAGGGCGCGACGCGTATGGGGAAGGCCCGAACGGGCCGGTGTGTCCAACGGGGATCCTTTTAGCGGACGGACCGGCGTGACTCTTCCACTCACCACCCACCATCATAGTTCTTCATTGCTTTGTCTGGCGGCTCAACCTCCTGCAAGAACCTCCTGTTCAACGACTTTGACATCTCTTTGGGAACTCAGGCTCAAGGTAATTTGATTCTTTCTTTCTAGATTTACTGAAAATTTCACGAACCTTTTCACTCAGTTGCACCGATTGCACCGAGTCCTCAATATCTGGCACTCAGCATGAAGAACGCGACGGACCTGTCGAGACAATGTTTAAGCTGTTGGAGTTCATCTGCTGGCATGCATCAGAGAAAACCTACTTTACTAATTAGTACTAATTAGTAATAATTAGTAATAATCTGTACTAATCCAAAACTAATTTCTATTAATTCGTACTAATCACTAATTGACACTAATTGGCACTAATTGGCACTAATTGGGCAAAAAGTTATGTGAGTTTTTCCATAAGTAATCACCCAGAAAATCATACTTTATATATTAGTAGTAATTAGTAATAATTAGTAATAATCTGTACTAATCCAAAACTAATTTCTATTAATTGATACTAATCACTAATTGACACTAATTGGCACTAATTGGGCAAAAAGTTATATGAGTTTTTCCATAAGTAATCACCCAAAATGGTAGAGAAAACCACACTTTATATACTAATCACTAATTGGGGCAATTGGGGCAAAAGGTTTGCATAGGTTATTACACAGAATTGCGGGGGTAAATTAGATTTATATTAGAAGACAGTGTAGTAAGAGTTTCTATCACTGAAGACATTTACAAAGAAAGCAGAACACTGGTCTAAAACAGTACTTGAAGTCCATTCTGATGGTACTACTAGGCCAAACTATTATTTTTCGCTTTTTTAGCATTTTTTTGCCTAGGGGGGTCAGCTGTCACTTCTAAGGTCCAAAAATTGGTAGGCAGGCTGTTACATATATCCAGAACATTCCCCCAAATTCCCTGTGATTCAATATTTGATTTGCCTTCTTTATTGAATATCTATTATTTCCAATATTTGGGCATAAAATATTTTCATTTATATTGTCACAGGGAAACATCCTATCATCAATCTGATTGTGGATTTTGATTCTGCACCCAAAAACACATACTACCACCCATCTCACCCATTTCTATCACCTACCTTACTCAGACAGTGCTGGATTGATCAGAAATTGAATCACACCAGAGTATCAATTCTGGGAGGGGTGGGAGAGCTTAGCTAACCTCATAGTCAAATTCAGAGGGTCAGGAAACCCTAGAAACCAGCCCAGGATTACACAAAATGGATCAGTTTTCATTGAAATAAATGGATATTATTTCGATATTTTGGAATAAATTTTATTTATTTATAGTGCAGTAGGGAGACATCCTATCATCAAGCTGATTGGAAATTCGAGTTCAACACCCAAAAATACATAGTTCTACCCACCTCCAATATTTTTATCATCAACCATGGTTATACAGTGCTGAAATGGTTAAAATTCTGGCCAAACAATGATATCAATTCAGGGAGTGGTGGGAAAAAATAACTAAGGCCAGAATCAGATTCAGAGGGTCAAAGAACCCTAGAAAACATCCCAGATGAACATGGATTGAATCAGTTCTCATTAAAATACATAATATACACTGTTTTGCAACACAGTACAAGCAATATCTCTTCAAGGAGTGATGGGAACAATTAGATAAGCTCAAAATCGAATTCAGGGGGTAGAAAAACCCCCAAAACCACCCCAGAATCATCTAAATTGACCAGGAACTGATGAAATACAAGTTACCGCTTATATGGGGTACCCGCCGGTGTAACACAATCATAACTGCTAGCACCAGGTTCAATCCCGGTCTAAGGAAAATTATAAGTATAAGCACCGTTACTACTATAACCTTATTGTAACTCTTTACAGCCGTTTGCGTAAAGGTTGAGACTGATCAAAAATCTATTTTATATATAGAAATCTAACAATTTGGTGCCACCGATGGCCCGGGGGAGACGCATTTGTGTCATTCACGTGCCAAGCTTCAAGCTTCAAGGCCGATCGACGCCGGTTACTCTCACTTACAGCTACGGCACTGCTCCGCTCCCTAATGGGAAGGTCCGGAAAGGACACCGGACTGATAAGGTATGTGTCAATGTCGTTAATTTCTATATAAACTAGATAATTGACAAGTCTCAACCTTTATGCAAACGGCTGTAATAGGATATATATAAGTATATCTAATATATTTGTATGCATAGTGGACTTAGAAAAAATTTCGGACTTGAAAAATTTCGGACAAGTGTAGTTCTAATACTAATAAATGTAAGTAAGTAAGTAAAATTAGTTAGGTTCTACTTCAAAATATCATAGTATAGTATACTAATAAAACAGTACACTATGTAGTACATAGTATACTAATAAAATAGTACACTATACAGAAGTATGTACAATTTATTTACCTACTAATGCCTACTAATTAGTATGAATTAGTATGAATTAATTTGATAACCTAGCGAATTCATACTAATTCATACTAATTAATAAATCTGGATTTTCCAGATGTGTACGTATATTTACAGCGAATATCTCATCCATACATGACTTACGTTCACCATTCCTTCAAGGGTTGTTACGAGTTAAAATGACTTTCGTTTCATGCTGCCCGGGTGGAATGTCAATAGGAAGCCCCAGATGTTTTGCCACCGCCGATTGGGATATAGAAGGTGCCAGTGAGATACAGTTTGAATTGGCCGTTATGAACGTCTGTGACGTTCTGGGAAACTAGAAACTTGCGTAGGGATCTAGAAGGTGTCGGGCTGGGGTGCATTGACTGGGCGAGGACTTTTTTTTTTTTTTGTTATGCCAAGGTACGTAGCGGTGCGCTCTGCGAAAATTCCCTCGATTTACTCGCATCTGTCTATCTACAGACACGAATTCGAGTTTTCCTGGTGACAACGCTTCACTTATACACTGCCTTGCAACTTCGACACCTCCCAGGGCGTCGTTAGCGCGAAGTTAGCACTCACCTACATCCACCCTTCACATCGCCGCCGAATACTATCCGACATTTGATATTGCAGTTATGGTTACATAGAAAATCTAAAGTCTCCTCGTCCTTTCCGAATCAAGGCGGTTTGTTACGTTTTCGAAGGTTAGTACTGGGGGTGTTTCCGCGGAATCTGATACCTTGGGTTCTTTCCAACGCCTACAACTCTGTAAATAAAAAGCAAATGTTGACCAAATGTATATCTTTTTTAGGTTTTACAGGGTCAAATTACGGTGTCGAGGCAAATTGCTCGCGTGTGGGCCCTGCGAGCTGCGACATCGCTCCCTACCACCATCGACATCACCCATCCTTTCCGTCATTCTGGCTTTTCTCGCTCTTCGTTATCTCGTCATATATCTCATCTCTCAGCTCGACTGTATTCAGTTACGGCAGAACATACGCCCCGCGTAAACCAGTACTCAGAAACTCAAAAGAAGGGCACAACATTCCATGAACCGCAAGAAATTTGATTACGGCTCGATTGAAGAAGAGTTCAACGGGGGTATCCGGATAGGATTGAGGGATTTCGGTTTGAGGATAGAGTACCGTTCTCGAGACGCGCCTTTGGGGGATTTTAGTATAACAGGAGGACTCCATGGTGAGTTCCTTTTTTCTTTCTTTCGTTTCCTCCAGGGATTTCCATTTCTTCTCTCGTACACTTCTTTTGATGGTCTCAAAGACCTCTGGAGAAACGAACCGTTGTCGATGTGGTCTTATAGAGCTTGTCGTCGTTGTCGTCATCGCCAATGGCAAATGCAAAGACGACTCTGTGATGGATGCCTTTTTCGCCTTTTTCTCTCGTTTTTGTCCTTTTACTTGCTGTCTGTTTGCTGTTTCTGATCTTCATGGCAACCTGATAGGTTTCGCCGCCACTAAAAAACTCGCCAATGTAACTTCCTGCACTACATCCTCTTACTTGGTTGAAACCACCGTGGATCTTGGGCAACTCGCTCGAGCACGGACGCTGGCTAGCCTAATGGCCTAACTCATTGTTTGTCCCGAATCGGGATTTCGTTTCCTCGGCTCAAGTCTCAAACTTCCGGCCACCGCATCCATCGTGACAGGTAAAGGAATTGAGGGATGTGGACGCGACAGGTTCCTTCATGTTCGGAAGGCTGCCCGCTAGCAAAGGTGGACATTCGGAGAGTCAACTGATACGAATTCATCGAAGAGTTACAATGTTGCGGATGGGGAGATGAGTGAGTTGGGATTCAGCGTTTCGGATCTTTCTGGCGTTCTGGCAGGGCTCGGGAACTGCGATTGGGTTGGTTGGTAGAGAAAGGCTTCTGGACACCAGAGTATGATGTCGGTGCGTTCTGCGCAAATTCTCAAACATGTGGAGCGTGTCTGAAATTTTTTTGACTACTGTGAACTCCTTCCAGACTTCCATTGACGGATCGTTCTTCCCATCCTTAATGAAATGCATTCGTTCTCCCCGAACTGCTCGTCAGCTACAACAAGGGTACCTAACGAGCTCGGAAGTTGGACGACCCATCCTGAGTTATCTCCAACGACCCGGGGCCTGAGCGGTTGTACTTACGTCAACTCGAAAGCTGTTTTCCACGTGTTCTCCTGGATTACCCCCCTCCACTCACGTCCCCGAATTACTTAGTTTCAGCACAGTTACCAGACGTCGGTTTCAATCGACGTTCGACGCGGTGAACACAGAATCAGCAAGTGCGACCACTCTTTGGGTAAGTTCGAGTTGACAAGGATCCTCTTCGCTCGTTGAGGGGTACCTCAGATTATCTGAGGTATATTCCGGATTGACGTGAATGGGATCTTGGAGGTTACGACTGCGGATCAGACGACGTGAGTACATAACAGTCTATTTATGAGGGCGGTGAGTACATGTCGACTCTACTAGCAGGGGTATCTGCTCAACACGGTTCAGTTCTACGGAGCAGTAGGGAGCCTTTATTATTGAACGATCGCGGTCGGGTCTCGGAGGAGTATTTCAGGTATAAGCTATGGCCTGAATGTAAGTTCCTGGGTCTATCTAGCATGGAAGACGGTAGAGAAGTAAAGAATGAGAAATACTGATCGAGAGTGTATATGATATTGACTTCTCTCTGATACAAGACGTTTCGGTCACATCACGGCAGCAGGCGCGCCCGGTTTGGCGGGCGCGAGCTCTACGTCACCGTCTTTCTGCCACGTCCACGTCTCCTTTGTTTGTTCTGACACGTGGCCTCAATCTGGCACTAGCGTCATCCGTGGCTTTTTTTTTCATCCTCTTCCGTCCTTTGTTATTTAGCCGTTTCTGTTTCTGTTTCCGATAATTTACCGCTCGCTCTAGACCATTGGTGGCCGTCGTTGCGCTCACCGGCAGTTTCGATGATGGCCAGCCTTCTTGTGACCCCACATCCTATCCAGCCAGTGCTGGCTACACCACTACCGCTCTCTTTACCGCTCTCTTTCTTCTGCTTCCTCTCACTCTAGCATTCCTGTTGCTGAGAATTGCCGACATGGGGAGCACATCTACTGACGAATTGACGCCACTCAAGAGGTCAAGTGAATGGGAATTTCCGGGCGCTGGAGGAGATGTGGGAGCTGTCCGAAAAATCAACCTGTGAGTCGTTACACCGCCGTTGTTCTGCTTGCTGTTCAGACTCCATCAATTGATTATTGCAGTTCACACCTCAAATGGGAGCAGCTCAAGGGTCTGTGTCAGGACTTCAAGTTGGCCTCCAGCGGGACAAAAGCCATGCTGGTTGCTCGATTGCAGGATTACAGCAGCAACCGAGCGATCTGGAACCTGTATGTTTCTGTTCTAATGCCTGTAGATAGCGCCACTAATCACTGTTCCCTAGCTCAAAACCTGGCGTCCACCGTCCTCATAAGGGCTTGCATGCTGAAACGAAGAACAAGGCTCTCAAGGGCTCACATAAACGGCGTGCTAAAATCATCAAGGAGGCAGATCCGGGGGACATACAACGTTCAAAGGACACACGCTCCCAGACGCAAAAAGCTGACATGGTGCTTTGGGTACGTTGTTTGTTCTCTTCTGCAAAGTGCATTGTTGACGTACTCTGTAGGCAAAGAGTTACATACATGACCATCCCCCTCGGCCCAGATCTCCCAAGAGAGAGGCGGATGCCAATGACATGGTGGGTGTAGGCAACAGCTCATAAATGCTGTGCGTGGCTCATCGTTGAACTGTAGCTTGTTGACAATGAAAGGATCTCTGCCCAGCTCACCGGCATCCGTGAGCAGCTCATAGCCATTGCCCACAGCCATATGCCAACATCAACCACGATGTCTACTTACCTCTCCCCCACTGCTTGTGCACTTCTCGCTCCTCATGCTTCCCCATTCTCCGCTGTGCCACTGTCTCTGATCTCGCCAGCAACCCCCACTCCTGTTAACGCACCACCTCTTCCAAACGCTACATCGTCCCACACACCTATCCCACCTCCCGTAACGCAATGTCGACTGTCTGTACAGCTCCCGTCTGCCCAGCCGTTATCACCTTCGCCTGCTGTGTTCCCCTTGGCAGCTGAATCTCTGCAACCACCTATGGCTGGTGCATCAAATTCAAGGGCAGAGATGCTGACACATCTCAGACTCCGAGATGGTACCACTCTCCGTTTCTGCCAATCTGATGTTCCAGATCCCAAGAACCTGACGTTTGCCACAAACATCGACCTTCTTGGAATACTTTGGACTGAGTCCAATCCCAACTTTAGAGAGGACCGTTGCGAAGTAAGAATTGATGGCCATGGGATTGCACTTGAGCATTGGCCAACTGTGTTCAAGAAAACGACTCGGGGAGGAGATGACAGGCGTTGGGAGGGCTTGAAGAAGACATGGGACAAATGGCGTGTAAGTGTTCTATCGCCTGTTCTCATCCTCGTTCTAATGACGAGTTAGTGGGTAGGACTGCGGTATAACCAGTCAACACCAGCAAACTTTTGGGCCGAGTTTACAGATGACCAGGGCAAGCAAATGAACATTACAACTATTTACCGTATCTTACTTGAGCAGCGTAAAGCTGCAAAGGCGAAGTAGATTAGCTATTCCTAAGGGATATTAGTACATCCGAAGACCTACTTTAGTATATCTCGTAATTTTATTGTTAGCTGTATGTTTCCGATAGGAGGTGAAACATTCCAGCTTAGAGCCCCTGTAGTGTTGTTACTGACATATTCATTTTACTCTTTCAATCATGGGTGTGAAAGGACTCTGGGCAGAGTGCAAACCTGTAGCGCAAACGAAGTCTTTGATTGACTGGGCTGTTGAAGAAAGCATTCGTCTCAACGGTCGGCAGCCTGTTCTGGGAATTGATGCAAAGTATGTCCTCCCCTCATTTGCACTGCTACTCAACTGAAAATCCGAGTCAGTAACTTACTGGATTCAGTGATTGCTGCCTCATCTAAGCGGGAACGCTTTCATACTGACGGCATTGTAGGCTCCCTTCTTGCATCTATCCTTCCATATACAAACATTCCAGCTATACTATTGTTCGTATTCGACGGCCACCGTAATTTTAAAGTCAAATCAGGAAAGAAAGTTATCAACAAGAACATTGCAACTTACAGCACAGCTCGACAGCTCATTCAAGCTGTTGGTGGTTATATTCTGAATGTAATGGGCTTTCACGACTCCGTAATGATTTTTGGTTGAAATATTTTATTACAGGGCCCAGGAGAGGCAGATGTACAGCTAGCAGCGCTTTCACAACAAGGGATTGTTGATGCTGTAATTTCAGACGACAGCGACATGATTGTCCATGGTGTTGATCAAGTACTGAGATATGACAAGTGTGTGCTACTTTATCTCCATGTTATCTAACAACACTCACTGTAATTTTCATCTTACAATACCTGGACAGGGAAAAAACCAAGAATACTAAGCGTATATTTGTTCAAGCTTATCATTTCTCCGACGTTCGAAAACATCTCGATGCAGATCACACTGGACTACTTCTTATCGCGACTCTTTCCGGAAACAGTTACGCAGAAGGGCTTCGTGGATGCAGCATAAAAACAGCACTGGAGCTGGCCCACTGTGGATTTGGGGAAACACTAGTAGCCTGGTATAAGTCTGATCCAAAACTGACGCTAGATAAACTGGGTGGATGGAAGAAAGGAGTCAAGTTCGAACTCGAAACCAATTCCACCAGCAGACTCTCCTCCCGACATCCAGCCATAGCATCGCGAATACATGCCTTTTCACCATTGAATGCTCTTTCCGGATATCTCTACCCAGCACGACTGCCATCTTATACAAGGATTGACCATTATAAGGCGATGACGCCTACGCCAGCTGCACTGGAGGCGTACTCATTCATCAAACATGGATTCTCAGTTGACAGTTTGGACGAAGAGTCTCGGCCTGGCAATGCTGTCGCCCTTGTTCCCAAGGAAGTTTCAATTCCGATGGTGCGAGACTTTTGCATGACGTATCTACATTGGAATGAAGACACAATTGTCCAATATTTGAGCAAGAAGTTGTGGACGGGGGTGATTATTCAAATGCTCTGTTTGGTTTGTTTTTCTCCTGCATATCTCAATTTGTTTTTTACTCATGAAGGTCAATATAGCCTTTTCTTATCTATAGTGAACTGGATACAGGTAACCCCAGGATGCCTTCCATGATGTACACTCCATGGCACAAAGTACAGTTTTTGTCATTCCCGAAAAAACGCAAAGAAGAGAAATACCCTTGTTCGAACATGGCTTACATCCGAATTGTTTTTGGGATTGAAGATTTTCTTCAGAGACTCAAGATGGGAACACCGGAGTTGGCGTTCAATGAAGATACAGCCTTACATGAAGTAGAAGTATGGGTTCCTGTTCAATTCCTACCATGGATGCTTCCCAATAACAAGGCTACGGATGAGGAAGAGGTTATCAGAAGTGGTTTGAGTAGTGAAAGAGAAAGAGAAGCAACGGCTTACAACTCGGACACAATTGAGGTCGAAGATGACATTACATATTTATATACGCAGCATCCAGACACAAATTATATAACGTTCTAAGTATTATTATAGCACATTATTTATCTACCAAAGCACTCGCAGCTTCTGCCGCATGACCAACATTTAATAGTGGGTTTCTTTTTCATATTGAAGAAGTCCACACGCGGATGCATGGGGTCGTCATTCCATGAAATGAGATACTTGACAATTGTCAAGTGCGTGAACTCCATACTCCATCCCCCCCACTCACAGATTTTTCGAATTGGCCAGCGAAGATCAACTGATAACCACTGACAACCACCGCGCCGGAAAGAATGAGTACCATATGGAGCAGGATCCACTCCGATGTCAAGTAGGTTGTTGCGAAATCCTTCAAGGAATTGAGCGGAGGTCTGTAGCATCACAATTCATGAGTAACATTGTCTCGGTTGTTTGAAGAACATACCATTGGTTTGTTCTGACCACCAACCACGCGATCGTTCTTGTCGATTCGGCGAAAAATATAACCATCCTTGATTTCACTGGCAGCCAGCCAATCCGCCCACGCTCGAACAGGACAAAGATGTCGCATTTCCTCAGGTAACTCCTGGAGATAGAAAGGTTGAATGTCTACAAGGAGAGGAGCAAGAATCAGAGACAACCTTGATGGATGATAATAGACTAGAACTCACCTCCAAACTGATCAGTTTTGCGGAATGGAAGAGTCAACTTCAAGATAACTTCGCCATCTTTCTCTAATTTTTCAACGTCGTGAGTTTGTATCTTGAGGACTTCATCAACCCGTAAAAGACACGCAAATGCAATAGTGTAAGCACAGTGGAGAAGCCGTCTTAAATGACCACCTGCCCACGTTTCAGCATCTGAATCATCCTTTATACGCTTGCCAGGTGCATATTGCTTGATCATGCGGTTTTCCGGTCTAACATTGAAATCATACAATTGTCCCATTAGGTCCTGGGGCGCATTGATGCTGTTAGAGTATGCATCCCAGCTCCAAGCACAAAATGTACTCACAGCAGTCACAGCATGTGCACTAGTGGGTGTCTCTCCTGCTTGAGCCTGCATAAAATTATCAGTAAACAATGGGAGATTACATTGTACCTGTTGCTCACCTTTCTACGCCGCAAACTAATCATATAGAGGGATACCTGTTGGGAGACAGATGGGTTTCCAAGCATCTTCCCAGTCACTTCGCTGCGCTCCCACGGCCGATTTCCAAGCCCATGAAGTCTACCAAAACCGAAGGTGGCAGCAG
This sequence comes from Marasmius oreades, assembly GCF_018924745.1. Classification (NCBI taxonomy): domain Eukaryota; kingdom Fungi; phylum Basidiomycota; class Agaricomycetes; order Agaricales; family Marasmiaceae; genus Marasmius; species Marasmius oreades. The sequence continues at coordinate 588,147 of NC_057324.1, forward strand.
CACGCATCTTTTGAGCATGGGCATATGTGCTGCGCTCTTCATCTGGAGGCTTAACTGAGCCATCTAAATTGTACGAGTCGCACCTTTGAAAATAGTCAGAAACCAAGGTCCTTTTTACGATGAGAAAGACAGCCATACTCTGATAGAATCCACGAGACGATCATTTCAGGCGATTCTGAATGAGGTTCTTGCCGGAAAAAATTTTCATGGTGAGCGATCCATCCATTTTCTCTAACAAACTTGGTGCACTGTTTCATCAGACTGCAAACATATTTAGCAGTGCCCCGGGGTATAGATGGAAAAATAACTACCCCCGATAAGCAGCATCTGTGCCTTCACTAACTCCCTTGGATGCAGATTTGAGGATTGCCTTGACCTCAGGCTTGAGCATGTTGTCTGTGTCTTCAGATTTGGCTGCGGTATCGTGCTGAAAATCGGATTTGACCCTAAAATGCATATTTTTAATCATTTTAATAACATTTGAGTTATAAAATAAGGGAATGTAGGACTAGGGTGAGCCCGAATTACTAGTCAAAGCACAAGCCTCTACGTGAGACTTTAGCAGTACGAAAAGTACGGAATTAGAAAGATGAGAGACTTCGCGAGGTTTCGAAAACAGTAGAAACCTCAAGAAGCAGCCTCTTAAAAACCTTCGTATTTTGAATAGAAGGCCTCGTCTTACTTGCGGAATGCTTGGGGCGAACATAGGGAATTTATTGAACACTTTACTTTGACTTCACGAAGTATTGTTGGACAACTCGGACTTAAAGGAATTAACGAAGGATATATCAGACAAAGGCCCTACATGCGGATCTAGGATAGAAATATCTGGCTCCCATGAAGTCATAGGAAAAAGGAAAGGATTACAATGTTCCGAAAACAAAGGAAATCTAGACCTTGCGAGGTTGACATGACAGTTGTTACCGAAGACAGGAACACAGGAAATATGTCATGAGCGGCGACTGGTTCTTTTCCTTATTTAGAGGACAACAGGACAAGGGTGACATAGGAGATATGTTTCCAAGGATATGTGGGCAACTTAGAGACCTCGGGAAGTCTAGGCTCTGTCATCGTAACGTGGATACAGACAGGGGATTCTTGGCTTATTATTTTATTCATGGTTTCTGGCACAACCTCTTGTATTATGCCTGATTAGGCGAGTTTCTGTTCGACTGAAAAGGATTTTATTATTATTCTCAAGTTTACTACATATCTTGGACTTTTATTATTTTTATTTCGAAAAGTGTATATAAGGAGGGAGGGTAGCAGGAATTTTCCCCCAGCAGCCTATGAGCGGAGACGCAGTTCACCTACTAGGACTAGCTCAAGGATTTTACCTTTGCCCCTCACTTCGTCGAAGTTTGGTGTTCTGTGTTTGTGTTTGGATTGATTTGGACCTATTGCAATTTGGATTTGATTGGATTGTTATTGGAATTGAACTTGGATTTTGAAGTCAATTTGGACTTATATTGAATTGGAATTGCATTTGGACTTGATCGGAAAATTTGAACTTGAACTTGAACTTCGCGAAGTCTTGAGAAAAGCTTTGTTGAATCCTTATTGTTGAAATATTGAATTAGTGTTTTGTCTTGTCATTTGATAAGAAGGAATAGAAACTTGATTGAACCTTAAAAACCGAATATCCCTATATTCTCTCTTTCTTAGTGCCTCTTAGTGCAAACTAAAGCCTTAAGAATACCGACCTCCACCCCTTACACTTGTGTATACTCTTCTTGGTGTGGTTTTGGTTTGCGCACTTCATGCTTGAGGTGTGTTTGCTAGCCATATTTAGTGGTGTTACACAGCGTTATTAGCGGCTGTAGTTCCATCCATTGGATCATCTTCATCACCATCAGATGCCTCTTCGTCTTCATTGCCTTCCTCATTTATGTCATTCTCTGCATCTTTGCCAGCTTCCTCACCTAGAGTCTCCTGTTCGCACTCCATATCATTTTCTACCTCCATCATGAAGTCTCGGTTTTTGGTCTGATAATCAGACGTAACCAACCTAAGTCCCTTATGCTGGAGTATGAGGCACAGTGGCATTTGGTGACATTCACAGAGAATGAGAGGGGTCTAAAAGATCGGATTTAGCATGCAGGTATTTGACTGAAAATTGTCTTACCCCTGCACACCCTAAATCAGTTGATCGAATAGCGAGTGATGAGACGTACAAGTCTCGTTAAACCATGGCCACTAAATTTAGAAATCAGAAAGCATTTGAGAGCGGGCACCAGTACTCAGACATAAAATATAAGCCTGTAGCATGTCAAACGTAAGAGAAGCAGCTGAGCGAGGCAAAATAAGTACATGAGGTGTCATGCATTCGCCAAAACAATGAACAAGAAACAGAGCACAGAGAACAGCTAACAAATGGAATACACCTTCCAGCAGTCGCACCCTTGGAGAGGTTGAACCGCCTCCAGATGTATCCCATGTTGAGCAGCCTGATTGAAACAGCAAACGACGACGAATAAGGAACGACAAAGAAATGGGGAACCGTGAATTATAAACAAGGAACATTGAGTAGCAAATAACCAGCAGCAAACACCCACTTTTGGTATGATTTGGTATTTGAGCATCTTGTATGCAGTCATTGATGGTTGTAGTATGAGTACGCTTGTGGAGGCGCACTGAAACAGATTCAAGTGCCCAGAGGCATGATTGCACGAAAGCAAGTCATGGCGTACAGCTGCGCGTAGCAGACTGTGAACGACGTAGGCAGGAAGCGACGACAATGTGGGAGGGAGGTTGAGAAGGTAGCGGTGAGTTGCAGTGAGCTGGCAGGTCTGTCAAGGGCGCATGGTTAGTCTCAGGCTGCTGTAAGTAAATGTCCTGCACGTGCCTAAAAGTCTTTTTTTCAGTTTGGAAGGGCTTCAAGATATTTTTCGCGGGGGCGAGAAACAAGAAAGATGGTTGAGGGCGGGAAAAAGACGAACGGCTCCAGGCAAAACGACGTTTACGGCGAGCAGAGGCATGTCATAACACGGTCACAGTCATGCACCAGTTCAAGCTTCGAGTGTGAAGCCGGTACGCGTCCAAAACGGCGCGTGCTGATTTACATACTATGGAAATCAATCAGCTGTTCAGAATAAAAACAGGCCTTTTCACTCACCTTTCGTGTCGAACCCCCACTTTCTTCCTGACTTCCAACTTTGAAAAGTAATGTCACCCCTCCCGTGTCATCCCAAGTCAGATTCCCCACTCACCGCATCAGCCGTCACCAACGAGTCTCAGCTGCCGTGAGTTTCCCATGCTCCCTTTCCCTCTTCGTTCCCTGCCGTTCCCTCCAACGATGAAGAGAAAAGCGTCCGTCGTTTGGTTCCGTGCGTTGTGTCGCGTGTCGTGTGTCGTATCGCTGGGCAGGCCGCGTCATCTGTTGACGGCGTTACCGGCTGCAACTCAGTTCGGGAAACCGTCACTGCAGTCACGGAAAGTCACCCTGTGACTGTCGTCTTTCTTTTCGATTGCAGCCCCACTTCTCTCTGAGAGAAGACAGGGATGTCACGGTTCCGTAACCGGCATCCCCGCTTAATTGTGACGCGTGATAGCCGCTGTCTTTCTGGCTGTCTGCCGTTGCCCTTGTTTGGCCATGTTTGGCTCAAACACCGAGGAAACACGTTTTTTTCGTTAATCGTCGTCGTCGCCTCCAGCGACGACGAACCAGGCATTATATTATGCTTCCTTTCAATTTCGTCGCTACTGCCCTGCACAATCCGCTCATCTAATCAACCTCCGAATATCTCAAGAATACCCGAACCCTCAAATTATGAAACATTCACCTCCGCCAGTAATACCGACAACGACGTGGCTGCCAGCGCTACTCTCCCATGTACCACTCATCTCTATGGCAGCTGGTGCTGTCTTTTTGCAAGTTTTGCGATCGCTTTGGCCGGATTCCTACTATTTCACCATAAAATCTCTCACCTATTGGCATGGGTCACGCGAATGACGGGATCGTCTGGGGGTGCCGTTGCTCAAGAACAAGGGAAGGAATGTGAGTTTTCGGGAGCCGGTGGGGATACAATCAAGAGGTCCCAAATGTACGTTGTCCTCCCTTTTACCTTTCGGAGTCGTTCCGTAACCAACACTGAATAACAGATCCTCACAAATCCCTAGTGCTACGAAGAACTTAGTTCCGGAAGATGTGCAGCTACGTTGCGAAGAGTGGCTGGGTCATCTGGATAGTCCAGAGCAGCACAGTGCCTCAACAGGGAGTCGCATTATTCGCAAAGGTGAACTCGTTGCCTGGGTACGTTTTTACTTCGTGTTACTCATGTAGTTTAGCTCAAACAACCACATTGTTATCATCAGGCTAAGGAATTCCGCAAACGTTACCCAACACGCCCTCACTCTCCTCAAACAGCAACGGAGGACCTGTAAACGAGCAGATTCAACGATTGGAGTGGAGTTTCAACAGAGGGAAAGGAAGCACAGTCCCTTGTTGACGTTTTTTTCTTGTCTTCTTGCCTTTACATACAATAAAAGTAATATCTTGTCAGTACAGTAAGAGTACATGGTCTCATAGCAAGAGGCTAATACAATTCTTTGCTACACTCTTTTCGTCAGTGAATTTGTACAGGTTACCAAATGCGGACATGTGAGAAGAATGAGTGGGAAGGGCGGCGGGCGGTCCAGTGCTCGGAATCTTGTCGGGCCTTGTCTTTCTTACGGCTTGATTTGTCTTTCAGACGAGTCTGAAGCACTTCATCCAGGGACACGAAGAGCCAAAAAGACAAAGTACCAGCAGATATACTGTGAGCGAAAGACAGCAATGCCGCTGTAGCCGCTTGTGCATGAAATGGGCGCGAGTACGTACACAACTTGTATTGAACGTCAACCCAGGTTTCTCGCCAAACTTCCATCTCAACTCTCATCTTCATGCCTGTTCTCGAGACATACACTCCCCCCGCTGTATCCCAAGGGCCCGGCCTAGTCATGTGTGATAGAAAGTGAGCTTTTCTCTCTCTCACTTTATTTGTTTTCGAGTTTTTCCCTAAATTTCGTGGGGCGCTACGCGCCCCTTTCAACGTTATTTGACCGTATACAAATCCCGGAACATTTTTACGCATGTTCCAGGCCTCACTACACGCTATAATATCCTTCCTCCTTCCCATCATCTCGACACGTGCCCGTGATATCGCATTTGTTTCCGTCTCGAAGACATATCGAGGCCAAGCCGAAGAGCGGCCGCCCTTGTTTGGCGACCGGTGACTGATGGTCACGGGTGACGAACTTGTCTTTCCGCTCGGTCAGAGCTGTACTTCTGCAGGCGGTGACGTCATTCCAAATCCTACAAAAACCGCATCCCCTGGTCCGTTTTGACGGAGCCTCAATAACCATGGTGGTGGGCATACGGCCCTTATCTATGACTTCGCTTAATCTGAATCTATCCCATGATCTAACCGAAAACGCACGCCAGAAATGAGACGGGCTTGCGAGCTTTATTACACTTTGTACCTTCCCTCGATAGTCTTCGGCATGGTGTAGATAAACTAATATAAACATTATCCTCAAAGTTACAGAGAGATATTTACAAGAAAATATCAATTCACCAGGGCCAGAAAGGTGGTTGAGGCTTAATGACCACAGTTTTTCGAGATTGAGGAATCCGGCCCTGTAACTATCTTGTGATGGTCATGAAGAAAGATGCCTGAAATTTTGACAAGGGAGTGAGAGTGCAGTGGAGAGGAATAATCCGTTGACGGTGGAAGAAAGACACAGATTTTGGGCGCGGGTTTTGCCCGGTTATCATTAATTTACCGGATTAAGCGAAGTCATAGATAAGGGCCGTATGCCCACCACCAAATTAACCACCCGACGCAGTGGCGATATTACATCATAGAAAATTGCAAAAACATTCGGCTGCGAAAAGCAAGACACAAACTGGTAAACGGTCTCCTTCGCATGCTTAGAAATGGGACTTGGACTGTACACTATTTACGGGACGCAGGTCAACTTACCGTCGCGATTGACGCAAGCTGGAGAACCGATGGAACATGGACAACATAGGTGAGCTTCTGCACTGTTTAATAGCTATAGAATGTGCAACTTATTGCCAGAAAGCACACGGGAACTATCTAAAGGGCCAGAGTGGAATTTGCAGCTCCAGCCTCATGGTTGTTGCTGTTGTTGGGTGGACCGCAGGCAGAAACTGTTGAGAGTCAATCTTTCACACTCAGGATGGGAACTCTATCTTGAGTTTGAATCCATTTGAACTTGCAAGCAGCTCATGACGCCTTTCTGGGGGGGGAGGGGGAAGGCAGTCAATACCTTGCGATGAAACTGCAAACATATATCTGGGTTTTCGCCGGCTAACTACAATTTTACAAACAGCAATAATATCAATACTATCAAATTTCAACAACGATTCATGGACTCGATTCCATGGCTTAGCAATCCCGGGCATTTATTACTGTGCTCGATATCTATGGGACGCAGGTCAACTTGCCATTGCGATCGACACAAGCTGGAGAAGGATACGGGCAACATAGATGAGTTTCCTGTACTTTTTGATAAAAACGGACGTGCAACTTACTGCCAGAAAGCACAGTGGAAGTGTCCGAAGGGCCAGAGTAGAATTTGCAGCTACTTCCAGCATGGTGGTCATTGTTGTTTGGCGGGCCGCAAGCAGAGACTAGAGTTGTATAGTCACCGTCAACCGTCGTCATTCAACGCGACGTTGAATCTCCTGAGTTCTCACCTGGGTCGGTAGCAATCAAGACACCACCCATAGCTTGGCCGACGAAGAGGGCAGCGAGAGTAGAGATGATGGTAGTAGATTTGAAGAACATGATAATAGTTGTTGTTGAGTCGAGTGTTTGGTGCGGAATATTGGCTCGGTAGGTCCTCTTTTTATACATTTTCGCTTCCTCCTACGGACCTTTTAGTACTTACAGGATGTAAAAGTCGATTCGTAAACCGCTTCGTGGGGTGCGGAGTATCAGCCACAGCAAAGCGCTCGCTCGCTCCAATCAAGTTGTCTCGAATGAGGATGCTGATTTCTCGTCTATTGATACACGGGAAGTACTCGATTTATTTCGACGCCTTCATATAAACATACTCCAAAGTCTATACCTGAATAGACGAGGTGGACAATTCTCCTTCATGGGATCTGCAAGATAGTATCAAAATTCACTGCCGCCCTCGAAACCCGCCATCTCGTGGTTCCCTCACTTTGTCCAATCCCGGACAAATAAACTCTCCTCGATTGGGAACACCCATTATGACTGGTTCATAAAATTTGAATGATACAGACCTTGAGAATTCCAACATTCCTGATATTTGAAGAATGGCCCTTAGGTCTACGAGTACAAACACTTTGAAGAACCTTGTGACGGAAGGGTTTCACGCTCGGACGCGTAGTGAGCTTATATCTCTGGTTACTGCATAATCAGATGGGAATGAAAATGAACATAAGACGTTGATCATTGGAGAGAGATTGAAATAGAGATGCGATGAATTGCAGTATGTTATTGAGATGAAACACATACAACCACAGCTGGTAGTCTTCCCTTGTTCAATTTTCAGAGGTGGAGTCGCTCTTGTAGAAATAGTGGCCCATTTCAGTTGAAACCTAGATCCCAATCAACGGCAAAAGTGGGTGTTGGGTGTGCCGCCGTGACCCTGGCATATATGATAATAGCCGGTCGATCTGTCGGCAAGATCTGGCAGACCCAGGAGAGTTTCGGCGGGCTGTTCGTAAATCATATTTCCACTACTGTACGCGTATGTAGGGAGGCGACAACAAATCGACCGTTACCCGGCAATTTTGGATCTTTGCAGGCGACAATGGCACTGTTAGCCGTTACGGTCGCTGATTGTAGCGACAATGCCCCATTTGTATGGCAATCCCAGTGCCACATTCTCGCAGGACTGTAGTACATGACTCATGTAACGGTCTCCCGCCAGCGACAGACCCTCCGTTATCCGTTACATAACGGTATTTTAACGACAGGACAACCCCGCCGTTATCCGTTACGTCGCCTCCCTACATACGCGTACAGTAGTAGTAGCGTGCTGATATTCAAGCCCGCAAATAGTATAACGGCATACAGCCCTTCTTCAAGCAAGTGAAGAAATCAGGGTAATTTTAAGTCTATGATAGTGCGATGCTTGGGAAAGGAAAAAAGAAGCGAGTGACACGACACGTTTATCTTTGTTTAGGGCAGGTCATCCAACAACCTACTCACGAACCGTCATCATATGCTACAATCCGCAACATTCTTATTTTAGACTTCCTGCTTTAATTTCTTCTGTGCCTCAAACTCGCCTGACGGACCATACATTGTGGACCTGTGGTCCGCCTGCCGTCCCTTGCAAGTAGTCGAACGCCTGCTCGAGTTCGTCAAGAGCTTTCGCGGTCAGTACCTCTAGGTTATTTTCGGCCAAGATCCATGAAGGGAGGTCTTTTTCAATTTCCACGTCTTGCATACCGACGACGTAATAAATCCTACGCAATTTCATATTCGGAAGCAATATATATCTGGGTTTTCGGTTAACTACAGACACAATCAACGGCGATTCACGGATTCGATTCTTTGCTTAGGAATCTGCACTATGTTCGATATCTACGCGACGCAGGTCAACGTTCCATCGCGAACGACGCAAGCTGGAGAAGGATACAGGTAACATAGGTGAGTTTCTGTACTAGTTGATGACTATGGAACGTTGAAACTTACTGCCAGAAATCACACTGGAACTGTCCGAAGAGTAGAATTTGCAGCTACTTCCAGCATGGTGGTCACCGTTGTTGGGCGGACCGCAGGCAGAGACTAGAGTTGTATAGTCAGCGTCAGCCCTCGTTATTCAACGCAACGTTGAACCTCCTCACCTGGGCCGGCAATCAAGGCACTACCCATAGCTTGGCCGACGAAGAGGACGGCGAGAGTAGAGATGATGGTAGCAGATTTGAAGAACATGATAATAGTAGTTGTTGAGTCGAGTGTTTGGTGAGGAATATTGGCTCGGTAGGTCCTCTTTTTATACGTTATCACGGCTCCTGCTCCGAGGCCTTTCTTCAAACAGGATGTAAAATCGATTTCAAACAGCTTCGGGGCGTGTGACTCAGTATCAGCCGGAGCAAAACCGCTCGCTCGCTCCTATCATTGTCTCAAATGAAGATGACGATTCCTCGTCCATTGATACACGGGAAGTACTCCATTCGACGCCTTCATATAAACATACGTATTATGCACCCTAGGACTCCAAAGGACAATCCTCTTTCACGAGATTGTTACAAGAAAGTATCAAAGGCAGGGAAGGGATCATCTCTTGCCCTCGAAATCCACCATCAGTACACAACACTTTGACAAATCTCGGTTGAATTATTGGGAACACCCGTTACGGCTAGTTCGTCAAACACAGACCTCGAAGAATCCATCGCGATTGAAATTCGGCTGGTATAGTGGCGTTTCTCTCTTGGGTCTCCAGATCTTGCCGACAGATCAACTGGCTATTATCATACTATGCCAGGGTCACGGCCAACTCCCACTTTTGCCGTTGATTGGGATCTAGGTTTGTCGTGAAATGGGCCACCCTGTTTCTACAAGAGCGACTCCACCTCTGAAAACTGAACACGGGAAGACTATCAGTTGTGGTTGTATGTGTTTGATCTCAATAACATACTACAATTCATCGCGTCTCTATTTCAATAGCTTTCCAAAGATTAATAACGTCTTATGTTCATTTTCATTCCCATCTGATTATGCAGTAACCAGAGGTATAAGCTCACTACGCGTCCGAGTGTGAAACCTCCCACAAGGTTCTTCAAGATGTTTGTACTCGTGGACCTAAGGACATTCTTCAAACATCAGGAATGTTGGAATTCTCAAGATCTGTATCATTCAAATTTTACGAACCAGCCATGATAATGGGTCTTCCAAATCGAGGAGAGTCTTATTTAACCACGAGATGGCGGGTTGCGAGGGCGGCAGGGAATGATTCCTGAGTCCTCGCCTTTGGATACTATCTTGCAGATCCCATGCAGGAAAATTGTTCACCTCGTCTATTTAGGTATAGACTTTGGAGTACGTTTATATGAAGGCGTCGAAATAAATCGACTCTACTTCCCGTGTATCAATGGACGAGAAATCAGCATTCTCGTTTGAGACAATGAAAGTTGGAGCGAGCGAGCGCTTGGCTGTGGCTGATATAGATACTCCACACCCCCACGAAGCGGTTTTACGAATCGACTTTTACATCCTGTAAGTACTAACAGGTCCGTAGGAGGAAGCGAAAATGTATAAAAAGAGGACCTACCGAGCCAATATTCCGCACCAAACACTTGCCTCAACAACAACTATTATCATGTTCTTCAAATCTGCTACCATCATCTCTACTCTCGCCGTCCTTTTCGTCGGACAAGCTATGGGTGGTGTCTTGATTGCTACCGACCCAGGTGAGGACTCAGGAGATTCATAGTCGCGTCGAATAACGACGGTTGACGCTGACTATACAACCGTTCTAGTCTCTGCTTGCGGTCCACCCAACAACAATGACCACCATGCTGGAAGTAGCTGCAAATTCTACTCTGGCCCTTCGGACACTTCCACAGTGCTTTCTGGGAGTAAGTCGCAAGTCCGTTTTTATCGAAAAGTACAGGAAACTCACTTATGTTGGCCGTATCCTTCTCCAGCTTGTGTCGATCGTAATGGCAAGTTGACCTGCGTCCCATAGATATCGAGCATAGTAATAAATGCCCGGGATTGCCAAGCCATGGAATGGAATCCATGAATCGTTGTTGAAATTTGATAGTATTGATATTATTGCTGTTTGTAGTTATCCGAAAACCAGATATATGTTGCGTTTCCTATCGACTGCCCCCCCCCCCCCCCTGAACGTGTCGTGATCGTGAGCTGCTTGCTTGAAGGTAAAATGGATTCAAACGTACGAAAACGTTCCCGTCCTGAGGGTGAAATTTGAAATTTTCTCGCATCGACCCGCAGAAATACACCTTCCCTCATAGCCGAACGGGTAAAGCTCTAGCCCGCTTAGCGACCCGCAGACAAAACTTACTCAATGTCGGAGCTACCATCTACGGCGACTGCAATTCACTCAGCTCGTTACAGGAGGGTACGACTATTTCTGGGCTTGGATCAGGGTAACCAGGAAGGAAACAAGCAATCAGTATGACAAATGAACAGTGAAAAGACGGAGAGTACTAACACTTGCGGAGCTGAAAGTGAAGCTCCGACGGGTGGAAGGGAAAGACAGAAATATTTGAGTTACATACTTTCAGGTTGTTTTTTTTTCTCACAATAAGATGAACACACCAGAGCATCTGGATAGCACACACGCGATGTATGCAGTGTTCGGCCAAGTCCATGCCCGTTGTGAGCACACAGGACTTGGCGTTGATGGGTGTATGCCTCCGGATCCGTGGCGTCTGGGTAAACCCGATATTCGGTTGTTTCGGAATGCGCGATAAAGTTATGATCCGAAGATGTATGATAAAATTGGTCTGTAATACACTTATTATGTCCATTCGTATAAGTACAGATTGTGTAAACGTTTATGGGAGAGACGGACACGAAATCGGAAACTGATCCAGAACCTTCCTCAAGCCTTGGCCTTGGTGTCCGCAGCAGTCGTAGCACCAGATCCACCAGCACCCTCATTCGGGGTGCTCGCAGCTATCCGTTTAGCCTCCTCATGAATGTCGAGAACCTGCTTAGAGGTCGTGGTGTAAAATTCACGAACTTTCTGGCCCATCGCAGACGAGAGAGCCCTAGTATAATACTGGTAAAACGCCGTTGAGACATCAAAAGCTTAGACATCAGTGGAAGGAAACCTACGTCACTAGCGGTTTTAGAGAACCCTTTCTGTTCGTCGATGGACTTGGCCTGCTGAGTAGCAGCTCCAACAGTTTCCTGAAGCTTTCCAGAGATCGTTTGATCAGGACCTAACGTGCGGCTACCCAGGCCACTGTCGATGTTTTGGATATAAGAAAGAAAGCGTTTCGAGATACCGCGATTGTCTATATCGCAAGTTGCCGAGTCGGAAAAGAACGATAACGATAACGATGATGTCACTCACTATCGAGTTCGATAGCTCGCTTAAGGATGTTGTCTGACAGCATATAGCCTCTTGCGAGGTACTCTGCAGCGACTAAGCCGAAACATTGAAGTTAGGGATCGCAAACGCGTGCATTGCTAGAATGTTACGCACTTCCTGCTCTTGGCTTATCGGACTGGCTGATGGGCTCGGCGTGATCATGGTCGTCTTTAGGTTCGTCTTGATGCTCGACCTCGGAGGTAACGGTCAGAGTTGCGCCTTCCAAGGTTCCACCGTTCAGCTATGTTCACTTTCAGTTAGAGGGCTTTTTACACTTTCAAGTAACGCACCATGAGAGCGGTGTTGGCAGCAGAAGGCTTCTCAAAATGAATCGTAGCTTCAGGTCCTTTGTGATCAATCGAGATGATCCTGCATAGGAAAATGAGAGAGCGGTTGAGTTTGTAAACAAAGCACTGACTTTCCACAGAATCTGGAAGGATCGGAGAGGATCGTTAGCGACAGCGTTCAAGGACGAGTGAGACACCGTGACGTACGTGAAAAAATCATGAAGTTGGCTCTCTGCGGTAGAAGCGCTGAGTCCAGTAACCTGCAAAGAACCCTAAGTAAGAACGATCGCCTTCGTAGAGGCTCTTCACAAGGACCTACGTGAACAGAATGTGGGGAAGACATGGTGGTTTGAGGAAGAAAGGCACTGCACTTCAACTGCCGTGTGATTAAGCCTCGTGGTGACGTCAGTGGTAGTCTCATTCTTTACACGTGCAAATTTTGCTCATCACATGTGTGTGCGTCATTCTGCTCGGTCAAAGCTGCACTTCTCACATTGGAACTCACAGTAGCCTCACAAATTAGTTATCTCACTGTGGAGATCTGGACTTGGTTCGAGGATTCGTAGGCAGTAGATTCAGGAGTCAAATTTCTGCGCTTTTCACAGTTCGAAGCGCAAGCGTAACAAGCTCACAAATATGAATTCCGAACAAGTTATCCTGAGCTGCTGATGCGAAACGCCAACAAAACATCCCATTCTAAGTCTCCATCATCCCCTTGGACCTGTGCTAGTGCATATGCGTTCCATTACTACGGTGATGGTCACAAGGTATTCGAATTCAATTTCGTTCTATGAGTAAATCTGATATGTTTTCAGACCGGAGGATGAGAACTGCCAACCTGGAGTCAGGAAAGCTCTCCCACTGGCAGAACCGTGCCAAGGGGTATATCATGACGGCGGACCGTGTATTGTCATTGGATGAAGTCCTATGGGAGGTGATGCGGGGGGAGGGGGCCGGATGTAGTACTACTGTGATCGCGGGTATGCTCACAATCGTCCCTCAGTCGGTCTCGGCAGCTTGATGTTACTTGGGTGCGTTACCTTTGGAATCTATGTCCCTTTGGTCTTTTGATTCGGCACTCTCGACGTTTGGTGTAAGTATAGTATTCACATACCGAGAAAAATATCATGAGGACCCTCGTGATACGCCTCGTCTATAGAGGCTGGCAGTGGCACCCTCAGTGGGCACCCGCGTTGAGCATAAAAGAACCCCAATTATTCCCCATATTTTTCCAATATTTTTCTCTCCTTCTCTTACCTGCCAAACTATGAAGTTCAAGCTTTCGGGCTCCTTCAGCTTTTACAGTTGCTCGCCCGGATCGACGTGCAATGGACACAAGGCGAAAGTAGCAAGTATATTTTCCCCCGAAAGAGATCGTACGTTGTTCCTTTCGTTGATATGGGTTGGTGTACTTGTATAAATGATTCCACACAAGATTGCAAACTACAGGCTCAGGTTGTCGTTGCATTCATTTGCCACACCTCTCCCACTGGCGTGTCTCAGACTCGCCAAATCCTTCAGTTTCCGTCATTGCGGCACTAAATTTCAAAAAAACGAGAGCTTGAGTGCTCCTGGACCAGCGCAACAAAAGACCATTCACTTACACAAACCGAGATAACATCCCCACCGCAGGAGCCCGAGTTTGAGTCCGGTCGACACGCGTATCTGGCAGTGGTTAAGTCCTATTAGCGTCTACACGATGCAATGAACATGAACTTTGTCATACCTCAGCCCAGTGAACCTATTCGTATACTCCACAAACTTAATTGGTGGTGGGCTACACTCAAAGACACCCTGGGTACAAGGGTTCTGGTCCGTCACGAGACTGTCAACAGGACCGCAGTTGGTGTCGTAGATGGTCCCTAGAAACAAAAGATACCCACACTTGGGTGAGTAAACATAACTCTGGCGGGAGAAAAGTCGACGCACAGCGATCACCACCATCTGCAAGGTGTTGGACGTTGCCAATCCCGTAGTTGTAGCCGGGGCAGATAGCATTGGCCTGTTCTGCAAGAACCAGACCGAGAGCAACAGGGAGAAGTAGAGAGGAAAGCGAGAACGATTTCATGACAGATAGATCGTGTTGTATGATACTGAACAATCCGACGAGGGGCTTTTATACCTGGACGGAGATCCGGGCCTCCTCAGACGAGGCCCAAACTCAGCGCCCAGATTCTCCGGAATCGTACTTATTGCGACGGTTACAGCCTACAGCCGAGTTCAAATGGTTCTGTTAGAGGGAGCACGCAACAGGCTATCCATTAACACACCGCTGTACATAATTGAGAGAAGGATCTGGGGACAGGTAGTGATGGGGACCTCGCTTTGAGCAGGCTGGTGTGCGTCCACCCGGGCGTATCTTACTAACGATCTGATTGTCGGCTTCCACCAGATACAATCGACTCGGTTCTGGTTTTTTGTACGTTTATTTTCCGTAACCCATCTCTCCGAACGGTAGGGAACAGCGCTAGCAGGGGTGGGACGGGGATGGGAACGGGACGCAAATTCCATCCCTGCATCGGCAATGGCCCATAATCCAAAAGTGGCAGAACCAGTGCACGTTCACATTGTCGAATATCGAGTCCTCGATCAATACACGACGCTGAACGTCCAAGCTGTAAAAGTATGACACCCATGGCGGGAGGGATGACCCATGGACTCGGCACCAAAAATCTATGAACGAGGGATGTCATTATGCTTCGACCTTCCCTTCTTGTCTTTCTCCTCCTTTTCCCGCTCTTTGCCTTTTTCTGATTCCTTCTCCTTCTCCTTTCATTTAGCCTTCTCCCTCTCCTTCTTTGCTTTATCTTTCTCCTTTTCGCTCTCCAGCTCCTTCTTCCTACGGCTAGAAGACGAACTCCCAAGAGAGCTCACAGTCATGCTTGCTCGCCCACTGGTTTTCTCATTGAGCGTGTCAGCCAAAGGCTCAGTGGTGGCGGCTATAAACGTCACCATAGACGATTGAGGTGACGATACCGTAGGAGGAGTTTGTGAAGATGAACCTTCGCAAGTCGTATCCCAAATCAATGAGAGAGTAGGCATACTAGGCCTTCTACCGCTCACAAACTCGCGCTCGCGGAATTCCGAACTTATGCCTCCAGTCGAAGCGAAGTGGAATAAACCCGAGGTTAAATTTTGCGAGTTCGATCTATTGTGGTTATGGCATGGAGGCGTGATAGCAGGAGATGAAGGGTACGATGGATGCGAGTGTGGGTCCGGTATTGGCGGAGAGATACTCATACCAAAACTAAGTCGTCTACCACTTGACCTTTGAAGGCTTTCGTTCGATGATGATAAGAGCCTCGTGGTACCTATTGTTGTCGAATATTCTTGAGAATACGACCCGTGTTTCGTCCATATAAGTGTTGGCAATCGAAGGTGCAGGTGTGTATGGAGGAGTGGACACCAGGGTCATGGGCAGAGCAGCTGCGTTCTCAAGACCACCCTCGTAGGTTCCAATGCCATACAGTCCCTCTGTGCCAACCGATAATCATCTTCCTGGATCCAGACCTCCTTCTCAGCTTGTGTTATGGTCATAGTCTTGACCTTCGCCTCCTTCCGTTTCTTCTATCTCTACAAACATTGTTGCGTGTGGGCTAGCGGGGGGTTACTGGCAGGTACGAGTCCGAGGTCACGACATCTTGTATCCACGAAACGAATGTTCATTTTCATTTCAGAAAGATCTTTTTGGCCTGGAGGGAAGGAATAGCTCACCATCTGAGGAATGCATGAATAAATAGGAACTTACTGTGTAGAAAACTACTTCCATCCATCCTGGTCTGTTTTTTGTATGTTTTCTTCTACAAAATCCCCTCTACAACCTTCAGCAGCACTACCGTCTCTTGCGACCACGAAACCGAGGAGCATATTAAGATGTAATGTGCCCACTCCCTTCGTTTCGGGATCTGATGGATCCAGAAGCTTCAATGAGTTAAAGCTTTATGTTTCAATTATTGAACGGCGGGTTGAGAGACGTTCACGTTCAGCCTCGAGACTGTATTTGTCTGCGTCTTCGAGGTCACGATGGATGTGAGTGCGCTTATTGAAGTTATTCTATGGTTAGACAGCCGCCCTGCAAAGGAACGAGAAAGGTTGGAATTTACCTTAAAGCGAAAGGTCGGGACTCGGAAAAAACGCGTTGAAGAGAGTGACTGAGAACAAGGAACGTCACTGCGACAAAGTCGGCGTTATCTTCTCCGCGAAATAAAAAGGGAAAGAAATTCGCACAGTTAAAGAAGCTCTGTCACTACTTTCTTCGCCGACCTTGCTCAACTCTGACGATTCAGTGGGCCCACTCCCCTTACCACGCTTCTTCTTCCTTCTCAAACTCTCTTCGCGAGTGTTATTGGTGTGTTGCTAGCTCGAGATAGAGGAATTTAATATTAAAGCTGTACTTCACTTGATACAGAAAACTGTCAGACTCACTGCAAATTCGCCTCAAAGCGGTTCAGAAATCTGGCCATGTAGTCGTTCTAGGGGGCGCGAATCATGTACGCCGAGTTGAGCTATTCAGCGTCACATTTGAACTCACCATACACACCTCTATCTCAGTAGCACAACGTTATCCCATGAAGATTTGGACTTGGTTCGAGGATTCGTTGGCAGTCAAATTTCTGCGTTTTTCACATTTCCACGAGCAAGCGTAACAAGCTCACAAACATGATTTCAAAAGGTATCCCGAGTTCGAAATCGTCATGGGGTACAACGAGTGCGAAACGCCAAATTGAACCCACTTTAAGCCCCCATCATCCCCTTGGGCCTGTATTGATATGTGTTTACGGCAATAGTCACAAGGTATTCGAATTCAATTTCGTTTCTATGAGTAAATCTGATATGTTTTTCAGACTGTGAACGGGGCTGACCTGAAGCTCGCCCAGAAACGTGCCAAGGGCCCGGGCCCAGGGGTATATGGCGGATATATATGGCAGACCGTGTATTGAAGTCTTAACGGGAGGTGATGCGGTGGGAGGGGGCCGGCTGTATGTGATCGCCAGTGTGCTCACTGTGGAAGACTTAATCGTCCTTCAGTCGGTCTCGGAAGCTTGATGTTACTTGGGTGCGTAATCCTTGGAATTTATGTCCCTTTTGTTTCTTGATTCGGTACTCTCGTCAAGGCACCTCGACGTTTGGTGTAAGTATATTGACATACCGAGGAACAGACTACGAGGACCCTCGTGGTACGCCTCGTCATATGGCCCACCCACCCTTGGACACCCGCATCCCGTATAAAAGAACCCCGATTATTTCCCATATTTCTCTCTTCTCTTACCTGCCAAACTATGAAGTTTAAGCTTTTCGGGCTCCTCCAGCTTTCGCAGTTGCTCGCCCGGATCAACGCGCAATCGACGCAAGACGAAAGTAGCAAGTATATTTTCCCCGAAGGAGATCGTACGTTCCTCTAATTGATTTGGGCTGGTGTACTTGTAGTGACGCTCCTTGACGCGTTGCACAGTAAACTTTTACAGCGGTAAATCTAACGCGTCGGTCACCTTTGACCAACATTCGTTGTTGCTTGATGGAAAGGCACGTACCGCGTCTCTTGTTCGCAACAGTTCTCTTGGTTATTGATACTGCTTGCAGCGCGTTCTGTTTTTCTCCGGCGAGTTCCACCCATTCAGGCTTCCGGCTCCTGAGCTTTGGCGAGATGTATTACAAAAGTACGTCTCCAATCTGTTCTTTCCAGGTTAACAAGTACTGACAACAATTTGGTAGATTCAAGGCCAGTATCTGAAAGCTTTGAAACTTCAAGTTCCTTTCTAACTCGTTTACGAATGCTCAGGCAGGAGGCTTCAATGGTGTATCCATATACCGTACGTGTTCTCCCCTACCTCATGCACGATTTCGTATTTACTTGGTGCGCGGTACAGTGCATTGGGGGCTTATCGCACCCAACAACCGAACTGTGGAGTTTACGGTGCACAATGACGTTGCAGCTTTCTATGAAGTAGCAAAGGAGGTTGGGTTACTAGTCATCGCAAGGCCTGGGCAAGTCTGCAACTAATAGCTTCCGTGGTTAACGATCATCGAACGCGCTTCTGTAACAGGCCATACATCAACGCAGAATCCGCTGGCGGTAAGGTCCATCTTCTCCGTCCTCTATTTTCGCGTGTGTCTGACGGGAATGTTAAGGTGGAATTCCGAGCTGGGCATCTAACCAAGCGGGATTGGCGAGGACGAATGCTAGTGATTATAAAGAAGCTTGGGAACCTTAGTACGTTCTTATCCGATAGCTTCCCTCCTTTCCTCTGATATTCATACCTTTTCAGCATCCGAAAATTCTCAGAAGAGAGTGCGCCCTATCAATACCCTGATGGACCTCTCATTGCCGTTCAAAGCGAAAACGAGTATTCTACGTCCGCTGGTCTTCGTATTCCAGGGTTAAGCGAACATATGCAAGACATCATCGATACCTACCGAGCTCATGGCCTTACAAAAATCCCCACCGTTCATAATGATAAGAATGCGGGAGGGATGTTTGCCCAGAAGGGACTGGGGAAGGTTGATTTGTGGGTGGTGGAAGTTCTCCCTCTCTCTATGTTCTGACGCGAGAAACTTAGGTACGGATGGGATGGATACCCGCTAGGCTTCGATTGCGATAGGCCGGAGGTGTGGACTGAGCTCTCAACTCGTAAGTTAAGGCCGTATTAAATGTTGAGGGAAGCCAACGGGTCTTTTTCGCCAGAACATGACGCGAGTCATCAACGATGGAACCCTGCCGAACCATTAGCTCTATTTGAATGGCAAGGTACCTGCGGTCTCATCTTCCTTTCGCGTTCGTCTATTGATATGCAATGGTACTTTTAATAGGTGGAGCTTTCTCGTACTGGTCAGGTCCAGGATATGACATGTGTTACGCGTTAATCAACGAACAGTTTGCGAATGTAGGTGGTGTTCCTCGTCCTTTTTCTCTCCACTTTCTCACCTGGCTATCCTAGGTTTACTACAAGGTATTTATTTCATCATTTCAGGATAACGATCGACCTGACTGTCACTAGAATAACTACGCCGCAGGTGCCGCTCTACAAAACCTCTACATGACTTACGGAGGAACAAACTGGGGTAATATGCACACGCACACGATCTATTCGAGTTATGAGTATGTCTATTCGACTCTTAATCATTTGTTTGGATGTCGATGTCAATCTCATCTCCTACTTCCCTAGCTATGGCGCCGCTATCAGTGAAGATCGCCTCCTCACTCCGAAATTCCACGAGATCAAACTCCAATCTCTCTTCCTCCACGCCTCACCCGATTACCTCCTCGTCGGACGTATCGGAAACGCTACGGCCCTACACACCAACTCGTCTGACACCTACACTACGCACCTCCATTCGCCGAAGACTAAAGCCAACTTTTATTTCGTGAGGCAGAACACGAATCAAAAGACGAGCGATACGGTGTTTAGTTTGAAGGTCAATTCGACGTTGGTTGCAGGTGACGAAGGGGAGAAGGAAGTTGAGATACCGAATGTGACGTTGAAAGGGAGAGAGAGTAAGATTTTAGTTTCGAATTATCCGTTCGGGAAGAGTACTTTGGAGTACTCAAGTGCTGAGGTGAGATTTTCCATAGTTTCTGCCCGCGCACGTTATTGAGGAGAAGCTCGATTCTGTTTAGGTCCTGACCTGGGGTACATACGACGAGGTGTGTTCTTCAAAGAGACTCTATCTGGCGCTGCTCTTTATGTGACGACTCTCGATAGGTGGATACCATCGTGCTCTACGCGTTCAAGGGGCAGCATGTGGAAATCTCTGTTCTGGCGTCGACTTCCAATCAAAGAGTTGCCCATGTTGGTTCTACCAGCGTCACAGCCACCGCTGGAGATCAAGTTCGTGCTGTTTCACTTTTGTCATTCCTCCTCTTACCCCTCCATTAGACGGTCAAACTATCTGGAACTACCTCTGGTGTATCTATCTTCACCTTTGACTCCAAGCGCGTCATTGTCCTCGACAAAGAAACCGCATATGGATTATGGGCTCCTAGACTGGAAGGACGCAATGACAATAACGTCTCGTATGACCTTAGCCCAGACACACCCTCCGTACTTCTTACCGGCCCGTACCTCGTGCGCTCCGCATCTGTGAAGGGAAGCACCCTCGATCTCGTCGGTGATACCAACGCAACGGAACCTACCACCGTCGAAATTTTTGCCCCCACGTCTTTCAAGGCTGTTACCTGGAATGGGAACCCGGTCAAGGTGAAGGAGACAGAGTTGGGAACACTGAAAGGGGTTCTCAACCCGCCAGAAAACTTGAAAACGGCGAAGTTACCGGTATTGGAAGAGTTGGAATGGGCCTGTGCGGATTCGTTACCGGAACTGGGAGAAAATTTCGATGAAATCGATGGGGAATGGGTTGTGGCGGATAAGACTGAGACGAAGAGGCCGTTGAAGATGTTGAGCGGCAAGGTTTGTTGAGTTGGCTTTGTCTTGGAATCTTTGTGAGGATCTGACTTTTGTTTTTCTCCAATCTAGAGTGTGTTGTACGGACCTGAGTGAGACTATCCTCCGCTTCATTCTGTTTCTCATCCTCTTCGAACGATGTTGATGCTCTGCTTTCAGGTACGGTTTCCATGCTGGTGACTGGGTATGGCGTGGCCGCTTTACTGGAAACGCTACCGGCGTTCAGTTGTCAATTCAAGGGTATGAGACCTCGCTCTCCTCCATTCTAGTATTTATCTCCGTTTGCAGAGGCTTTTCATTTGCTTATTCCGCCTGGTTGAACTCCGATTTCCTCGGTTCCGGTCAAGGATCTTCCCATAGCCAAGATGGTGTCGATCTCCTCTCGGTCAATTTCACCTTCCAGCCGGAATGGTTGAAGGAAGAAAACGGTACGTTCGCTTTCGTATTTCTTCTTCTGTGGTTTAACCTGGTCACTGGGTTCCACTAGTGATTACTCTGATTCATGATTCCACGGGTATGAACCAAGACTGTGCGTGCAGCTTCTCGTTTTTAATGATGGTCAAGTTCCTGATTGGATATTGATTTATCAGACAATGTCAATGACGAACATAAAACGCCCAGGGGTATTCGAGGGTATAAGTTGCTGTCTGCAGACAACAAGGACTTTACGGAGTGGAAGGTAGCTGGAAGTACGTTGTGTTTTCATTCTCGAATGATGCGAAGTTCAAGCCAACCAATACACGCCTTACAGATATCGGAGGTGAAAACGCGCCAGATAGGATTCGAGGTCCGTACAATGAAGGTGGTTGGTGGTTTGAGCGTGAAGGTAGGGCTGAATTGAACTCAGTGTATAACTTCGACGCTAAAGCTTGTCCAAGGTGCTCACCTCCCTGGTTACGATGCCTCTTCTTGGAACCAATCATGCTCTCCAACCACCGGAATCTCTTCCCCTGGGGTAACTGTATATCGCACCACGTTTGACCTCAACCTCCCTCATAACGCTGATATTCCTCTCTCCTTCGAATTCTCCCTAACGAACAACACCGAGGCCGTCAATAAACCCTACCGCTCGTTGCTCTTCGTCAACGGTTGGCAGTTTGGGAGGTTTATTTCCGGATTGGGACCACAGACGAGCTACCCTATCCCCGAGGGTATCTTGAATCATCATGGGACGAATGAGGTGTTGTTGACGCTTTGGGCGTTGAATAAAGGCGGTGCGAAGTTTGGCAAGCTGGAGTTGAAGAAGAGAGGTGTGCTATCGTCGAGTAAGAAAGCGAAGGTTGAGGTTGTCGAAGCACCTGGCTGGAATGAATTGAGGGGTTAACCTATGTAGTAAATACGTTGACTTCTGTTTATTTCTTGAATCCAAATTACTGAACAAATTCAGTTTGGGACATTGAGCGATAGAGCCACGAGAAAAAAATGCACCTACTGTCTCGGACCGGGAAGCCGGACACACGGGGAAGCCGGACGGCGGCGTCCTAGCACGATAATTAGTAACTTTCCTATGATATGTATAGTAATGAAAATGTACCTTACCATCTCATTGAGCTCTCTTATGAGTTTGAGGGCAAGGTGTGCACAACTAAGGGAAATATGGCAATTCTCACATGTCTTGTCCGAATCAGGCACCAATTCCTTAATTGGGAATACGGATCAATGTAAGCACATGTCCACACAAGGTGACACTCCTACCAAAATCCCTTTCTTCCCTTATTATTATATGCTCTATAGACACTCCCCAAGCTCTAACAGATGCAATATTAGGCCTTCAGCTCATGCAGAGTTTGTTAACACTGAATCTTTTCACTTTTTCCCTTTTCCCCCCCTTTTTTTGACTAAACAATGACAGAACCATTGTGAGCCAAGTCCTTATCCAATCAACTTCAGACATTGGGGATCTGAAGTACACTACTAAATAAGGCTTTTAACCATACTTGGTGATTTTATAGATTTTTTGTGACAGATATATACAGGGGGTTACAGTAGTTCATATATATTTCTAGATTTGAGCTCAAATCTGGATCTGAGCAATTCATATGACCCACCAGTGATGTCAAATGTCACAAAAACATTCCCACTCATTGAAATTATGATTCTGGAGTGGCAGATATGACTCACAGTGTCAAAATGTGCCCTAAATATAGTTAAAACATGTAAATTTCAGTATTTTGACAAATCCATGTCCTGAAGATTACCAAGCACCATCGCAAGGTTGGTATATTGGAATTCTGGGTTTCCTGGGCAGATGGTGACAAAACTTGGGAACCTTTGGACAATGTTGAGGATTTGGAAGCATTGGAAGCATATCTGAAGACTAAAAAAATATTTGACCTTACCAGTCTGTAGTAATTAAAATTCCCTATGTAACGAGCCCCTACTTGTTCAATTTGGTCCAAAACTGAGCAGGTATACGGGCGGTATATGCATCTCTGCTGCATAGCCACCACAAGTGCCTGCCACCTACGTACGCGCGTGTCCGGCTACCCAATCTAACCGAGGTTTGGAGGTCGCCCGTGAAAAATATTCATAGCTCAGGCTCAACAGTCCCTAAAATTATTATATCTTAGTGAGAGTTACCCAAGAGGTATGGTGAGATATTGAGCTAAAATACAGTACAATACATTTCATATTCATTGTGGTAAACGGAATCTACTAACAAGCTGTCCGGCATCCGCGGCTCCGACAGTAGCTCAAAGTTTTTGTTATATCAGCGTAAGTGCAATATCCAGTGAGTTCCAAAAAGAGTGGCTCAACAAGGTCATTGACCATAATACTTGCAGGTTCAATATATTGAGCGTTACATGTACACAAAGCCACGTTAATTCATGTTCTGGTCGAATTTTGGCGTGTTCGTCGTACTATCAAGAATCGTCTTTGGCTTATCTCCAAGCTTCAAGATTCAGCAGTATCAAAGACCTCCTGCTCGCAATGCCACCATCAACGGCATTTGAGTACCCTCCGCCCATCGACCTTTTCGCATTGGCGATCCCAAACCAGGCCGTACCTGTTCCACCTCGACCCCTTCCGGTATCGAAAATACAAATGATTCGATGAGTGTTGCTAGGACGACTTGCATTTCGAGGATACTTTAGATACGAAGGGGTAAGCACGACTCATCGACAAGGCGCGAAAAGGACATACGCAAATCGCCATCCAATACACCCTCGGACTCCGCCACCTAAAGAGTATCGACCGCTGTGAAGGAAATCGTAGTGGAAGATAACGAAGACGCACTGAAGGTCATAAGATTCCCAAACATACCGAGCGTTGTTGGCTTTTTATTGTTTGTGAAGCGGTTTGGGTTCCACTGGTCAGCGTCCTCGCCCCATAGCTCCTTGTTCCTACGCGAAATGAGATATAAGCGAAAAGAAAGCGAAAGGAAACTCACCGATTGTAGCCATAAATGCTAGCGTGCACTCGTTGTCCTTTGACCACCGGTACTTGAGTCAACACTGATCCGGACGCGTCCACAACGGGATTATCCAGTGGTATAACATCGTCTACATCCGCTTCACGGAACAGGTCTGGAACGATGGGATGAAACCGGAGGGTTTCCTAAAACACGATTTCATTATCAAGATTATCAGGACCCTTGAGAAGGTGGAAAGCGCGGACCCTTATAACCCGATTCAAGTGCGCCATACCCTCCAAGTCTTTCACCAGCAGGGGCTCATTCGCGTTCCCGGTCTGTTCTCGCACGCTCTTTATCTCTTTGAATAATATCTCTTGCTCTTTGGGGTGCATGGCAACCTCATAAAAGATCCAGCTCAAACTAAAGTGAGAACGACGCATGGTTAGCTTTCGTCCCTGTGGGGAGTATGCAAAGGAAACGATACAGACGTAGACGCAGTAGTTTCATGACCCGCAAAGATTACCGTTCTGCGAGTAACGTATTCAGACTCAATGAGCTGACGTGAGGAGAACAAGATCTTACGCCATTTGCGAGAGAGCTTCGCTCGGGGACATACCCTTCTCGGGGACGTTTACATACAGAGCACGGGCTAGTCGGAAGTGAAAAGCTCAATATTTCCTTCCCAAACAGGACGGGAAAATAAACGCACATAAAATGCTCATAAAGTCATTCCTTCCATCTGTTCCACTGCCTTCCGTCTTCGATTTTACGAGTTCATCCGCAATACCCCTACTGGTTTTGAGCCAATGCGCGAACCTTTTATCCTGCTTCGTCTTCTTGATGTCCAACAGCCTCGCGATGGAAGTGGGAAGAAACCGGTAAGCCGCCTGTCGTAGAAGGCGGAACTCGTTGACGTTGCGACTGTCGATGCTGAAACCGGTGGAAAGATGTGAGCTATAATACCTTGTAATGTAGTCAGGGATCGGAAACGCACAAAAGGTCTCGAATAATATCACAAAGTACGCTGATCCTTGTTCCCTCCAGAGCACCGAATTCATACTCGAATAGGCCTGAATTTAACGTCAATCAACTTCAAAGGATTACAAAAGTTCGGCATATCGCAACTCACTTTCACCAAGGGCATCCAACGCCATATTCGGTAACCATCGAACGGTATCGATGATCGTACCGGGTTGGCCAGGAGCCTTCTTCGCAACGATTTCATCTTGCCACTTGCGAGCAAGCTTGATGCAAAAAAGAAAGAATAGGAGTTTATATTTCAACTTGTTTTGCGTGACCCGGGGATGGCTCACCGATGTAGCACATGAAGCAAATACTTCAGCGAAGGGTTTGGTCTGTGCAGCAGAGAACGCTGGGTTGAGGAGTTTCCGCTGTCTGTGGTGGGTTTCCCCTTAAGAACCAGCTTTTAGATCTGGCGGCAAGGTCAAAGCAGATGCCCTCGACTCACCCCCTACAACAACGAGCCCCGGACCAAAGAGCTTCAAGGTAATATTGTTGATGTCCTTTGGTTTGGGATACCGATACGCTGATTTATGAAAAATGTGCTGGAGCCCTCTAGGGTCGGAGAGCATCAGTATATCTTCCTGGGATCGGTGGTCAACTTGAGAACATAAGAAACTGGTAGCAGAAGATAGACGAACCCCATAACAACCGGCCGTCCTAAACGCCGTCCCGTATTCGTTGAACCAATTATCCTCTAGACTTCCGACCTTCCGAACGCTATTGAACTCGCTTTCGTGGCCTTGAGAGGGATTTGGTAAGACTTGCAAGGGTATCCGGATGACTCGAATGCTTACCGAGAAGTAAAGATGGAGAAGGAGGTCCCTGGAGGAATTTCAGGGATTTTCGTTTGGCGCGAATGACGAGTGCGAGGATTGCGCCTGCTAAACCGAGTAGGTGTAAGTAAACAAGCAGGAGAACGAGAGACATCTCTTGAAGTGCCCTATCAACGAGAGGCAGAAGGTCCGGTTTGTTCCCTTCCCTTTATACGACAGGAGCTTCCGTGCTTAAAGATCAAAGTGGCTATCAATTTCCACGTTCCCAGGAAGACATGGGAGGAACCTCCGCGTCGGGGGCCGATTTGACGATGAAGAATTCGTAAATGTGATACGTCTGTCAATATCGGTTAGAATCTTTCCACGTCGAGAATATAACGGGTTCCTTCTAACGTCATCGTAGCAGTCAGAAATTTGCATGCCCAGAGTTAAACCATAAAGAACACGCCATGGTAATAAGGCGCCGAGGGCGGAGTTGTGAGGTTGAGGGTAAAAAGAAAGGAGTCATAGCTGGCTATAGTCAGTCTTCCGCATGGATGAGTCCAACACGCGGAAGGCGCCTGACGACGTTGACATCAAAGTGATACAACTCTTGTAAGAGTGATTAAAGGTCCATTTTTGGACGTCGGAAACCGATTCAATCGTTAGGGGAGAAAGGAGTAAACATCGGTTGATGAGCGCGGAAATATGAGAGCAGCCGGCGCATACGAGTTAGAGGTTTGGCATAAGGATTGCAGGTGATGAAAAGGTGGTGTTAGTGGCATGACTCGCAGAAGAAGTCCTGTCCAGGCTTCATATGGCAGTACCCATCCGATGTCATAGACGATAAAAAGGTCACACGAGTATGCCAACGTGGGGAAAAAGGGACGGAGTGGAGTTGTACTCATCAACAGTCGAAGTGGACTAACTGCCATGCACCGGCCCAGCCTTTTACAACTCCACTTCTCATAAGCTCCGTGAAACTCTCTATACAACCACGTCTGATGCGCAGAAAACGGTCGTGACTCGGGCAAGAACGGCGAATAACGGTTCCTCCAAGTGTCATGTGGTTCGTGCGAGGTGACTTGGAGACCTATCGAGCGATAGAAGTGTCCACCAGCCTTCGAGTTATATTGCCTGTGAAATGTTGAGGACCGAGAGGATCCGGAGCAGCGAAAAACTACACGCACCGCCATGGAGCGGCAGACAATGCACGCATTCAAGACCAGAACTTCACCGATGCTAGTGCCTTGACCTTCGAGGTTCTGACTGCAAAATAGAGTAATGGTCGTGATATTTAAGCAAAAGTTCAAGGATTACAACTGACGATTGAATATTGAATGCCAAGAGCCCTGGGTCTTCAATAGCAGTGGTTTGGGTACAAGCCTGGATGTCGATGCATGTGACTACCATGACGCTGTCATGTGATATCCCATCAAGTTCTAGGGAATCGGTAGCCTGGCTAGGCCGATCTGTACTGAGCAAAGAAGATCAAGAAGATAGTCGTGCTTTGCTATCAATGTACAGGGAATCGGATGTAACTTACAATTGTAAGTACATCGCAATACCAATACCTTTGAAGCTGCATCTGGAAAACTCGAAGGATTCATCCCCTAATAACTATTAGTAACGATTACGACTAGCACGGGAACGAACGAAGTCTGTCAGTTACTTCCTGCTCGCAATCCGACGATCAATGGCATCTGGAAACCCTCCTTCCAACGACCTTTGACCATCGGAGACAAAAATCCTCCGGACCTCACAGGGTCAATCTCGATCCCTTCAGGAAGCGAAAACACAAACGATTCGACCAGTGCTGCGAGAACGACCTGAACTTCAAGAACGTTTGAATGATGAGTGAGTATCAACGACGCTAGTGGTGATTGGGTCAATTAGTGAGACTTAAGCGAATCACCATCCGATACACCCTCGGACTGCACCACCTAAAATTGTCACAAGACAGTGGTTACAGGGAGATCAGGAGAAAGAAGGATGGCTGGTCGTACTGAATGTCGTCACGTTCCCAAACACTCCCAATGTCGTCCGCTTCTTATGGTCGGTGAAACGACTTGGATTCCACTCATTAGCATCATCACTCAAATCTGTTTAAGTCTGCTACTTCCATTGTTACTGAATCTCATTGAGATAAATTCGACGATATGGAGGGACATGATTATCTGTAGAAAAACGTCACGTTCATCTACCAACTTGAAGATTTCGGGGACGCAAAACGTTGACGCTCACCAGTGGTAAAATCACGTGGACCGTACTTTGACCCTAGCCTATCGATGACCGACCCGCAGTCTTGCTATGCGTAATTACCGAGAAATCCAGTACCCTCCATAGGAAACTACCAGTACATGTGGTCCATGAGGAGACTATATTAAGAGCAGCGGAATACAAAGCCTGTTACTCAATTTTGCTTCAATGGTAACACCAAATTCTGGCTTACCGCATTTGAACGGGACTCCTGTTGTTTATTCAATACTGTAAAATGGGTAAACTGTAAACGCGAATCAATAGAAAAAGAAGTCAATACAACTCACCATGCGAGGTCTCTCAAAACTCCTCCGCACAGAGAGCGATCGAGAGCTTGCCGAATGGTGACCTGAGGATTCCTCCCGGACCGGCAAGAAAGTCACGGAAGACGATTCGTAACGGTAACGCCCTCCAAATTCATCTCCCCAACATCTCCCGAGAATCATATACACAGACAGGTCTCTTCATAGTCTTGTTGAAGGTTCTCACGTTGACTTAGGCTTCCAGTGTCGCTAGCGCTCACCCATAGAAAAACTCGATATATGGAATTTCGGATCCAAAGTCTGAAATTTTTACTCGGTGCTTCAGAGTGAATTTCTGCAAAGGTCGGCCGACGACGCACATCGGGGGACATTTCCCGACTGGCAGGAGTTAAAAAGCCAATGAAAAGCTCGAGCAGGACGGGTAGCGTTTGGCAAAGCGAGACACTATGGTCGCCGCTCAGATCTCCACCACCGACGTTCCTGACAGTTCGGGCTGGTCTGCGTCCTTGTACAACAAGAACGCAAGCTTCGTCTATTCCGCTGCCTTTACAACTCCTATTCTTAAACTCCTCGACGCTAAACCAGGAGAAAAAATTGTTGATTTTGGATGTGGCAGCGGAGAGCTCACTCTCGAGCTCGAAAAGATCGTTGGAGCAAAGTCGGGATCTGGGGGTTTGGTTGTTGGTGTGGATAATAGCGAGAGCATGGCGAGTTTTCAGTTTCTGCCATTCCCTCGTTGTCAGCAGAAGACTGACCTCAGCCTTTGACTTCAGATAAGAACAGCGAAGGAGAACGGACTCAATAGCTGCTTCGTTGCGGATATTCAACAGAGTTTGGAATTCCCAAAAGTCATGGCGGTTCCAAGGAACAATTACGATGCCGTATTCACGAACGCCGCATTGCATTGGTGCAAAAAGGATCCGGTAGGGGTTATACGGAGCGTAAAGACTCTCTTGAAGCCAGGGGGAAGATTTGTCGGAGAATTAGGAGGTTTCATGAACTGCGTCGGTGAGAGAGAGATCATCTTGATGGTGTCTAAAACTTCTCTTATCGTTTTCTCGTGCAGGAGTAAGGTCTGCCCTCCATGTTGTTCTAAAACGACGAGGGCACGACTCGACAACTGTGGACCCTTGGTTCTTTCCCTCTCCAGAACATTACTCAAAGGTCAGTCACTTCTACATGTCTCTCGGGACGAAAACCTGAAGGTTAAGCCTCTTGGTAGCTTTTAATCGAACAAGGCTTTTAAGTCGAACACATTTCCCTGACTCCAAGGCTGACCCCGCTGCCTGCAGGAATGAAGGGCTGGTTGGATGTATTTGCTCGAAGCTCGTGGCTTCAGGGAGTCGCGGAAAGCGAGGCGAACGATATCATCAATGAAGTCGAAGACATGTGTAGAGTTGACTGTCAGGATGGAGAGGGAAATTGGTCTATGATGTATGTCCGGTTGAGGTTTGTGGCCGTTATGAACTTGCCCGAGTAGTTGAAGAATGGCAATGATCTGTTCTATCGCTCATTGCAGTTGTATTCAATTGAACTTATTTCCTTTGTCTTGCCAGCGCGCTGCCGTGACGGGGCCTGCCCTAAAGTATCACGCCGACGGTTATCCGAATCGGAATTTTCACACAAACCACACAAGTCTCGACGCTATGCCCAACCCTCTTTGATGCTGGCACTTCCCAGTCTTGGACCTCGAAATCAACCTCATTAGTGCGACTGGAAAAATGCCAGAGATCTGAGATCCCTCCCCACACGGGTCCGGAAAAACGCTTTTACCAATGGCAAGATCGGTTTGATGTCATCAAACGCAGCAGTGTGGGACGACCCGAGAGTACCCGTAGGCCCTCTTCGACTCATTCCGATTGTGAACTAAGAAATTCACTTTCAGAAACAAGAATACCGGTACCCTTTTTGGAGGGATGGGCACCTCAAGCAGCGACGCAGTCGTTGACCGCGTAAGCCGTTACTCGGATGCGCGGAAAGTCAAGGTTGACTCAAGTGGTTCTCAATACTAGACCAGGTGAACAAACCCGACGCTTGCCGCCTTACTCAGTATTTCTGTGAACAATTTCTACAGGTATCCAGGTGCCAGGGAATAAGGTGCCGGATTTTTTTCCTCGAAACCATACCTGTTGACGCCATCGCGATGCAACGCTTTCCGCGTGGCAGCGTGGAATTCAAGGATCGGGATCTTCCATACGGTTGAGGCTCCTTTGTTGTTTTTACGCGTTCGGCACAGAGACGCCAAGGTTGTAATAATACCTCGCGATTGCGATGGACCCAGTACTCACGCCGCAATACTGGCCATCTCGCGGCCAGAACGGCCCCAGGGCATTTGTATGGCAACAGCGACCGCTCCAACAGTAGTACCGACCACCACGTTCGTGTGGGGCTACTGCATCCGTGTCAGATCATTTGAGTCGCTTCATGCGCTGCACTAGACCGCCAAAAGGTTTATACCATCGGGGATATCAGTGAGGTGTTCTACTTACTATGCGCTCTGGTGCAAGATAGGTCTTACCATAAGTGTCTAGCACGACTTCGTCATAGGTAGTGGCTTTGAAGGCCTTCAACAGTGGCCACAGCCCTTTGATACCACAAAATACCATTCTAATTTATCATTTTCACAAGGTAAAAAACACCTGTTTCAGTTACTCTCCCGAAAATACACTGGTGATGTGGCAATCTCACAATTATTATCCCGTGATTTGATAGCCCACAAGCCGGACGGGTATAAAAAGATTGTGGGTTAACCTTTGTTCCTTCCTTATCAGAACGCTCCCTCTACACTCCCCCCCATCACGCTAGCCTTAGGCTGCTCAAGATGGCAGGGCCTCCCTTGCACGACGTCAACGGTACATCCAAGCGAGCACCACACAACTCATGGCTTTCCATTTCCCTTGTCGTTGTGATGAGGGAAGGGATCTGTGAGTCGTGGCGGCCGCAAGGATTACCGTTCACGAAGCTGCACGACTCGATGAGGTCCGAGGTCAAGGTCGCACTCAGCAGCCTACGGCGTTTCCCTCCTCCCCTTTCTTGCTTCCTCCGCCACAATTCAGGCGCTAGTAACTTTGAACGTCCTGCTGGCAGTTGTTCACATCGAATCCATATCAGTAGCTCCAGGAAATGCGTCCAGAAGTCTTACAAAAGCGGATCCGTGCCATAAAATACTACGATATATAAACGAGCTTTATCGCAATAACAACTTCCTCTCGAGTTCTTCGTGCGGACCATCACCAGAGCTCTGAGGATAACGACGGTATGATGATGGACGTACGCGGGTGGTATGCAGTGATAGTGTGAACTTGTTTTTAGGCTATCTTAAAATAGAATTTCCCGTGTATTCCGGTAACGATTCGCGGTGTTCCGCTGTACCTGAAACGGGTTGAGCGGGATTTAATGCATAATTTTCGGAGCTTGAACGAACGAGCGAGATAGCACACGTCCACATGTCAGGAAGCTACAGAAGGCCTTGAAAGGAGTAGTTTACAGTCATAAGACGGTAGTACGGGTGAGTGGAGCTTTCGAGCGATGAATCGTAAAGGTTATAATGAAGCCAAATGGAAGAAAAAAAAGAACGCCACGATCTTAGCCTTCTGAGGTGTTGTTTCATTCATCGATTCCCAGTTTGCGGTGTAAGTTGAATAAGTACCTCACCGGCTATATCGATACTGTTATTTTAACCTTGGATCATTGCGCTTTCGGAGTCGCGGCATACCTGTCATGAGTTCACAAAACCATTCATGGGACATGGATCTCCAAACACCGGAATGGCGGTAAGCAGCGGAAAAGACGAATCTAGCGGCAGGTCAGATAATCGAAGTTTACACGGAATCTCGTGCTAATGGGTATCGACATCCATAGGTGACTGGCAGTCACCTACTCTCTAGACATGAGTCCATCCGATCTTTATATACAAGAGAAATGAAGAAATCGAGAAAGCCATGTATGCACAGAAACGGAACTAGGCAGCAAATCCAACCGATTCCGAGATTCCGATGCTTCCCTCCCACTTAAACAACTCAAACCATGTGTCCATCCCTACCCGAAAAGATGGTTAAATGGAACGGTAAGGTAAGATCGTGCATGTAGAGGCCAAGTTACACGTGGACACGATTGTCGTGGACGTATGCGCCGAGCCATGGAAAGGAATGGTCAAGCTTCGCTCGTCATTTATTCAGAATGTCCCAACCCTCCACGTTTCTTAATGGCCAACTTGAAGCCGCCTCAGTGTTATTCTCAACGACAACCTTCACCCCATCCTGCTCCAGGAGCCTTATTTTCTCTACCATGTGGGCTTCCAGAACGAATTTGGATGAGCTGTCCGTAAGGGATGACAGAACGCGGAGTGTTTTTAAGGAACGACAGGGAACGGGAGCGACGTTGGAAAGCCGGCTGGGGCTCCTCGAGGCGGCGAAATCGAGAATTTTCAATAGGATATCGGGATCCAATTGGACACAAACGAGAGACATATGTTCGAGATTTGGGAGGACAGCAGTTTGAGACAGACAGGCGATGTCGGTGATAGTTGATGAAATGAGACTATTGCGTGATGAATGGTATTCGTAATTGTTGAACCACTCCCCCAGGTCAAGGTGTGTCAGGTTAGGGATCGTCTCTAACAGCATGTCGAGAGGTGCTTCCCAAAACCCGTGGACAGGACAAAGGGTAGTAAGCCACACGTGGCGCAAAGTTGCGGATGAACGCCGCAACATGGAGAGGAGTGAGGAGGGCCAACGCGTTACGTTTGAAGTCGAATTTGTGCATCCCAGACCAAAGGCTGAAAGAGTAGGCATCACCAACGACGAACACAATACATCGAGTATTGGATTGTCCATATGTAGTAACATGATTTCCGGGTAGAGTGACAGAGTGCGTAATGAGGGCATTTCAACGGGACGAATCATGTGATCAACGGAAGTTGGAAGGTAAATGAATTCAATTTCCAGCAATGAAAAAGAGCGGAGGTTCCTGGAGAGCTCAAGTGCCCGGAGCAGGCCTCCCACATCTTCGAGATAAACGGAGTTGATGACCAATGTAGTGAGTTGGGGATAAGGAAGCGGATTGTGGGGGTAAATTTTGCATATTCGGGCTTGTGTAAACTTCGGAGCGTGACATAACGCCTGCCAGAACGGATTATCCAAGTCCGGTTCACTGGGAATGGAGGTATCAACATCAACACGGAGAGACAATAAATCGTGGAATGTGATATCCATGCCTTGAAAAGTATCAAGACTAGTATATTGCGTCAGACCGAGAGATAATCGCCCACACCGCGATAAATGGCTCTTCAAGAGGTCCCACGTTGCGTGAGTGTGTCTCGACAGCCGGTTCTCTACGACCCGAATATCCAAAGGAGACTTCGCTGAGTTTGCCAGGAAGGCCCCAACCAGGATCTTCTGTTTCATGGAGATTTCTCTCATCCGATTGATGCTAATTGAAGACCAAATTGTGTGGCAGCCAATAGAAATGGCCCTCCAGCGGCGGCAGACGTGAGAGAGAAGGATGGGGAATGTAGTCACCGTGCTAACGCCGGAAATAGGGTTGAAACTCATCGACAGAGAATAACCGTCCTCGGAGCTAAATGAACACGCGAACGAGAATATGGTTTCCCAGAGTTCTACAGGAATCCTACGCTGAACGGAGGTAATGGAATGACGCCGTGAGATGTGAGCTTCCAGTCGCTGTCTTTCAGTTTCCAACTTTTCCAGAATTTGACGTAAGGAATCGATAGTGTCTTCATACTGCTGCAGCTGTTGCTTCTCTTTCTCCAGTGTTTCCAGCGTTTGGGAAACTTCTACCTGTGAGGGTACGTGACTCGAATGGAGGAGAATGGGATCGATTGGGTGTAGTCGTAGCGGCTTGTGTATGTTGCTTTGACATCTATCGCACAGGAGATTTCGATTGTTGTCCATCTGATTGCTTCAACGTATGCTAAAGATTAATAAGAAAATCAGATTCATATCGGGTTATCATAAATGTCAGAAGTGGAATCCACTGACTGGTAATTGAACAGATTCTACGCGATGACTTCTTCTGGTACGCCCGATTCGTCGGTCAGGAATCCGAGTCTGTACTAATGCAGGTGCCGTTTGTCGATTGAATACCAGCTGGAGTGGTTCAGGTCACCAAGAAACCAACTCGAGTGCGCACGTGAATTGAATGTCGGAGTTTAAAAACTCTCTTGCATATACGCCCACAATCGCCTATAATCCAAGCTTCCGCCTGCTCTCCCTTTTGATCCAGTGCAGTCGATGGCCAACCTATCGATGCAACGGCGGGCCTGGGATTTTAATTAAGCCTATGAAGATTGTTGCATGAAAGTCCAAACAAATGCGTCAGCTTCGGGATCTCGTTACTTGGCCCGGGTGCATGCTTCTCATCAAGACCGTTCAAGACCGTGAGGGTTTAACCGGTTCACGGTAACCGCACTGACGTTCAAATTGGGAAGGTCGGAGCAACGACTGATTTTCGACAGCTTGATTAGGCCGTAGGTACGAGAAAGACCATACTCTGAACTTTTTTCATCCCGTGATAGCTGCCGCAGTTCGACTGTATTTTGCTTTTGGTCTTGGCATGCGGTGAACAATGTTCATGATTTCGTCCTCGTTCTGGAACGAGTGCATTTTCGAGGCAGCAGGGAAACGCGACGGAACTGGGTATCGAATCCAGGTCCTCAGTAGCTTTTGCATCCCGTTCTCGTTGCGCATTCAGTATCGATCTCCTCGGAGAGGAACGCGAAAATCAGTCCGATGCGTACCGGTAATCATGACGGAAGGTAGAATTGCATCATATTCCTGATCTTTACCACTACATACTTACATATCCATTTTGTCCATTTAGGCGCCTTCTTTCGGAGAACAATAAAAGCCGACTCGATTGGCTTTTCACTAGGCAACCAGAATTTCTATCTCCATCTTTTGTTGACATGTTCTCCTTGAAGAGGTATGGCTCTTACTCCTAGCTAACTCTTCGTATACTGATATCTGCTGCAACTCAGCCTTACCACCCTTGCCTTCGCGTCTTACGCTGTTGCCCTCATCAGCATCTCAGGACCATCCAACGCCGTTGTCGGGGCTGATAGCAACATTGCATGGGCTAGCAACCCCAATGACCCCGCCACATTCACACTGTTCTTGCTCAACGCTGACAATCTTCCGTTTGGCCTCGTTCACAACTATGAAGATTTCCAGACTTCCGCTGGCAAGGCTACTATATCTTTCCCCAGTACTCTAGACACGTACGTTTGTTTGCTTCGCCTTTTCCTTTTCAATGTTGCTGGTATTGAAGGCCCGTCTATTCGATTTCTAGCAACCTCAATTACGTCTTTAGGGCTGTTAACTCTTCGTGAGTATCTACTTTCGTAAAAGTTGGTGGCGAACCCGATCTGACGTACTCTTTTACCAGGTCTGTTGACTTTGTATACTCTTCTAGTGGTGTCTTCAGGTTGGGACCTGCTAGAGCCTAGAACGATATTTTCTTCCTAAAAAGCAACCGGTTTCAGTAGGATTGGTAGCGAACATTGGGCTATAAAGCATGTACACGATTTGAAATATCGACAACGTTTTGCTGCGGTCGTGCAATCTTGAAAGCAGACGGGTTTGTTACCGACTCGTGTGGACTGCGTCTGGTGAAATTCAACCGCGCCTTGCACATATACAGTTCTTGGATCGAGCCTTATGGTCGTTCCTTTGTGGTTCAAACTTCCTTGATAAAGGGTGGTAATGCTTTCCTAAATTCTGTCGCGTACGGCTGACAGGTACCACGATGTTCCAGGAAACTCAATAGCGACTTGCTATCGCCTACAATGAGGAGTGAATCGCGGACTATTATTAACCAGGCCCAGGACCAACTTGCAATGTAGTGGTTCCTGCCAAGGTGCATCTTGCCCTCTTACCATCATCCTCTCCCTCTCCTGAGGTCGATAACCATGGCTTCAACCGACGAAATACTTATCGCTCGTCACACACATTTCACAGCGACAATGCACAAATACCCGAGCACCCCAGGACAAGTATTGATTTCCCTTTCTAGCTCCGAAAAGGGGCCCATTACCTCTCTACCCGAACCAACTTTCCTTGATCTCTTCAACTTCTCCCGAAAAGTCGCCACTGCCCTATCATCCGCACTGGACATCGGACGATGTGCTCTCGCCTGTGACGACACCTCGATCCATTTGATTCCTCTCCACGGGCTCAGTCGGGGTGGGGATTGGAAACCGATCTTGCACGAACAGGAAGAGTTTCATTCTACGTATCCTGGTTTCCTAACCTCCAAATCCGGACCGAAACGGTCTAGCGACGAGTTGAACCCGATACGCGATCGAGTTACGGCTATTACTGGAGTTAACCCTCCTTACAACCACCATTTCGTCGGGGATCCATCGGATACTAACCTTTTCGCCCGAATCGTTCGCGGTGAGACCGAACAGTGGAGGGTGTATGAAGACGATAAACACGTTGGGTTTCTTACTCCGTTCCCAAATACTCCTGGATACACGGTGCTTGTACCCCGTGCGCATTTGAGTTCTGATATTTTCTCGTTGGAGGAAGAGACGGAGTATCGTGATTTGTTGAGGGCTATGTGGAAGTTGGCTGCAGGTATGAGAAAGGCGTTTGGGGTGCGGAGGGTTGGGGTGTTTTTTGAGGGGTTTGAGATTGATTATACGCATGTGAAGTTAATACCTGTTCATCAGGCGGAGGGTGGGGAGCAGGAGCAGGAGGGATCGACAGGTCCGTATTATGATGTATATCCGGGATATATTACTACGGAACGTGGACCGCTGGAAGGGGAGGTAGAGAAACTCGAGAGGGTGGCTTCGGCGGTTCGTCTCGCTCTGGCAAGGTCCGTGGTATAACCACAGACGTATTTAAGCTTTCGTTAATTATCTTTACTTCCATCGGTTCAGTCGTATTGGTTGACACTATGTATGGCTATACAAAGGAACACCGAAATAGCAAGCCGCCAAAGAGCCAAGTATTGACGGATTGTATTGTGAATGTGAATAGAAAGGCCTATTGATGAAACGTTTCTCTTCCCCGAGTGAGTGTTACATGTATTCAATCGAAGAAAGCACTGGGCTACGTAGGGCGTGATGCGTCATCTGAAAAGATTCTGCTGGAGTTGTATGTGTCGTAATCGTCTTCAGATCAGAACGACAAACAAGCGATGTGTGATGCATGATGTTCCGGTTTGAAGCTGGACTTCTGATTTCTCAGAGTCTATCAGAAGGTGCGAAAGATACAGGATCCGAGCG
Source organism: Marasmius oreades (assembly GCF_018924745.1). Lineage (NCBI taxonomy): Eukaryota > Fungi > Basidiomycota > Agaricomycetes > Agaricales > Marasmiaceae > Marasmius > Marasmius oreades. The sequence continues at coordinate 625,792 of NC_057324.1, forward strand.
GAAAAGACAAAGAAGCACGTAATAAAACCCGCCTACTCGCAATATCTATGCGAAATCTTAAAAGAAGTACAGAAAGGAGTCTGGGAGTAACTCACCTGCGTTCACCGAAATCCCCCAAACCGGGTATAATGAAAGCTTTCTCGTTCAGACCTTGGTCTATCCAACCAGTAATGACCTTGACTAAAGGATGTGTTCCACAGAAAGTCTTGAGCCCTTCTGGAGAAGCAATCTAAGGTAAAACTGAGCAAGAATGTGGAAAAGAGAAGCGAGAAAAGACGACGCACGAGATTGATGAAAATAATCCGTTCTTCCGGCACCTGGTTTTCTTTGAGGACTTGAATGGCCTTCATCGCTGATCCACCGGTAGCTAGCATAGGGTCGAGGAGTAATACATATCTCCGTGCGATATCTGGCGGGAACTTTGAGTAAAACAGTTTCGGCAAGGCGGTTTCTTCGTCCTGGACGATACGTTAATCGTCATACTTGATAAGAAAAGTGGAAGGCGAGGACACACTCGTTGAATCAGAATCTTCCCAATCCGAACGCTCCGACAGACCTCTCTCAGTCCAGCTTCCATCGCCTCGCCAGCCCTCAGGATAGACACCCCACAGATTTTCCCTTCGAATCCGACCCCTTCGTATGTTGACCCTGTAGGGGTGACGACCGTTTTCGTAATGACTGGTAGATGGTTCAACCCTTCTTCGACTAGTAATCTTATTATCCTATCTGAATAAAAGATGAAATCTCCTCTGGGCGTGTCTTTATCGCGAATGATAGTGAACAGAGCTTCAAGCTGGGCAGTTCTAGGGAGGGTAAAAACAGAAGGTGGGAGATCTCCTTTGGGACTGTTAGGTTGAAGAGAGGGTTGAGGTGGAGGGGGGGGTGGGCAGGGCGTCGACATGGTGGTGGTTGTTGTTTGAGGTGCGCACGCGACGAGAAAAATCGGGTATATCGGTCATAGTGACAGCCGACGAGGTCTTTCTCGATGGAATTCGTGAACCAAACATATGACATTGACTAGCGAGTAGTCTGTTTTTCTATAACGTGCCAGCTCATGACTGAAAAATATAGAATAGAATCAAGTGTAAATATTTGGTACCTGCCAGATCGCCGCACGAGTAAGCGCTTCGACCTTCACTAGACTTACTAACGATCATGTCCGGCTTTTTCGACAAGGGAAAAATCAACAGTGGCCGCCAGATGTCCAAGCATGTTCCCCAGACCAAAGCAGCCAGAAGTGATTACTTTCCAAGTAACAAACGTAGATTTGATGATCAGAATGGTACGTTCGAATTCTTCAATCAGTACTTAGCTTTGACTGAATCGCTCTTCCCCCCAACTTCCCTCAGATAACGATCCTCAGTTCGCAGACAGATGGGAGGGCAGTATTGAGAGCCCGCCGGTGGCTGGTACGTTTTTATATAGACATTTGCGTCCATTGATTCAAAGTTAACGACGGGTGCAGGTACTAGCGACGGACTTCGATATACCGCTCAAAGAAATCTTGACTATGAGCCTGGCACCCATAATCGGGGGATGGTGCTCCCTATGAGCGGTTTTTTGAAGCAATTGTTCAAGTGCGACGCTTGACTGCTCCCTCGTCGTTTAGGTACTCATTCATGCTATCCTAGCATGCTGGAGGACAATTCAATTCAGCACGTCGTGTCTTGGGGTCCTGATGGCGACTGTTTTGTCATAAATGTACGACGTTGACGTTTATTCGTCATGAATGATTTGCTGATGGTAAACTTAGGACACCGACGAATTCACAAAGTCCGTATTACCGAAATTCTTCGACCACTCAAATTTTGCAGTTTTTGTCCGCCAGCTCGACTTATACGATTTCCACAAGGTAACACTTAATCTTTCACTAACAACCAAGCTCATGTTCGCCGACTATTTTCAGGCTAACAACTCATTTGACGAACCCGTAAGTAAACTTTCGTGACTGCGCGACCGACTCCTCACCTCGCTCGCCCACCAGGCATGGATATTCCGTCATCCAGACTTCCACGTCGACTCTCGCCGTGAGGCATTCAAAAAACAAACTAAACGCAGAGCTACTGCCTCAAGATTGTCTGGCAAACACCCCGCATCCACAACTCAACCTCACTGGCCTGAGGTGCCTAGCGCTATCCATCCTATCCTGCCCATACTTTCAACCGCCAACGAGCATCATCGCTAGCGTATCCTCTTGAGGATGACCCGGGCGGTGTTTGAGCGAGATAATTTGAATGTGACCGGGAATGAATCTTCTCGTAGTGGTTCAAATTTTGCGTCATTGTTATGAGATGGTCCTTGGGGAGGGGCGTTAGTCACAACAAGATATAAGAGTGCCCGACCTGAATATCTGAGACAAAGCCCCTTGGAAAGTTCATTACTTCAATACAGCTAGAAGATCTGGAAATCGCACTCACTATGTCTCTGTAGGGGCAACTTGCCAATTCTCATTGCACCTCTTGGCCAGCCCCTTCACGACATCTGCCTTGTTTCCCATCAGTCTCAACAAACCCATAACCTTTTTGCGGCACGTTCCAATTCGCCTCAATATATCCGTCAGTTCCCTCGTTTCCTTCAAATTGTCCTTTAGAATCAGCACTAATTCGTCTATACTATCGACTTCATATTCAATCCTTTGAATGAGCGGTCCGAACGCATCAGTTATGTCGTCGATGAGGGCATATGAGATCCAATCGGAAGTGACGGAAGATGTAGTCCTTTAGTTACTTAATACGTCTCCGAACATTAGAGGGATGTGCGTTGGATGAAAATGAAACTGTGGTTGGTGCATATCAAAACGAGGCTGCGTCCAAAATTGGAAAGGACCTACTGAGAGTGTACCTTCCCGGAAGACAACGATGATGTACATATTACACGGTTGGACTGTATGGGTCCTGATCGAAGCTTCTAAAACAAACCAAATAATAATTTCTGAGTGGTTCTATTTTTTCTCGTGCCTCCTCCATTTGAATGTCCTCTGTCGTCAGCGGATGCAGTTTGAAGACCTGAGTGTAAAGGTTAGCAAAGTATTAAATGTTAAAGGAAACGAAAGACCCACCCTACTCAGGAGCTTCATCTCTTCATCAGTAGGACTCTGTATATCCATCCACCAAGTACTGTTGTCGCTGTCAGTCGAATCCATCCGTCCGGTCATAGAGGGCCGATATCCTGACTTGGCCGATTTCCCACCTAGGAACACAGAAGCACCACCGCTAGGCTTAACTGTGCCGGTCTTCCAGCGAGCATCGTGAGTAGGATCAGTCCCCAAAGCATCTCTGTCCGCTTGAGAGTTGATCCCAGTGAATAGATCCGAGTCAGGTCATTAGCTGCATGGGTACTTGTACTTCCTCTTCTTCGTATCGAAGAACTCGTGTGTATCGACGAGGGCGAGCTTGAGAGGACATCGTTGCTCGACATCACAAGGATTTTGTGTGTGACGAGTGACGAGACAAAGAAAGCACCCGCAATAAGATTAGATTAGATCTCCTGATAAGGTGTCCATAATACAAGAAAACAATTTAACCTTAACCGCGATATCTTCCTTACCCGTTCGCCAGAATCTGCTATTTACCCGCCCTAGGACGAGTCATTCAGCCTGACTCTGATGTCGCTTTACAATGCGAGTCTCCGTGGCTCGCTGGACGATCCCACACCGGCTTACGACGATGTAGCTAGCGTGAGTAGGAGGTACGTTCGGTGCAATTTGCTGTAGACAATGTCCTACTTCCATCAACTAGTAATACCACTTCATCGAACAGCTCAGCGGGAAGCAGAATAAGGTGGCAGATACTTGAGGAACCTGTCAAGTGAGTGATAAAGTTTCTAGACGTGATCCAAACTCATACTCTCAGTAGGCAGCTTCACTTGTCGCCACGCAACTCACGGACGGAACGATTTCAATACACATACTGCCTCATTGCTGGTGCTGCGCCCCTCCAATTCATTATTTCGTGCGTATGCTCGATTCTCGATGGCGATAGATGATTTGACACGCCAATGAACAGACTCGAACCTCTCAGTGGAACAGGATTAACAGGAAGATACACGTTCCGACTATCATTAAAAGTCGACAAAACAGAGCGGCCTCTCAATGAACCTATCGTCCTGAACCTATTGGTAGACCCCCGACAGTTACAGTTCGTGGTCTTGTAAGTGCCCTGCGTTCCTGTCCCTATCCATCTTTTCAAAAGTCGGTGGTTCCTGACTGGTGTAACCCAGCGTTTTCCCAGGAAAGTCGAGCCTTCCTGTTGGCTGTTTATGGTCTTATCGAGTGTGGCTGAGAGTTAACGGGGTGGATCATCGGCTGTTTGGGGATGATGAATTATGGGTTGGGAAGGATCCCGATTTCAGTTCAGTAGCTGATGCCTCGTATGCTCGGCTCAAAAACGTCGGGTCCAATTCTCAGCTGTACGAAGGGGCTGTTGGCGAGGCACATCAGAGAAAACCTACTTTACTAATTAGTACTAATTAGTAATAATTAGTAATAATCTGTACTAATCCAAAACTAATTTCTATTAATTCGTACTAATCACTAATTGACACTAATTGGCACTAATTGGCACTAATTGGGCAAAAAGTTATATGAGTTTTTCCATAAGTAATCACCCAGAAAATCATACTTTATATATTAGTAGTAATTAGTAATAATTAGTAATAATCTGTACTAATCCAAAACTAATTGATACTAATCCAAAACTAATTTCTATTAATTGATACTAATCACTAATTGACACTAATTGGCACTAATTGGGCAAAAGGTTATATGAGTTTTTCCATAAGTAATCACCCAAAATGGTAGAGAAAACCACACTTTATATACTAATCACTAATTGGGGCAATTGGGGCAAAAGGTTTGCATAGGTTATTACACAGAATTGCAGGGGTAAATTAGATTTATATCAGAAGACAGTGTAGTAAGAGTTTCTATCACTGAAGACATTTACAAAGAAAGCAGAACACTGGTCTAAAACAGTACTTGAAGTCCATTCTGATGGTACTACTAGGCCAAACTATTATTTTTCGCTTTTTTAGCATTTTTTTGCCTAGGGGGGTCAGCTGTCACTTCTAAGGTCCAAAAATTGGTAGGCAGGCTGTTACATATATCCAGAACATTCCCCCAAATTCCCTGTGATTCAATATTTGATTTGCCTTCTTTATTGAATATCTATTATTTCCAATATTTGGGCATAAAATATTTTCATTTATATTGTCACAGGGAAACATCCTATCATCAATCTGATTGTGGATTTGGATTCTGCACCCAAAAACACATACTACCACCCATCTCACCCATTTCTATCACCTACCTTACTCAGACAGTGCTGGATTGATCAGAAATTGAATCACACCAGAGTATCAATTCTGGGAGGGGTGGGAGAGCTTAGCTAACCTCATAGTCAAATTCAGAGGGTCAGGAAACCCTAGAAACCAGCCCAGGATTACACAAAATGGACCAGTTTTCATTGAAATAAATGGATATTATTTCCGATATTTTGGAATAAATTTTATTTATTTATAGTGCAGTAGGGAGACATCCTATCATCAAGCTGATTGGAAATTCGAGTTCAGCACCCAAAAATACATAGTTCTACCCACCTCCAATATTTTTATCATCAACCATGGTTATACAGTGCTGAAATGGTTAAAATTCTGGCCAAACAATGATATCAATTCAGGGAGTGGTGGGAAAAAATAACTAAGGCCAGAATCAGATTCAGAGGGTCAAAGAACCCTAGAAAACATCCCAGATGAACATGGATTGAATCAGTTCTCATTAAAATACATGATATACACTGTTTTGCAACACAGTACAAGCAATATCTCTTCAAGGAGTGATGGGAACAATTAGATAAGTTCAAAATCGAATTCAGGGGGTAGAAAAACCCCCAAAACCACCCCAGAATCATCTAAATTGACCAGGAACTGATGAAATACAAGTTACCGCTTATATGGGGTACCCGCCGGTGTAACACAATCATAACTGCTAGCACCAGGTTCAATCCCGGTCTAAGGAAAATTATAAGTATAAGCACCGTTACTACTATAACCTTATTGTAACTCTTTAATAGGATATATATAAGTATATCTATTATATTTGTATGCATAGTGGACTTAGAAAAAATTTCGGACAAGTGTAGTTCTAATACTAATAAATGTAAGTAAGTAAGTAAGTAAAATTAGTTAGGTTCTACTTCAAAATATCATAGTATGGTATACTAATAAAACAGTACACTATGTAGTATATAGTATAGTACACTATACAGAAGTATGTACAATTTATTTACCTACTAATGCCTACTAATTAGTATGAATTAGTATGAATTCATACTAATTAGTACGAATTAATTTGATAACCTAGCGAATTCATACTAATTGAATTAGTGCCAATTAGTATCGATTATTATTAATTAGTACTAATTCATACTAATTAATAAATCTGGATTTTCCAGATGCACGTGTACAGTTCATTTTTAGGTATGTATTTTTCGCCCAAAGGTTCCTGATGTCGAGTACGCGCTATCTTCTACACACTGATAAACTACCGATGAAACAGATGGCAGCATCTTGGGGAAGGGTTATACAATTATTGTTTGGATTACGAGGCTTCGGGCGTCGGCGGCCCTCTGATCGAGGATTTCCGTATAATCCTTCAGGGTGACCCACGGAACACGACCTTTCTCATATAGTTAGGTTCTGTTTCCACGAGATGTTTCGGTTCAATCATGTTGATGTCGAGTGCTTTTAGTATGGTTCCGATGAACTACATACCGGCAGGTGCCTCCCACCGACTGCGTGTCTGGCTGAAGACATTGCTTCCCCTTCCCACCGAAATTGGCGCAAACGTCTACCCTTTCAACGACTCTTATATCTATCAACGAATACATCAATCCGACTCGCTCAAGATAGGATCTTGTTTGGAATTTAACTCCGTAGGGTCCAAAATGGTGATGGGTTATGGGGGCGGGTATCAGCCACCCAGCACTACCTATCCTCACCTTTCTAGCCCAGACTCACTACAACCACCAACACCACCAGGGTATCCTCAACTTCAGAATGACCCGGGTAGCGAGGGCAGGTGCCAATCACCTAGCGCTACATATCGCTCCGGTACGATGGGCTGGAGGGGTAAGGAGCATCCCTATCCCTATTCTTCTCAGCACTCTCCCGGATCACACTCTGACTCCAATTACCTCCCTCCACCACTACCAGCTCAGAGTTCAGCATCTGCGACATACACCTCCTTCATATATTGATATACAAACCCTTTTAGAAACCTGGATGGATCGGCACCACTGAGTTCTACGTCTACGGTGATTCCGCCGCCTGAGTTTCCGATTAGCAGCATGACTGATGTCAGATATACTCAGGCAGGGCCGAGTGCCTCTCCGAATGTTTATTACCGTGACCCACCCTGGTCAAGAGGATCATATCTTCCCGATCTTATATATGATGACTGGGTGTGTGTGTTGTGTATTTCGTTCATAGAGGAGGAGTGTTGACGAAGTCCTTAGGCTGCTATTCCCACTGGTCAAATTCGGAAACTTATTCATTTGAATGCTGGTATGAGCAAGCAAGAAATTGTCACTATGAGGGTCAACTCCATTATCTTGCAAAGTGAACCAGGAACAGATAGAAAGGTGCGCGGTAACATCCAGCATGACCTGGATTTGTGGACTGATTCTGTGCCATCATCAGGCATGGAAAAGGGGCTTTCTACAGCTCTCTCGAGTCCGGTGGGCCGACTTACTATCCATTGACACTCAAATCTCTGAACTAAGGGCAACAGAGTTGCAGAGACCTTACCTGAGCTACTGTTTGGTATCGAATCGTTAAGGTTTGAATCCACCATCTTCTACCACGGTGTGTCATACTCCTTTAGATCGGGAGTCACTGCTCATTTAGCTTGCGAGTAGAACTCATTCCGCTGGAATATGTGATGAGCAAACATTGGTATTCAAGACCTAGTATGTTCTATTTCTGCCTTCTGACTCAATCGGTCCGTTTGCATCGTTCACCTCGTTTTTCGTCCCTAATCATTCTCCAAGATGGTTGAATCTTTGAGCCACTTACCTTCCGGCATTGTAGATTGCGGGCTCGTTTCGATTCAGTTAGACCGGAGCTCGGGTCCGGGAGACTCTGGCTCGCTCAAATCATATGCAGGTTCGGCGAAGAAACTCATTGATCGTGGGTTCGTATGGATTCAGTCATCTGGGGATCTTTCTGTTGGTGTTGGCGGACCTTGTTTGGATCGAGTTTGGGAGATATCGCCCATCATCGAACACAAGACTGGGAGGGGAGCGCTTGCCATCAATGCTTACGACGAAGGCGCTCTGCTCTCATACATTTCGGATTGTGTATCAGACCGACAATTCCTTACAAGTTGCTATCTGGTCAATACTGTGGATTTCCTAGAAATGGACACTCCGCTTTGTCCAGGTACCGTTCTGAAACTTCCGGATCTTGATACCGTCGGGCAGTATCCGAGTGATTTTCAACCCTGGGAGCTGAAGTATGCTTGTGATTCTGTCGACGGCGTTGAAATTGAGGGAAGATTCTGGTGAGTGATACTTCTGATTTCATGGACTCAGGACTTCGAGATAATTGAAGGCAGCGTTAGTTTTCCATTTACAGGACTTTCAAGTTTTACGCCCCGATATGAATTTGGGTCTTCAACTGACTGGTTCAACGTCGCAGGAGGATGGTTGGCAGAATCGGAGAGGATTTTTAGCCATCAGGATGAATGCGCGGACGATTACGGTGCTTTTTGTTGGATATATCTCCGGCTCCAAGCTTATTTACCTCTTTTCATCATGCAGCGGTAATCTACGGAGCAATACTCAGTCTCGATGTTAATCTGGCGCACTCCCACGATATCCAACCTCAAGGTCGCCACGACCTTTACCTCTGTCTGACGCCTCCACCTGAACGTTGGACGGAAAGTGAAATTACGTCGTGGATCTTTGGGGATTATTATTATTGGTCGTCCGACGCGGCTGGAAGAACTCGTATTTCGGACGACGAAGGGCGGAAGCTAAGAACACCTCCCCTCGTCCCTTCGATTCGATATGTCTACCAAACTTGGGACCAAGAAATGTATGAATCCGTGGTTCGGGCACGTCGACATTGGGACTTGAAGGATTATTCTTCCACGTTTTTCGAACTCAATGAAGGATACATTGATCCATTCACAGAGGATGAATCTGAAACCGGGGCCAATATTAATAAACATAGTGCGTAAACTGATACTATCATTATTTGAGAGTCTGAACTCATCATGCTCTCAACGTTTTGGCAGTTGCACTCGAGAGTCATTCCAGCATCAGTGACTCTGAAGCAACTTTGTTTGATTTACCGATAACCAATTTGGGTAATATTAAAATATTCGATAATACCGGCGATTTTGGAGTGAAGTTTCAGATTCTCCGTTACTCTATCAAACGCTGATTTCATATTCATTGGTACCTAGTTGATGCACCCTGCACAGGAAATCAACGATTTTATGTTGACTGTTGCGGCACAGGTGGACCCGTCTATAACTATTGCTATATCGCACGATGAAGATTGGATGGAACTCCTGGACCACGTACGTTTCCCGTCCTGTGCTTATATGTACATGAAGTTAATGAATGAATACAGGATGAGCTATTTCCATCACGAGCAGAGTTGATCAAGCGCCTTTGCAGCTACTTCCGGTTTGTTCTTGGGGAGGGTATGTCTGCTCGTACCTTTAGGAACGGAAAGCGCCTGATTTGTCGATTTCCCGTAGGAGCTATCCGACTGGAAATAATGGAGTCTGTAGACCATGATCTGCCATCTGCCGCCTCCGACGTCGCCGATGTGGTCGCCCACATCAGAAGGCTTCCATCAATCTAGCAATCACCGCAATATCCTGAGTTTTCCGCTGGAGGGAGGTCTATGTTTGAAATTGGGCGGGAAAGGCTCTTAAAGTCAAGTTGTGTCCGCCGGGGAGTCAGACGAAGTTGACCCTGTCACTTTGACGGAAACCGCATTCATATGTTCGATATAACATTCCGATAACTCGAGTGATAGGTTCAGGTATCTAAACGTACCTTCCGTTGGTCATTAGTGTGTGACGCCCATCTCCACAGCTAGTGTGGATTTAGAGCTGTGATGTAAATGTAAACTGCTCATGACATTGACAGGGTGGGAATTTCGGGATCACTTTGTAGATGAACAGCATTTGGGAAACTCACGCTTAGCCTCCTCTTTCCATGCACCTTCCACCGAGCAGTGCAAACCATGTCCTTCGAAGAGATGCAAGATGTCAGGTTCAAGGACAGTAATGTCACCCATGTTGGAGGCCATCAATACCACCAACACTACTACTTTGATGGGCCGCAGACAAGTGCGTACAGAGTCACTTCTCTCGATTCGTCGAAAATCTACTAACTGACGAGGATGTGCTCGACGGTACCAGAAGTCAAAGTTCAGAACTCCCCCGAAGATGGCGATTACCCGAAAAAATCGTGGCTATACGAAACCTCGGACTCAGCCCTGCAAAGCTCACGCACACGTCCACCTCTCAACAAGACATTGCCAGTCCAGTTGATCTATGCATCCCTCTTGCTTTCAAAGAAAGAAGGGTATGCACTATGGTGTCCTCAACCCGGTGAAAACCAACGCGAGCAAAACGGCATGCAGATCGGCGATGTAGGAATATTGCACAACCAATTTCCGTTCGAGTGTCTTTTCTAGTGATGCCGATGTTCGGTTCTGAACCACGGTGCGAACCCCGAACCTCCGAACTGAACCTAAGGTTCGGGTCCAGTTCTTGTTCAGGTTCGGGCAATGAGAGGAGGTTCAGGTTCAAGGTTCAGCAGTCTGCAGGTGGTTCAAACCTGGTCCGAACCTTGAGAGTACAAGGCCTCACATTTGGTCAAAATGTTTGACTTTGGGGGGGTGGGACAGCTCATCCTGAAAGGTAAATGCACAATAACCTTATTTGGGCATGTCAGTGGGTCATCGGAAGGCTCTAATCGGTGCTGATCAGTCAGTTAGCAGAATTAGAATGTTGTGACTGGGTGTGACAGTCTTTCCTTTTGCCAGCTGCAACCTCCAAACTGGTTGCTTCGCGACGATTACTACAACTTGGAGCTTATGAGGGCACCACAAGGTGAGTAGTATTATTTACTGGGCAAAATCAACGAAATTATTCACAAAAAATTAGATTTAATACACTTAGGTTCGAACATGTTCGAACCATTTTCGAACCTGTTCGGACGGTGCAGTCCGAGTCCGGTTCAGGTTCGGGGAACTAGTAGGGGGTTCGGGTTCAGGGTTCGGGAAAGTGGTTGTTGAACTGGACCGAACCGAACATCGGCATCACTAGTCTTTTCAACATCCGGAATTCGGAATCTTCCATTAAGGGTGCTTCGGATGACGACCCAAATCCGTTCGACGGATTCAAACCCCTTCATTATCGCAACTGGGGCGCAAGTACTGCTCATGTCGTTACGAAGGGACAGTATCGAGGAACAACATCCAAAGGGGGAGATGTTGAAGGGTACGACATTCTCTTTCTATTGGTCAATCCATAATGAACTAATTTAGGCCAGGCCGTGGCAGTGGTCAGGCTATCAAATTATTCCATAAATTCAACTTTGATGGTTCCCACGACGGCGCGATTCTTCTGCTGCCAGAGGGAAGTTGGCGAGAAATGGCCAGCTTCGCTACCAGTCAACTACTCCAAACCCGTGCTATGAAACATGCACATCAGTGGTTCCAGGAAGCCGAAAAAAAGCTGCATAGAGCATTGGACGCAAGGGAGTTTCTGTATCTTGTCACTGGATACGACAAGGCATTCTCTTGGGGAATTTCAGCTTTCGCTAATGAATGGGGCAATCCGGTGTCATTAACCTTTTCCACTCACGAGATCGAAGACAGCCACGATAAATACTCTTGGAGCTTCGAAGACATCAGTCAAGGATCCGGCTGTAGGTGTCATCCAGATGCGACAGACCCTTATAGTTCGTCCTCGCCGACATCTGTCAATCGTGTTCCTGACCAATGTGTATTTGTTCGGGGATACGTTATCACCAGATGACCACCAGAAGACTCCGTCAAGGTATCAGACATTGTTGGTGAGGATTGTTCTGAACTGCTGTTTCCGGGGGAGGACTCGGGAATACAAGAGACACCACAATCCCTTGAGTCTCGGAATATCACGACGACTTACAACACCCATCATGGTGATATCACCTACAACACGGATTCATTCAACGCGAAAAATACGAACAACTATGACTCTTACAACCAGACCCGTAGCAGTGCGTGAATCATCGTGCATATTGACTCCCGTTTTCGTTGACGAACGTCCACTTCTACCATGGTTTGAAGGTGTCGATCGGAGACGAGTGATTCACACCGATATACCTAGCTTGCCGCCGTCAGAAGCCCGTCACGAAGGGCCACGGTATCGCGATATAAATTGGAAAAGACCTTAAAGATGCATATTTATACAATTTTAACACTTATGAGTTATAAATTATGGGATTAATAGGACTAGAGTGAGCCCGCACTTCTAGTTAAAGCATGAGCCTCTACAAGAGACTTTATCCATACGAAATGTACAAAATTAGGAAAGATGAGAGACTTCGCTGAAGTTCAGAAAACTGTACGAACTTCAGGAAGCAGCCGTTTAAAAACCTTTGTTCTTGTATTGGAAGGCCTCCTCTTACTCTTGGAATGCTCATAGCAAACATAGGGATTTTATTATACAATTTATTGAAACTTCAACGAAGTCTGGTTGGACTGCTCGGATATTGGAATTCTCGGATATAGAAATCCAAACAAGGATAAAGGAAGGAACATCCGATTCTCACGAACGGAAAATGGAAAGAATAGGAATTTCTCAGAAAACCAAGGAAACATGGACTTCAGCGAAGTGCACGTGTTATTTGATTGCAAGAGGGAAACCTTGGGGACAGGGCCTAGGATCGAGGCTAGATCTTCTCCAAAAAGGAATGGAACAGGAACGGGAAGAATGGATAAGCCTGAAACAGGGACTCGTTCCCTAGGAAAAACAGGAGAATGCGGATATGTCGGGTACTTCGGCGAAGTCAAGTCCCTACATCGCAACCAGGAAACAAGGAACAGATATTCAGTTTAATATTCGATTGGGCACTTCAGCACATAAAACTCTTGTATTATACCCGATTAAGCGAGTTTCTGTTTGACTGAAAGGGATTTCATTATTATTTACTAGTTTCACACACATTTTGGTCTTTTACTATTATTTATTAGAAAAACCGTATATAAGGCGGGCAGGAAAGAGGGATTTTTCCCAGCAACCTACGAGAGGAGACGCAGTTCACCTACTAGGATTCGCTCGAGATTTGACCTTTGCCCCAGTCTTCACTGAAGTTGGTGTTCTGTGTTTGGAAGGATAGATTAGATTATTGCAATTGAATTTGGTATTGGTATATTGTCTTGGAATTGAACTCTGGATATTGAAGTCAATTTGGACTTATATTGAATTTGGATTGCTATTGTCTAGTTTGGATATTGAACTTGAAACCGAACTTCGGCGAAGACTTGTAAAAGCTTTGTTGAAAAGTCAGATATCAAATTTTGGGATTTGTGAATCATATTGTCACTCTTGTAGTGAAAGAACCTTGATTGAAACAACTATAAAACCGAAGACCCCTCATATTCTATCTTTCTTGGTGCCTCTTAGTGAAAACTAAAGCCTTAAGAATACCGACCTCCACCCCTTACACTTGTGTATACTCTTCTTGGTGTGGTTTTGGTTTGCGCACTTCGTGCTTGAGGTGTGTTTACTAGCCATATTTAGTGGTGTTACGCAGCGTTATTAACGGGACAGAAATTCTCATGAAGTAGGTATAAGTGGTCGTGCTCTTGCGATGTTCTTGATTATCATCATGAATAGGCTTTAGGCATCGTAAAGTCCACGGGAAAAGTCGCTGAGTCCTTTGCACATCGACCCGGGCGGGCAACGAAGTACCAGGGCGCCATCAATAACTTTCAGGAGACAATCTTGGAAGGCGTCTTGGAGCAACACCAGAGCCCTTTTGACCCTGAACCACCAATGAAGCACCTATTGGCAGAAATCCTTGATTTGGAAACCTCAAGTGTAGATGTCAGTGTTTTTCTACAAGGAATCCGTGATACATGCTTACCTGCTAGCCCGCCTCAAGCAATGGTTTCTAAACCGAAGGTTAACTTGCACCAACTCGGGGTGGGGCCATACCAGAACAAGAGTGACCTCTCAACTTGAGGCACCCAAACAGATAGCTCTGCTCGCAGTTTTGATGGAGGCATGGACCGCGCATCGCAGCCCGCAACTCTACCCAAGCGAAGATGAAATGTGGTCAATTTGTCAGGCCGCAGATATCTCCCTAGATATTTTCGAAAACTGGAAGGTGAGCCGGTGTTTCTATTTAGAGGCTTGCCATTACTTGACTTCAAAGCCAACCTAAAGAGTGGTCAGCAACAGAAACCTGGTCTGTCACGGAGTCCAGTGGCGAGGGAGGCACGAGAGTGAAGTAGAGGCAGAGCTGGTCTGATACTTGATGTTGGCCAGTCAAGGAGTTCTATGAATTTGTTTTCGAGGCTCTTTCGGTGATTTCTGGGTATTGTAGTGGGCGATTGTTGCGACGTTGATTAGTCAAAGAGAACATCAGAGAAAACCTACTTTACTAATTAGTACTAATTAGTAATAATTAGTAATAATCTGTACTAATCCAAAACTAATTTCTATTAATTCGTACTAATCACTAATTGACACTAATTGGCACTAATTGGCACTAATTGGGCAAAAAGTTATATGAGTTTTTCCATAAGTAATCACCCAGAAAATCATACTTTATATATTAGTAGTAATTAGTAATAATTAGTAATAATCTGTACTAATCCAAAACTAATTGATACTAATCCAAAACTAATTTCTATTAATTGATACTAATCACTAATTGACACTAATTGGCACTAATTGGGCAAAAGGTTATATGAGTTTTTCCATAAGTAATCACCCAAAATGGTAGAGAAAACCACACTTTATATACTAATCACTAATTGGGGCAATTGGGGCAAAAGGTTTGCATAGGTTATTACACAGAATTGCAGGGGTAAATTAGATTTATATCAGAAGACAGTGTAGTAAGAGTTTCTATCACTGAAGACATTTACAAAGAAAGCAGAACACTGGTCTAAAACAGTACTTGAAGTCCATTCTGATGGTACTACTAGGCCAAACTATTATTTTTCGCTTTTTTAGCATTTTTTTGCCTAGGGGGGTCAGCTGTCACTTCTAAGGTCCAAAAATTGGTAGGCAGGCTGTTACATATATCCAGAACATTCCCCCAAATTCCCTGTGATTCAATATTTGATTTGCCTTCTTTATTGAATATCTATTATTTCCAATATTTGGGCATAAAATATTTTCATTTATATTGTCACAGGGAAACATCCTATCATCAATCTGATTGTGGATTTGGATTCTGCACCCAAAAATACATACTACCACCCATCTTACCCATTTCTATCACCTACCTTACTCAGACAGTGCTGGATTGATCAGAAATTGAATCACACCAGAGTATCAATTCTGGGAGGGGTGGGAGAGCTTAGCTAACCTCATAGTCAAATTTAGAGGGTCAGGAAACCCTAGAAACCAGCCCAGGATTACACAAAATGGATCAGTTTTCATTGAAATAAATGGATATTATTTCCGATATTTTGGAATAAATTTTATTTATTTATAGTGCAGTAGGGAGACATCCTATCATCAAGCTGATTGGAAATTCGAGTTCAGCACCCAAAAATACATAGTTCTACCCACCTCCAATATTTTTATCATCAACCATGGTTATACAGTGCTGAAATGGTTAAACTTCTGGCCAAACAATGATATCAATTCAGGGAGTGGTGGGAAAAAATAACTAAGGCCAGAATCAGATTCAGAGGGTCAAAGAACCCTAGAAAACATCCCAGATGAACATGGATTGAATCAGTTCTCATTAAAATACATGATATACACTGTTTTGCAACACAGTACAAGCACTATCTCTTCAAGGAGTGATGGGAACAATTAGATAAGCTCAAAATCGAATTCAGGGGGTAGAAAAACCCCCAAAACCACCCCAGAATCATCTAAATTGACCAGGAACTGATGAAATACAAGTTACCGCTTATATGGGGTACCCGCCGGTGTAACACAATCATAACTGCTAGCACCAAGTTCAATCCCGGTCTAAGGAAAATGATAAGTATAAGCACCATTACTAGTTACTACTATAACCTTATTGTAACTCTTTAATAGGATATATATAAGTATATCTATTATATTTGTATGCATAGTGGACTTAGAAAAAATTTCGGACAAGTGTAGTTCTAATACTAATAAATGTAAGTAAGTAAGTAAAATTAGTTAGGTTCTACTTCAAAATATCATAGTATGGTATACTAATAAAACAGTACACTATGTAGTATATAGTATAGTACACTATACAGAAGTATGTACAATTTATTTACCTACTAATGCCTACTAATTAGTATGAATTAGTATGAATTCATACTAATGTTACATACATGCCGGACCGATCCGGACCGACGTGTCACAATCACTTCATCCTATTCTTACTTACTCCACCTACCTTAATCTCCGTACTACCCATTAAAGCCTAGACTATCGGCTTGGGAGTCGGCGGTCCGAATGCGGATCCGGCTATTGGATCCGTCTCGGACCTTGTACATTTCTATCCTATATAAGATGTACAACTTAGTAGTTACATTCTTTAGAATTAAACTCGACTCTGGTTTCCCAGTGACCTGGTCTAAGGCAGTTCGACTCAGGGAGCCGTTGTCCAATAACTTCGGCTACTGTCAAGACTCTGTCATTCTCTTCAATCTCCTTCACTCTCCTCGTCGCTCTCCGACACACTCCGATCAATTCCGTTTCTTTCCCCTCCTCATCTTAGATCATTCCTCTTTAGTATATCCTTCCGTACATATCTTATATCTTATCTTATCGTTTCTCCCTTCGGTTCCGTTCGGTTCCGAGTCATTCCGCACGTCCTTAACAGTAGTTTAATTCTTTTTCTTGAGTCGAAAATGTTGTTCACTCCAGACGACGTCTCTGATCAGTTCAAGATCTTCGATTCTATGTTTCCTTCCCGTCCTACTCCGATTACGACCCATGTCGGGTCTCATCTTCGTATATCCCATCTTCAAGTTCCCAGTTCTTCACGAAGGGTCAGTAGCGTTTATGCTTCTGATTCCAACGACCCATACAATACTTTACTATCTCCGAGCAAACTCCAAGGTACCGTTAATCGTCCCCGACGCTCTTCCAGCAATCACAGCTCCAACCAACGCACCCCCCGACAATCTCCGATCATCTCCGAAATGCACATCGAGGAAGTTCCGGAGACACCGAGGAGGAATAAAGGCAAGGGTAGAGCGGATGACGACAAGGATGACTCTTTTGACGATGGTACTGACCCGGAGGAGGATCCGTTGGATCCTCCGATCGGTGGCTCAGGAGGTGGTTCAGGAGGCGGTGGTCCTCCTAGTGGTGGAGGAGGTGGTCATGGTCCGCCACAAGGCGGCGGAGCTGAGGGTTTCTTTTCGGCTTATGCTACCTACCTCACCACTCACAATCTTCTGCTTCAGCAAATGCTACGCGAAAAAGCAAAACCGAAGAAAGGTGCCAAACCGAAGGACCCCAAAACCTTTAACGGCTCCGACCCCACCAAACTCAAAAACTTCCTCACTGGTCTACAACTCCAGTTCAATTATTTCTCCAAATCCTTCGTCGACTCCGCTTCCAAAGTCAACTACGGACTTTCCTTCCTCCGTGGTATAGCTCTCGATTACTTTGAACCTGATTTGTTAGGTAGCGAGTTTTCCGAGCTGGACCCGCCGGCTTGGATGATTAGTTACAGAGCTTGGGTAGTAGAACTCCAAACTAACTTTGGTCAAGTGGATGCCGCCGGAGAAGCGGTGGATAAGTTGGATTACTTGGTTATGCGGTCGAATGAGAAAATTGCGCCGTATATTACTAAATTCAACGACATCGCAGCTAAAATTGGTTATAGCGACTCCGCTCTTCAGCATGCCTTTTACAAAGGCCTTCCTGAACGTCTAAAGGATGGAGTTAGTAACATCACCGGCAGGAAGCTGGCGTTGTATCATCCTCTCAAAGCGGCCGCTAAAGCCGTAGATCTTCGCTATTGGCAGCGCGAGGCCGAAAAATCCCGAGCTAATCGCCAGTCCAATTCCAATTCCAATTCCAATTCTACTCCGAAACAATCCTCTTCCTCTACCTCTACTTCCAACAACAACTCCTCTTCCTCTTTGCAATCCAAGTCCAAACCGAAAGGCAAAGGACAGACCTCGAACTCTTCCACTTCCAACGCTTCTGCTTCGGCCTCCGCCGCTCCCCGTCTCCCATTCTTGGAGAGTTTAGGAACGGATGGAAAACTCAACGCCGACGAGAAAGCCCGACGGTTGAAGGAAGGGTTGTGTAGTTATTGTGGGTTGGGTAAACATAAAGTTGAGGATTGTCAAAAGAAGAAGACTAATCAGACTGCGAAGGATGCTAAAGCCCGTGCAGCGACAGTTTCTTCTACTCCGGAGAAGGCCAAGTCCGACGAGAAGTCGGGAAACTAGGCTGCAACTCCGATGCCTCGACACAAGCTCGGAGTTGCACTGCACCGGATTGTGTCTATCCTGAGGTTACACTCAACGCAGCTGCGCTCTCTTCTTCTAATTCGCTTATGGTTCCTCTTACCTCCGATACATATAATTTCTTGGCCCTAGTGGACTCCGGTTCTTCCCATTGCTTTATTGATAAAGGCTTTGTTACAAAGAATCTAGTACATACAATACCTATTTCACCTATATCTTTACGATTACTCGACGGTTCCATCGGCTCCGTTATTACGTCATCCGCCTCGCTTCCGATGAAGTTCTCTACAGGCAAAACCATTCTAATCGACTTTTACGTCACTTCTCTAGATTCTACTTGCAACTTAGTTCTGGGATACAACTGGCTCAACCGCTACAATCCGTTGATTGACTGGTCTGAAAACAGTATCACTTTCCGAACCGACACGCTTCCGAATCCGGCCGACCGTCCGACTCCCTCTGTCGAGGACTCAGACAAAACCATTCTGGCGGGCCCGAGCAAACGCCAACAGGCTAAACTCCGCTACGCTTCTAAAACTTCTCACTTTCCTTTTGAGCCTATTTACTCCTATGCAGATCTTCTTAACGCTCCGTCCAACTCGACTCCGCTGGTTTCCATCATCTCTGCTCGTGCTTACTTGAACGCTACAAAGCAATCAGGTGCGCGATCTTATACCATGCAGATGGTAGACACAACGGAAAAGTCGGTGACCGGAAGAGCCTCGGATTTATCCAATGAGGATCTCGCACGTATTCCTACGGAGTATCACGAGTTCGCTGATGTTTTCTCCGAGTCGAAAGCCGGGGAACTCCCCCCCATAGACCTTACGATATTAAAATCAATCTAGAGGATGGTTCGGATCCGCCTTACGGACCGATCTACTCTCTTTCCACAGCCGAACTCAAAGCACTTCGAGACTTCATAGACGAACATATCAGTGCTGGACTCATCACTCCTTCGAAATCCCCTTACGGTGCTCCGGTTCTTTTTGTCAAGAAGAAGTCCGGCGATCTCCGCCTATGCGTCGACTTCCGTGGCCTTAACAAGATCACAAAGAAAGACCGGTATCCGCTTCCTCTCATATCTGACCTTCTAGACTCACCTCGGAGGGCTTGGATTTACACCAAGCTAGACTTACGTCATGCTTATCATCTCGTCCGGATCGCTCCCGGAGACGAACCAAAAACCGCTTTCAGGACTCGTTACGGATCCTTTGAATGGCGTGTTATGCCGGAAGGTTTAACCAATGCTCCATCTGTTTTTCAATGCTTTGTTAACGATATTTTCTCTGACATGCTTGACGTCAATGTCCTTGTTTATTTGGATGACATCCTTATTTACTCGGATGACCTCGAATCCCATCGGGAGCATGTTAAGGAAGTACTCCGTAGACTCCAAAAGAACGGTCTCTACTGTAAAGCTTCGAAATGCGACTTCCACACAGATACCATTGAATACCTCGGTTACATTCTCTCCCCAGAAGGCTTGCGAATGGACATGGCAAAGGTCAAAGTCATTACCGAATGGCCTCCACCGCGTAAGATCAAGGATATCCAATCCTTCCTTGGTTTTTGCAATTTCTATCGGCGCTTTATTTACGATTATAGTGCCATCACTGTCCCTCTTACCCGCCTCACCTGGAAGCAGATCAAATGGAATTTCGGTCCCGAATGTCAGAAAGCGTTTGAAACGTTAAAGGAAGCTTTTACTCATGCTCCTATACTTACGCACTGGCTTCCTGATCAGGAAATCATTCTGGAGACCGACGCTTCCGATTATGCATTAGCTGCAATCCTTTCCCTTCGGACCGAGGACGGTGAGATTCACCCTATTGCTTTCCACTCACGCACTTTCACGCCTCCCGAACTCAACTACGAAGTCCACGACAAGGAGCTTCTTGCTATATTCGAAGCGTTCAAACGATGGCGACATTACTTGGAGGGTTCCGGAGATCCGGTCGACGTGGTTACAGATCACAAGAACTTGGAATACTTCACTTCTACCAAGATTCTTACCCGTCGGCAAGTTAGGTGGTCCGAATATCTCTCTCATTTTAACATGGTTATTCGTTTCCGTCCCGGACGTCTCGGAACTAAACCGGACGCTCTTACTAGACGATGGGACGTCTACCCTAAAGAGGGGGATACCGCTTATGCCAGTCTTAATCCTCATAACTTCCGTCCAGTCTTTACACAAGAACAACTCTCCTCCTCCCTCCGTGCTACCTTCCTTGAAGGCCCCGTCCTTCACGCTAGTGTCATTATGGACATTGAACGACTTCACGAAGACATCCGAACAGCTCAGTCAGAAGACGAATCCCTTCGGGAACATTTCCGGTCCGCTACGGATCCCGAGAAATCCCGTTGGTCTTTAGATGAGTCTGGTTTTCTTCGTCTTGATGAACGAATCTACGTTCCAGATGCTAAGGATCTCCAACTCCGGGTCCTCCGCATCTTTCATGACCATATTCTAGCTGGACACTTCGGTCAGAATCGTACCCTAGAGACTATCCGCCGACAGTACACTTGGCCACGGATCCGTGAATTGGTCCGTGATTACGTTAAGTCCTGTGTTATCTGTAATAGGAACAAATCTCCGAGACATCGACCATACGGTATGCTTCAGCCTCTACCAGTTCCGGCCCGTCCGTGGGATTCTATATCCATGGACTTCATCGAAGAACTCCCGAATTCTAATGGCTATAATTCCATCCTAGTCATTATAGATCGTGCCTCTAAACAATCCATTTTCATTCCAACCGACACTACTATCACTTCCGAACAGCTCGCACGCATCTTCATTATTCACGTCTTCTCTAAACACAGGGTTCCGAATCATGTCACTTCCGATCGCGGTTCCGAATTCGTCTCTCGATTCATGCGCTCCTTAGGTACTGCTCTGGATATGAAGCTTCACTTCACTTCCGGATACCACCCTTCGGCCGACGGACAGACTGAACGTGCTAACCAAACTTTAGAACAGTACATCCGAATCTACTGCAATTATCAGCAGGACAATTGGGACGAACTTCTTCCATTAGCAGAGTTCGCGTATAACAACGCTCCGAACGCTTCTACCGGCATCTCTCCTTTCTTTGCCAACAAGGGTTATCATCCGAACATCACTGTCCATCCAGAACGCGATATCGCATCCGAACGGGCCCGTGAGTTTGTCGTCGATCTTGACGAATTACATTCTATGCTCCGTGACGAGTTAACAGCAGCTCAGAAACGCTACAAGGAACAGAAGGACAAAAAGCTTATACCGCATCCCGAATGGAAGGTCGGAGACCGAGTCATGGTGACAGCCAAAAACATCAAATCGACTCGGCCGACCAAGAAGTTTTCGGAGAAGTATCTCGGTCCTTTTGAAATCATAGCTCAACCATCCACAGTTGCTTACACTCTTCGGCTTCCGAAAGAACTCCGCTCTATTCATCCCGTCTTTCACGTCTCTCAACTAGAATCTATCCTTCCTAATCCTATCCCTAATCGTGTCCAGGACCTGCCCGGACCCGTTATCGTCGAAGACTCTGAAGATCATTACGAGGTCTCGGAGATACTCGATTCCAAAATCGACCGACGGTTCCGATGCAAGCTGCAGTACTATGTACGGTGGTTAGGATATGAAGGTACTGACGAAGAATACTCTTGGATCCCGGCTGATAATTTCCAGGCCGAGGAGATCATTACGGAATTTCACGCTAAGTACCCTAATAGACCGGGTCCCTCCGGATCCTTATGATCCTTATTCACTCATTAACACTTTTCAAATTCAAGAAAGAACTTTTACAATCAAGGCCCAATTGGCCGTTTCGGTCCGTACTAATTACAATTTTTCTACATTATTAAGGTCCGACATCGGCCGCTTACGTTCCTTACTCTTCTACTTCCATATCTTCTCCATCTCGTTCTTCTGCTACAATCTCTTTTGCTTTTCCCTTCTTCTTTTCACTCGGCTCTGCTTCTTCTTCTTCTTCCTCTTCTACCCGTTTCCGCTTCGCAACCCGTTTCGATACTTCCACAGCTTCCAGTTGAAGCTTCTTTTTGGTGCCAGATCGGGCCCGAACCAGCTTCCGAAGCAACGCGTTATTCTCCTCTGCCAACTCATTGCTTCTCCGCATCTCTTCCAAAATCTCTTCCAAAATACTGTCCTTGTCTTGAACTGTCGGCGCCGAGCGGCCACCCGAAGTCAACGAACATTTGACTTTCGATTTCCTACACTCGGTGCAGGCATGTCCCTGCTTTGAAGCCGCCGGGACCGAACAGTCGAGCTCCTTCAAGGAGCAACGATCGCACACTAGAGAAAAGTCAGCTGTGTTCAAGAAACATGAAAATCGAATGAAGGGAACTGTACCCTTCAGTGCCGCAATGATCTGTCCTCCTTCCTCTTTCAACCCTCGCTTTTCTTCCCTCCATCTATGTAATTTCCGATCGGCCGCCGGGCTTGATCCTTCCTTCCTCAACTCCAAGGGCATATGCGGCGACGGGAGTTAACAATCTCAACTAAAAAGAAAAAGGTCAATAAGCAATCAATGAATAGGAAATGAAACTTACTGGTTCGGACGTCTCATCATCCATCGGATCATCCTCATTCTCGGACGTGATCCGGACCCGCTCGCGTCCATTGATCTTTTCTCTTCTTCCTCTAGTCGGACCCGTTCGGCTTCCTCTCGCTTCCATTTCGCCAATTTCTCCCTACGCTCAGCTTGCTCGATATCCCACGCTTCCTGCTCCTGAGCCGACTTCACTT
Organism: Marasmius oreades; assembly: GCF_018924745.1. NCBI lineage: Eukaryota > Fungi > Basidiomycota > Agaricomycetes > Agaricales > Marasmiaceae > Marasmius > Marasmius oreades. The sequence continues at coordinate 649,214 of NC_057324.1, forward strand.
CCTTCTTATACTCCTCATCCTCAAAAACCGTCTTCTCCCACTCCCACTCATCCAACTCCTCCTGCGCCGCTCGGATCCGACTCTTTTCGTCTCGCACCATCTTCGCCCACTCCATATCGGAAACTCCGCCGGGGCGCGTGAACTTGGACGCATCAAAAGGCTCGCATCCGATCGGACGCGGCTTGTCGAATGATTTTCGCCTGTTAAGGGTTGGTCGAGGAGTTAGTAGGGGAAGGAACTCGGTGGGGACTGCGCTCATGATGGTGGACGAAGGAGGTTAAGGGGAATGGACTTAGAAATTTTGATGGTACGCTTTATATATCCTTTTCTTATTTGTCTCCCTTTGCCTCTCGGCAATCACTCGATCGTTTTCAACTTAGAAAATCACGTTCATCGGACTCCGCGCGGACCCGATTCACTTCAATTTTTTCGAATTCTACCTTACTATATTTACATCGGTTTCCGTTCTCGGAAAGGTTCTTGAGGGCAAGAACCTTAAGAGGGGGATACTGTTACATACATGCCGGACCGATCCGGACCGACGTGTCACAATCACTTCATCCTATTCTTACTTACTCCACCTACCTTAATCTCCGTACTACCCATTAAAGCCTAGACTATCGGCTTGGGAGTCGGCGGTCCGAATGCGGATCCGGCTATTGGATCCGTCTCGGACCTTGTACATTTCTATCCTATATAAGATGTACAACTTAGTAGTTACATTCTTTAGAATTAAACTCGACTCTGGTTTCCCAGTGACCTGGTCTAAGGCAGTTCGACTCAGGGAGCCGTTGTCCAATAACTTCGGCTACTGTCAAGACTCTGTCATTCTCTTCAATCTCCTTCACTCCTCGTCGCTCTCCGACACACTCGATCAATTCCGTTTCTTTCCCTCCTCATCTTAGATCATTCCTCTTTAGTATATCCTTCCGTACATATCTTATATCTTATCTTATCGTTTCTCCCTTCGGTTCCATTCGGTTCCGAGTCATTCCGCACGTCCTTAACAACTAATTAGTACGAATTAATTTGATAACCTAGCGAATTCATACTAATTGAATTAGTGCCAATTAGTATTGATTATTATTAATTAGTACTAATTCATACTAATTCATACTAATTAATAAATCTGGATTTTCCAGATGAAGTTAAGTTATTCTATACAGATTTTTACTTTCTGGACCGCATGATGGTGTGTTTATTCGTCGTAAATCTAGAAATTAGTAGGTTGTAGGAGACGTAAGTTCCCTGTGATTAACTTTAGACTGTCTCTGAAAGACGCCCCTTCACTAGTTTGATGAGCTTCTCGATACGAGCCGTAATCCATTTGAAGAACTGAGCCTGAGTACCAGATCAACAAAAAGACATATATGAATATTCGACAAACAATCTTCACCTGACCCATCCCTTTCCTCAACCTTTCCTAAAGTTATACAGGCACTTTCCTGTACGAGTGCCCACCGATAAGGTTTGGGTGTTGTTGATCTCGCAAGACTCTAAAGTTTGTGCTCGCCAGATAAAGCTATCAGCACGCTTGATCAACATCCTCGGTCACTTCGTCTGCACTGACACCTTGCCCGATTTGGCGAAGACAACCTAGGAAACTTGAAGCAGGGCAAAGATAACCCGCAATCGATTCTGCTGCCAAACGATGGCCAGACTTGAACATAACCAACTCGGAGGCAAGATGACTCCGAGTGTCTGACATTCATCAAATTTTGGTGACCAAGCATGTTTCATGTCCTTTGAAAATTGAACGTCGTCAAAAATCCATTGTTGGCTGGCAGCTGCAGAATTCGTTGAATTTCAACCAAAGGCACGGCTTCAGAAATTGATTGACATAGAACCTGTGGGCATTCATTAGTGCCTTGGTAAAGGTGGGTAGTTAATCGATTAAGCTTCAAGTGTCAATGGGTGGTGGATTGTCAATGTAGACACATTGACTTTAAAAAGAGCGAGGACAAGTGGGAGTAGTCACGGGGTCGTGGGTGAAGAAATCAGCCGGTCTGGGTCAGATGAACATGAGTCGGACGCCTAGCTTCGATTCAAATTTTGATTGGCAGCTCCACTAGCACATCTGATTTTACCAAAAAATGGGCTCTGCAGAAGTATGTAGTGAATGTAGGAAATTCAGGCAGTAAATCGGCTGAATTGAAATTTGTCCTTTCGGGCACATTTCTGCTAGATCCGGACCAAATTCCAATCGGATAGATGCCGAAGTTTTTCACCTAAGCAGAATTTTGTTCCGACAGCACTTTTCAAATCAACTGGTTTACTGCCCGAATTATCTAAATTCAGTACACATTTCTGCAGAACAGAATTTTTGGCAAAATTGGCGTGACTAGTGCACCTGTGATTAGGTCAAAGTTATTAGCAATGCTAATTAGTAAGTGCTAATTAGCAGTATCCCTAGAACCCTCAAATATTTGATGCTAATTAGCACTTACTTATTGCTAATTAGGGTTCACAGTGCTCCTTTAGATGTACAAACATTCTTTAAGCAGTTTTGAGTTCAATTCCATGACGTGAAGGTGTCACGTGTGAGTGGCAGTGTTAAATCTTGTCACGTTCAGAACACGTCTCTTGGCCTTTGCTGGTACTTTCTTGTGTTCAAACTCAACAAATGGAAGTCGAAGGCAAGAGACCTCCACCAGCTAGAGTTCTAATGAGTAACCTACCAAATGCCCTCCCATTATACTCAGAAATAAGACCCTGGGTATTGGCCAGTGGGCCAAAAAAATTTTTTGACCCCTGTATAATCAGGTCCTGGCTGTCATTTTTGAGCTTTTGTAAGTTCTTTTAGAGTAATAGAAGGGTAATTAGATGTAGTAGGAACTAATTGAACACTTTGAAAGTGTTTGTAACAGTTTTCTACACTCCTGAAACCTTAAGATGCCAACCCTGATGATGGTATGCTCTACTCCTTCCCAACAACTTTACATGGGCATTTCTAGCCAATTTCTAGCTATAGTGGATATTCATGATTTTCAGAAAGATAAGTACAAGAGAAAAACATTACTGCTAAATGAGCTCATTTAGATGACAATAACTATCTATTTTCTTGTGGAACATTATAAACCTGCTAGAACATATGAGGGAGGCAAGATATAGGAAGTGGAAATGACATGTGACATGGAATTACTATATGACACGCATTATCTACCACGTGAAATTACTATATATGGTGCGTGTGAACATCACATGGGGAGGGGGGGGCTTCCAAAGGTTCGCTCAGCAAAAACCGACCCCGGGTCGATTTTTTTCATGGGTGGGCCCCCTTGCTCCACCCTCTTCTCTTTACCTGGTCTATCGGTGATGAATGGGTGAAGGATGTGGGGAAGGATGGGACAATAAATCACCATGGAGGATGCTACTCCTGCAGAAAAAGATTGGATGTCATTTGTATCATAGATTATAGCAGCGTGGGCATAGAGCCAAAAAAGGCCTAATTTGATGAAAATTTCTCCCTCATTTTTTTTTGCTGATAAGTGGCTAATTAGCAATGCTAATATGCTATGCTAAATAGGTTCGACACATCTCATGCTAATATGCTTTGCTAAAAACTCATGGGACCTAATAGCGGGTGCACTAAGCTCCACGGTTCTGGTCAATACTACCACACTGTTACGGATGTGCGGAGATTGTCCGGACCCGAGTGGATCCGACAAATAGAATGATAAATAGATAGAAAGAAGAAGTGAAGAAGTGATCGGAAGTGATCGGAATGTTTTAGACAGCGATGAGAGAGATGAGAGTGACGAGTCTTGACAGTAGCCGAAGTTATTGGACAACGGCCCCTGAGTCAAACTGTCTTAGACCTGATCAATGAGATAACCAGAGTTGAGTTAAATTCTAAAGTACTAGCTATTAAGAAGTACATCTTATATAGTACTCGAGATAACTAAAGGAGATAGAGTAAAAGTAGATGAGATCCGATCGGAGTCCAAGTCGGACAGACTAAGGAATTAAGCGTAGTTACTAGACCAAATGGACACTCGGCCAAGTAGAGATAGTGGAGTAAATAATGTGAATGTGTGGAGTATAGGAATGATAGTAAGTAAAAGCATCTTGGTCTTTGTTACAAACAATCCTTGGTCATAGACTAGGGACTGGATGGAAGCAGACCATAATCCGGTCAGTCCAGAATGGATCCGGCACGGATATAACACACACTTGATGTCGTTTTCTGGTGTTTCGGATTTTTCAATTAGAGGAGTAAATTTCAATCCCGTTCATGGAAGCCTGTACAAGGACAGTAAATCCTTTCTTCATACAGGCTGACCCAAGGTGACTTTTGGTGAAATGCCATCACATTATGACGACGTGTGTACTTCCTATTGTGTCAATGGACGAGCAAGTTAACGTCGCAGTTGTTAGATTGTCATCCACAACAGAAGGCTTCGGAATTGGGAAGTATGAGGCAAGGGATTATAGGGAAAGACTACTGAAGCACGTTGGGGAACGGTTTATACAAACTGTTTCGCAAACTGGGCCAGAAGCAGGTTTGAAGGTACGCATCTGAAGTTCATGACTTGAAGTGTGGAATGAAAACTTTTTCTCAGGCATGGCAAGAGTTTCAACAGTTCTCTCAAACCCAGTAAATTGAATCACTAGGTATCAACGAGCGAGTCAATGAAACATCAACAGAATCACAAAGTTACAACTACTGTTTGGTAGCGACTCGTCAAGGATTCCACCCACCATCATCCACCACATGGTGTGTATGGAGGCTCCTGTATCAACTGAAATCCAGTGCTCATTGGTCTTGCACATAGAACTCATTCCGCTTGATTATATGACCAGAATGCATCAGTATACAAGGCCAACCTTATTCTATTTCTCCCTTCTTACTCAACTGGTCTGTCTCCATCGTTTACACTGCTCTTCGGCTTCTAAAGGCACATATGGCAGATGGTCGAATCCTTAGGCTGTTTACTCCCTGATATCGATGGGTCATATCGATTCAGTCTGAGAATAATCAATCAGATGATTCAGATCTAGAAGACCTTTCTTCTGATGGTCTGCTCAGGTTGTACGTTTTAGCGAAACAGCTCATTGATCATAGCTTTGTATAGATTCAGTCGCACAGTGGGGAACTGTCACACATTTCACTGTTTATCCCTATCTAACATTTATCTTATCTGTGCCATGTGTTTATCTTATCATATCACTAGATATTCCAAAGATGGAGTGGACCATTGGACTTATTCTAGACCATTCTAGACACTTCAGATTGTAGATCAGATCCAGGGGAATTATGTTAGATCTAGATCGCACTAGTAACAGCCTTGGCAGTCTAGATGTCTAGATGTTGATCCTTGTTGCCAAGCATGCTTGAGCAACCCAGAGTACTATATATTTACTCAGTGTTACCCACTTCACCATGTGGTTTCCCAGGATTACCCAGTGTACCATATGGTTTCTTAGATTGTTGCTAAGGAACCATTGTTCTGGAATGTACCTGAAGTATTCCAATCAGACAATTACCAAGCACACCATGTGCTACTATTCAAATAGAGTATTAGAGGTCTTAGTATAGTATCTGGGGTTCTAGATAGAATTCATGTATATAGCTAGACAGTCTGAGCCTTAGAGCCTCAGACTTAACAACATCTTTTGTCTTCATACAACATCTCTGTGCTCTCCATCTAAGCTTCACTACTAATCTCCTTCTACCACTCCACTACAACACATCAAGAAACTAGGTGAGTTGCAGATTTGTGATAGGAACTTTCTGTTGATGTTGGAGGACCTTCTCTGGATTGGGCTTGGGAGATACCGCCGGTCATCGAGCACAAGACTGAGAGGAGAGCACTCCCTATCAATGCTTTACGATAAAGCCTCTCTTGTACATCTCCAATTTTATACCACACAGGTGATTTGTTACAAGCTGCTACCTGGTTGATGCCGTCAAGTTATTGGAATCAGACCCAGACACGCTGCTTTTTCTGGGTACAGTTTTGAAGCTTCCCAATCTTAGCGACGTCGGACAATATCCGAGTAATTCTCAATCATGGAGCTGAAGCATGCCTATCATTCTGTGGATGGTGTTGAAATTGAGGGAAGGGTGGTGAGTAAATTCAATTCAACTGAAGTACAAATATGAAAAAGCAATCATAGTTTTGCATTTACAGAACTTTCAAGCTGCAATTTTCAGTATGAATATGGCTCCTTGTATGAATGGTATGATGTCGCAGGAGGATGGTTGGCAGAGTTGCACAAGATTTTTTGCCACCATGACAAATATGCGGGAGATTACAGTGCTTTGGCTGACATATCTCTGGCTAGAGTGTTGTCAGGAATTGAAAACTCTACTGATGCACTCAACAGCAGGTGAGGTTTCAAGACTTACTCAGAGAATCATCAAGTTGACACAAGTCAGGGGATTAGGGATGCACAATGAATACTACTAGAGGTTCACTACAGTTTTACAGACTAGAGTTGTGATTTAGGAATAGAAATACTTATCCAAGGGCTTGTTGAATGGTTTCAGAGGGCTTAGAGATGATATTTGAGCAGTGGAATTCAGACAGAGACTGGTTTGAGAGAGAAAACAGAATATATTGAGTAGATACTAGAGAAATAAGAGAAAGGAGCAAACAGAGAAAGAAACAGAAGAGACAAAAGAGACAAAAGGGTACAATAATATCAAGGCTGAGGTTTGCAAGCAAACCTCAGGCCTTATATACTATTCTGTTATCTATATAATGAGTCATTAATGAGTCAATTAATAAATGAGTACAGCTGTGCTATGACTAGAGATAAGAGATGAGTCAAAATGACTATGCAAACCTGTGCAAAGGTGAGGTTGTACATCTGGCAAGGTAAATTGGTTGGTATGTAGTCCATAAAAGGTAATTAAGTAGAAAAATAGCTACAGCATAGTAAGATTGAGGTATTATAGCTGTCTAAGTGCTAAAAGTGAGTGGGGGCTGGTTGATATTAGGTTCTAAGTCAAGAATAGAATCTAAGAAAATTGTAAGGGGTCAATGCTATGCTGGATGGTAGGTTCAGCCTAGGAAAGTGTTTGAATCATGAAAGTGTGTACTCATCCATTCCATTTCATAGCAATTATCTACAGAGCAATACTCAGTCTCGATCCTGACCCGACTGAGCGAGTTCTGGACACTTTCTACCTCTGTTTGACTCCTCCACCACAATGGTGGACGGAAAGAGATTAGGTCATGGGTCACCGGTGAATACTAATATTGTCGCTCGACGCCGCTGGAAAACACCATATCTCAGACACCAAGCTGCGGGAGCTCGGAATACCTGCCCTCATTGCCACAATTCAATATGTCTACCAAACTTTGGACCAAGAAATGTATGATTCCGTGATTAGAGTGCATCAATATTGGGACTTGAAGGATTATTATTCTTTCACCTCCAGGTCCTTCAAACTCAATGGAGAACACAGTAACACTGATTATCGCTAATGGGCGAAGTATACCACTCAAGAGTCAACCTAATATCAGAGCTATGGAAGTAGCACCAACACCAAATCAACCCAAAAACTAGTAAACCTCCATGTAAAGTCTATCAATAACTCTACACACCAGGAAAGATTGCAAGGGTGGACTGCTTGGCAAAGGTTATGCACAAGATCACAGTCTCAATATCGTATGAAGGTCTTATAAAATCAATGTGCAACTGCAAGTGTAAAACACCACAGCTACAGGGTTTCTAGGGTTTGTAGGGGCTCTATTTATTGTCCAGTGGACTAAGTGGGACTATGAATTTCGTCTACGGTAAGACTAATTCGAATGATTGAGACTATTGCCCTCGATGGACAAAAACTAAGTCCTCGGCGGACACAAATGCTAAGACCCTCGACGGATCACGAAACAGTAATCAAGACCTCGCGGCCTATGGACGGTTAGTTCTCTAGTTTGACCTCGACGGTAATGGGCACTGGGAATGATATATCAACCTCTATCCTAAGAATAAACCAACCTATCAGTGCTATGTGTAGCACTGACAAATCAATCAATCCTCAACAATATAGCTATCCCAGTTGTGAAGAGTCTATCACCACTCAACACCCCAGAAGAATTGCAAGGGTGGAAATGCTTGTCAAAGGGTACACTTCTTATCTCAAAAAAGGGTAATACTAAAGACTAGGGAAAGCTAGCTCTTAGTTACAGCTATCGGTGCTATGCACTTGAACAGCTAGGGGTTTTTGTATTAGGGTTGCTTTGGGTCCAGTGGACTTAGAAAGGAGAGTGGAAAGCTAGGGGTCCTCTGTGGACTATGAAACTCAATACGAAGACTGTTCTCTGAATAACTCTGAAGGTCTCTGAACTGTTCTCTGAATTGCTCGCTCTTATCCAATCTCTTATCCAATCACTGATTTAACAGGGCAAATCTAATCTCTATTTGGAGGCTACGCACAGGCAGCTGCTCCGAAACTTTCCTACACACTGGCAGTACTTGCTTGCCTTAACTACAGATACAGGCCTGGTATATATACAATTTCTACACTAGCTTACAAATCGTCTTCGGCTTGGCTGCCCATGCTGGGTTCTTGCAGGCAATGCTATCTAGCTGTATTCTTGCTCGCTAATACCGCTAGCATATGCCTCTTAACTTCGCTAGCTCTCTCCGCCAGGCATCTGCACACGGTCTGGAAGAGTCTAGCTCTTAACGTCACTGGTCTCTATTCATCAGTTAGTCTCTTAGCAAGAACTCGTATGGTTCGGCACATGGAATCCGATCCTTAATCCTATCCGCGAGTGAAGCTAGCTCTCCGATAATGCGACTTAGTTGACTATGCTACAAGGTTCTTTTTGCACTTTAGAACAGTGCTACGGAGTGATATTTATCGTATTAAGAACTAGAGTGAGCCCGAATTGCTAGTTAAAGCTAGTGCCGCTAGTAGAATGTGCCGTCGGCGCAGCTAGACCAGTTAGAGAGAGCCGTAGATCGTGTCAGAAAACTGTATGACCGTTCGAAACCTGTAGAACACTATGAGCAGAGGACTTAAGCGGTAATTCACCAAGTTCTACTCTCTACATTCTACTATGCACTGGCATATCAAGGATTGTACTATTAGAAGACTTGTAGTCTTCACAGAACCGTTCGTAGCAGAACTTAACAAAGTCAAAAGACCTTCATACTAGGAGTACCTACTTCTACGGGGGATTTAGTTGACAAGAAATCGGACATAGGACCACACAGACTAGGAGAAATTTGATATAACCGTAGATCGAGTCCCGATCTGAGGAAAAGACAAAAAGACATGATACAGATCCCAGATCACAGATAGAGTACCTAGGAACCAGGCAGGAATGAACAACGGATCTCGGAGTCCACACTGTTCATGTGCTATTCGGCGACTGGAACTCTTGGATCCATATG